>NC_062551.1:91300323-92046573 GCF_016906955.1 Phacochoerus africanus
CTTAGTGGGTTAAGGATCCGGTGTTGCCACGAGCTGTGGTATAGGTCACAGATGTGGCTTGGATCTGGCACAGGTCAGCAGCTATAGCTCCGATTCGATCCCTAGCCTGAGAACATCCATACGCTACAAGGGCAGTTCTAAAAAAAAAAGAAATTGCATGAGAGTTTAGAAAATATTTGGAACTGAATGAATCAAAACACAACATACTAAAATTTGTGGGATGCAGTTAAAGCAATATTTAGAGAGCATTTATAGCATTAAATGCTTATTTTAGAAAAGAAGTCTAAAATCAGTGATCTAGAAAAGACACATAGGGAGAATGCCATGTGCTGATAGAAGCAAAGACTGAAATGATACAGCTACAAGCCAAGGAATGTCAAGGACTGAAGGTGACCACCAGAAGCTAGGAAGAGTCAAAGAAGGTTTCTACCCAGAGTCTTAAAAGGAACCAACCAACACCGCCAACACCTTGATTTTAGCCTTCTGGCCACTAGAACTACTGGCTTAAGCAGGATTCTATACCCTTGCCTGGAAGAATATTTAAAGAGAGAGAGCTCCAAGACTAGCAAGAGCCTACATACAGGGATCACTGACATTTGGGGATGTGGCTGTGGCTTTTACCCAGATTGAATTGATGACACCTGGATGCCATTCAATGGGAATGTGATGCTAGAAAACTATAAAAAGCTATTGTCTATGGAGTTCCCATGTGGCGCAGCAGAAAGGAATCTGACTGGTATCCATGAGGATGCGGGTTCCATCCCTGGCCTTGCTCAATGGGTTGGGGACCTGGCATTGCTGTGAGCTGTGGGGTAGGCTGCAGACATGGCTCAGATCCTGCATTGCTGTGGCTGTGGCATAGGTCACCAGCTGCAGCCCTGATTCGACCCCTAGCCTGGGAACTTCCATATGCTGCAAGTGCAGCCATAAAAAGCAAAAAAAAAAAAGAAAAAAAAAATCTCTTGTCTATGAAGCTTCTCTCTTCCAAACCAAAATTAATAGCCCAACTGAAACAAAGTGCAGGGCGCTGGATGGAAGTGTGAGAAATTCCATCAGGTATCATGCAGTCCAGGTGTACCACTTTGAAGAAAAAAAGATGTCAGCCCTAAAGCAAAATACTTCTGAAGGATCTGCTCTGGAAGAGCAAACAAAAAGCATCATGACTGATATAGGCCTGGAGGAGGAGGACAGAAGTACTATAATGTAGAAAGTCTTCGAATTTAATTCCTCCTTTATTGGACACGAGATATATACTGCTAAGAAATCCCATAAAGAATGTGTGATAACCATTATGAAAAGCTCATTTCTTTTAAATCATCATAAAACTCATATAAGAAAGCAAGCTTAGAGATGTATTAAATGTGGGAAAATTTTCAAGAAGCACTCAACAATTATTAATCATTACAGAATTCATTCTAATGAGAAACACTATAAATGCAATGAATGTGGAAAAGCTTTCAGAAAGAACTCTATCCTTTTAAGTCATCACAGAATTCATACCAGTCAGAAACCCTTACAAATGCAAAGACTATGAGAAAATCATTGCTCAGAAGGCAGCCCTTACTCATCATGAAAGAGTACATAGTGGAGAAAGGCCTTTTAAACATAATGAGTGTGGGAAAGCTTTTTGAGTAACTCAACTGTGTTGGAACATAAGAAAATTCATACTGATGAGAAACTATACTGGTATAATGAATGTGGAAAAGCATTTAGGAAGAGCTCAACTCTTATTAACCATCAAAGAATGCATACAGGAGAGAAATTCTATCACTGTAGTAAATGTGGAAAATCTTTAAGGTACACATCCTTTGCTGGATATCAGAAAACCGATAGTGGAAATAAACCCTACTGATGTAGTAACTGTGAGAAAGCCTTTATGAAGAGCTTAGTTGAGCATCAGAGAATCCACACTGGAGAAAAGCCTAATGAATATAATTAATGTGGGAAAACTTTTTCCCAAAGCTCAGCCCTTAAACAACATAAGAAAATTCATAACAGGAGTTCCCATGTGGCTCAGTGGTTAACAAACCCGACTAGCATCCATGAGGACTGGGTTTGATCCTGGCCTCGCTCAGTGGGTTAAGGATCCAGTGTTGCCATAAGCAGTGGTGTAGGTCCCAGATGTGGCTCAGACCCTGCGTTGCTGTGACTGTGACCTAGGCCGGAAGCTACAGCTCCAATTTGACCCCTTGCCTGAGAACCTTCATGTGCCTCAGGTACGGCCCTAAAAAAGACAAAAAAAAAGACCAAAAAAAAAAAAGAAAATTCATAACAAAGAGCCATAAAATGTAATTAGTGTGATAAATCATACAGAACCAGTTTATTCCTTCTGAGCATAAGTGAGAAGACATTCAATAAATTATACATCAAAAATATTCTGTGTACCTTTATCCTGGAAAACTTCTCACTTGTGAGGATTTCATTACAGTATAGTTTGTGCTGGTAAAATATCTAAAGAACAAGAATGTTCATCAATATGGAAATAGTTACTACAGAACATTCTGGAGTTCCCGTCGTGGCGCAGTGGTTAACAAATCCGACTAGGAACCATGAGGTTGCGGGTTCGGTCCCTGCCCTTGCTCAGTGGGTTAACGATCCGGCGTTGCCGTGAGCTGTGGTGTAGGTTGCAGACGCAGCTCGGATCCCACGTGGCTGTGGCTCTGGCATAGGCCAGTGGCTACAGCTCTGATTCGACCCCTAGCCTGGGAACCTCCATATGCTGCGGGAGCGGCCCAAAGAAATAGCAAAAAGACAAAAAAAAAAAAAAAAGAACATTCTGCAGCAAGTGAAAACAGCGGAGTAGATTTCTATATGCAGCCATAGAAATATCCCCATGACCTTGTTACATTAAAAAAGAAAGTTGCAGAAAATCTATACATTGTGCTCTTATTTATATTCTTTTAAATGAAGCTTTTTTGTTTGCACATATATTCATTCAAAAATATCTGAAAAAATAAAAGGCCCAACTTTAACAGCAAAAAAAAACAAAACAAAAAAACAATGAACTAAATAGTAAGACAGGCGCCATGGAGGCCTGTGAGCAGATCTAAAAGGGGCACCTAAGGTGAAAGGCATTTCAGAGATCAGAGTGACCAAGCTGAAGAAGAAAAAGGACAAAAACAAGGCAACATTCTTAAAAGTCATAGGAACAAGCAAAAAGAATGAAGAGGAAAAGTGTTGTGGCCTGCATAAGTGGATACTGGCCCAGGTGGCCTTCAAAAAGATACAAGAGAAGAGGCAAATGGAAGAAAGCAACCAAAACCCAAAAGCAGAGAGTAGAGGACTTCAACAGACAGCCATACACTCATGGAGCACTATGACATTTCCAAAGTCATCTGGATAAAGTAGCCTCCCGGCGTGGGATACAAAGTGGCAGCGAAGGGAAGTAGGAGATAAAGCTGGGATTACGTTCTGTGCCTTTGGTATTTTCTAGAAACATTCTTTTATATGCACCCTTGAGTTTTCTGCTGAGGCAGTGCTTTTCAAAGCAGTATGCCCTTATCCTGGAACTTGATTAAAGTAACTCTGTCTTGGAGTTCCCGTCGTGGCTCAGTGGTTAACGAATCTGACTAGGAACCATGAGGTTTCCGGTTCAGTCCCTGGCCGTGCTCAGTAGGTTAAGGATCCGGCGTTGCCATGAGCTGTGGTGTAGGTCGCAGACTCGGCTCGGATCCGCATTGCTGAGGCTCTGGCGTAGGCCAGCAGCTACAGCTCCGATTCGACCTGGGAACCTCCATGTGCTGAGGGAGCGGCCCTAGAAAAAGCAAAAAAGACAAGATTAATTAATTAATTAATAAAGTAAGTCTGTCTTGTAACTCTATTTTGAGCACATAGAACAGAAACCCTTTCAGTTTGAATTGGAGGGATTTTTTGGGTTTTTTTTTTTTTTTTAATGGCTGCACCCACAGTATATGGAAGTTCCCAGGCCAGAGTCAAATCGGAGCCACAGCTGTGACCTAGGCTGCAACTTCAGCAATGGCAGATCCTTTAACCCTTGTGCCAGGCCTGGGGTTGAACTTGTGCCTCCGCAGCAACCCAAGCCACTGCAGTCAGATTCTTAACCCACTGCACCATAGTAAGAACTCCTGGAACAGAGATTTTTGAAGTTTATCCAGAGATTTAAGTTATTTCTGTGTAAGTGCCATGAAAAAGTATTTTTACCCTGAGCTGCATATAATTCTTTGACAGCCAGCCAGCTGGCTCTGAGTGAATGAAGTGACTCCAGAGGACAAGGAACTAATGCCAGCGTGGCCTGCAGCATGTAGACCTCTGGAGAGCCCTGCATGGACTGCCCTTCCAACCTCTAGCTTGATGCTTATGCTCTCCCATCCAGGGCCCTGCATGGACTGCCCTTCCAACCTCTAGCTTGATGCTTATGCTCTCCCATCCAGGGCCTGGGAAAGCCACCAGCAGCTTTGTGGCCTTCAGACTGCCTCCTCAGCCACATGGCCAGTGAGACAACACAACCTAGAAAACAGAACAAACACCTAAGGCAAGGATGGATCAGATGCCTTGTCCCTTTTTTTTTTATTATTTATTTCTTTTCTTTTATTTATTTTTTTGGCCACAGCGTGCAGCAGCTGACCAAAAGGCTACAGTGGGAGACTGAACCAAGGCTACAGTGGTGAAAATGCCAAAACCTAGCCACTAGACCACCAGGGAACTCCTTGCCTTGTCCCTATCTAAACTTGTGGCCAGCATGTGGCTTCTTCTCCCAATATCCTCATTCCAGACAGGTCTAGTGGGTGTTGCTGCGGCAGACATTACCAATCAAGCACAGCATTCTTTATAATGGAACCCAGACAGAACCTGCCTTTCACCCTCAACCCTAGGTTCCCAAGCAGCCCCCTGTGTTTATTAAGAGTTGGTACATAATGTGTTTGGCATTCCTGGCCTAAGGACATTTCAGGGGTAATGGGACCAAGGCAGAGCCCCAGCACACACAGACATGGATGCAATCAAAAGGTAGGACCCAGGGGAGTCCCTGCTGTGGCACAAAGGGATTGGTAGTGTCTTGGGAGTGCTGGGACACAGGTTTCAATCTCCTGCCTGGCACAGTGGGTTAAGGATCTGGCATTGCTACAGCTGCAACTTAGGTCACAACTGTGGCTCAGACCTGATCCCAGGGACCCAGGAACTCCATATGCGGGGGGCGGGGGAAGAGAAAAGGAAAAAAAAAAATAAACTAAAAAAAGGAAGGACCCAGGTTCCCATGCTGGACAGTCGGGATGTTTGAGAGCCTGTGTGCACTCACCAGATGAGGATCAATCTGTTATGTGCTACTGGAAGAAAGTATGTTGACATAGAGGCTGAAAGAATAACAAAGTCTGGAAAGAAAAACTGAGAATTGGGTTTGGGACTGTCATATGTGAAATGCAGAATAAAGCAAAAAACAGTTATTAAAAAAAAAAAAAAACAAACTGGAGTTCCCATCGTGGCTCAGTGGTAATGAACCCAACTAGTGTCCATGAGGACATAGGTTTGATCCCTGGCCTCATTCAGTGGGTTAAGAATCTGGTGTGGCTGTGGCTGTGGCTGTGAAGAAGGCTGGTAGCTGTGGCTCCAATTCAACCCCTAGCCTGGGAACTTCCATATGTTGCAGGTGTGGCCCTAAAAACACCGAAAAAAAAAACCAAAAAAAAAACTGATCTATTGAGCTCCCATTGTGGCTCAGCAGGTTAAGAACACAACTAATATCCATGAGCATGTGGGTTTGATCCCTGGCCTCGCTCAGTGGGTTAAAGATACAATGCTGCCACAAGCTGTGAAGAGCTGTGGCACAGGCCAGCAGCTGAGGCTACGATTTAACCCCTAGTCTGAGCACTTCCATATGCTGCAGGCTTGGCTGAGAAAAGGGGGGAAAAAGTGGTCTATACTCTCATCATAAAAGACAAAAAAAAAGAAGAGTAAATTACATGTAAAATAAGCAGAGAAAGGAAAAATTAAAGAGTAACCAATGAAACAAAAACCAGAGAAAAATCAATGAAACCAAAATCTAGTTGTTTGAAAGATCAATAAAACTGATAAAGCTCTAGTTGGACTGACGACAAAAAAAGAAAGAAGTCACAAATTGACAATATCAGGAATGAAAGAAGGGTTATCACTACTGATTCTATAAACTAGCAGCAGCCAATGATGACCCAAGGGCCAACTCCAGCTGCTGATTATTGTAAATAAAGTTTCATTGGAACATATCTATGGCTGCTTTTGTTCTAGTGGCAGAGTTAAGTAGCTGCAACAGAGTTATCTTTAGGACCAATAAAGCCGAAAATATTTACTATCTGGCCCTTTAAGAAAGCTTGCCAATCTCTGGTCTAAGAGAATATACTTTGGTTTGACTTACTATTTATTATTGAGTAGAGCCTAAATTTAGATGTTAACATATAGAAAGTTGGTAAGTTTCAAATCACTTTGATTTTTATAGAGACGTAAATCATTTGTCTGGTATAAAAGATAACCTCAAAAGTTTAATTAATAAGGCACCCTTACTTCCCATTTAGCTATTATCCTCATCTGCTTATTCACTCAACTATTCAACAAATATTACTGAGCATCTGTTTCATGCTAGGCATTTCTTTGATGGAGCTTATAATTTAGATGGGGGAAACGGAGATTAAATATACATAATAATAAATGCAGGACTGCAAAGTAATGTAAGTATTCTGAAGGAGAGAAATTCAGTCTTTATAGAATAAAGGCAGCTAACTTTGGATTTATTTATCAGATACATTATCATTTATGTCACATGATATCAAAGATATATACTGTATAGTATTTGAAATGAAAAATATCAGAAATAACTTATACATCCCTCAATAGAGTACAGGTTAAACAAATTAAGGAAGATCCATGCAGTTGCTAGGATGAATAAGGCCATTCTCTACAGTCCTGATATGAAATGATATCCAGGAAATATTATGTGGAAAAAGAAAGGTGCATAGGAAGGAGTGTGTATGGTATGCTACAATTTGTGTGGGGGGGGAGAATATAATGTTTATGTACATATACCAATAGGCTATTTTTGGAGGAATATTCAAGAAACTGGCATAGTTGCCTTTAGAGGGAAACTAGGTGGCTGAGAGACTTGTTCACTAAATAGCCTTTTATACCTTTTGAATTTGTACAATGTATACGTATTATATTTTGAAAAATAAATTTTGGGAGTTTCCCTTATGGCTCAGCAGGTTACAAACCCAACTAGTATCCAGGAGGATGCAGGTTCGATTCTGGGCCTCACTCAGTAGGTTAAGGATCAGGCGTTGCCATGAGCTGTGGTGTATGCTGCAGGCGAGGCTTAGTTCCCAGGTGAACTGTGGCTGTGGCATAGGCTGGCAGCTGCAGCTCTGATTCAACAGCCTGGGAACTTCCATATGCGGCAGGCGCGGCCCTGAAAAGCTAATTAATTAATTAATTAATTATAAAATGGTAAATAAACAAAATTTTCCCTTTTTTGGCCACACTCCTGGCATATGGAGGTTCCTGGGCCAGGGATCAAACCCAAATCTCAGCAGCAACCCAAGCTACTGCAGAGACAATACTAGATCCTTAACCCACTATGCCACAATGGGAACTCCTAAACAAACAAAATTTCCAATGGCTTCATTCCCCTAAAAGCAAGACCAAAATCTTTCAGGTAACCTAAAAAGATCTTATATGATCTGGACCCTGCCTACCTTTCTAACCCCACCTTGTATCATGCTCTCCCTCCTTCATCATGTTCCACTACCAGCCTTCATTCATTCTTCAAATGGTCCACCCTCCCTCTCCTAAATGGGTTTGTACATTCTGTCCCCCCTATTTGGAATTTTCTTGCCTCTTTTTTTTTCTTGCCTCTCTTTTTTATCCAGTTAATTCCTAATATGAGGTTGCAGTTCAACCATCATTTCCTCAGAGATGCCTCCATACTAGGAAGGTCTCTCTAATACACCCTTTGGACCCTGTTGCCCCCTTTCCTTCAAAGTTAATTATAACATTTATAAAGTTACATTTTTTTGTATAATCATCTGCTCAATATCTTTCCCCTACAACTTTGCTATAAGCTCCAGGATGACAGGATCATGTGTGGCTTTTTTTCCCCTCACCACTGTTAGCTCCAATTCTAGCATAGGATTTAGTACATTACATTGCAAGTGATCAAAAAGCCTTTTTGAATGAATGCACAAATAAATGCAAGTATGAACATGCATGAATGAAGTACTGAAAGAATGAATGAACAAATGAAGTGTCAGGAAACCAGGTGGCCAGGTATTGAGAGGGTTGTACTGAAGACAATCCAGACTTATGGCAGGACTATGAAAAGAGATGAGGCCCACACGCCACAATAAATGAAGGGAGAGTGAATGACAGTTGGCAGGTGAGTAATGATTAGGGTTAAGAAGTGTTATAAACCTCAAAGAGCATAAGTTTTTACAAAAAAAAGTGGAGGAGTAATGTTCAAGAAGTGACAGTGAGGAATGATAAGGACATCGGCTCCACCTTAAAACTCAGCAGTACATGGGATACAGGAGGATGAGCAACCACTGCCTGCAGGCTAGAGGGAGAAACAGGTACTTTGCCAAGAAAAAGCCAGGTCTGAGAACATTCTATCTAATGTCCCAACTAACGAGTTTGAGTATAGAGAGAATCTAGTAACTCAATGGATTTTTGTCACAGTTAAAAAGTTAGGAAGGAAAGGGTAGAAAGTGCGAGTGAGTTGAAAAGCACCAAGTTATACGGGAATGTCAAATCAGACTGACACAAATCATAATGGTTAAGGCATGTCACAGCAAGAAAAAAGAGAATGGAAAAATATGATGAGGAACTGATGACAGGATGGCTGCCTATACATCCTTGGTATAAAATGGTGAAACCTTTGAGGCAAGTCACAGAGGATGTCATATCAATGGAATGAGGAGGGGAGGGGAACAACCCATTGGTCAAGGGGATTTATGGCAATTACAAGGGCCAAGAGAAGGTAGCAAAAAATTCTAATTCCCTTGTTGTTTCTAGCAGCTCTGGTTAAATTCAGATCTTGAAAGAGAGATAAAATGAGGGGCAAGGGGGGAGCCTACAAAACTGGTTTGTCCTGCAAAGGCCTTCTTTTGCTTCCATGGCTCCCCAAAAAATGTCACATAAGCTATACAAGTATCTGGTAGTATGAAAAAGAAATATTTCATAACCCAAACACTCCCCCTGATTTTGAGGTGGCCTGGAAGCCTCAGTCAGAGATCTCATCCATTACCCTGGGCTGGAGAGAACACATTCAATGAGGGAAGGAACAACCTGTGGGTTCATACAGGTTGTTCCAGACTCTCACTACTTCACTTATACTCTTGATTGCTGTATTCTTAATAGTATTACTAAAGCTTAGTAATGGGTAAGATCTCCGATTCATGTGAGTCATAGCTGACAACCTGATCCTTTGTAATAGCTCAAAGGAATAGAGCCTGGGAGAGAACAGATGGTCAGAAGCGCTTATATCCTTTTCTTTGGCCACACCCATGGCACGCAGAAGTCCCGGGGCCAGTGATCAAACCTGGGCCACAGCAGTGACCCAAGCTGCTGCAGTGACATGTAAGGTCTGGGGGAGGTTACCTGGCTACAGCGTTGCTAAGAAAAATTAATCCCAATAGTTCCCTATAATGGGAGACAATATTCTGATCTCTTAGTTCACATGTTCAGTTAGTGGGAATTTGAGAAAGTTTTTTTAAATCAAACATTATTTAATGTTGCTCTGTTATGTGTTCAATAACAAAAATGGGAGAAGGGGAGATCTTTTTCATCCATTCAGTGAATCATAACTCTTCCTCTTAGATGGTTAAAGGATGATAAATCATCTTACACAGTTAGAAGACAAGGATTCCAGCTCTTTCCCGTCTTTTAAGATGGCAGGCGAAAAAGCTAAGAAACCAGATACTAAGGAGAAAAAGTCTGAAGCCAAGAAGGCTAATGGTGGTGGCAAGGTTAAAAAGGCTAAGAAGGTTAAGAAGGGGAAGCCCCACTGCCGCTGAAACCCTATCCTGGTCAGAAGAATTGGCAGGTATTCCTGATCGGCTATGTATTCCAGAAAGGCTTTGTATAAGAAGATGTATTCAGCAGCTAAATCCAAGGTTGAAAAGAAAAGAAGGTGAGGGTTCTTACTACTCTTGTCACCGCCAACTCAAAACCCGCTGGTGGTGACAAGAATGGTGGTACCCAAGTGGTTAAACTTCGAAAAATGCCTAGCTATTATCCTCCTGAAGATGTAGCCCGAAAGCTGTTGAGTCATGGCAAAAAACCCTTCAGTAAGCAAGGGAGAAACTGCAGGCTAACATCACTCCTGGGACCGTTCTGATCACCCTCACCAGACGCCACAGAGGCAAGAAGGCCATTTTCCTGAAGCAGCTGAGCAGTGGCTTGCTACTGGTGACTGGACCTCTGTCCCTCAATCGAGTTCCTCTGTGTAGAACAAACCAGAAATTTGTTATTTCCACCTCCACCAAAAGTGCTATCAGTGGAGTAAAAATCCCAGAACACCTTATTGGTGCTTACTTCAAGAAAAAGAAGCTACATAAGCCCAAGCACCAAGAAGGTGAGATCTTTGATGCAGAGAAAGAGAAATAGGAAATTACAGAGCAGAAAGCTGTGGACTCACAAATTCTGCGAAGAGTCAAGGCTGTTCCTTAGCTCCAGGGCTTGCCTTCACAAATGGGATTTATCTTCACAAGTTTGTTTTATAAACAAAGAACCCAATTAAATAACTGATCCAAAAAAAAAACAAGGGTTCCAGTTTCAGATCAAGATCCATCACTTACTAGTAATTTAATCTCTGAAAAGTAATTTAACTTCTGAGATTCCGTTTTCATGTTTTCATTATTATTGCTCTTGAGAAAAAGGATTTATCAGAGAAGGAAGTGGGGAAACATTGGTAGAGTCAATATTGGATTCTAGAAGTAACTTGGACAAAAGGTAAGATGAAAATAAGCTCCAATTTTAGATCAGTTCCTCTCTCGCCCACGCCTCCATAGCCTGGCTCTGCTTCCAGGGCCTAAACAAAAGCAGTATTAAATCCTTACCAAAAAAGGGCTTACAGGTGGTCGAACATTAGGCTAAAAACCCTTTGAAAAAGTCTAGAACTCATTCTTGGTAGGAGCACATAGAAAGCTTACCCAGGGTGAAAACAGGAAGAGAGAGCTAGTCCCTTTCTTTCTAAAGTCATGACAAAGCAGAGAACACAGGCTTTCATATGAATTACCTGGAGGATCCCCAAAACAGGAGGCTCTGGAACTAGCAATGCTTACTTACCATTACCACCTCCCAAAAGACAGAATTCAATAAATCTGGCACAAAATCTACACCAGGTTTCATAATTCCAAGTAGCAGAATAAAAAAGTCTATAGAATGTAAGAATTATTGCCAGAAGGAAATTCATCAAATATTTTCAGAAAGCTGTGAACAACTCTGGAAATATTTAGAGACAGTGCTGTTGCCTACAGCATTCTTAAGTCTCAGGTAATGAGCTTGACTTCTCTGGCTGACTTGGAAACTGTGCTGGCTGACAACCAAGATGGAAGTAGAGACAGAATGCTTGCTGTCTTAGGAATCACATTGTTGAGGTTATTGGGAATTTATACCTTAACCAAATTCACCAAACATTATCCCAGAGAAGGGCTGAAATGGTGGGAATGGCAGTCAAGAGAATGCCCCACCAATATTATTAGGAAAAAAAAAAAAAAGCAGTTGATAAGTTCTTCTCCTAGGAAGGGGAGTGGAGGGTGATCTGTGGAAAACTACACATGGTTGGGGTATTTTATAGGCACAATGTGCACTTACTTTTTAACATTCATTGAAACTAAAATTCTTTTCTTGAAATTTCATGTCGTGAAACATGTTTCTACAATATTTTCTTAGCCTCTTTGCTTCTATTTTCTAGGCTGAAAACTCCATCTTGTCCTGCTTTACTTTACCCCATATCCCTGCTTGGAAAACAGTCGTAGTGCTGGTAAATGACTTAATCTTAAGAACAAAGACCTAAAGGCATAAGTTATTCATGTGGTCAGCTGAATGAAGACATAATGCATTGGTCTAGACACACGAGACCTGTGCAGATAGGCACGCGGTTTGCACAGCATGATACATCCTCTAAAGAATAAGAGGAAGGGAGTTGCCGTCGTGGCTCAGTGCTTAACGAATCCGACTAGGAACTATGAGGTTGCGGGTTCGGTCCCCGCCCTTGCTCAGTGGGTTAACGATCCGGCGTTGCCGTGAGCTGTGGTGTAGGTTGCAGACGTGGCTCTGATCCCGCGTTGCTGTGGCTCTGGCGTAGGCCGGTGGCTACAGCTCCAATTCAACCCCTAGCCTGGGAATCTCCATATGCCACGGGAGCGGCCCAAGAAATAGCAACAACAACAACAACAACAACAACAACAAAAAGACAAAGCCAACTTCATGGGCTTGTGTTGAGGATTTAAAGCTCGGATCCCAAGTTGCTGTGGCTCTGGTGTAGGCCGTCGGCTACAGCTCCGATATGACCCCTAGCCTGGGAACCTCCATATGCCGTGGGAGCAGCCCTAGAAATGGCAAAAAGACAAAAAAAAAAAAAAAGAATAAGAGGAAGATGAGCCTCATGGCCCTAAGGGGGTTATGAGGGGTCGTTGGCAAGATATGCATTAGCAAGGAGAACCGAGATGCAAACCTAGGCACACTGGGTTGCTGCAGATAGGCACGCCATCTGCAGAAGCACAATGGTGATGCTCTAGAATGCTATGCATAGATAGCTGACGCCTAAAGGTCAGAGTAAAAGCTTAACCATCTACCAGCTCTGTGACTTTTAAAATAATAAAAGAACATTTAAAATTAAAAAAAAAAAAAACTATATCCTGCACCTATAGCCCCCTCCTCACTTGACATAATCACAAAGAGCACAATAAAAGCAGTGTGGTTTCTTGAGGCGGCGCTCTTGGTCCTGAGACCTTGAGTCCCCCGGTTCCCACCTTTAAGATAAATGTCTCTGTGTCTTGTTTTATGTTAACTTTTTTCCTTAAGCTTCACAGCACCAGTTCTTTAGCCATAACCTGCTGAGCTGGTCTCGGCAATTTCACAATTTCATAATGTGGTCAAGAATCCATTCACAGTTTTCATGTGATAATTATACCTGTACTGAACCATTACCAAGAAGGCAGATGCCTTAAATTTGGTGCTTAAGTCAGTGACTGCACTATGGCTCTACACCATTTATCTTCCTGAAGCTATCATCAGAAGTATGCGTTCTCTCAGAAGCAGTGGGTCTCCGCCAAGATGGATGCCACATGAAAATGAGACAGGCAAGGATATTATCAATCCCCAAAACAACTCACAGGGACTGTTCAAAAACAAACCACCTCAGGGGGCACACTCTACCTTCCTTTTGACTGTCAGCATGTCTGTCACTTGTACACCCACTAATAAACAAATACAAAAATGGTTCCATGTTACTCTCCACACCAGTTCTCTCCTGCGGGGGTTAGCATATTCAAAAAGCAAGGCAGAGGAGGTAACTAAATCCTTTGACGGGCACAATCAGGTATTATGAAGTTTGGGAAAAGCCAGGGTAATAACCATTGCCCTCTCTCTTCCTTTTCAAAAGGGCCAATACTTTCTTCCTCAACTGCTTACAGGTTAGATTGAAAGGTGGCAGTCACCTCACAAAGCAGTCCTTAGAAAAGAAAATAATTACTATTCATTGCCTTTCTGTGTGCTTAGCTTTGTTAAGAGCACAGTTTGTTAAATGTTATGGTTTAGGTGATTTGCTAGAAAAAAAACTAACTGCTAAACAAGAATCAATAAGCTTTGTATCCATATTCTGACTCCTTTCCCTTGACGGGAATGTTTCCATTTTTCCCAAAGACCATTCTGATCAAAGACAAACTCTCCATGAAACCAGATGCCCACAAGATATCTCTCAGCCACCATTCACATTAACTCTTGATTGGCTGCTAGAAGAAAAAACAAGCTTCCAATGACTTGATCACAAAACCCGAGTGTTACAGCACTTCTCCGGTTAAGAATACCAAGAACAGGGGAGTTCCCGTCGTGGTGCAGTGGTTAATGAATCCGACTAGGAACAATGAGGTTGCGGGTTCGGTCCCTGCCCTTGCTCAGTGGGTTAAGGATCCGGTGTTGCCGTGAGCTGTGGTGTAGGTCGAAGACACGGCTCGGATCCCGCGTTGCTGTGGCTCTGGCGTAGGCCAGCGGCTACAGCTCTGATTCGACCCCTAGCCTGGGAACCTCCATATGCCGCGGGAGCGGCCCAAGAAATGGCAAAAGACAAAAAAAAAAAAAAAGAATACCAAGAAGAATAGGTTTTCTCCTGTAAAACTGTTGACAGGGAGTTCCCTGATGGCTAAGCAGTTTCCTAGCTTAGCAGGTAAAGGATACGGAATTGTCACTGCTGTGCTGCAGGTTCAATCCCTGGCCCTGGAACTTCCACATGTCAAGAGTTCGCAAAAAAAAAAAAAAAGACTTACAGTAAACAAGTTTCAGGAATTCCCGTCGTGGTGCAGTGGTTAACAAATCAGACTAGGAACCAGGAGGTTTTGGGTTCGATCCCTGGCCTCGCTCAGTGGGTTAAGGACCCGGCGTTGCCAGTGTAGGTCACAGACGTGGCTCAGATCCCGAGTTGCTGTGGCTGTGGTGTAGGCAGATGGCTACAGCTCCGATTAGACCCCTAGCCTGGGAACCTCCATATGCCACAGATGCAGCCCTAGAAAAACAAAAAGTCAAAAAACAAACAAACAAACAAAAGTTTTCATAGGTACTGGATTGTGGCATTTGTTACAGAGAAAAACAGTACCATAATATCTCCTTAGCAGAGGGCAATATTTATAGGCAAAAGAGGGGGAAGTGTTCTTTTAACCTAACTAAAACTGAACTTCACAGGTTAAAGGAACTATGAAAACTGCCCTCATTTAATTTCGGTTTTAATGAGAAAATACATCCAGTTCTCCAAGGTAAGGTTGGAAGTTCACATAGAACCCTCAGAAAATTACATTAAAAATTTTGTTTCCAGAAGAAAGTCTCACATCAGAGTTCCCACTGTGGTGCAACGGGATCAGTGGTATCTCTGGAGCATGGGGACACAGGTTTGAGTCCTAGCCCAGCACAGTTGGTTAAAACCCAACATTGTATGGCGTAGGTCTCAACTACTGCTCGGATCTGATCCAAGGCCCAGAAATTCCATATGCCATGGAGTGACCAAAAAAGAAAAAAGAACAAGAAAATCCCATATCAAGACCAATACCAGGAGTTCCCATTGTGGCACATCAGAAACCAATCCAACTAGTATCCATGAGGATGTGGGTTCAATGATCCCTGGCCTCACTCAGTGGGTCGGGGGTCCAGTGTTGCTGTGAGCTGTGGTGTAGGTTGCAGACCCAGCTCGGATCTGGTGTCGCTGTGGCTGTGGCATAGGCCTGCAGGTGTAGCTCCAATTTGACCCCTGGCCTGGAACTTCCATATGCCACAGATGCAGCCTTTAGAAAAAAAAAAAAAAGAGGAGTTCCCGTCGTGGCTCAGCAGTTAACAAATCCGACTAAGAACCATGAGGTTGTAGGTTCGATCCCTGACCTTGCTCAGTGGGTTAAGGATCTGGCATTGCCGTGAGTTGTGGTGTAGGCTGCAGACTCGGCTTGGATCCCACACTGCTGTGGTGCTGGTATAGGCTGGCGGCTACAGCTCGGATTTGACCCCTAGCCTGGGAACCTCCATATGCCGTGGGAGCGGCCCTAGAATAGGCAAAAAGACAAAAAAAAAAAAAAAAAGACCAATACCTTTATTCCATCTCATCCCATCTTCTGATCCCCACTCTACAAGTCTGGTTAAGGCTTTTGCTCCTGAAATAAGACTGTCTGGGTTTGACTATCAATGCAGTCAACTTACTATTTGTGTCATCTTGGATCAAAATTTTGGTTTATTCATGAGTAAAAATAGAAATGATAACAGAGTTATCACAGATACAAAAGGAAATAAACTATATAAAGTACTTAATGCCTGGCATGTTGTTATAGCTCAGTAATTATCAGCTGACATTACTTTTGTTGCTGTTATTACACATCATATTAGCTCAGGCACCACTCCTTCCAGAGAGTCTTTCTTGAAACTTTCACTCCAAGATTCCTCTCTTCTCCACATCCTCCACACACCTCCATCACAGCATTTCTCCCACTGGATCATATTTGTTTGTCTTCCTCAAACACTCTGCCCTCTTTAAGTGCTGGGATTAAATCCTGTATCCTGTATCTCTGCATCTGCAGGCACAGCAAAATGCCTGGCATACAGGGATGCAAGGATTCTTCAATATCCACAAATCAATCAGTATAATAAACCACATTAACAAAATGAAGAACAAAAACCATATGATCCTCTCAATAGATGCAGAAAAAGCCTCTGACAAAATCCAACAACCATTTCTCATAAAAACCCTTCAGAAAGTGGACACAGCGGGAACCTACCTCAACATTATAAAGGCTGTATATGACAAAACCAGAGCTAACATCAATCTCAATGGTGAAAAGCTGAAAGAATTCCCACTGAGAGCAGGAACAAGACAAGGATGTCCACTCTCACCACTACTATTCAACATAGTTTTAGAACTCCTAGCCATGGCAATCAGAGAAATAAAAGGAATCCAAACTGGAAAGGAAGAAGTAAAACTATCACTATTTGCAGATGACATGATACTATACCTAGAAAATCCTAAAAACGCTACCAGAGAACAGTTAGAGCTCATCCATGAATTTGGCAAAGTCACAGGATACAAAATTAATACACAGAAATCGACAGCATTTCTATATACTAACAACGAAAGATCAGAAAGAGAAATCAGGGAAACAATTCTATTTATCATCACATCAAAAAGAATAAAATACCTAGGAATAAACCTACCTAAAGAGACAAAAGACCAGTACTCTGAAAACTATAAGATGCTGACGAAAGAAATCAAAGATTACACACAAAAATAGAAAGACATACCATGCTCTTGCATTGGAAGAACCAATATTATCAAAATGACTATACTACTCAAGGCAATCTACAGATTCACTCTAATCCCTATCAAAATACCGAGGATGTTTTTCACAGAACTGGAACAAAATATTTTAAAGTTTGTTTGGAAGCAGAAAAGATCCAGAATAGCCAAAGACATCTTGAGAAAGAAAAATAGAGCTGGAGGAATCAGGCTCCCTGACTTCAGTCTATACTACAAAGCTACAGTCATCGAAATCATATGGTACTGGCACAAAGACAGAAATATACACCAGTGGAACAGGACAGAAAGCCTGGAATTAAACCCACGCACCTATAGTCAACTAATCTGTGAAAAAGGAGGCAAGGATATACAATGGAGAAAAGACAGCCCCTTCAATAAGTGGTGCTCGGAAAACTGGACAGCCACACATAAAAGAATGAAATTAGAACACTTCCTAATACCATATACTAAAATAAACTCAAAATGGATTAAAGACCTAAATGTAAGACCAGATACTATAAGACTCTTAGAGGGAAACATAGGCCAAACACTCTCCAACATAAACCACAGCAATATCTTCTCAGATTCACCTCCTAGAGTAATGGCAATAAAAACAAAAATAAACAAATGGTACTTAATTAAACTTAAAAGTTTCTGCACAGCAAAGGAAACCCTAAACAAAAGGAAAAGACAGGAATTCCCATCGTGGCTCAGTGGTTAACGAATCCAACTAGGAACCATGAGGTTTGATCCCTGGCCTTGCTCAGTGAGTTAAGGATCCGGTGTTGCCGTGAGCTGTGGTGTAGGTTGCAGACGCGGCTCGGATCCTGCATTGCTGTGGCTCTGGCATAGGCCAGTGGTTACAGCTCCGATTAGACCCCTAGCTTGTGAACCTCCATATGCCGCGGGAGTGGCCCTAGAAAAGGAAAAAAGACAAAAAAAAAAAAAAAAAAAAGGAAAAGACAACCCATAGAATGGGAGAAAATATTTGTAAATGAAGCGACTGACAAGGGATTCATCTCCAAAATTTATAAACACCTTCTGCAGCTCCATACCAAAAAAACAAACAAAAAATGGGCAGAAGATATAAACGAATAATTCTCCAAAGAAGACATACAGATGGCCAAAAAACACATGAAAAGATGTTCAGCATCACTAATTATTAGAGACATGCAAATAAAAACCACTATGAGGTAACACCTTACACCGGCCAGAAGGGCCATCATCAAAGTCTACAAACAGTAAATGCTGGAGAGGGTGTGAAGAAAAGGGAACTAACACACTATTGGTGGGAATGCAATTTGGTGCAACCACTGTGGAAAAGAGCATGGAGATTCCTCAGAAAACTAAAAATAGGATTACCATTTGATCCAGCAACCCCACCCCTGGGCATCTATCCAAAGAAATCCATGACTCAAAAAGACACATGTACTCGAATGTTTATTGCAGCACTATGTACAATAGCCAAGACATGAAAAGAACCTAAATGTCCATCAACAGAGGAGTGGATAAAGAAGATGTGGTACATATATACACAATGGAATATTACTCCGCCATTAAAAGGAAAGAAATAACGGCATCTGCAGCAACAAGGATGGACCTAGAAATTATCATGCTAAGTGAAGTCAGTCAGACAACGAGACATGTACATCATATGCTATCACTTACATGTGGAATCTAAAGAAAGGACACAATGAACCTCCCTGCAGAAAGATACTGACTCACAGACTTTGAAAAATTTATGGCTTCCAAATGAGACAGGTTGGGGGTGGGGGGATGAGTGGGGGGTTTGTGATGGAAATGCTATAAAATTGGGTTGTGATGATCACTGTACAACTATAAATGTAAAATTCATTGAGTAACTTTTTTAAAAAAACAGTAAAAAAAAAAATGCCTGGCATACAACAGGCATTCAAAGAAATATTTGTTAATTTTTAAAGTTTACCCAGTATTTAAATAAATGTATGAGGGGTTTTTTTAATTAAAAAAATCTGGCAAAAGTTTTAATATGGAACTACTTAAGTTTTAATCAGATTCTTAATTCATTTCCTTGGCTAAAGAAAAAGGGAGGGATGGACAGAAGAAAAAGCAAAGTTCCCAGTTCACTAAGAAATGAGAAAGAGCTTTTTGAATTAAACTGGGGAGAGCACTGAATGAGAGGTAAAATGAGAGATATGCAAAAGGAAACACAAGAAAAGCCAAATGGATTAAAAAGAGATAGCAAAATCCAACATAACCAGCTAGGCGACAGCCTTTCCTGCCTAAACACTGAGCTGAAAAATCTTTTTAAATCACAAAGCAATCTTTCCTCATGAAAGGACCGACCAAATTTCAGTTCCCTGAGCTATCTATCCATTTCAGACCACTCCACTTCACTCACAGGCAAGATAGGCTTTCACCATGAAACTTTCTGAAAAAAACAACAGTGGAGAATAGCTTCCCAGTTCACCTAAGCAAATAGTCATCTATCACTGATGACATCTAAATCTATTCAATTTCCTTTCTCCTGAGTAATGATGTAAAGGAAAAGAAAAAAACACCTCTTAAAGTTCTGGTCACCCAGATGAAGAACAGAAACCAGTCTATCACAACTCTCACGCCTTCAGCTTCTACCTGATACTTAGCAATAAAACAAAAGTTTGCATTAATCGGATATAGTTGCTATACAGTTTCAAAAGACCTATCTGCTAAGGTTTAGTCCAAAGACTTCTTCACAACCAAGTTATAAGTGAGAGTATTAATCGAAACACTGGTATAGCTGAAAATAGCTCTCCTATCATAAAGTCACCTGCTCAGAAATGATCTAGTCATCAAAGGCTTTATAATATTTAAAGGCAAATTGAAAGCAAATGATTAAACCATGTACTCAAGAAAAAAAAAATGGTGACTGGGGGTTATACTGCTGCATATAATATACTCATAATTTCCTGCTTCACTTTTTCTCCCACCACCTTATGACTAAAAGATTGGAGAATGCTGTCAGCAAGGAGAGCACGCCTCCAAGCCGCAGTGTAAAGGAACCCACACCTCTGTATGTAACACTGTCTTTGTACTTCAAAAAGCACAGGTACCACATGATAACAGATAAATTCTGGCCTGTACATAAAAGTGGTCCTAGGAGTTCCCTGGTGGCCTAGTGGTTAAGTACTTGGCATTGTCATTGCTGTGGCTTGGGTTCAATCCCTGGCCCCGAAGCTTCTGCATGGCACAGGGGCAGCCAAAAAAAAAAAAAAGGCCTTTTTTCTATTTCTAAAGAGAAAAGCCCCTAGATATGATATCATGAATCTAGCAACTCCCTGTAGAGCCCACTTTTAAATGTTACTGCTAAGAACCACAGTTGACTGCTGTCTCCGACTAAAGGGTTGATAAATTATTTGCATTCATAATCATACCAACCTTCTTTGGAAACCCACACAATAAACCTTGAATCTGAGCACTGATTTGTTTGTGCAGAAGGTTTTTTGCTTTGGGTTGCTGTTGTTTTCCTTGTTTTTTCCTGAGGGATTTTGTTGTTTCTAAAGAGGTCATTTAGAGGGCTGCAGCAGAGATATGCAAATTAAATAAAACAGCAATAAGCTCAGGATGAAATAACATAGCAAACCATGAAGTGTCATGTTAGCAGATATGCCAATAAAGGAAAAATTTCTATCAATTTATCCATTAAAAATCTCTCATTTTGGAATATTATGTAAGTCTCATGAAAAAAAAAAAAAACTGCAGTGGGCTGAACTGGGACATGCAAGGACTCAATACAACCAAGCTTCAGCTACTTAAATATCTCAAACCACTTTCTGCTTGTAGCAAATAAAATGCAGAACTACAGATGCTTTCTCATCTGTGTGTAAATGAAAGTGAAACTGTATGAGTAGTTAGCATTCTTAGAATTTTTTTTTTTTTTTTTTTTTTTGCTATTTCTTGGGCCGCTCCTGCGGCATATGGAGGTTCCCAGGCTAGGGGTCTAATCGGAGCTGTAGCCACCGGCCTACACCAGAGCCACAGCAACTCGGGATCCGAGCTGCGTCTGCAACCTACACCACAGCTCACGGCAACGCCGGATCGTTAACCCACTGAGCAAGGGCAGGGACCGAACCCGCAACCTCATGGTTCCTAGTCGGATTCGTTAACCACTGCGCCATGACGGGAACTCCAGTATTCTTAGAATTTTTAAGAGCCGGATTATTTAAATTAAATCAAAGCCAATCTGTATAATATCTGTACAGAAATAAAAGTAATTTTCTGAGGGCTCTTATTCTCTAGACTTTATAGAGCTGTACATACTCTTCCCCCTACCCCACCCCCTCCCTGTGATAAAGAAGTGAAAGTGTTCAGCAGGTTAAAAACCACTTCAGATGAATCTGGGAGAAAGAAGTTCAAAGGGATCAGAATAGCACTTGTCTCACCAGCCTGCTATAGAACAGGGTTCAGCTCTTCCCTGCCCCTCTGTGTTCCCATAACACATCTTGAAATTTATCATGCTTCTTTATGTTTCTACATCTATCTCTGCCTCCATAGTGTGAACTCTCTGATGGCAGGAACTAAGTTTTATTTAGCCAGGGACAGTGTTTGTTGACATGAATTATATGTATCTATAGTATGCACATAACACCTAGATATTACCATAAGTGATCTGAATTAAGCATACTAAAGAAGGTATTGAAATGCAGTAAGCATGTTTTAAGGCACTGAATACAAGATAACACATATAAAGAGCCAGAGATCACAAATATTAGAAAAATGTAATGTAGTTAGTCATCGACATAATGTAGCATTCAGGTAATATGGTACCATTTGTTTTACTTACTGCGGATGTATGGCTTTCAATAACTTCATTTTTATGACAAGTACATATATACATATATATATGTATGTGTGTGTGTGTGTGTATATACATATATATATATATATATATATATATACACACCTTTGTCTTATACTTCCATTTTCAAGCTGACTGCAATTCACATACTCTACTGACAGAAATAAAAATCTGGGCCAAACAGTCAACATTCTTCACTACCCAGTTATCTCATACGGACTCTCTTTAGCCACAGAGCATCTGGCCTTTCCTCATCCTCATCTGTAAAATGGTAACATTTTTCTGCTGCATCAAAGTGACATTATTTCGAGCAATAAGGATATCCAAATGTGTTTTGCGCGCTCTCTCTCACATACACACACTCCCCATAAGCACACAGAAAAAAAAAAATCTTGAAAACATGCCATATACAAAGGGCCTTTACTCTTTACTTCTTCTTCCCCGCTGCCAAGGCAGCAACCCCCACATGAATATGAAAGAGTGGGGGCGAAACAGTTCAATCAAAACAGCTTGGGGAAGGAAGGGAAGGGAAGGGAAAGTCTTGCTTGTCAGTGAAAGTCTCTTTGGAAAGGCCAGAAAACTTTTCCTTCTGTCCTGACTATCCTGGGCAAATAACCCTGCTCAAGATCTGCTTCCCTGAGCTTAGGAGCCAGGTCCTCCCTTTTAACGTTCACAGAATGGGTAATATGAAAATCCACCCTATGATTTGAAAAGTGCAGTATGAGAAATGTCAGGGTACAGCTTATAAGTACACTCTGTAGAGCATAGCTGAGAGTGATTCTGAAAATCAAGTAGAGAGGAAGAGCCTGCAGCTTCTGTTAGGCTGGGACATGGCATTGACAAGAATAGAAAACCTCCCTTCTACCAGGTCTAGAGAGGCTGGTGCCATAAGGGCCTCCAGTAAAAGTCAGAACTGAGCAGAGAAAGCAAGACCTCACAAAACACAACTTCTCCAGGGATATCCCTGATACTACAGCTGCAGGTACACAGTGGTCATTTCTGGCAATGGGATTCACAGGAAGTAGTTATTTCTATCTGGAATATGCATTTCCTAAACTTTCTACATTAAGAATGTATGACTTTTATCATCAGAAATGAAAGGGTTAAATAAATCAAACCAGGAGTTCCCACTGCGGCTCTGCAGTAACAAATCCAACTAGTATCCATGAGGATGCAGATTCGATCCCTGGCCTTGTTCAGTAGGTTAAGGATCCAGCGATGCAGTGAGCTGTGGTGCAGTTCGCATCCTTGGCTTGGATCCCGAGTTGCTATGGCTGTGGTCTAGGCCAGCAGCTGTAGGTCCGATTCGACCCCTAGCCTGGGAACATCCATTTGCCACAGGTTTGGCCCCAAAAAGAAAAAAAAAAAAAAGAAAAAAAAGAAAGCCAAGCAGTTAGAGACTAAAGTTGTAGAATGCACAGGTAGAAGAGAAGCCTGGGGGAGTTCCCTTGTGGTCTAGTGGTTACAATTTGGTGCTTTCACTACTGTGGCCTGGGTTCAGTCATGGTCAAAAAAAAGAGAAGCATGGTATTCAGCACAGGTTTTTTGTTTGTTTGTCTGTTTTGTTTTTTTGCCTCAGGCCAAGAGCCAACACTGACCCAGCAGGATTCAACTTTCTGAAGTGGAATTTGGCTCTTTAGCTTCTCTCTACAAGGCAGCTTCATTTATTCTGATTAAGACTCACTCATTCTACCAGGCCTAAATCCATATGCTTCCAGCAGACTCAGGTTGCCCTCAGTTAAGGACAATAAGCTGTGAGGTGTATTTAAAAAAAAAAAAAGCAAAAAAACAGGAATCCTTTTGTGTGTGTGTGTGTTTTTAGGGCCGCATCTGTGGCATATGGAGGTTCCTAGGCTAGGGGTCTAACTGGAGCTGTAGCTGCAGGCCTACGCCACAGCCACAGCAACACCAGATCCGAGCTGGGTCTGCAACCTACACCACAGCTCACAGCAACGCCGGATCCTTAACCCACTGAGTGAGGCCACAGATCAAACCCGCAACCTCATGGTTCCTAGTCAGATTCGTTTCAGATGCGCCACGACAGGAACACTGGGAGTCCTTTCTTAATATGCAGAATGGCAATCCCTTTAAAGTTTTAAACCTGAATCTGAAATTTGAGTACAGAAGTAAAATCAAATCAATATTAACTCCCATCTCCCAGGTCTGGTAATACAAATGAACTTATTACCTAAAAAGTGAGAGAATCCAAGAGCACGCATTTATTTTAAATTGCTGCTGGATCAAAATCAAAGCATGTTAAGCCAGTTGGAAGAAAGAGAGCATTCCTCAAAAGCCCATCACCTGCTGGGAGAGTTTAAAAAGGGGAAATGCAGAGTTCCCATCATAGTGCAGTGGAAACGAATATGACTAGGAACCATGAGGTTGCCGGTTCGATCCCTGGCCTTGCTCAGTGGGTTAAGAATCTGGCGTTGCTATGAGCTGTGGTGTAGGTCACAGACATGGCTCGGCTTCTGCGTTGCTGTAGCTGTGGTATAGGCTGGCTCCGATTTGACCCCTAGCCTGGAAACCTCCATATGCTGCAGATGTGGCCCTAAAAAGCAAAAAAATAAATAAATAAGAAGGGGAAATGGGATGAGCTACACTGGGCTCAGAGGCAGAGTCTGCAGTTGATGGAGTTTGATAGGCCATGACCAGCATTCCTCTCTGCTTTTGCTTCTCCTAGAACAGTGCCTGTGATTGTTAACTCATCATTCAGGAACATTCATAATTCCTTCTTATCATAGGGCGTTTTACAGTTTCCTTTTGTGATTGAGCAGAGAAGTTCAGGATTTATGTAATTTGCTGCTTGCTTTGCATTGCAACTGCTCACTTGAGGGCCTAAGTAACAAACCTGATGCAGAAAAGATTTTCAAGAGCTGACTGGCTGGGTATATCTAATACTCATGAAATCACCAGAGGACTCACACATAGTTCCAAACTGGAGGCAAAGACTGCATAGTCGCAGCTTTTCCAAATCGCCGGATAACCACCCTTACTGCTTATTCAGAGATGTGGGTTATAAATGGTGGAGAAAGTGGGCTGGATTGAAAGGAGAGCTGGAGATATACCGCATTATAGACAGGGGCTTCACCTACATAATTCTTAGCAGAAGGTTACTCTACTGAGATCATCTTGAGACACCAAATTGCCTAGTCTCTTAGGATTCTGCAAGGAAAACTGGGTCTCCCTTATCACTGAATTATCGAGATCCTATGGAGCCCTCAGCATCACTGATATCAGTAACATCATTGCTATCAAAAAGAATTCATTTCTGTTCCCTAGTAACGATTAAAGAATCACTAGCCTGCAAGCTCCACGAGGGCAGAGACCATGTCTGTCTTACTCACCACTGCATGTCTAATGCCTAGAATAGCAGGCGCCCAATAAATAGATTAAGGAAGGAAGGAACTAACTCTGCAAGCTATTTCTGATATAAAATCAAAAAATGCTATTGAGGTAGCCCCAGTCAAAACACTGCCCTGACCAAAGAGAGAGACAATCTGGCCTAGCACAAGGCTTTGCCCAACATGAGCATATCACCAGTGTTGGGGGAAGTGAAACACGGCTGGCTGAAGGCCAGGTAGTGTCATGGCATCAGAACAGAGTCCTCTTCCAGAGGAAAAGTATCCCTGGCTGAAGGAGGAAACAAGAAGGCATTGTGCTCCTTAGCGGCTTGTTATAATTATAGGAAATGCACAGTAAGCTCACCCTGTCATGGGCTTCAACCAATCTCAAGCCTGGGTGGAGGCCTACTTTTCCTGACAATGCTGCCCATATTATACCATAAAAAAGGTGGGGACTGACACCCCACTGGCCAGAAGTTTCAGAAGCCAGCAAAGACTTCAAATCTACTGCTTTACTGGGTCATCTTGGGATCAGATAAGAATCCAACCAAACAGGATTTTATGTCATTACATCATAATGACTACTGCTAACATTTGCTGAATTGTTATTTATGTACCTGGAAGTAGACTAAACACTTTTTGTGAACACTTATTTAATCTTCAAAATAATCCTGTAAGAGGTACTGTCATTCTTGTTTTGAAGATGAGGAACCTGAAGAATGGTGGGTTTCAGTAATACCACTCAGTATATAGCAGAACCAGGACTCAGGTTTGTCTGACTCCCAAGTCCTTAGCGATTCTGTCTCCTGTCTCTTGCTCAGTTGATGATTAGGTAGGCGGTCAGGAACAATTCTTACAACTTCTCTCTAAAATGTATCCAGTGTTGTCTGGAATCAAAAGTGGCTAAAAGATCTTAACCACATGGGCTAACTTTCCTTTTTCCTTTTTTTGGGGGGCTGTGCCAAGGGCATGTGGAAGTTCCCAGGCCGGGGATCAAAACCACATCACTGCGGTGACCCAAGCTACTGCAGTGACAACACTGGATCCTTAACCTGCTGTACCACAAGAGAACTCTCAGGCTAACTTTTCATAAGGAAGCTCTTGGATGGAGGATCAGAAAGAAAATTCAAAGGGCAGGCCCTCAAACCAAGAGCTACGCATTTTGACCCAAACTCTTCAGTACTAATCACTTAAGAATAGATGTCCAGGAGTTCCCATCGTGGCACAGTGGTTAACAAATCCAACTAGGAACCATGAGGTTGCGGGTTCGATCCCTGATCTTGTTCGGTGCATTAAGGATCTGGCGTTGCTGTGGCTGTGGCGTAGGCCAGCAGCTACAGCTCTGATTAGACCCCTAGCGTGGGAACCTCCATATGCCATGGGAGTGGCCCTAGAAAAGGCAAAAAGACAAAAATAAAAAAATAAAAATAAAAAATAAAATAGATGTCCAAAGAGTAACCACACACATAATTTTGATCATGTTCTTGCTGATTCCACACAATGCCTTGAAATGGAAGCTGTTCCAATTAGTAAGACTTTTACACAATCTCCAAAATAAGCCAGAAGGCCTTGCTTCGGTCCTGCAATTATTATTCTGTTTTTATAACTTCCTCCACTATTTTATTTCCTCCCTTGAGGAATTCCTGAGGAGAGTCAATTTAAGACAGATTTTTTTTTTAATGATTTTTATTTTTTCCACTATAGCTGGTTTACAGTGTCAGGTCAATTCTCTACTATAGAGCAAGGTGACCCAGTCACACATACATGTATACATTCTTTTTCTTACATTATCCTCCATCATGTTCCATCATAGGTGACTAGATAGTTCCCAGTGCTATACAGCAGGATCTCATTGCTTATTCATTCCAAATAAGACAGCTTTTAAACTGAATTGGATTTACTGCCCCAAATATGCCATTTTCTTAACCCTCTTCACTTTCTCACATTAGGAAATAAGTCTGTGTTTGCATAATGCTTCTAAAAGGCAACACAAACCCACCAAAGTTAGTTTTCCAAGCTAGAGAGAAGGACTTAGGATGATTATCTTTTACTAACGGGTAAGGTATTTAAGCAAAAGACAATTACTTCATTTCATTTGGAGAGAGGCTAACTTTAGGAGATTCTGATTGTTTTTTACTTACATCAATTAAATTGTAATGTAAAAATATCCCAGACTTGCTTAATGTTAGCTGAATTTTATAATCGAAAAGCTTGCATGGTTTATGTTAACAGCCAGAAAACTCTACCTTCCCCCAGCTGCCATGTACTCAAGTCATTATCACAATCTGAGGAGACAGATTTAGGATTAATAATTTATTACCTTCCTGTATTGCAATGTAGTTAAGAATATAGGACAGTTTGGCAGGAGAAAATTCCTGCTGAAGCCTCATCACTATGAAGTATATTCCATTAGTCATCTGCCTTAAATTAGGTGCCCAGCAGATACAAGGAGAGTAGGGATGTAATACCACCTAAAAAGTCTCCTGAAAATGCTTTTCTCCCAAGGATAAGACCAATGCATATTCAAAATAATTATCCTCTTAAAGGAAAAGAATGCCATCTGGTCTGACTGGTACAACAGAGGCTACAGCCCTACAATTACAACTAAAAGGTAGGGAAGTGAGTCCAGGTGCCTTCTGTCTGCCAGGGGCAAATGCAAGCAGTTATGAGAACAAGACAGGAATGAAAACTAGTGGGGAAAAGAGTTCTTATTAAGCTGGAAGCTGTCTTTGTCCCATCTGCAGTCACTTTGAGAGTTGAGGATAATAATCTCTCTCACCCAGAGTTTAAGAATAATTAAAAAATAAAACATGGCAGGAGTTCCCTTTGTAGCTCAGTGGTTAATGAACCCGACTAGGATCCATGAGGATTCGGGTTCAATCCCTGGCCTCACTCAGTGGGTTAAGGATCTGGCGTTGCCATGAGCTGTGGTGTAGGTCAAAGACGAGGCTCAGATCCTGCATTGCTGTGGCTGTGGTGTAGGCCAGCAGCTGTAGCTCCAATTCAACCCCTAGCCTGGGAACTTCCATTTGTCACGAGTGGAAGTTTAAGCAATAAATAAATAAATAAATAAATAAGCAATAAATAAATAAATCATGGCATTTACAGGTAGAAGGAAACTAAAATGTCATCTTATAGGTGCTAAGGTAACTACAGAACATAGCTTAGATGGATAATCACAAATTGGCTTCCTGATTCTTTCCTACACTGAATTAAACTTACCAAGTGGACAAATTGGCTATCTTGGCATGGGTATACCAGTTAAACCATGGCAGGAAGAAAACACATGAAAATCCTGAAGACTGGCCATTCTATACAACAAAATTCTTTTCCGATTTCACCAATCAGAAAAATCACTCTTCCTTGGAGTCCCCACTGTGGTTCAGCAGGTTAAAAATCTAAGGTAGTGTCATGAGGATGTGGGTTCAACCCCTGGCCTCACTCAGTGGGTTAGGGATCCAGTGTTGCTGCAAGTTGCTGTGTAGGTTACAGACACAGCTCAGATCTGGTGTTGCCATGGTGTTTAGGCCTGCAGCTGCAGCTCCAATTTGACCCCTAGCCCAGGAATTTCCACATGCCACAGGTGCAGCTGTTAAAAAAAAAAAAAGGAAAAGAAAAAAGAAAAACCACTCTTCCATTCATGGAGAGAGCCAGAGAAAAGGTGGGAAAAAAGAGCAAAAATAACCTTCCAAACATTGGCCCCTTTGGGAAGTAAAGTGCCCACTTAATGGGTCAAGACTGAAACACAGAACAGGAAAGATTTGGAGTTCCCGTTGTGGCGTAGTGGTTAATGGATCCGACTAAGAACCATGAGGTTGCGGGTTTGATCCCTGGCTCAGTGGGTTAAGGATCTGGTGCTGCCGTGAGCTGTGGTGTGGGTCGCAGACGCGGCTCGGATCCCACGCTGCTGTGGCTATGGTGTAGGCCAGTGGCTACAGCTCCAATTAGACCCCTAGGCCTGGGAACTTCCATATGCCGTGGGAGCAACTCGAGAAAAGGCAAAAAGACAAAAAAAAAAAAGAAGAAGAAGAAGAACAGGAAAGATCTATTCTCCTTAACATTTATATTACAAGGTGGCCCTATTTCCAGCATCATCCTTAGGTTTACCTAACAAACCTTTATTGCTACTTACTATGTGCTAAATGTTAGGTATGTAACTACGAGTAAGATAGTTTCATGAAGTAGGCACCCAAGCAAATAACCATAGCAAATCTCCGCTCATAACCATTATGGAATAACCGATAACAGACTCACCATCTACCATGAATAACGAGGAAACTGGACAGAATATACATGACAACTGTTTTCCATCAGGAAGTAAAAGGCAGTGCAAGGCTACAATTACTAGAAGAAAGGAAATTTGAAGTGAGCCCCATAATTGCTCGGTTCTCCTTTAAGGGACAACTTCTCAACCATAGCACAGAAAGCTGGAACCCAAACAGAACAGAGGGGTTTCACCAAGCCCAAGAAGCAGAGATCTGAGTTTGGCTAGAATTTGAGTGGTAAGACACTGGAGAAGGAGCTGTGAAAAGAGGGGATTCCAAAAGGCTAAGAGCTGGGACATAAAGCACAAGGCAAGACCACCTAGTGTTTATTACACGGTAGATACTACAAGGATGAGAGGGAAACAGAATGACTAGAGGTCAAGTAGTACTGGGGTAGGAAGTAGGAGCATTTTGGAATTCCAGCTCTGCCAAAATATAGAAATCACATTAACTTCACAGATCAGCAGGTACTAGAAATGCCTTTAGGAGTAAGGATTGCACTCCAGGGCAATACTCACTCTGATCCTCTCCATAAAGCCTAAAACCACAGAGTATAATGTGGCACAGTAACAGTGAAATGTACAGACACTATGAGAACATTAAACAACAAGTTCAAATCACAGGCTTCAGGGAGAGGACTGGAAAGGAGCTTATGTCTACCTGAATCAGAATACATCAGGTAGAAAGGTAACAGCATATGCAAAGGAATGACATGCACTCTATCAGCAGTGATCTGAATGTGGAAGAGAAGAGGAGTACAGAATGACTCAGGGATTTATACCTCAGAATATGAGTGGAGGTGGTCTTTTCACTGCTTTAGGGAATACAGGAGGAAGAAGGGTAAAAGACCATGAGTTCAGTCTTGATATATTAAGTTAGAGGTAGCTGGGAGACATCCAGTTAGAGACATGTGACATACACGTGCCCACGTGGTCTGGAGCCCTGAGAGAAGTGAATGAACACTTACAGATCTGGGAGTAATGAGCACACAGGTCACGAGTATGGGAAAGAATGAGATTACCCAGGGAGAACACATAGGAGTGAGACAAGAAAGGGTTGAAACAGAACCCTGAAGAACAAAACATTTAAGGGACAAGCTTAGAATAAATAATTAGAGAGGGCGATGTATCAACTAAGGAGAACAAAAAAAAAAAAAAACATGGTGTAACGTAAGGCAACTGAGAAAAGGGTATCAAGAAAGTAGTCACAGCAGCAGAGATGCTAAGCAAGGTAAAAAGTAAAGATGTCCAACCAGGGGAGTCCCTGGTTACCTCAGTAGAGCCAAGGTTTAGGCAGAAGCCAGACCTCACTGGATTCAGAAGAAAACAAAAGTGGAAGAATGGGGAGGGAAAATGTGGTCTGCTCTCTCAGAAAACTTCCCTGGCTGGCGACGGTGAGCCAGCGACCTGGTTAGAGATCAAGAACAGTGCCTGGTTTAATAAACATTTGTTGAATGAATAAGCAACAATAATAAAACAAATGAATGATTTGTACCATCTAGTTGTTTGACCAGTCCTTGTTTCTTACTGTGTCAGTTTGCCTCTATGCAAACTGGATATCAGGCCCAAGTCAAGTTTCACCTCCCCCCTCCAAGACTTCCCTGATTTTTCTAACCTTCAATAATAACCTCCTCTGATAAATATACATATATGTATAACTGATTTATTTTGCTGTACGGCTGAAATTAGCACAACTTTATAAGTCAACTATATTCCAATAAAGTTAAAAAAAAAAAAAAAACCTTCCTCTACTATAACCAAAAAAGCAGAGAATAACAAGTGTTGGTGAGGACATGGAGAAATCCTCATACATTGCTGGTGGAAATATAAAATGGTGTGGCAACTGTAAAAAACAAAAAGTTAGACTTACCACATGATCCAGCAATTCCATTCCTAGATATAATAAACAAAATGTGGTATATACATACAGTGGAATATTATTCAGCCACGAAAAGGAGTGACATACTAATAAATGTTACAACATGAATGAATCTTGAAAACGTTAGGCTACGCAAAAGAAACTAGACATAAAAGGCCATATGCTGTATGAATCCATTTACAGTAAATGTCCAGAATAGGCAAATCCATAGTCAGAAAGTAGATCAGTGGTTTCCAGAAGCTAGGAGAGGGAGAAATAGGGAATGACTGCTAATGGGTATGAGGTTTCCTTTAGGGGGTGAGGAAAATGTTCTGGAATTAAATAGTGTTATTACACCTCAATTAAAAAATAAACGACCTCCTCTAATCTCTTACTACAGAATTTCTAAATTCTATCCATCCATTTAGCCCTACATCCATTGATTCATATTGAGTGAAATTACTCTCTTCAGCGACAGAGGTTCCCTGAAGACAGAGAACGTCATCAATGTTCTCCTGGGCTACTAGTTCATTAGCTTCCTAACAGATATCCTTTCCTCAAGCCCTGACCTCCCTCCCCTTTCCATCTTCTTCCCATCCCTACCATTACCATTCCCTTATATTCCAGCAAAAATGTTCCAGCAATTTACAAGTATTTACTCTTTGGCCTAAAATTTTCTATAGCTCTGAATTTCCTAAGGCAATGATCTCCAAAACAAAGATTTTGCTTACCAGAGTTGCAAAAGACAAATCATTGTGATGTGAAAAGAAAATATTAAAACTATATTTTTTTAAGTTGATTGTGTTAAGGTTTTGCTTTGGCATCTCGTATAAAGTAAAAACAAACACATATTGAGGTACATCTTCAAATTTCTTTATGGATATGAGAGTATAATCAAGAAAATATGCAGACCACCTGCCTTAAAAGATAAAACTCAAAGCTTCTTTCCATGGCATACAAGATCCTTTATCACCTGGCCACCATTTCCCTCTTCAGGTTGCCATTCCAGCTTTGCTCTTTGCATTTCAGCTGCACTAAACTGCAGAGAGAGCTTCTTCTACATACCAAGCTGTTTCATAATTTTGTGCTTTTGCTCTTGCAATCCCACTGCCTGGGAATATCCTTCAAATTCAACCTTCAAAACTCTGTTCAGGCATCAGCTTCTCTGGAGAGAATTCTTCAGCTCTCCTCCTTCATCTCTCAGCTGAATGCTTCTCTGGTTGCAGTAGCACTCTGGGCACTGCATCCCTCTATTTTCTCACTTAACACATCATAATAATTATACATCTATCTCCCTCATTAAATTGGGAGTTCTTTCAGGGCAGGAACTGTATTGTGCTCCTCTTTATTACCCTCACGCTTAGCCTAGGTCCAGACTCCTAATAAGTTCTCAAAAACTGGCTCTGAATTGAATACTTTTTTCTCTGCACTCAAAATACTTATTAACTAACTCTATATAATCTACTTCCCAGAAGCAAGGGAACAAGAGTAAACATTTTCATAACCAAGTGTTAGCTTTAGGCGTACATTAGCCCCAAAGATTCTCCTTGGTTTAAGTTTCCAAGGCTTTGCTGTGGCTGTGGTATAGGCCAGCAGTTATAGCTCTGATTCGACCCCCAGCCTGGGAATCTCCATATGCCGCAGGAGCAGCCCAAAAAAAAGACAAAAGGACAAAAAAAAAAAATTCCAAGGCTGCTGTATACCCTCTCCCATGCATGTGCATGCATAACTCTTAATGTACACATTCTTTCTTTAGATGTTAACACATTGGTGAATATTTTAATCAGATCTTGCCGTCCTGAAAGGCATAAAGTACCTTCCTTAAAGTGCCCTCGCATACCTCTGCTCTGTTCATTTTAAGTTTTAGCTCTAAAGTGATACATTGTGTTTATTTTAACATTTAATTCTCAAAGGAAAATTCCCTTATTGTTAATTTATTATTCAGTCAGCAAATACTTTTATGGTGCATCTACTATGTGCCAAGACCTTGGTACTCGCTAGGAATTGCTAGTATAAGCAAAACAGGCAAAATCTCTGCTCTCAAGAAGCTGACAAGTTACTGCAGGAATTTCCAAATTCTTGGGGTCACTTCACATTTGTCTCCAGATACTGACAGTCTCTAGACCAAAATGCTATTTTAAGTCTTTTAACAAAAACCTTAAACAGAAACATAGTGTCTCAATGGCCCACAAGGAAAACAGAGAATCTTTTATCAGACAAATTGTAATCACTTCCTTCTGGCAGTGGGATCTAGCACTGAACCCAAAGTTGAAATAAAAAAGAAGCCCACTACACATATTGATGGGTAACTGTGACTGTTCCGGAGATAGAGAAACTGCTAAGTGGTAAACAGCAATGAGGATAACTGGAGAGCTGCTTTATTTTGGTTAGTTTTTCAAGAATAATTTCTATAATCCATGAGCTAAAGGACAACAGCAAACAATCTATGTATTTTATCATGGAAAACTTAAGAGCTCAGATAAAAACTGAACAAATGTATGAATAAATACTAACTCAGACTATCAATAATAGGTTTTTGCTACTATTGCTTACTATTGCTTTGATGTTGCCTTTTCAGGTAGGTTTTTCTCCCCCCTTATAAAAAGAGTTAATATGTACCACTACTGAAAATAATATATAAACATTTTGTTATATATCTTGTTTCAGACTTCCTATTACATAAGAATATTTTTTCTTTTCACAAAATTGACACCAATTTTGAATATGAATATCATGCTTTTTCATTTAATAAGAGGAGCATTTCCCATATACTTATTATTCTAAAATGTAAATTTTTAAGTCAGATAACATTTTACCACGTGGACAAGCCTACTGTCACCACACTCCTGTTGTGGAACAGGTTCTAAAAATGTTTTGCAACACACAGAATAAATGAAGTATTGATGAATGATCTCATTCATAACCATCTAAATATGTCCTTGAGGTAAATTCCTAAAAACGGAATTACTAAGTCAAAGGATATGAACTTTTTAAAGATCTTGATTTTATGCCAAAAAGTTTTCTGTTCAAACTCCCCAGCACAACAGGAGGGAGGCCACATCACCTCTTGGCAACACCAGATATTACTTTGATCTTCATCAACATACTATATTAAAAAGGATTTCTCATTTAACTTTTTTTTCTTTTTTCTCCCCCTCCCCATTTTTTTTTAAGGGCTGCGTCCACAGCATATGGAAGTTCCCAGGCTAGGGGTCAAACTGGAGCCGAAGCCAACAGCCTACGCCATAGCCACAGCAACGCCAGATCCAAGCTGCATCTGTGACCTATGCCGCAACTTATGGCAATATCGGATCCTTAACCCACTGATTGAAGCCAGGGATCGAACCCACAACCTCACGGATACTAGTCGGGTTCTTAACCTGCTGAACCACAATGGGAAATCCGTATTTCTCATTTTAATCTGCAGCTCTCTGGTTAATAATGAAAATGAACATTTTGTTTTAAGTTTATAAATCTTTTTTTTTTGGCCACATCCATGGCATGCAGAAGTTCCAGAGCCAGGGATCTAACCTGTGCCAGAGTGGCAACCTGAGCCAAAGCAGTGACAATTCTGCATCCTTAACCCACTGAGCCACTAGGAACTCCTAAATCATTTTAATTTCTCATTTATGATACTCTCTGTTTATATCTCTTACTCATTTTTGCTATTAGGACATTGCATTTTTTGAAAAACTGATGTAAAAGAGCTCTGATAAATTAAAATATACAATAAATCTGTCATGTGTGGCCTGCATGCTACCTCAGTTTGAACACACATAGTTCTTGGTCCTTAGACAGTAAAAGCTCCAAACTTTTATCAAACAGAACTGGTGCACAGAGTGCCCTCTGTGGCTCAGCAGTTGACGAACTCAACTAGGGTTCATGAGGATTCGGGTTTGATCCCTGGCCTCTATCAGTGGGTTAAGGATCCAGCATTGCCATGAACTATGGTGTAGGGCACAGACATGGCTCGGATCCTGCGTTGCTGTGGCTGTGGCATATGCCTGTGGCTGTGGCATAGGCCAGCAGCTGTAGCTCCAATTCGACCCCTAGCCTGGGAACTTCCATATGCAGCAGGTGTGACCCTAAAAAGCAAAAACAAAACAAAACAAAACAAAACAAAACACAAAAAAACAGAACTGGTACAATCTAATTCCCATCAAACCACTCCTAACAATACTACCTTTTCACCTTTCACACTCGATCTGTTCATTAGGGTGCTGTTTTTAAGCACCAAACTCCAGGGATTAAAAAAACAGCCCAATGAACCCACAGTACTATGTTTAACCAACTAGCTTGGAAAACACAGAAACACTCAGAAATGTTTCTTCCTCCCCTATACTCAGAATCTCTCAAATAACAAATGCTCGTCCTGGGTCAAGGCAAAAAAAAAAAACAACTGTCTGGTTCTCCAAAAGATCATTTGTGGTTGGAAGGCAGGGTAGCAGAAGAAAAAGAGTGTGAGCTCTGGAGTGGAAAAACCTAGGTTTAGATTCATGGCTCTGTCATGTTCTTTTTGTGAGACCCTGCTCAAGTCATTTTGCCTTTCTGGGCCTCCTCAATTTCCTCATCTACAAAGTAAAACAATCTATTTTGGGATTATCACAAGGATTAAATGAAATACATGTAATGTTTATAACCAGGGGTCTGCTATGTGGTTGGTGTACTTCAAAAAATGTCATTTTCCTACTCTGATGGTTCTAAAACAGTTAGTTAATTCAAATGATCTTATATAAAATGTTGGCCTGAAATAGTTAGCTGTCCCAGCAAAGCATCATCTGAGTAAAAAACATTTAGGTCAGCTTTCTGTCAACTGCAATTTCCACTGCTATAATTATGCAATCATCAACCACCACTGCAAGACAACAAAAAACCCTAAAGCTGATGTACTGAAATTGCTAAATACAGTGATTATTTGATTCTCAAGATCATGGCCACCAATTCCTTTTGGAAAGCAACAGAAATCTTTGTAATTATAGGAGCAAATGACTGATTATCCCAGACAGTGGTCTCTACAACAGAAGTCTTTTCGTCACTGCCCAGAACAGCAGCATACTCAAAAGTTATTCTCAAATTGCTGTTTTTTCACATGCCATACTCTGAAAAGAACAATGTCAACAAAAGAACTGAAAGAAAAAAGATGGAAAAAAAAAGGATATTCTTTGAAATTTAGCCTTCTTGGCACTTTTTCCTGGCAAGAGTTTCTAGACTGGTGAAACAATCTCTTTATAAAATCTATCAGCATAACCCCTTTCCATGGAAAAAGCAAGGAACACATTCTCCCTCTAAGTGTAGAATACAGCTTCCTTCAGGAAAGAAATCAAAGCATCATTTATGATCATAGCCCTGTACTACACACTTAAATTACATTAACTTAAAAAAATTCTTTTTGGCCACACCTCGGCATGCAATAGTTCCCAGGCCTATGATCAAACAAGCACCAGAGCAAGTGACCCAAGCCACAGCAGTGACAATGCCAGATCGTTAACTGCTTGGCCACCAGGGATTTTTTTTTGTCTTTTGTCTTTTTAGGGCTGCAACCTAGGCAAATGGAGGTTCCCAGGGACTAGGGGTCCAATCAGAGCTATAGCTTCCAGCCTATACCACAGCCTCAGCAATGCCAGATCCAAGCCGCATCTGCAACCTACACCACAGCTCAAAGCAACACTGGGTCCTTAACCCACTGAGCAAGGCCAGGGATTGAACCTGCATCTTCATGGATGCTACTCAGACTCATTTCCGCTGAGCCGCATCGGGAACTCCTTCCTTATGTTATCTTTTAAATCGAGTTATGAGGTCTTATCCTTCTTCACAGACAACAGGTAACTTGCTCAAGGTTTTAGAGTTACGTAAAAAGCAACATCTAGCTCCAGGACCCAGGTCTATCTAACTTTGAAACTTTTTTCATTACATTTTCATCAAATCTCAAAACGATCATGCCAATTCTCCTTTATGAGAAAGAGAGCCCCCTCAAAAAAAAAAAAAAAAAGAAAGAAAGAAAGAAAGAGCCCAATTTAAAATTTTAGCTTAAAATAAATAAACCCGGAGTTCCCGTCGTGGCGCAGTGGTTAACAAATCCGACTAGGAACCATGAGATTGCGGGTTCGGTCCCTGCCCTTGCTCAGTGGGTTAACGATCCGGCGTTGCCGTGAGCTGTGGTGTAGGTTGCAGACGCGGCTCGGATCCCGAGTTGCTGTGGCTCTGGCGTAGGCCGGTGGCTACAGCTCCAATTCAACCCCTAGCCTGGGAACCTCCATATGCCGCGGGAGCGGCCCAAGAAATAGCAACAACAACAACAACAACAAAAAGACAAAAGACAAAAAAATTAAAAAATAAAATAAAATAAAATAAATAAACCCAATGAAATAAATGTCCACCAAAAGGATGACCATTTCCATCAACCAGCAGATTGCTCTTCTGGCTCCTACTAGTCTTTAAAATGAACTGAAGGATTCAAACAGAGTACCCCTTTTAAAAAAACCTTAAATATATTTTAAAAAATGTACCTATTGTCAACCACAGAGCACTGAAGCAGAAGCAAATACAAAACAGGTACAGGCTTCTGAACCACTTCACAGATGTCTGCCAACAAAGTCTTGATAAAATCCAGGAAGCAGAGCTTGGCTTGATTCCCAGCTTCTCCATGGCCTTCTAGACAGGCAGGACCAGTCCACTAGAAAGAAAGAAAAAGAAAAAATGATATGCCAAGTGATTAATAATTGATTCCTCAAAATGCAGAGTGCTAAAGAATGTGACAGAATTAGGGAAAAGAGAAATTTCAAGTTTGTCTTTCACTGTTCATACCTGCCTATAAATTTTAAACCTGAGCTTTGACATAGCCTATAATTATCAGGATAAAAACATAGCAAGGGGTATGAAATGAATCCACTGCAAAACTGAAACACTTTATATTCTATTATTTTCTAATCTAACAGCTAATCATCTATGTGTAAGAATGGAAAGAGCACCAGACTGCAAAAAACAAAAAAGATCTGAATTTCAGTTCCAGTTAGACTAACAGCTTTGTGACTTTGTCCAAACACATTTTCTTATCTATTAAGTTTGGAGCATGAGAGGTAAGCTAATCTGAAGGTCTTTCTAGCCATGTTTTTAAAATCTTTTAATGTGACTGTCTTTAACAGGCCATGCACTCTCCAGCTTGCTCCAGTCCCCACCACTCATCTTTAAAACAGATTCTGCTTACACTTTGATGTAACCTCCCAGATCCCTAGAAGCATTGGCAATTCCTCACTTAAATCCATCGACAGGTATTTACATAGCTTCTATTAGGTACTACGCATTGTGCTGGCTACTCTAGAATCTAGGGGCTGATTTTTTTTTTGTCTTTTGTCTTTTTGCCATTTCTTGGGCTGCTCCTGCGGCATATGGAGGTTCCCAGGTTAGGGGTCTAATTGAAGCTGTAGCCACTGGCCTATGCCAGAGCCACAGCGACGCATGATCCAAGCAAGCCACGTCTGCGACCTACACCACAGCTCGCAGCAACACCAGATCCTTAACCCACTGAGCCACGACAGGAACTCCAAGGAGCTGAATGATTTAGGTCCTTTCCAGAAGAAAAAAAATGATTTTCCATCAGTTTCTTCTTACATGATTTCCCTATATCATATAAATTATTATATAAATCTTGGCAGCATTACAAGAATTGCTGAATTCTGAAGAAGGAATTCAGAAGTCCTCTGCCCTAAATATGCACCTGTCATCCACATCTGGCAAATGACACAGACTGACAACACAAAGTCCCAGCCAGCACTGTATAGGTTGGATATTAATACCAAATACCCGGAAATAGACAAACGCACACACAGAGCTACAAAACTAAGGTATGGCTCACCCAAGAAAAAGCTTTAATTGAGCCTTAAGCATCTGAAGTACTTCATTCTTCTCATTTGCTTCCATCCATTACTATTTCTAGTGGTTTGTAGTTGTATGTTAGGGAGAAGGGGGCAACAAGGTCTGTGGTCCAGAGACACACTTAAGAGATTATGAAATGGAGCCTAAGCCAGAAAGTATATCCAGAAACTTTTCTAGATTTTCACGATGGAATGGGTGAGAGTGTGTGTGTGTGTGTATGAATCTCATCCAACACATTTCTGCCTACCACAAAAGGATTTTAAATTCAAGGTGACTCAACACCTGTCATCAATAGCGTGGCAGGTGGGCGACAGAAGCACAAAAGAAATGAATAGCTTTTGAAAATGGGAGTAATAAACACCATTGGATTAGCAAGATGATTAGAAGTGCAATGTCTCGCAAATCATGCATGAGAGAGAGGCAGTTATTTTCCTGTGAACTCCCAGCCATTTCTCTGAAACCTACAATTGCCTAAGGGCACAAATCACTCCTAGGGTCCAGCCAGAGGCTTGCTGACCAGAGGCAAGAACAATACATCACCAAGATCCAAATGGTTTGTTATAGAAGCAAAGGGAAACAGCCCATGGAGAGAACACACACCCCCACAATACTTGACAAATGAAAATCTAGAAAAGCTTGCAATAGTTCTGGCATTTAGGGCGTTACAAGTACACCCGAAATAAAAGCACTCTCTGTTGCAGCAGCTGTTCAGACAGAGCAGGGGGTAATGTTTACTTAATACTTCAGGTTGATGGGGGATGTATCATAGTTCAGTCTGTCAGCTACATACGTGGAACTCCATTTATGTACCCAGCGATAAGATATGTTTGAGCAACGACAGAGCACGGCTGAAACAGCCTATTCAACTGGTATGAGTAATCAAGAATAAAGCTCCTTAAAAAGAAAAGTCTAAGATATTTGGGAAAGTTACAGAACAGACTGCCATGAATAGCTTTGCTTATATTTGCAGACATTGTTTTCCAAATAGCTGGAAAAATGAACAGATTGTTCTGGGAGGTCGTCTTTCCAGTTTGTTCCTAGCTTCCAGTCTGATTAATCAGATAAGAAAACACACGGAGAGTCGGCTAATGCTCCTCACTAACCGCATCTACTGTCGGTTGGACACAACCTCCCTGAGGTGAGAGAAAGCAAAGCTTTCCTGGAATCTCGCCAGAGGTCTTTTCTCTTGACTTCCTTCATTTCACCTTTGTGCTCACTGCGGCCACCACAGGACCCTTCTGTGGGGCATAATTTTCCAAGTCCTGAATAAGACAGGTTTCGCATCATAATTCACACTTAGTGCTCAGCCCCGCCCCCCTTATTCTGTTCAACTTTCTGTCTTGGTGGGGGAACAAACACCAGGGACAGTAGCTACGGGCAAGGGAAGAAGACCAGCTGAGTTTCGAGGCCATTCTGTCTGTCGGGGAATAGAGGGAGCCGCATGACCAGGCCCGGGCGGGATTCAGCCTGGAACTCGAGCTCCGAACCTGCAAAACCAGAAACAACTGGCTGCTCTAGTGGGGTCAGGAGCACCACCTCCGGGTCCCAGCGCACACACAGAAAGAGCCTCTCCCGCTTGCCCCTCCCTTGAGCTCGTGGTCCTCCGCCTGGCAGCCAGCCGCCCCCGGCCACCTACCGGGGCTCAGGGCCACACAGCGGGGCCCCGGCTCTCGGCGGCCTCCGCCTCTTCCCGGTCCATGGGGTCAGGGCCCCAACCTTCGCTCCTCTCACCCAGAGGAGGAGGAAAAGGAAGAAAGGGGTGCGGGCTCCCCACCGGGATAGCTCCCTCTCGCCTCAGCCTCTCCGGTCAGCTACGGCGGCCGAAACACCGCCCCCTCCCACCTCCCGGGCTCAACCCGGAAACACACTTCGCATGCTAAGCAAGCCCTCCTGCCCCCGGAAGCTCAATTCCATCCTCGAGCCAGAGGTGGAGGAGGGATAGTGCCGGGGGAGGGGGGGGTTAGAACTACGCACGAGCGAAGGAACCGGGGTCCCCAAGCTGTCGCCTCCTGCTCTTCCGAGGCGGTCTGCACCTTCACTCGCCCTGCGGAGCCCCAGGCCTCAGGCTCTGGCAATACCCATAAGCAAGATGGCGGCAGCGGCAGCACCCCCTACGGCTTAGCGCCCAGCCGTGCCATTGGCCAGAGCCTGGAGTGAGGCCGCGGCGGATTGGTCGAGAGCGGTGCGGGGGTGGGGGTGGAGCTGCAGCAGCCTGGAGCCAGGAGTGGGCAACGCGGCGTGAGCAGCGGCCCCAGGCTCCTGGAGCATCGCGCTCGGAGAAGACTTCGCTGCTCGGGGCCGCAGCCTGGTGAGCTCAGCCCCCTTCAGGCCCTCCCCTACATCCCAGCTGGGGCCACTCGGAGCCGGCGCTGATCGATGCCCACACACCCCGGGGACCCTATCGCGACTCCATCGCGCCATATCGCGACATCACCGTGCTCTGTCGAGACTCCATTTTGTCACAGCCCTTTTCAGTATATAGCTATATCTTTTTTTACAAATTTGCCCTGTCATCTTTGGGGGCTGTCCCATGTCGTGATTTTGCCGTGATCTCTCCGTGACATCACCGCGCCATCGTGAAGTGTGATCTCATCGCCGCCCTGTCGTGACTTCATCAATGTCGTGTTGTGACCTGGCTGCTGCGGGACAGGTGGTGACCGCCAGGAATCCTCCTCCCCTTCTCATCTCCCCATCTCAGCAGCCCCGCTTCGATTATCCGGCTTTTGGATTCTCCGTTGTCCTGGGAGCTACCCGGGACCCCTTCTTGCTTCTCCAGCCCCTTCCGGCATCGACAGGCTGGTAGCCGGGCGGGGAGGGCGAGGAGAGGGAACGCAAAGGGTTAATTCTGCTGTTGCTTCTGCTGCTGCTGCTGCTGCAGCTTCTGCCCGAGGGAGGGAAAGGAGAGGAGGCAAGGAGCCTGCGGGGGCGACTGAGAGACCTGGCTGGAGGGGTGGGGTCCCCAGAGGGGCCTCCTAGCCTTCCCTGGTCAGCGCCCTGTTTCTTCACTTCTGCTGAAGCTTGTCTCCTGCCTTTTCTGAAGAAGGGAGGGGAAAGGAAACCTAAGATGCCCTTTTCCCTCTTGTCGGCCTGAGTCCGGATAATCGAACTTCACCCATGTATGTTTCCATTCCTCCTTGTCTGTCCTCACCACTCCTTCCCTGTATGCCTGATGGAGGGAAACAAAACCTGGCCTTTGGTGCCAGGTGGCAGCGGAGCAGTGGGGCCAGCCCCCTCCCACCCCAAGGAGATTGGTGAGGTTAGCTGTCCAGCTGGGCATCAGGATGCATGGTCCTTCTTTCCCGCTTTCTGGAGGTGACCTTGGACCAGGGTCCCTTCTTCATCCCTAAGGACTTGTGGGTCCAGCCTCTTATAGGGGCTTCCCCAAGGGAGGTCAGTTCTGAGGAGTCCGTCCCTCCTGATCCTCCCCTCTGTGCTAATCCTTCCCTCCATCCTCCACTCCCACCCCCACCCCTCCTCTGCAGAGGGATGCTCAGTCCCTCTTGTGTTCACAGTTGGGCAAGGCGGGCATCATGGCCTCGGATTGCGAGCCAGCTCTGAACCAGGCAGAGGGCCGAAACCCCACCCTGGAGCGCTACCTTGGAGCCCTCCGTGAGGCCAAGAATGACAGCGAGCAGTTTGCAGCCCTGCTGCTAGTAAGGAACTGACTGAAAATTGGGAGGTGGGGAGGGCTGGGTGGTTGGGCCCCCAAGGAATGGGGTCAACAAGTCCCCAAAGTGGTGCTGGTAATCCTGTGGCACCAAAGAAGGCCCAAGGCATCTACCTGTGAACTCAGTTTTGCTCCCCTGAGTGTGGGAGCAAAGGGGAGAATGGGGGTTTATTCACCCCCTGGGAGCCTTGGAGGAGGCTGCTTAGGTCTGCTCTCTGGGGCATCCCAGAGCAGATGGGAGCTGACTCATAGGGTAACAGCAGCAGGTAGTAACTAGTGCAGAGTACTTGAGGGCTGGGGATAATTGTTCTGGGGGTGGAGAGAGTAGTGGGACTGGAATGACTGGGAAAGGGTCCTAGGGGATAGCCAGGATGGCAGTATGTAGGTTGAAGGTGAAGGATCTGGTTCGGGGCTTGACCCCATTGGAGGAACTCAAGCTGGGGACAGCAGAACAGGAGCTGCAGTGCTGGGGGGGTGGGGTGTTGGTGTGTGGGGGGTGAAGGGAGGAGGGAGTACAGCCGCTGCTTGTTTGCCATGGCAACAGGAAGAAGGCTCGAGAGTCAAGGGCTCACACTGCAGCAGAGGAGGTGTTTAGGTGAAACGTAAGGGGAAATGTTTTGACAGGCAGAGTGGCGAGACACAGGAGCCATTTCCCCTAAGAGGTGGCGGGAATGGATTAGAGACTTCTCTGGAGAGAGCAATTAGGGAGGTCCCCTAAACCCTTGGAGGATTTTTAACACTGAGTACTAAGCCTCTTCCAACTCTGGTTATGGGCATCTAGCTTAGACATCACGAAGAACTTCTCAACTAACGAGGTGATGAAATAGCAGAACAAGTAGTTGAGGAGGACCAGACCTCTCTTCCACAGGGGTTATCATAGATGAGGGATCCCAGAGGTCACACCTATCTGTCTCTGGGGAGAAGGAAGGAGCTGGATGAAATGATCTCTGGAAGGCTCCCTGACCCCTGAGCATCCTGTTATATAACCTAGTCCTGCTAATGTCCCCACCCCCCCAGAGGGCAGGGGACAGTCTTTGCCACCTCTTCCTTTCATCCTGCTGATAGCCCATACCTCCCTTAGGTGACCAAGGCAGTCAAAGCAGGTGACATCGATGCCAAAACTCGGCGGCGGATCTTTGATGCCGTCGGCTTCACCTTCCCCAATCGTCTCCTGACCACCAAGGAGGCGCCAGATGGCTGCCCCGACCACGTTCTCCGGGCCCTGGGTGTGGCCCTGCTGGCCTGCTTCTGCAGTGACCCTGAACTAGCTGCCCATCCCCAGGTCCTGAACAAGATCCCCATCCTTAGCACCTTTCTCACAGCCCGGGGGGACCCTGACGATGCTGCTCGCCGCTCCATGATCGATGACACCTACCAGTGCCTGACGGCCGTGGCAGGCACACCCCGTGGGCCCCGACACCTCATTGCTGGTGGCACCGTGTCTGCCCTGTGTCAGGCATACCTGGGGCACGGCTATGGCTTTGACCAGGCCCTGGCACTCCTGGTGGGGCTGCTGGCTGCTGCCGAGACACAATGCTGGAAGGAGGCAGAGCCCGACCTGCTCGCTGTTTTGCGGGGCCTCAGCGAAGATTTCCAGAAAGCTGAGGATGCCAGCAAGTTTGAGCTTTGCCAGCTGCTGCCCCTCTTTCTGCCCCCGACAACCGTGCCCTCTGAATGCCTCCGGGATCTGCAGGCTGGGCTGGCACGCATCCTGGGCAGCAAGCTGAGCTCCTGGCAGCGCAACCCCGCACTGAAGCTGGCAGCCCGCCTGGCGCACGCCTGCGGCTCCGACTGGATCCCAGCGGGCAGCTCCGGGAGCAAGTTCCTGGCCCTGCTGGTGAATCTGGCATGCGTAGAGGTACGGCTGGCACTGGAGGAGACAGGCACAGAGGTGAAAGAGGATGTGGTGACCGCCTGCTACGCGCTCATGGAGTTGGGGATCCAGGAGTGCACCCGCTGTGAGCAGTCCCTGCTTAAGGAGCCACAGAAGGTGCAGCTGGTGAGCGTCATGAAGGAGGCCATCGGGGCTGTCATCCACTATCTGCAGCAGGTAAGAGTGCCCAGTGTGGGAGGAGCCAGAAGACAAGGCAAAGGGGGAAGTGAAGCCCCGCACCTGGGTGTAACGGCCGATCCGATCCTGCGGCACTCCAGGGAGTAGTGCACGGCCCAGCCTCCCTCTCCCGCCCTCCCTGAGCCTCCACACAAGCACCATACCACACGCCATATGTGCACTCACATCACAGTACACACACGCGCACACACAACACAGTAACCTCCCACTCGCAGCCCTTCCCCCAGTCCACACACGAAATTGAAGCAGTCTGTTCTGCTCAATCTATAGCATTGCTTTACACACATACGTAGGCCAATGTGCAAGTGTGCAGGGAAAAGGAGCAGGGCCGTCTGGTTTCTGGCCTCTGTAGAGGTTCCCCTGACTCCATTTGATCACCTCCCCCAGTATCCCCTCTGCCCTCCCTGTCTGAGAGTCTAGCGATCCCGGCCTACAGGGGCTCGCTCAGAACTCTGATCTCTTTCATTGCCTGCTCCAGCCCCTAGACTCAGCAGCTGTATATCCCCCACACCACGCCAAGCTCCCATCGTCTCCTTCTTTCTGTCTTAGCCCCAAGGGGGCTTCTCTCCCACCGCCTCCACCATTAGGGGTATTTCCTTGGTGGCCGGGGGCCTGGCCTCCCCCTCTAGGTCAGAGCCACTGTAGAGAGAGTGTTTACTCAGCTTCGGACCTGTGAGTTCCCTTCTAGCCTTGAGCCACTTGAGAGGTGGGGGAGATGTAGAGGAGACTTGAGTCCCAGCTATGGCCAGAGCATGTTGTCTAAAGTCCAGTTCACGCAAACAGGCATGCCCTGGGGGCTTGCTCTCTGCCGGGGTCCCCGCTAAGTGTGTCCCCGCTAAGTGTGTCCCTGTGTGTGCTGGGCTCTGGTGCACGGGGCCTGCTTTTGAAGGGCTCGCAGGCCAGAATTAGAATTCTCTTGGAGTTTGATTATTTCTAGGCTGGTTGGCATGCTGGCCAGGCAGGGGAGGGTCTCCAGTCCCGCCTCATCTCAAAGGGATCCTTTGGCAACAGGTGGGGCAGGAGAAGCAGAAGGAGCCCTTTGTGTTTGCATCCGTGCGGATCCTGGGTGCCTGGCTGGCCGAGGAGACCTCATCCCTGCGCAAGGAAGTCTGCCAGCTGCTGCCCTTCCTCGTCCGCTATGCTAAGACCCTCTACGAGGAGGCTGAGGAGGCCAATGACCTCTCCCAGCAGGTGGCCACCCTGGCCATCTCCCCCAGCACCCCAGGACCCACCTGGCCAGGGGATGCTCTCCGGTGAGTTTGTAGTTATGGTCTGTTCAGCCAGAATGTTCTAAAGGAAGGAGTAACACAGGAACACCTCCTCTCCCCCCAACATGGGCTATGCCGGGCTTCCTGAGATTGAGGGGCATGAGATTGAGTATTATTTCGGTTTGTTAGGGTGTCAGGGGGCTTGTTCCCACAAAACACCTGGTGAGCCTAGTCTCACTTGCCAAACCCAGATCGCTCTATAAAGAGAGAACTGCTTATTGAGCCTCTACGGCCAGGCATTTTACTATACCTTTCCCAAAATGATCTCATCTGGTCTACACAGCAAATCTGGGATAGACGTCTCATTCACGTCTTCAGGATGAGGAAACCGGGACTCCAGGAGGTTAAAGTAACTTGCCCAGGAGTTGCTCAGAGGGTTAAGGACCCGGCATTATCACTGCTGTGGCCGCAGAGCCAAAAAAAAAAAAAAAGTAATTTGCTCACACTCAGAGCCCAAGTTTGAGTCCAGGCCTGTGCAACCCCAAAGCTTGTGCTCTTTGTGCAGTGCCTTCAAAAATGTGCTCTCCTCCCCTACTTCCATTTCTCTTAGATGGGGGTACCCCCCAAAAGGGAAGCCTGGTGCCTTCATCTCACACATCTGTCTCCCTTCTACACCCCCCAGGCTCCTCCTGCCCGGCTGGTGCCACCTGACAGTCGAAGATGGGCCCCGGGAGATCCTGATCAAGGAGGGGGCCCCCTCTCTTCTGTGCAAGTATTTCCTGCAGCAGTGGGAGCTCACTTCCCCTGGTCATGACACCTCAGTGCTGCCCGACAGCGTGGAGATTGGCCTACAGACCTGCTGTCACATCTTCCTCAACCTCGTGGTCACCGCACCTGGGCTGATCAAGTGAGGCTGGGGAGGAGGTTGGAGGAAGGAGGGGGCCTCTTCAAATTTGCCCCAAATCTCAGTTTCCTACTTTGCTTCCCTGTGCACATGAATTCCTGTTAGTGTTAGAACGAAAGGGTTTCAGAATGGAGAGAGAGCCACCCAACACGAAGATCTGGTGTATGTGGAACCCCCCCTCTGCAGCCATAACCCAGTCTCTGCTCCCCAGGTGCCACAGATGGGGCCTAACGTTAACTGTTCACCCTGCTGGCTAATTTCTTGCCAGACACTGGCCTGGGGAAGCCGGGAGCCCAAGTTTTCCCGGGGCTTGGTCTGGCCCTACTAATTCGCCACCTCCCATCTTTCTCTCTCTTTCTCCCCAGGCGAGATGCCTGCTTCACTTCTCTAATGAACACTCTGATGGCGTCGCTGCCCGCACTAGTGCAGCAGCAGGGGAGGCTGCTTCTGGCTGCCAACGTGGCCACCCTGGGCCTCCTCATGGCCCGGCTCCTTAGCACCTCTCCAGGTAAGCCCTGGGGTCCCAGCCCTAACAGACAGAGGCAGCAAACCTGGGTGATAGGCCTGCTGTGCTCAGGGCATAAGTCACCGTTTTCCAAAAATAGTTTTACAGAATTTTCCAGTCAAGAGGAAGTCTCTGAAGTGCATCTGCATCCCCCGCCCTCCCCACCCTTCTTCCCCAAATGATAACATTCTCTTCCTTCTGAAGACTTTTAAGGCAAGATCTGGTGGGTGTAAGCACAGGCCTGCTCGGAGGCACAGGCATAGGCACCTGGAATCCCCAGCAGCCCGAGGAATCTGAATTCTGTGTTTTCAAGGTGGAGCCGCCCCCACCCAGGCCTTGAGTCAAAAACATGACTTCTCTCCATTGAGGTTTTTCCTCTGCACCTCACCTCCCTCGTGACAGGCTTCAGTGCCTCTCTGAACATACCTTCCCCCGCACCCACCTCACTCTGGCTGCGTGCAGGGGGAGGGGTGTCCGCTCCAGCCCCTGCCAGCCCTCTGTGTCTCCCACTTTGGCCGTGGGTGTCTGCTTGGGTCCCTCTGTCCCTGCCTGTTCCCTGCGCCCCATCTGTCAGGTTGGAGGCGCTGCACAGATGCCTGGGAACAGAGTGTAATGAGCCCATACCCTCAATTGCCTCTGTTCCTGGTTGGGGGGAGGGGGGGGTGTACCCAGCAGCTGGAAGGGGTCCCAGTGGACCAGGGGCTCACCTGCCCTCTAGCCCCTGCACTCCCTCGGTCCCAGGCTGCCTCTCCACAGCCCCTGAGTAGAGCTGCAGCACTGATTCACCCACAGATGCCACCAGGTTATGCTAACAGCCCCCAGGAGAGTATCTGCAGTGCAGGGGGCAAACCCCTGCAGGCAGGTGAGCCAAACCGGGGACCCAGTCCATGGTCCCCTCTGGTACCCTTTTCTGGCCTAAGAATCAAATCGCTCTGCCCTCCCCAGCCTCTGTAGTACTAGGCTCAGCAGAGGCTCCTCAGACTATGGGAGGGTCCGACCACGAGGTAACGTCCCAGAGTTATTACATTTCATTCTCACAACAGCGTGCTAAAATTAGCACTCTTGGCCCCATTTTACAAGTGAAGAAACAAGACCCAGAAAAGTGAATTACCCAAGGTCACACAGTGAAGTCAGAGGTAGGGTTTGAACCCAGGCAGGCTGATGCTGGTCTATGCTCTGGCTCCTGAGTGTGCCACCAAGGAAGGGAAGGGAGGGTCTGGCGAGGCCACTGGCCCCTCTGGTTCATGCCCCCTCCCTCCTTGCCTTCCAGCTCTTCAGGGAACTCCAGCGTCCCGAGGTTTCTTCGCAGCTGCCATCCTCTTCCTGTCACAGTCCCACGTGGCCCGGGCCACGCCTGGCTCGGACCAGGCGGTGCTGGTCCTGTCCCCCGACTACGAGGGCATCTGGGCCGACCTGCAGGAGCTCTGGTTCCTGGGCATGCAGGCCTTCACAGGCTGCGTGCCCCTGCTGCCCTGGCTGGCCCCCGCCGCCCTGCGCTCCCGCTGGCCACAGGAGCTGCTCCAGCTGCTGGGCAGCGTCAGCCCCAACTCCGTCAAGCCTGAGATGGTAGCCGCCTATCAGGGCGTCCTGGTTGAGTTGGCACGGGCCAACCGGCTGTGCCGCGAGGCCATGAGGCTGCAGGCGGGTGAGGAGACGGCCAGCCACTACCGCATGGCCGCCCTGGAGCAATGCCTGGCAGAGCCCTGAGGGGGCATCCACTGGGGATAGAGCCGGGGGCGGGCGGCGAGGGAAGGAGGGAGGAGGCATCTTCCCTGAAGCCCCCAAGTTGGACCCCCCTCCCCAAACTTCCCCCACAAACACCCCAGCTTTTGGCTTTTCCAAGGGTGAGGGCATGGTGCCTACCCTTCAAATGTGAGGAACTGCGTCACGCCCCCTGGGCCCGCTCAGGGACAGGGATTGGCTTGGAAATCAGCGTGGCTGTCCCCTCCAGGCCAGGGGAGGTTGGAGCAACCCCCCAGGAGAGGGGCACTAGGTGGCATTGTGCCCAATGTCTGGCTCCCCTGTGGGAGGGAGGCCCCCCAGGTGGGACAGGGCTGGCAGGAGCCGGCTGCCTCGGCCCACGTGCCCTGCCGGCCAGGGCGTGGGCTCCCCTAGGCTGTGGTGCCCCTCTGGCCTCCCAGGTCCACGTCCTTTCAATTGGCCATTTGGTTCTTGCCCTTGGCCCTCTTGGGCAGAGCAGGCTCAGGCCATTGACATCGCAGTTCTTCCTATCAGCGTCAGTGACCCAGGGTCTGAACTGCCCCAGCCTTCCAGGGAAACCCGGGGCAGACAGGCCTGGTGGGGGGGTTGGGAAACCTCCTTCCACCTGAGCTTCCTGGAGGGGACCCAGGAGCCCTTGGGTCCTGGTCTCTAAGCTTTCGTGTCGTGTTGCAGCAGAGTGACAATGGGGGTTGGGGGGTTATTTATTTTTGCCTGTCCTTAATCCCTGCTTGGACACCTGAGCATCAGGTCCCTGTGCCCCTGGTGCCATCTGGCCTGGCTGGAGCCAGGAACCAGAGGGACGCTTTCCCAGAATCCGCATGTTTCCCTAGTAACTGCACCCCATCACCATCCTGGTGCCTGGCTTTTAACTTCCACCCCTGCCTATGATTCCGCTGCAGAGAGACGCGACTGGCGGCTCCAGCGGGGACTACTTTTCTTATGAATCCAGGGGACCCTCCCCCCAACCAATCCCTTGCTGCCCTCTCCTCTCCCCTCCCCTCCCCCAGTGCGTTCTCTGGTCGCCAAGTTCAAAGCTGTGCACATGTGGACACTCAATAAATGTTCATTGGTGACAAGATGGTTCCCATGTGGTCTGTCCTGCACCTTCTCCCTTCCAAGTCCCAGCAGCTCACAGCTACTATTTGCTGAACACATGCGCTGTTAAACACACCTCACATTCAGCCCTTCCAAGAATCAGTGAAGCCAGCATCATTCCGATTCTACAGGTGAAGAAACTCATCAGGCATGGGTAGGTGATTTGCTTGAGGTATTGCAGCTGGTAAATGCCAGAGCCAAGAACATGCAGGCTATCCGACTTCTCAGCCCACACCCTTCAATGCCAGAGCAGGTTGCAGACTAGCCTGCTGATGTGGTAAGGCCACTGGGGGCTCTGGTACTCTTGTGTACAAAGGAAGTGCTGCTCCTGCGTGGCAGCAGGTTGTTGCCAAGTAGTGCTGCCAAGTACTGCAATTTTTTTTTTGCTTTTTAGGGCCACACCCACAGCATATGGAGGTTCCCAGACTACTGGTCTAATCAGAGCTGCAGGTGCTGGCCTACACCACAGCTACAGCAATGCCAGATCGGAGCCGTGTCCTCGAACTACACCACAGCTCATGGCAACACCAGATCCTTAACCCACTGAGCAAGGCCAGGGATCGAACCCACAACCTCATGGTTCCTAGTCAGATTCGTTTCTGCTGAGCCACGACAGGAACTCCACATGCTCCAATTTTTAAAGAGAAGTCAGAGATCCGAATTTTTATATGAAATCTGATTTTGAATGTTGATCATTTTTAAAATTCAATCAGTAGTATCCCAACAGAACATCTGCAAGCCAAATGTGAATTTCAGGCAACAAACTGTTCACCCCTGGTCTATGCCAATTGAGAAGGGGAAGGGTCTGAGGGCTTCAGCAGAGACCCGACCCAAGCACCCACTGCCTCACCAGATCTGAACCAAATCTGCCAGGCTGGAGCCAGACCAACCCCAGGTCCACACTCTGCACTCTTCTCCACCTAGTCCCTAAGCTTACAAGCATTCGCTGAGCACATCCTAAGTGCCTACATGTGGTTGGCTCTGCATAGACAGGAACATCCATTTATCTATTGGGTGCACTGAAAGGCATGTCCTTGGCATGGAGTCCCTGAAATCCCTGAAAAATATGAAAAGACAAATCGTGTCTGCTAAGCAGCTTAAAATCTAGAGGGGAAATATACTAGGCAACAGACAGCCAGCTCCTAAAGAGGTAAGTAAGCAGTTGCTTCTCTGGGTGGTCTGAATGAAGTGCGACTGGAGCATGAGAGCCCCTCAGCCTAGCTGAATACATCCTAGAAACTCAGAGGAACTATTTTCCCTGAGACCTGAGGGGAAGAGGGGCTGGTCAGGCAGACAAGCAGAGGAGCAGCAGGTATAAAGGCAAACTTGGGAACTCCAAGTAGGTCATTACAGAGTGTGAAGTGGAAGATGAGGCTGGACCAGTGGGAAAGGACCAGATCTTACAAGTCCTGGTGTGCTGTGCTAAGAAGCTTAAATGTGGGAGCTTGCTGAGACTAGTTTTTAAGCAGATTGAATGTGATTCAGTTTATAAAGAAGACTTTGGCTGCAAGAGGAATGACTGAGACAGGGAGCTCAGAGAGGACGTAGTTAAGTTTGAATTAAGCCAGTGGCAGTGAGGGTGGAAAAAGAATAGGTAGGAGTTAGTTAATTGGGCTTGGTGATTAATTAGAAGTGAAGACGGATAGAGCAAAGGATGACTCCCAATTTCCTGATCTGGGCCACTGAGTGGGTAACGGGGCCATTTGCTGACACAAGGAACACTGGGAGAGAAACAGGTTTATGCAAAATGTAAGCTCATTTTGATAAATGGTGATTTGGTACTGCATGTATCCAGGAAGCAGTGACTCTCTGCAGTCTGGAGCTTGGCTAGAGGTCTGGGCAAGTGACAGATTTAGGAGCTGTCAGTACCGAGGGTCCCTAAAGTCATGGGAGTGACCGAGATCATCTAGGGAAGTGAAAAGAGAAGGAAAGTGTCCCAAGGCAAATAGCACCCCCTGGTCCCTACTCTTAATCTCCCTTGGGTGGAGGGGAAGACAAACCCTACAGAAAGCCTCAATATACAAAGCTGGGAGTTCCCAACGTGGCTCAGTAGTAACCAAGCCAACTAGTATCCATGAGGATGCAAGTTCGATCCCTGTCCTCGATCAGTGGGTTAAGGATCCAGCACTGAGCTGTGGTATAGTTCGCAGACATGGCTCGGATCTGGCGTGGCTGTGGCTGTGGCTGTGGCTGTGGCTGTGGTGTAGGGGGGCAGCTGCAGCTCCCATCGGACCCCTAGCCTGGGAACTTCCATATGCCTCGGGTGTGGCCTTAAAAAAAAAAATGCCGAGCTGACTGAGCCCTGTACTTCAGTGAGAGATGGTCAGAGAGATCCAGGCTCTGGAATGGAGAGGGGGCTAGTCTACCATGGTAAGACCAAGCTTGCTCCTGGAAGTCAGCAGCAAGTGAGAAAGGGGGAACTGAAGCTGCAGTTGTAGGATCTAACCACGAGGTGGCGCCTCAGCATCTTCTTGTGCCAGATTTCCCCCACCCTGCAAATACTCAGCCAGGCCCAGAGCAGAAGGTTGTCAACGGCTGGGAGGAGGGCGACTTCGTCAGCAATAAAGGGAGGCAAGCCTGAGGCTTAACATAAAGTCCAAATGCAAGCTCATTTTCTTTATTTGGGGGGCCACACCCAAGGCATCCGGAAGTTCAGGGCCAGGGATCTAACCAGTGCCATAGCAGTGACCTGAGCCACTGCAGTGAGGACACTGGATCCTTAACTCGCTAAGCCACCAGGAAACATCTGCAAACTCAGTTTTTGAAAGTGAGGGAAAGATCTGGAGCTTCCGTTGTGGCTCAGCAGGTTAAGAACCCAACACAGTGTCCTTGAGAAAGCGTGTTCAATCTCTGGCCTTGCTCAGTGGGTTAAGGATCCATTGATGCTGCAGGCTACAGTGTAGGTTGCAAATGTGGCTCAGATCTGATGTTTCCATGGCTGAGGCATAGAGACCAGCTGTAATGCCAATTCGACCCCCAGCCTGGGAACTTCCATATGCCATAGGTGCAGCCCTAAAAAAGAAAAAAAAAAAGGGAGGGGGAATATTTGAGCCTGGGCAAAGAGCAATATGGCAAGTATGCTGCGAGGGAGTCCTTGTATGTTTGAACATGCATACTTCTGTGTCAATATATGTCCTGTGTCCCCATGTATGTGTTTCCCATGAGTGCCCCTGTGCATGTTATGTGCCCTGTGTCCAAAAGTGTCTGCATGTGTACCCCTGTGAACATTCCAGGCCTCCGCACATGTACATGTGTGCCAGAGAGTGGGCAGCAAGCAATGCCCACCTCCATACCTCAGAAAGTGAGGAGTTGGTTGACCCTGAGCAAGAAGGACAACAGAGCCTGCAGCCTTAGGAGCCCTCAAAACAGCATCAGACCGTAGGGAACATCCCTCTCTTCTGCAGCTGTAGGCAAAATCACTCATTTATCAGATGACTTCCCCAGATTATGTCTGGGTTCCACATCTAGCTACCTAGTGTCATGTTCACATGGAGACTTCCTAAAGGATCGCTCAGTAGCCTGAGGGATTCATAAACTCATCCATTCATTCATTTATCCTTTACTTAATAAGCATTACTGAGCACCTGCTATGTGCCAAGCCCAATACTAGACAAATTTTCTATTTCTCCTTTCATCTTCTTGTGAACTGGTTCATGAGGCAAGAAAGGAAAATAAGTTGCAGCTGCAAAGATCCTGAATGCTGGTTAGGGTTTAAATTTTTTTCCCCTGAAAATAGGCCATGAGGAGCCCCAGTAGAGTTTTCAGTCTGGAGGTAACGTGGTCCAGTCACTCCTGTTGAAGAAGAGATAGGAATGAAGGCAGGAGACCAATGGGGTGGGGATGGTTGCAGTAGTCTAAGCAGTGGTTCTCAGACTTTGCTGAGCTTCTGAGTCACCTTACAGGCTTATGGCTAGGCCCCATGCCCAGAGTTACCAATTTGGTAGATCTGGGTGGGGTCCAAGAACAGGCACTTCTAACAAGATGTTGTAGGTGATGCTGGTCCAGGGACCACACTCGGAGAACTAGTGGTCTATGAGAAAGAGTATGGTAGCTTAAGATGCTGCCAGAGGATGGAGGGAGATGTTTGAGGGTTAGAAATAATGACATTTGATGAGGATCATCTTACGGAAGTGAGAGAAAGGTCAGAGCCTGGGATGGCTCTTTTTAATTTGAAGAATGGTGGTGCCATGTACAGAACTATAAAACACAGGAGGAAGAGGCAGGTTAGGGATGGTGGTGGAGGTGGAGGAGATGTTATTTCATTTTGGGACTTGGAAAGTCTCAGCTGGCTGCAACAAAATGTCTGAAGGAAATATCCAACTGGCAACTGCATCTATTGGGTCTGGATTTCTAGTGAAGATACAGACTGGTGATAACAAGATTGGGAGATAATTATGGCCAGGTAGTCATGAAAGTCTTGAGAAGGGAGGAACTCACTAGTGAAGAGTGCAGATGGGAATAAAATAGCAGCAGCTTCAACTCTGAGAATGAATAACTGACCTTAAGGATGTGGGTGAAAAGAGAGGAGACAGAAAAGAAGACGGAGAAATGGTCAGATGGGAAAGGAGGTAAATAGGGGTTCCCATTGTGGCTCAGCAGTAACAAACCCAACTAAGTGACCATGAGGATGTGGGTTCAATCCCTGGCCTCGCTCTGTGGGTTAAGGATCCAGCATTGCCGTGAGCTGTGGTGTAGGTCAGCGGCTTCAGCTCCAATTTGACCCCTACCTTGGGAACTTCCATATGCCATAGGTGCAGCCCTAAATAAAAGGGGGGGGGGCAAAAAAGAAGAAATACAGAAAGAAAAAAGTCAATTGAAGCAAGAAGGGCTCGCCTTAAGCTGCAGGAGGAAGAAACCCAAGGAGGCCACTGAGAAGACATTTCTTCCTGTCATTCTGGTCTTCCCTTTCCAAGCCTACTGGAGAGAGCAAGAGAGCCCCAGAGCTAGGCACAGGCATTATCAGCCTCACTGCTCCTGGACTTCTCCCAAAGGGGTCCAGCAACCTGCATACATGTGCTGACACACATACACCTGTCCTGGGGCCTGAAGTTTAATGTCCTGTGGCTGAAATTGAGGGTTGGGGAAGAGGGGGTATCACCGCAGACTCACACATTCACATATATAGACACACACAGACACAAACGTACTCCTGCCCTCTGATCTGTCCTGGGCATGAGGTTGCAGAGCTGCCCAATTTTGCTTCGTCTACCACCCTAGCTGGTGGTTTCAGCCCCTGAAAAGTTCTTACTGATGAATTGTTGGCGGCTTCTAGCCTCTTCCTTTCTCCCAAAGCCTCCCAGGCTGAGATGACCCAGACCTGAGCTCTGCACCTGCCATCTGCCTTCTGGGACACTTTGCTCCAATCTCCTCTCCCTTTCTCTTCTAATCTAGCTCAATATCAAAAAAATAAAAATAAACAAAAAAGCAATCTAGGAGTTCCCTTCATGGCTCAGCGGTTAATGAACCTGACTAGAATCCATGAGGATGCAGGTTTGATCCCTGGCCTTGCTCAGTGGGTTATGGACCTGGCGTTGCGGTGGTGTAGGTTGCAGACATGGCTCAGATCCCACATTGCTGTGGCTGTGGTGTAGGCCAGTAGCTGTAGCTCCAATTCAACCCCTAGCCTGGGAACCTCCATATGCCATGGTTGCGGCCCTAAAAAAAAAAAAAAAGCAATCTAGCTCAATATCTTTTAAACTTTTTGTTTATTTATTTTGAGGCTGCACCCTGGGTCAGGGATCAAACACATGCCACAGCAGTGACCCCAGCCACAACAGTGAAAATGCTGGATCCTTAACCACTAGGCCACCAGGGAACTCCCAGCTCACATCATTTCATTGGAAAGGGGCCTGAGAAAACATCTAATCCTCTCTTCCCTCCCCTAGCTTTTTTATTGTCGAAGTTGTAGAAATTGAGGTCAGAGAGGAAAAGGGACTTGCCCAGGATCACACGGTCCATTGGAGTCAGGACTAAGTCTAAGGAGTCAGGGACCTGGGTCTAAGGCAACACAGAACAGTAATTCTGAGCACAGAAAGGAGCTACAGGCAGACGATTCCAGCTCTGCCACTGGACTGACTGTTTGATGTTGGGCAAGTCATGTCCCCTCTCTGTGCCTCATTTTTCTCACCTATGAAAGGGGGTGCTAAGGCTTTCTGTCTCATAGGGCTGTTGAGAGGGTTAAATACCTCAATATTCATCAAGTACTTAGCATAGAGTCTGGCACAGTCTGTAATAAGTGTTTGCTGTGATTATTTCTACTCTGCCCTGGTCTGAGCATCTTCTTGCCTTTTTTTTTTTTTTCTTTAACACCTCCCATCTGCTTTCTTAATTCCCATTCTCCTTAGTATTCCTCTCATTTCCCTTTGTTTAATCCTTGTTCCTGTTCCTCAGGAGGGGAAGTTTGGCTTTTGAGAGAAAGAAAGGTGGAGTGACTGTATAGACTGGAAACATGCTTGAGAACCAGCCGGTGTCTGCCATGGTGACACATAAATACACAGCCTGTGTGTTAGTGTGATGATGGTACATGGTCCACACCATGTCAGTTACAGATTCACTCAACATCCTCTGGGTATGAGAGGCCCACATTCAATCAGCCCAGACCCTCAATGACTTCAGAATTATCTTGAGCCCTTCTCAGGTGGAACTCATTTCTAAATCCAGTCCGGGGCAGTTTTGACCTCCAGGCAGTTTGTGTTTTCAGCTTCCTCAGAGACCCTGGCTTGGCATTGGGAGTTTCCAGCTGAGGGAAGACTGAGTGAAGAACACACCCTCAGAGGGGCTTTGATCCAGAAACATGCAGAGAGGCTGTGATGGTCCCCAACTCTCTTTCTCTCTGTCTCTCTCTCTCACACACACACACAAACACACACACACATGCACTGACATAGGTATATGCACATGAGCCAGTGGGCTTGAGCCTGCAGCTCATAAACTTCTTCCATATTCAGGACTTCCCGCCTTATCCATAGTCCGGTGAGCTGCAGAAAGGACCGATACCCATTTTACAGACAAGGAACTAATACCCATTTCATAGACAAGGAAGCTGAGACCAAGGAAGACTAGTGCTTTGCTCAAAGGCAGAGATGCAATAGAGCCAAGAGCAAACCAGAGCCCTTGTTTCCCAGCCTTGAAACCTCTGTTTCAAGGCAGCTGGGAGACTAGAAGGCACTCAGAACAGCGCCTTCTAGTCAACTCAACTCTCTTTCCTTCCCAGGGGGTCGCACCAAAGCCACGCCTCCTTTTGAGCTGTCTCTGGGGACCGGGTAGAAAGCGGCCCCAGCGTGTCTCTTTAATGCGCGCCCCCGGAGGCCCCGCGCGCCCCCGCCACTATAACTGGAGTGCATGGAGCAGGCTGCGCTCAGAGGAAGAAGGGCGGGCGCTGGGCACCCGTTGACCGACTTTTTCAAGTGCGATCAGCGCCCGTCCGGCCCACGTCCCGCCCCCATGGACCCGCCCGGGGGCTCCCACTGCTGAGAACCCCATGCCTGTTGGGGTCGGGGCTGGGTTGCACCCCGCCGCCGTAAACTGATCCCCGCGGGCCGTTCAGGCTCCCCGCACCTCTTCCCGCAGCGCTCGCCGTCGGGCGAGGGCTCCGCCGCCGCCACGCCTCGCGCCCCGCGCTGCCCGCCCCATGCTGGTGCATACCTACTCCGCCATGGTGAGTCGTCTCGGGCCGAGGGGCACAGGGGCACTGGGCTGGGGATCCGGGAGCCTGAGTGCTGGACCTTCCGAACCTCCTCCTCCAACGAAATCTCGGAGGGAGGGAGTCACTGCGACTCTGCCCGCTGAGAACTGTGCGCGCTGGAGACCGCTGTACCCAGCCCAAGGCTCCCGCGCCCAAGGGTCATTCAGAGATAGACAGAACAGCAAATGGACCCTCGGGAACTGAGGAAGGTCTTTTCGGCCTGGGATCCTTTCAGCTGCTGGCGGGTCGCCTAACGCGCCCCTCTCCTTCCCCAGGAGCGCCCCGACGGGCTGGGAGCAGCAGCTGGCGGGGCCCGCCTGTCGTCTCTGCCCCAGGCAGCCTATGGGCCGGCGCCGCCGCTCTGCCACACGCCGGCCGCCGCTGCCGCCGCCGCCGACTTCCAGCCGCCCTACTTCCCGCCGCCCTACCCGCAGCCGCCACTACCCTACGGCCAGGCGTCCGACGCCGCCGCTGCCTTTCCACACCTGGCCGGGGACCCCTACGGCGGTCTGGCGCCCCTGGCACAGCCGCAGCCTCCGCAGGCCGCCTGGGCTGCGCCCCGCGCCGCCGCCCGCGCCCACGACGAGCCGCCCGGCCTGCTGGCGCCGCCCGCCCGAGCCCTGGGCCTAGACCCGCGCCGCGAGTACGCTGCCTCTGTGCCTCGGCTCCTGCACGGCCTGGCAGACGGCGCGCACGGCTTGGCCGACGCGCCCCTCGGCCTCCCCGGACTGGCGGCGCCGCCGAGCCTGGAGGACATGCAGGTGAGGCCCGAAGGGTCCGGGATGGGCCAGGACCGGCCGCGGTGGTTTAGGACTCGGCAGGAGGCAAAGAGTGACCAATACAGGAACCTGACTTGTCTCCCAGCCTGCCTCTTCTTGCCCTTGACTCTCTGAGAATGCGTCCCACGTCCTGAGTTAGATGCTGCCTGGCCTTTCAGGCCGCCTGGCATTGAGTCCATGAGCCGTGCCTGGATGGTGGCCACCCTTCTCTGAGTAAATAGGCAGGGGCCGTCTGTCTCCGCTGGGCAACGTGGGACATCTATGCCCAGTCCTGATCTCCTGGGGTAGACTGTGCCTTCAGTGAAGAAAGGTTCAAAAGTCCCTTTCTGCACTGCATGGTGAGGTAGCCAGGGCTCCAACTCAGAGCCCAGGGGAACCTTGATCCCACCAGGCCAGTTGCTGCTGGGTGGTGCGCTTTGGGTGGAGCAGACAGTACCGGGGGCAGGGATACCAGGGGCTTGGGAAGCGACAGGAGAAAAGGTCTACCACCACTCTTACCACCACCCTTACCACCACCCTGTCCTATTTTCCAGGCCATGGATGAGCCGGGAATGAGTCTCCTGGACCAGTCCGTGATCAAGAAAGGTAAGGAATGGGGTGCATCTGCCAGGGCAGAACGAGGCAAGATGGTGCAGGCCCCAGCACACAGAGCCAATTTCTTCTGTGATGGGTACCTCCCGTGCATTACCGAGCTCTGTGGTCACCCGTCACACTTCCTCGCCCAGTAGAGAGGCAGTGGAGGCTGCAGGCATGGCTAGAGCTTGGGCAGTTGCAGTGGTTGGTAAGTCAGCCCCAGATCCAACTCCTGGGGTCCTCCGGAGGCCAACCACACTCACTTGGCTGCCCTGGCAGCCAAGCTGTACAGGGGCCTGGCCTCTCCCTACCAAGGGGAGGGCACTCTTATGGATCTGGAGTTAATTTGCAAAACAAGTTAAACCGCTTCCCTCTTTCCTAAGAGGGAGTGATGGGGGTGCTAGTCCCATGGATTTTGTTAAATGATTTCCACTTTACAGAGCCTTACCCTTTCCTAGCCTGCCAGGTACTTCTGCCCTTCCCTTCACAGCAGGGCCGTAGGGGCCTTGCAGTTTCTCTAGAGAATTTTTTCTCTGTGCGGGAGCCTCTTTCAGCATTTAGGATTGGGGAAGGTGGTGTGTGAATATTTTATCAGGCTGTGTGCAGGAGGCTCAGGGCCCTGGTGTCCGTGTCTATGTGAGTTTGGGGTCCTGTACCTGTCTATATGTTCCTTTCATAGGTGTCTTTCTAGTATTTCTTGGTAAGTGTCTCTGTTGCTGTGAGTATGTGAGCGTGTCTGTTCTGCTGGTGCAATTTCTGTGCATTTGGGGGTGTATGCCAGGGTCTTTATCGTGTCCCAGATTTTGTTCTTTGGCACTGAAGATCTCTAAGCACGTAGGTTTGCTCTTTGTGTGTTTTTTTGGGGTGTTTGTGTCTCTCTGCCCTAGTAAAAGCCAGGGGTTTGAGATCTGCCCTCCAGTGGATTTCTAGACCTCTGGTCCGAGTTCCGACTTGATAGGGAAAGATGGGAAAGACAGAGACAGAGATTTAAATTTGGGGCGGATGCCAGAGAGGAATATGGAGGCACAGACAAGCCCGCTCTGCCCCATGGGATTTGGCTCGAGTTTGTTTTTCAAATGAGTGAATTCAAGCCTGGGCTCTGTTTGCCCTCCACGTGTTCTCAGATGGGGGAGGAGGGACCTGAGCGTGAGGGTGGGGGCGGGAGCTGGACTTCCAAGTGTTGAGGCTGTGTTACCTGGGGCTGGGATTTAGCTGGCTGGCCTGGAGTGTGTGTGGGGAAGATGAGGTGACAGGCCTCCTGGAACTTGGGGGAAGGGAGCTCCAGGTATCCTGGCTGTATTACCTGGAGCTGGGGGTTTGGGGAGGATACTGGGAACCCGGCTGCCTGGAGGGTGCCTGGAGTCAGGGCAGAGGTGTGTGCTCAGAGCCAGCTCATTGTTGGTATGCTCTGCCTGGGTTTAGAGGATTTTTTTGAAGCCAAGGGAAAGAGAGCGTTTGGTCTACGGTGGCAAGAGCCCACCGCTGGGCTGTGACCACCTGGAGATTCGACCTTGGTTGGGGTTCCCAGTTCCCTACTCCTCCCAGAGTTCAACGAGCTAGGGGCGCCTGGGCTCACTGACTCCCTGAGGATAGCCAGGACCCTGCATTTTGGGAAGGAGCTGCAGGATTTCTGCCCTGGGAAAGGGTAGAAAAATCAGCCGAGGCCCTGACTATTTTAAACCCCAATCCCTTGGCCAGAGCCAGGACAAGAGACTGGCCAGGAAAAGGAACTAAACTTGCCTCGAGTTGGTTTCTCTCAAAGAACATCAGTTTTCATAAATCCCGGGTCCTAGGTGTGCGCCCAGATCCCCAGAGGCGGTTCCAAGAACACTGTCAGTGGGGCCAGGACCGTCCGGGAGTTGCGCGCTGGCTCCGGCGGGTGGGGTTGGACTTGGGCGCTGGAGAGGTGCGAGACCGCCGCGGGCGCGCACCCCGGCGGTATAACAGTGTCAGCCCGTCAGTGGTCGCAGTGGAGTGTCCGCGACCTGAGCCGGGGACTGCGCCCTGGGAGCCCCGCCTTGACTCGGGCGTCGAGTCACAGTCGGGAACGACGCACCAAAGGGGAAAGAATGAGAGCCCGGGCTCCCAGCAGAAGGAAGCGCGGGGTTCCCAATACAGGAGCTTGACCTTCGGCTCGGGCTGCGAGCTTTTGGGGAGAAGAGAGAGTTCGGTGCTCTCTGGCTTTGCAAACGCCGAGACAGAGCTGATCTCTGGAAATCTAGACCTCAAGTGCATGCGCAGGTGACCCAGCTGTGTCTATATACCAGTGGCCGGGCTGGAGCCCTGCGCCCTGGAACCCTGCGCACCGGTAATTTTCGCTTGGGCCGTCCGCAGTCACTGCGGGACTCCGGCCACGCTGCCAGCCACTTGGGCGCAGTTGATTATCATCCTTCTTCGCCCCCGGGCCTTTACGAATGCCTCGAGAGGCCCCGTTGTGTCGTAAAGTCCTCTGGCACCTGCCAGGGGCGGTTGGGGACCACCCCACTCTGAGCTGGGCCCTGGAATTATGGAAAGTCGTTCTTGGCTAGCTGAAGCAAAGAATTCCTCCAGCTCCTCCTGGATCTGGCGGGAGGGGCAGCTGTGTCACCGCCGTTCGCGTCCTGGATGAAACCGAGGCAGCCCAGCTCTATTCCAGAAGCAGCCTTCCTATCGCTGGGAGGCCTAGCGTCAGGGGAAGTTGTAAAATCTTCACTACTCCAGGCGAGGGAGGGGAGGCGAAGTCCCTGCCTCATCACGCACTTGCAGGTGGGCAGGCCCTTGCAGCCAGGACAGCATAGGACCGGGATGGCAGATGGGGCTGAGGCTGACATTAAGGGAAGTTGGGTGGGGGGGAAGCCCTCTATTTTTATCCACATTTATCGCTTTCAGTTTTGCGACCTATCCTAGGGGCACAGAAAGCAGGTGGGACTGGTCAGAGAGACAGACATGGACAGGAATATTTTCCAGTCGAGAAAGATAGTGAGCAGGGGTCTGTACAGTGGCGGTGGGAGCTCAGAAGATGAGCGGTGGGTGATTGAGGTTGGAAGGCTTTGGGAAGGAGAGGCTTTAGCACAGGGCTCAGGAGGTGTTCGGGGTGTTGTTGAATGAATGAGTGATGGGTTTTAAAATTAGAGTGCACTTGAAGAGGGGTTGTCCAAAGGGCCGAGCTACTTTCACCCCACTAGGCACAGCATGCTTTGGAAAGCCAGGCAGGTATTTAAAAGGTTAATCATCTCTGTGGCTTTCAGGTTATATAGTCACAGCTGGAGGGGAGTAGTTTGGGGATGGGAATTGCAGTATCCCTCAGTCTCTCCAAGGAGAGTGGGTGGTTGCCTAATTGGGGTGGGGAATGGCTCTCTGCTAGGCTCTGTTGTCCAATTTCAAGGCGCCTCCAGGCTGATGTAAATTGTTACCCTTTCCTCCGCAATGCCTGGCTCTGGGAAAGGACAAGGAAGATGGGGAGGTTCTGGGCTTCCAAGTGAATCTACAAGCAGGGCTAGGACTGAGGTGAGGTAAGTGAGGAACTCGCCTGAGGCAAAGCTTAGGAGGGTCCCTAAAAACTCAGTAATCAAGATAAATAATATATCTTACTGCAGTGTTTTAAAAAAAATAATGCAAAAAATCCTCAATAAACAAAATGTCCAAATTTTGTGTAAAAACAGAATCTGACTCTGCACGTCTCCACCCCTGCCTCACTTGCCTCCCAAGCTACCTTTGACCCCAGAATGAGACTAAAAAACCAGTGCTTATGCAGATAGACTGTGGATTGTCCCTGGGGGCAATACAGAGCAGGGCCGTGAAGGGTAGGAGTTATATTTAAAGGAAACCCTCGAGGGAGAGGAAAGGGAGAGGGGCAAGATAAGGGTAGGGGATTAAGAAGTACAAACTACTGTGCATAAAATAAATAAGCTGCAAGAATATATTGTGCAACACGGGGAATAGAGCCAATATTTTATAACTATAAATGAAACATAACCTTTAAACATTGTGACTCATTATGTTGTACACCTGAAACTTATATAATATTGTACATCAACTATACCTCAATAATAAAAAAAAAAAAAGGTAAAAGAACCCCTCTAGCAGTTGGTGAGAACAAAACTAGCTGGTCCCGCTGGGGGTGATGAAGAGACCCTAGTAGGCTGGGAGGAGGGTCTTGACCCCTCCTGTCTGCCTTCCTCCTGTTGTCCTTTCCCCAGGCTCTGGGCCCTAAGTGTGGCCAAAGGAACCTTAGGCATCAAATCCCCTGGGGGTGCCTGTTAACAAATACAGATTTCCTGGTCTGGATCTCACATCTATTAAATGAGAATCCCTGAAAGTGTGGCCCTGGAACTTCATTTCTTAAACTGATTGATGGAAGTAAAATTTACAGACCTGAAATTCATTCATTGGAAGGGTACAATTCAATGATTTTTAGTAAATTTATAGAGTTGTGTAACAATTACCATGGTCTGTTTTAAGACCTTTCCATCACCCTCCAAAATTCCTCCATTCCCATTGTAGTTAATTCCTACTCCAAGCCTTAGACAATCTCTTATCTACTAAGTTTGCACATATTGGACATGTTACATAAATAAAACATACAGGAGTTCCCATCGTGGCGCAGTGGTTAACAAATCCGACTAGGAACCATGAAGTTGTGAACCCCTCACTCAGTGGGTTAAGGATCTGGTGTTGCCGTGAGCTGTGATGTAGGTCACAGACTCGACTCGGATCCCATGTTGCTGTGGCTGTGGTGTAGGCCAGCAGCTATGGCTCCGATTAGACCCCTAGCCTGGGAACCTCCATATCCACGGGAGTGGCCCTAGAAAAGGCAAAAAGACAAAATAATAATAATAATAATAAATAGAACATATAAATATATTGACCTTTGCATATAGCTTCTTTTATAATATTTTTGAGATTTATGTTTGTTGTAGTCTGTATCAGCAGTTCATTCCTTTGTTATTGCTTAGTAGTACTCCATGGTATAGTTGTAACACATTTTGTTTATTCATTCGTCAGTTGATGGACACTGGGGTTGTTTCCACTTTTTGGCTACGATGAATAATGCTGCTATGACCATTCACACACATGTCTTTGTGTGGACATATGTTTTCATTGCTCTTGAGTTCCTAGGACTGGAATTGCTGGATTTTATGCGAAGCTTGTGTTTAATATTTTAAAGAAACTCCCAAGCTGTTTTCTAAAGTGGCTGTAGTATTTTATATTTCCACCAGCAAGGTGTGAGGGTTCCGATTTCTCCCCATCCTCATCTGCACTTGATATGTCTGTTTTATTACAGCCATCCTGGTGGTATCTCAGTAAACTTTTGTTTGTTTTTTATTTTTAAATCTCAGTATAGTTTTAATATGCAATTTCCTAATGACTAATGATGTTGAGCACTTCTGCATGTGCTTACTAACCATTCATATATCATTTTTAGTGAAATGCCTATTCACATATTTTGATCGTTTTCTGATTGGGTTGTTTATCTTACTGTTGAATTATAAGAATTCTTTGTATACTCTGGATACACATCCCTAATAAGACATAGGATTTGCAAATATTTTCTTCAAGTCCGTGGTTTCTCTTTTCACTTCTTTTCTTTTCTTTTCCTTTTTTTTTAGGCTGCGCCCACAGCATACAAAAGTTCCCCGACCAGAGATTGAACCTATGCCACAGCAGTAACTAGAGCCACAGCAGTTAACAATGCCAGATCCCTAATCCAATGAGCCACCAGGAAACTCCTGTCTTTTAATTTTCTTAATAGTGTCTTTTTTTTTTTTTCTTTTTTGGGCTGTACCCGCGGTATATGGAAGGTCCTAGGCTAGGGGTTATATTGGAGCTGCTCCCGGCCTACACCACAGCTATAGCAACATCAGATGCAAGCTGCATCGGCAACCTACGCCACAGCTCATGGCAACACCAGATCCTTAACCCACTGATCGAGGCCAGGGATCAAACCCACATCCTTGTGGATACTAGTCAGGTTCATTTCTGCTTAGCCACAACGGGAATGCCAAAGTTTTTGATTTTGATGAAGTCCAGTTTATCATTTTCTTTTTTTTCTTTCTTTCTTTTTTTTTTTTTTTGTCTTTTTAGGGCCGCACCCTTGGCATATGGAGGTTACCAGGCTAGGGATCTAATCGGAGCTGTAGCCAGAGCCACAGCCACTCGGGATCTGAGTCGCATCTTTGACCTATACCACAGCTCACAGCAACGCTAGATCCTTAACCCACTGAGTGAGGCCAGGGATCGAACCCCAAAACCTCATGGTTCCTAGTTGGATTCGTTTCCACTGAGCCATGATGGGAACTCCAATCATTTTCTTTTTTGGACCATGCTTTTTGTGTTGTATCTCAGAACTCGGCCCAACCCAAGATTACGAAGATTTTTCTCCTGTATTTTCTTCTAGAAAGAATTGCAATTTTAACCCGCTTTCCAGGGACTTTATTGCACACTCCCCAGATTCAGTGATCAGACCATTCATCACTGTGAACAGGCGTGTAGACTTGTGAGTATGTGAGAGTCTTGTCTGATAGGTTGAATAAGTAGGAGCTCTTATGTCTGTAGGAGTGTGTACATGTGAATGGCTTTTGCATGCATGACCAGGGGGACACCATGAATAGACCTCTTCAGCCTCCAGACTCACTGTGGTATGGGAGACAAACACCAGTGTTCCTGCTTTGCAGTCTGGGCTAGCTAATTCCCACCTCCATGACTGCTCCTTCCCCAGGTCAGCTGCTTCCCTAACCTTGACCTCTAACCCTCTGTCATTTTTGAAGGAAGAAGTTCTAAGGAAAAGAGGATAGGCATGTGAGGGAAGTAACAAAATCTATAATTCATATACACAAACACATGTCTGTCATGCACCTGCATTAGCTGCATCTATGTTTGCATACATCCAGCACATACTCTGTGTTTAAATATGTCAACATGGAGTTCCCGTTGTGGCTCAGTGGGTTAAGGACCCATGTTGTCTCTGTGAGGATTCAGATTAGATCCCTGGCCTTGCTCAGTGGATTAAGGATCCAGCGTTGCCACAAGCTGCTGCATAGGTCACAGATGCAGCTCAGATCAGGTGTTGCAGTGGCTGTGGTGTAGATTGGCAGTTGCAGCTCCAATTTGACCCCTAGCCTGGGGACTTCCATATGCTGCAGATGCAGCTGTAAAAAGGACAAATATAGATATATATGAGCAGGAGCAAAAGCACTTGCATTGTCACATTCCTGTGAAACTTGAGCCACACCTGCAACCTATGCCACGGCTGTGGCAATGCTGGATCTTTAAGCCACTGCACTGGGTACTCTGTGGGTATTCTGATCCTCAGATTTTAACGAAAGTTGGGAATGGAGGAGGCTGCTGAAGGAGAGAAGGGTTTTCTGTTCCTCTGACCACTCCCTCTGACTAGGAGTCATGGGAGAGAGGACAGTCACTTTGCCTTTCTTGTTAATTTATTAATTCGTAGTTTTATTTTTTTAGGTCAAGATTGCAATATAATTTCTTTTTCTTGTTCTTTACTTTCTGGTTGTGCCCAGAGCATATGGAAGTCCCTGGGCTAGGGATTGAACCCATGCCATAGCAGCACCCCAAGCCGCAGTGACAACACCAGACCCTTAACCTGCTACACCACAAGGGAACTCTGAGGTATAATTTACATATAATTTACATTTACAGTTCACCCTTCTTAGATGCACCTTTCTATGAATTTTGACAAATGTAATCATATAGTCATGTAACCACTGAAACAAGATAAATAATTCCATCACCCCCCAAAAGTCCCCTCAAGGCAGAGCGACACAAGTGCACAGGGCTAGGAGACATTGGGGTCGGGGGAGCAAGGCTGCTATTGCATGTCCAATGTCAGTGTGTCTGTTGGGTCAGCACATTCCTGATTGTCATTCTGGGGGGAGGCCGGGATTGGGGTAAGGGAGTGAGACAGAGTCATGCAAGGTCAGGGTCAGAGCCTGCTTGTATTTAAATTTTTGAGATTTTGTCATCATGGATTTTTTTTTTTCTTTTTTTGCTTTTTGGGGCCGTACCCTTGGCATATGGAAGTTCCCAGGCTAGGGGTCAAATCAGAGCTACAGCTGCCAGCCTACATCACAGCCACAGCAACACGAGATCCAAGTGACGTCTGCAACCTGCACCACAGCTCACGGTGACACCAGATCCCTCACCCACGGAGGGAGGCCAGGGATCGAACCCGAATTCTCATGGAAACTAGTCAGATTCGTTTCCACTGTGCCACAACAGGAACTCCTCATCATGTATTTTTACGTTAATTTGTTTTCTTTTTTGGCCCTTCAGCACATGGAGTTCCTAGGCTGGGGATCAGACCTGAGCCAAAGTTGTGACCTATGCCACAGCTGCAGCCACACTGGATCCTTAATCCGCTCTGCTGGGTCAGGGATTGAACGTCCATCCCAGTGCTCCAGAGATGCCACCAATCCTGCTGTATCACAGTGGGAACTCCTTAATTTTTATTTTTAAAGATATTGTACTAAAGGAGTTCCTGTCATGGCACAGTGGAAACAAATCAGACTAGTATCCATGAGGATGCGGGTTCAATCTCTGACCTCGCTCAGTGGGTCAGTGATCTGGCATTGCTATGGCTGTGGGGTAGGCTGACAGCTGTAACTCTGATTCCACCCCTCACCTGGAAACTTCCATATGCCACAGGTGCAGTCCTCAAAAAAAAAAAAAAAAAAAAAAGGCTTAAAATACTGTTTATTTTGGAGTTCCCTGGTGGCTCAGCAGGTTAGGGATCTGGCATTGTCACTGCTGTGGTGCAGGCTGGATCCCTGGCCAGGGAACCTCTGCATGCCACAGGTGCAGCCCAGCACACATAGGATTACTGCTTATCCTGATTGCTTTGTAGTGACTTCTCAAATTTTGCACCCAAAGTGAGTACCTCACCTGCCTCACCTTTTGGCCCTGCTCTGTCGACAGGGAACTTGTTTGGGGTGTGGTGTGTGCTGCTACTTTCTCCATATCCCCCCACCTCTCCACTATTCCCATGACCTTTTGGCCCCTCCCTCATGCCTGAATTGGGACAACCCAGGGAGGTAGGATAGTTTATTATCAGTGGCTAAAAAAGGAATGATGGCCTCCTAATGACCTCTACCCTGGGCAAATCTGGGCTGTGGCCATCACTCCCCATTTCAGGTTTCAAGAACCCTTGCTTCACTCATTTATTCCACATTCACTGCCGTCTACTTATGCCAAGACCCTGCCGGCAGGCACTCCCAGTTGGTGGGGAAGACTGAAAAGGAAGCAGACAGGAGTTCAGTGTGGTAAAGACAGTGACAGAGGGGAGAGGGAGCTGGGGTCGAGGGCCCAGGAAGCTTTGCATTGAGGGTGGTGCCTGGACCAAGGCTTAGGAAGGAGAGGGCCCTGCTTAGGAAAAGGGAGAAGGGAGCCTGAGACAAAGAATGAGCCGTTCTATGGGACTTAAAGAGCTCATACCCTTGTGAGCTCGTCATCCCACAGTGTAGGTGGCACTTCACATGTTCTATTTGCTCTGTCCTGGGTTTTCACTTTTTTTGTTTGTTTGTTTTGCTTTTTAGTGCCGTACCTATGGCATATGGAGATTCCCAGGCTAGGGGTCTAATCAGAGCTACAGCTGCCGGCCTACGCCACAGCCATGGCAATACTGGATCCGAGCCACATCTTCGACCTACACCACAGCTCAAGGCAATGCTGGATCCTTAACCCACTGATGGAAGTCAAGGATCGAACCCACAATCTCATGGTGCCTAGCTGGATTTGTTTCCATTGTGCCACGACAGGAACACCTACATTTTTTAATGAGTTGCTAATGTTTTAGAAATCCAGAGATTTCACCTGGAAATCTCAAATCCTGGTCTCACCAGCAAACACCAACAATAATAACAATTAACAGGCGTTCCCTCGTGGGGCAGCAGGTTAAGGATCTGGCATTGTCACTACAGTGGCTTGCGTTGCTGCTGTGGTGTGAGTTTGTTCCCTGGCCCAGGAACTTTCACATGCCTTGGGCACAGCCAGTAAACAACAACAAAAACCAAACAAACCGAGAGTTCTGTCAATGCTGTTGTGTCCTGCACGGTAACACTCGACCAAGTAGCAGACCCCCACGTCTCACTCATTCATGTTACCTGCTGTGCTCTCCCCTTTGAAGTCTAGATCCGTGCTGTCCACTGTGGCAGCCATTGGCCATGTGTGTATTTGAAATGTTGCTAGTCCAAATTAAAATGGGCTGTAAGTGTAAAATATGCATTGAACTTCGAAGACCAAGTACAAGAAAACAACATAAGATGACTTAATAATTAAAAAAAAAATTTTTTTTGGCCGCACCTGTGGCATGTGGAAATTCCCAGTGACCTGAGCTATTACAGTGACAATGCCAGATCCTTAACCACCGTGTCACAAGAGAAGTCTGATTTTTAAAATACTGATTTTAGAAGCTCCCGCTGTGGCGAAAGGGGGTTAGCAGTGTCTTGGGAGCACTGGGAGGTGGGTTGGATCCCTGGTGCGGTGGGTTAAGGATCTGGCATTGCTGCAGCTGTGGCTTAAGTTGCGACTGTGGCTGGGATATGATCCCTGGCCTGGGAGCTCCATATGCTGTGCGGTGGCCAAAAAAAGAAAGAAAAAAGAAAAACAAATTGATTATAGGAGTTCCTGCTGTAAGCGCAATGAGTTGAGAATCTGCTTGCAGCAGCTCTGTTTGCTGTGGAGGTGTGGGTTTGATCCCTGGCCTGGTGCAGTGGGTTAAAAGGACCTAGCATTTATGCAGCTGCAGCTTGGATTCAATCCTTGGCCCAGGAACATCCATATGACATGAGTGGAGCCATAAAATAAAATACAAATTTTAACCATTAACTATATGTTTCAGTGATAATAGTTTTATATATTGGGGTAAGTAAAATATATTAAAATTGGTCTTACCAGTTGCTTCTTTTTAAAAACAGGGCTACTAGAAAATTTTAGCTTTTTTTTTTTTTTTGTATTTTCTAGAGTTGCACCTGTGACATATGGAGGTTCCCAGGCTAGAGGTCCACTTGGAGCTGTAGCCGCTAGCCTACCCCAGAGCCACAGCCACTCGGGATCTGAGTCGCATCTTCGACCTATACCACAGCTCACAGCAACGCCGGATCCTTAACCCACTGAGCAAGGCCAGGGATCGAACCTGCAACCTCATGGTTCCTAGTCGGATTCGTTAACCACTGTGCCACGATGGGAACTCCTAGAAAATTTTAACTTATACCTGTGGCTTACAGTATATTCGTATTGGTCAGTGTGGGCCGAGAGCCTAAAGGGCAGATGGTGGACCAGGCAAGAGGAGTAGGCAGGGCCTGGACCACAAAAGAGGCTGAAGGAGGGCATTATGGCAGTTAAGGATGTGAACTTTAAAGTCCATCCTCAGAGTTCAAGACCCATTTCTGCTCCTTAATGCTGTGCCATCTTAACCTCTTTGAACTTTTAGTTTCTTTATCTTGAAACGAGGATAGATAATAGCATCTTCTCCACAGAGCTGACAATGTGAAGCACTTGGTATGCCGTTGGCACTCAATGAAGGATCAATAGCATCATTTGCTCAGCTATGGACCTGGAATTTGATTCTCACGGAACAGACCAGGCACTGTCGGGGTCTCAGCTGAGGAATGATGTGTGTTCCAGAAGGATCCCTCTGGAGCAGAGGGGTGCAGAAATTCATGTGGGAAGTGAGCATCCCTGTACAGGCAGAGAAGTGGCTGCATGCAGGGCACGTGGAGAAATGAAAGCCCTAGCACATGGTGACGGATGGGATGTGGTGGGAGAGGGCAGTGAGGAGGGGAGCCTCACTGAGGCTTCTGGAGGGGTGGAGGGTTTGAATGTGGATCCAGAGAGAGAAAAGCTGGAGGGGCTCTGCTAGGCCAGGGACTGGGCCAGCTTTGCTTACTTCTGCATTCCCGAGGCTGAGCACAGTTCCAAGCACACAGGTGCTCAGCAAGTATTTGCCAGGTGACTAGAGGGCTGAGTGCTGCCTTTGAGATCACAGTCCAGGGCTTGCAATTGGCACTAAGCCTACCAGCTGCATGATCTCAGGCAGATTACTTCACCTCTCTGGGCTGCAGTCTCCTCACCTGTGAAATGGGAATAATAAATGTAGCCCCCTGGTGGGTTGTTCTGAGGATTCAGTGAGGTTATCTGTGGAAGCACATAGTATAGTGAATGCTCAGTGACTCCTGGCCAAAGCGCCCCATGTGCACCCCCCTCCCCTAATACAAGACCTTCCCTTCTCTACTGATGCTCTTACTTCCTTGAAAAAAGAGAAGCCCAAGGGGAAGTAAGTGCCTCAGTCATTCCCTTCCTCTTGAGGCTTAGGAGGAGGATGGAGGGTAGACTGCAGGAAGACCGTTCTTTTAGACCCAAGTGTGTCCGAATGGGTGTTAAAAAATAAACTTCTCAGATTCCCTTTCCCACCCCTCATAGATATTGGTAGATAATTCGAGAGCATTTGGGGGAGAGGGCTGTAGGGTGTATCTTTATTCCTGGTCTCCTTGAGCATCCCAGAGTGACTTGGCAGGAAGGGGGCCAGGGCTGGAGGCCTAATGGAGCCACACCCTCCCTGTTTGGGAATCCAAAGTCTACAGGCCCTTCACTGATCTGGGGTCACAAGTGAGCTGGGGTGTGAGGACTGGCGACTCCTTGTGATTGCACGGATCTGGATGGGCCCTGCTTCAGGACCCAGGAGTCTTGCCTCCAGCTCAGACTCTATTGCCTTATTTCCAACTCCCTCTCTGATTGTACATGCCCAAACTCCAAGGCTGCTGAAGCTGTTTGAGTTTTGACAGGGAACCAGCCTGATTCAGTGGAGGAAATGGCGGTTCAAGAGCCGGAGGACTTCGGGTTTAATTTCTACCACCCATTACCTGAGTGAGCTTGAGTGGGTCCCGTTAACTTCATTGTGCCTTAGTCTCTTCCCTTGCAGAGCAGGGAGAGTAGAACTTCCTTCTGAAAAGTGCCAGGACAGCAGATGCGGCCATGTGTGTGCAGCATGGTAGCTCAGTGCTTCTTTGACATGATCATGCTGCAACTGGCTAGTGCCCCTGTCCTGTGGTCCCTGGCTCAGTGTTGTCTCTCTCTCCCTTGCTCTCGCTTCTGCTCCACAGTCCCCATCCCCTCCAAAGCCAGCAGCCTTTCAGCTCTCTCATTGGCCAAAGACAGCTTGGTTGGTGGCATCACGAACCCAAGTGAGGTCTTCTGCTCCGTGCCAGGCCGGCTCTCTCTGCTCAGCTCGACGTCCAAGTACAAGGTGACAGTGGGGGAGGTCCAGCGGCGACTCTCACCTCCCGAATGCCTCAATGCCTCCCTCCTGGGTGGCGTCCTTCGCAGGTAGGAAGGTCAGCCCACAACTCCCTGCACAGTGCCAGGGCTAAAATCTGTGAACATTTCAGACTTTCCCAGGGGATCAGAGAGGGGCCAGCCCCATCCCAGGTCACAGCTGTCCAGATGACAGGGTCTTCTCTACCTCAGTCTCTCTGGGGTACATGCTCTGGGCACAGGCCTAGGTCCCCAGCAGCTCCCACTGGTCTATGGGCTTGGGGGCGGGGGATGGTGAGGAGCCTGGGTACAGGGAAGGGATGGAGGCCTCAGCCACATTGGGCATGATGGACAAGGTTGGGTCTGGGGAAGGGAGAGTGCCATCTTCCATAGGAAAGGTATCCCCAGGACCCTGTGCCAGTATAGGCCTCTCTGGTGTGTGTGTGTGTTTTAGGGTGGGGAGCATGAGGTCCACAGTTTGTCTTCATAGTTGTGTCTGTCTCTCTGTGCACGTCCTTGTGCTTGGGTAAGGTATTTTTTGCTTCAGGGCTATGAGTTTTGATGTATTTTGTAGTGTTTGTGTGCTTGCGTGCATGTGTGTGCGTGCATGAGTTGGGGGGGGGTAGGAAGTGGTGACCAGCAATATATGTTTTCATGAGTGTGAGTTTCTTGTGTTATTTTTAGTGGGATGTGTTAGAGTGTGTCCCACTCTGTGTGTGTGTGTGTGAGAGAGAGAGAGAGAGACTGCACGTGTACCTGCAGCTAGACACATGTATATTTGCACAAATGTACCTTTGTGTGGAGCTGCATTTGTGCAGGTGTGGGAATATCTCCTTATTCCTGGTCTCTTTGAGCATCCCGGGGGGGGCTTGTCTGAGTCTGTAAGTATCTGTACAAATGTCCCTGGGATCCTGACTTGCATGAACATGTGTCTCTGCCTCTGCCTCTGGGTGTCTGTGTCTGTCTCTATTGGTGTGGGTGTATGTCTACTCTTGGCCCTCTGTGTGTGTTCATCTGTATGTGTGTGTCTGTGTGCCCCTGGGCAGCTGTGTGTCTAACTGTGTCTCCCCATGTGTTTCTCAGTGTTTCCCCGGTGTCTCTGGGTCTGCTTGTCCCTGCGTAGCTGTGTTGGTGTGCTATGGTGGGGAGAAGGACCATAAGATGCTGGTCTATCCTGCTCCACCTTGGGCTGTCCCTGCTATTGAGAGGATTAGGGAGAAATGAGGGGTTCCTGGAGCTGGGCGCTACACCTTCCATTCCCATCTTGGCTGCAAAACCAGTGAGATTTAGAAAGAGATTGGGATCAGGTTAATAGAGGCCCAAGAGTGTCCCCAGGGCCCCCAAGCCTCAGCAGGGTTAGTGGGGGCAGCAAGGCTCTGTTGGGGGTCACTTAGCCTACATGCTTCTATTCGTCTTCATGGTGTGTATCTGTCTCTCTGTGTGCACATCAAGGGCCAAGTCCAAGAATGGGGGCCGGTGTCTGCGGGAACGGCTGGAGAAGATTGGGCTCAACCTGCCAGCTGGCCGTCGCAAGGCTGCCAATGTGACACTGCTGACCTCGCTGGTAGAGGGTGAGACCTAATGGGACATGTGTCATCTAGTGTGACTGTGTGTGACTGTCTCCAGTGCAAGATGGTGTGTTTAGTCATGTGTATTCTCGGTGCATCACATATAAGTAAGGGGTGTGTGTGATATGTGTGTTAATCTTTAAAAGTATGTGCATGCACACATATGCACATGCTGATACAATAGAGAGTGTGTGTGTGTGTGTGTGTGGCGAGGAGAGTGGCCAGTGTTTGGATGTGGTAGAGATGAGGGGATCAAAGTCCCTTACCTGGAGGTTGGTGACTCTGGGCTGGGTCACCTTGGGTTCAGGCTCTGGGATACACTGTAGGCTCAGCTCCCATCCCTGAGCTGAGCCCATCCCAGGTGGCCCCAAGGGAGAGCAGTGGGGAATGAGGAGAAAGTATCTAAAGAAGCAGGATGGCCTTGCCAGGAGCTCAAGGTTCAAGGCCATGCTCCAAGCTCAAAGATACACCTGGCTATAGTGATGGCTCATCTCTGCCTCCCCTCCCCAGGAGAGGCCGTGCACCTGGCCCGAGACTTCGGCTATGTCTGTGAGACCGAGTTCCCAGCCAAGGCAGCTGCCGAGTACCTGTGCCGACAGCATGCTGACCCTGGGGAACTGCACAGCCGCAAGAGCATGCTGCTGGCTGCCAAGTGAGTGAGGGCGCCATGCGCACGCTGTCATGGGTGCTGAGTACAGGCACATGTTGGTGCAGGGCACAGACACAGACACCAAGCGTGGGCACAATGGATACCACTTCTGTACATGCGATGTATACATGGTATATGTGGCACTACCCATGGGCACACCTGGCACAGCAGAGGCACACGTGGATACGTGAGCATCTCTGGGTTCCAGAAATTAGCAAAAACAGTGTCACAGACAGGCTTACATAGGTACCACACCCCCATACACTGCCCCATGGCACCACCAGCCCCAAGTCCATCCTGGATCTGAGATTCCCTGGCCCTGCTCCCCTGCCTGAGCCTTGCCAGTCAGCCCCTCTACTCTAGTGACCTCCATCAGGACACCAACACCCACCTGGGCCCCTGGCTTGACTCTACTTTGTCCTTCATACCTGAGCCCTCTACAAATCTCATCGATGCCTCCCTCACCACCACTCACATGCTGCCACCTCAACTCCAGTCTCCCAGTCTTACTCGTGGACCCTCACCCCAGTGCCCCTCTGTTCCCTCAGCCTCCTTGCACATGCACTGCTCCCCTATCCAAGAGCCTTCCATGGCTCCCATTGCTACTTCATTGATTTTCAAACTAGGTTCTGTGGAGATGCCTCGAGGCCTGTTTAATGAACTGGTATTCATTAAGATTTAGTTTTTTAGAAAGTGTCCCATTGCAAGAGAAAGGTTTTGAAAATCACCAACCTGTAAAGTCTAGGCTCCTTTGAGGGCCCCACAACCTGCTCTGCACAAACCCCAACCACTCCAATTGACCTACTTGCTCTCTCCTGCCCTCCTGCCCTTGGGCTTGCTCTGCTGCTTAGGACACCATCCAGTCCCCTCACCTAACGCAGTCCTTCAAATCACAATTAAGTCCTCTAGGCAGAAGTGGAATCACAGGCTCATGGGACCTTTAAGGTTGCTTGCATTGCAGCTGGAGAAACATATCTAGGGCAGGGCTCACCTCACTCATTAATCAGCTAATTCATCAAGCATTTCCTGGGTCCCAGTCATGTCTAAGATGCTGACGGGTGTCCATGGTGATGTAAAGGCGAGACATGGGCAACTGTCCTGTCTGGCCCACATGCAGCATGCACAGAGACGGGAACAAAGGCTGCAGACAAGAGCTGGATTCAAACCCCAGCCTAGTCACTTGGGCAGGTCATCTCACCTGTCTGAAACCAACCAATTTCCTCTTCCATATGATGGGGGTAATAATAACAGTGTCGATTTGTTGTGAGAATACATATAGTGTGCTTGGTACAGCATCTAGGCCTCAAATCATGTTCACTGCTATTACTTCAGTTTGGTGTTTTTTGTTGTTGTTGTTGTTTTGCTTTTTAAGGCCACACCTGTAGCATATGGAGGATCCCAGGCTAGGGGTTGAATCAGAGCTGCAGCCATAGCCACGTGGGATCCGAGCTGTGTCTGCGAACTACACCAACAGCTCTCGGTAACACCAGATCCTTAACCCACTGAGCAAGGCCAGGGATCACATCCATAACCTCATGGTTCCTAATCGGATTTGTTTCCGCTGCGCCATGACATGAATTCCTTATTTCCGTTATTTAAGGCAGATTCTAGATTGTTCCCTGATAATTTCATAGACAAAACTCTTAAAGCATTGGGTATTTTGGGTGGAGGTAGAAGTAGGAAAGAGAATCAAGGAGACTCCTGAATAAGGTAGGAATTGAGCTGGACTTTGAATGTGGGCAGGACATCCACAGAAAAAGAGATTGTAGGGTATTGGCATGTGCTGTTTATTAGCTGTGTGATATTGGGCAAATCAGTTAACATCTCTGAGCCTCACTTTTCTGTAACATGGGTATGATCATCATTTGCAGACTACTGGGTCAGCAATCATATGTACATATAAAGTGCCCAGCATGTGGTGGGTCCTTCCTTGGATGCAGACATTTGTCCTCTGACTTTCCTTCCCCCACCAGGCAGATCTGCAAGGAGTTTGCAGACTTGATGGCACAGGACCGTTCACCGCTGGGCAATAGCCGCCCAGCACTCATCCTGGAGCCCGGAGTGCAGAGCTGCCTGACACATTTCAGCCTCATCACCCATGGCTTCGGTGGGCCTGCCATCTGTGCTGCCCTCACTGCCTTCCAGAACTACTTGCTGGAGTCACTCAAGGGGCTGGACAAGATGTTTCTAAGCAGCACAGGCAGTGGGCATGGTGACACCAAGGCTTCGGAGAAGGATGCCAAACACCGGAAATAATTGCTCTCCCTACCTCATCCCTAAGGGGCTCCCAAGGCCTGAAATGAGGTCTTTGTTCCTGGGGGTGGCCTGAAAGGATTAAAAGGGGGGGTTGGAATCAAGCCAGAAAGAGAACATTCCTCCAGAAACCCCCGAATTAGGGGTTTGGGATGAAGTAATGGGAGGTGGTGTCTGGGTGGTCTGTTGCTAAGGGCCCAGGTGGCTGTCTCACATGTGCCACTTTCTGACCCTTGACTGCTGCGAAGGGCTTGGACAGGAAATTGGCATGGAAAAGCCTGATTCTTGGGGCCAGTGCTGCCTATTGGGTTCTCCTAGGGGCCAATGCCTTGCTGCTTTAAGCCAGCAGAGGGAAACTAACAAACTAGAGGTGCTACTGAGGCATTGGTACCCCCTCATTCCAGAATCTCCTACCCCCAGAAAAGGGATGCTGGCAGGAGGCCCCGGTGGGCTTTTTGGACCCCTCCAACCCTTGGAAAGAAGTAGGCAGGAGAGACCCTTGAGGAACAGAGAAGATAAAGCACAAATTGCATAACTTGAATCCAGGCTGCACTTCAGTCTTGTTGCTGTCTGTCCTATTTATTTATGTCGTAATTAAAGTTTTAAAATGTCCAGTGCAACTTATCTATCCCATTGAGGACTCCTGTTTCATTGTCTTCTGCTCATGTACCAAGATGTCCAGCTGGACCAGGATGGAGAGGTTGTCTTTGCTCTCAGAGGGCTGTGGGTGGGCTGGGAGGGAAGAAAGATGTCAGGGACATTGAGGTTGTTTGGGATTTTGTATGTGTCGTTTCTCCTGCCCTGCAGTCAGTATACCTCCCCAACTCCCAGATTGTTTTCATTATCTTAATAAAAACTTTTCATTGGATATGAAGCCTTCCCTGTCCTTCAGTCCTGGATTTGCTTCCCAAGAGGGCAAGATCACAGGATTTAGGAGGGGTTGAAGGACTGTGCCTCTAGGGGGAAACCCTTAGAAGGGGCTGTGGGCATCTCTGTGTGAGGGGGTGGGTCTATCTGGCTTGTCAGTGTGCCTATTAGTTCTGTTTGTGTGAAGTGAATCCTGGGGGGTGGGAGCTGTATGTATATTATTGTGACTTACTGGGTCTGTGTGTCAATGTGTCAATCTGGCTATTGGCTTTATGTGATGTGTTACCATGGCCACTGGTGGCAGATCTCTATGTGTGAATGCTGATGACTCTGGGTGTATGTTGGAACCATTCAAATCCAGGTATTTTGTCTTCTTAAGGATTTCATTCTTCGGGCTGTTTTTCTTTCCTGCACAGTCTCTCCCTCTACGGAATTATCTACTTGACTATTCCCCAAAGGATACATGTTCTAGGATCTCTTACCTTACAAAACGTAAATCCTTTCCCCATCTACTTCTTTTGCAGTTAAGTTTTTGAAAGATTGCTCTTACCTTCACTTCCTCATCGCCAATTCACTCCTGTCGAATCAGATGTAGCTGCCCGCCTACACCCACAGCCACAGCCCCTCGGGATCTGAGCCGTGTCAGGAACTCCTTTCAACCCACTTTAAATGTGGCTTCTATCCCTACCAGCCAATGGAAATCCATGCAGCAAGGTTATCAATAGCCACAATGTCAAATCCAAAGGCCCTTTTTCTGGACCTCACAGCATTTGACATGGCTGACCACTTGCTCTTTTCTTTCGGGAGCTATAGCTGCCGGCCTGAGCCAGAGCCACAGCAACGCCAGATCCGAGCCGCATCTGTGACCTACACCACAGCTCACAGCAACGCCAGATCCTTAACTCACTGAACGATGCCAGGGATCAAACCCAAACCTCATGGTTCCTAGTCGTCTTCGTTTCCACTTCACCACGGCGGGAACTGCCCACTTGCTCTTTTCTGAAACACTTCTACTTACATCCAAAGTGGAGTACTTGAGTCAAGTATTCAAATCTTGACCAGGCCACTTTCCTGACCTTAATAAATGTCACCACTCTCTATACTCAGTTGCTTAAGCCAGAAACTAGGGTGTCGTATTAGATTCTTTCCCTATAGCTAATCCATGAGAAAGTCCATCCTCTTCTATCTGCTCTGCTACCACTTGAGTCCTCAGGACTATTGCAACAGTCTTCCAACTGGTCTCCCTGTTTTCACTGGCACACTTTCATACTAAGGCCTTGCAACGATCTAGGCTTTGCCTATTTCTTCAACTACATCTTAAACTACTCCCTTCATTGCTCAATTTGTTCTAGCTACATTGATTTCCTTTCTTTTTTTTCAATGCTGCACCCACAGCATATGGAAGTTCCCACACTAGGGGTCAAATCAGAGCTACAGCTGCCAGCCTATGCCACAGCCACAGCCACAGCCACAGCCACACAGGATCCAAGCTGCATCTGCAACCTACATCACAGCTCATGGAAACACCAGATCCCCAACCCACTGAGTGAAGCCAGGTATCGAACCCATAATTTCATGAATACTAGTCAGGTCCTTAACCTGCTGAGCCACAATGGGAACTCCCTGGTTTCTAATCCTCAAACGACCACTTTTATGCCTCAGGGCCATTGCACTTACCGTTCTCTTTGCCTGGAATTCTCTTTCTCCAGTTCTCTGTAGGTGTGCTAGCAGCAAGTGCTTTGCAGAAATGAGAGGTCTAGGAGTCCTCTCTCAGATGAAAGGTCCAAAGATGTGATTTCTGTCCCCAAGAAGTCTCCCTGTCTCAAGCCACCCATTTGAAAGGAGGCATGAAGGAAAGGCTGGAAGAATGTTCACTTAAACCAAAGCCCTGGGCCTAGCAAGATGTTCAACTACTAGAATTATTTTAGACTATGGAAGTTGAGGGGATTAAATAAGATATTTGGCAATTAAACTATTTCAGCACTCTCTTCCATCTCTTAAACGTTCCTTGTCAGTCTCCCCAACCTCTTCACTAATTAGAATTAAGCTTCTCTACCCTGAGGCAAAACAACTGCTCTCTTCTCCAAACTATCCACTCTCACTCACCACAAGCCTGGAAAGGAAGAAACTGTTTTCAATGTATTAATCACCTGAAAGCAGATAGGAATCAATTGGGAGACCATTCTGAATAGTACTTGGTCATGAGTGTTAAAATATTCCCAGTGTTTTTCAAACTTCAGGAAATTGATTTAGAAGGACATAGGTGGCATTTAAAAAAAAAATAAAATCTGGGGTTGGAGTTCCCTAGTGGCCTAGTGGTTAAGATTCAGTATGGTCACTGCTGCAGCTTGGGCTTGGGAACTTCCACATGCCCTGCCCGCCTCCCCCCCCCCCGCCCCCCTGCAAAAAAAAATCTGGTAGACGAAAATAGATTAGAAAATATCAGTGTGCACTACATCATGACATATACACGTATCTGCTGTAAGAAAAGTTCTGGGAAGCAATGCCTACCCGTTTACAGTAGGTGTATATACATGAGTAAAGTAAAAAATGTATGCTGAGGCCATTTAGTTGGGTAATGGGCTTTATGAGGTGCAGAAGAGAGAAAGGAAATTGGGGAACTAGGTTGGGAAAGAATTATGAAAAGCCTAGTATGTCAAACCAAAGAGTTGAGCTTTATTTCTCAAGCAATGGAAAACCATCAGTAAGTTTTAAGTGATGCATGATCCAACTTTTAGAGTACACTGGAGTGGGAGGAGATTAAAAATAGAAGTCATGAGGCTGTGGAGTTCCCATTGTGGTGCAGCGGAAACGTATCCAACTAGTATCCATGAGGATGCAGGTTTGATCCCCGGCCTCAATCAGTGGGTGAGGGATCTGGTATTGCCGTGAACTGTGTTGTAGGTCACAGATGCCGTTCAGATCCCATGTTAATATGGCTGTGGTGTTTGCCAGCAGCTACAGCTCCAATTCAGCCCCTAGCCTGGGAACTTCTACATGCTGTGGGTGCAGCCCAAAAAAGCAAAAAAAAAAGAGAGACAGGAGGCGGTTAAAATAGTTCAAGAAAAAAATGATGGGGGATAGGAGTGCCCATTGTGGCTCAGTGGTAACAAACCTGACTAACATCCATGGGGACTTGGGTTCCATCCCCGGCCCCACTTAGTGGGTTAAGGATCCGGTGTCGCCATGAGCTGTGGCGTAGGTCGAAGATGCAGCTTGGACCCTGCATTGCTGTGACTGTGACGTGGGCCTGCAGCTGTAGCTCCGATTTGACCCCTAGCCTGGGAACTTGCTAAAAAGCAGAAAAAAAAAAAAATGATGGGAGATAAATCAGCATAATGGAGATGGAGTTTTGTTTTTCGCTTTTTTTTAATACACACACCTGCAGCATGTGAAAATTCCCGGGTTAGGGGTCAAATCAGAGCTGTAGCTGCCAGCCTATACCACAGTTGCAGCAACACTAGATCTGAGTCTCCATCTTCAACCTACACTACAGCTTGCAGGAACACCAGATCCTTAACCCACTGAGCAGGGCCAGGAATCAAACCTGCATCCTCATAAACACTCTTATCAGGTTCTTAACACACTGAGCCACAACAGGAACTCTGAGATGGAGATTTTTATTAAAAAGAGATTTAGGTTGGAGTTACTTAGTGGCTCAAGGGATTAAGGATCTGGCATCCCCACTACCACGGCTCAGCTTGGATCCCTAGTCTGGGAACTTCCATATCCTATGGAATCAAAAAATAAATAAATAAATGAGAGAGAGAGATCTAATAAGTGAAATTGCCAAAACTTGGTGACTATGTGAACTTGGTACCAGAACTTGATGACTTGGAAAAAAAGAAGGCACCAACAATGATGCCCAGATAAATGCACTGTGGTATCCTGGACCATAGCCTAGAACAGAAAAAGGAAATTAGTGGAAAAACTGGTGAAATCTGAATAAAGGCTGCGGTTTAGTTAATACTAATGCATGAACCAAGGTTGGTTTCTTAGTTTCTACAAACACACTGTGGCTATGTAGCATGGTAACATTAGATGAAACAAGGTGAAGGATATAAGGAAACTGTTAATTATCTTTGCAAGTTTTCTATAAAACCAAATTTTTATTCCAAAAAAGTTTATTAAAGATAAATGATTTCGGGTTAGTAGGTGCAAATTATTGCATTTGGAGTGGATAAGCAATGAGATCCTGCTGTATAGCACAGGGAACTACGTCTCATCAGTTGTGATGGAACATGATGGAGGATAATTTGAGAAAAAGAATGTATATATAACTGGGTCACTGCTGTATAGCAGAAATTGACAGAACATTGTAAATCAACTAATTTTTAAAAATTAAAAAAAAAAAGATAAATGATTATAGGTTTCTGGCCTGGACACTTGGGAATGGGAGGGAGTGGTGGTGGTGGGGCTGACGGTATGGCTCAGCTTTAGACATGCTGAATTTGATGTTCCTAGGACTAAAGGGTGAGATACGCATAATTAATTGTATCTTGAGCTTAGGAAAGAGATCTAGATTGGAGAAAAGAGACAAAGGGTTGGCTGGTCAGTTTGCCTGTGAGATTGCTCAGGGGAATTATAATTAAAGGCAGATAACAATTTCATTCCTGGTGAGGCTTGGATGCAGAATAACAAGTTTACCAATAATTATATGCTTACTGAGCACTCACAGATGCCAGGCCCTGTTGCAAATGCTTTACATCGATGCGTGGAATTCTCATAACCACCACCACAAAATTTTGACCATTTTACAGATGGGAAAACCATGAAGCAGGACTGCTTATACTCAACTGGGGAAAGCATCAGAATCACCTGTAGAGCTTAAAATAGTTGCCTTAGGAGTTCCCGTCATGGCGCAGTGGTTAATGAATCCGACTAGGAACCATGAGGTTGCGGGTTCGGTCCCTGCCCTTGCTCAGTGGGTTAACGATCCGGCATTGCTATGAGCTGTGGTGTAGGTTGCAGACACGGCTCAGATCCCCAGTTGCTGTGGCTCTGGCGTAGGCCGGTGGCTACAGCTCCGATTCGACCCCTAGCCTGGGAACCTCCATATGGCGCAGGAGTGGCCCAAGATGTGGCAAAAAAAAAATAGTTGCCTTAGAAAGAGACAGGAATCTAGCCAAAAGCCCAAATCTATGCATACTCATGGTAGTGCCTGATGATCAACTAGCTACGGTGATGTGAAGCATCTTTCTCCCAATTTATTTAGTGATTACCTTGCTTCTTATAGTATAAAGCATTTACCATTAGAGTAGTAAAAAGTATATAACATTCAGATCGGATATTAACTCAATACTGTTAATACAAATGTGCTGATCTATAGGGAGTATCTCAAGAGAGGTGATGTATTTTACCTCAGATAAACCAAAAAGCTTTTGTATGTGGTATTAAAAGTAGCACAGAATGGAATAAAGTAAGGCTTATCTTAGTTTAAGACCAAATGTTGTAGTTCCCTTTGTGGCGTAGCAAAAATGAATCCAATTAGTAACCATGAGGTTGTGGGTTTCAGTGGCCTAGTTCAGTGGGTTAAGGATCCAGCATTTCCATGAGCTGTGGTGTAGGTCGCAGATGTGGCTTGGACTCTGTGTTGCTGTAGCTGTGGTGTAGGCGGGCAGCTGTAGCTCCGACTGGACCCCTAGCCTAGGAACCTCCATATGCCTCAGGTGCAGCTGTAAAAAGCAAAAAAAAAAAAAAAAAAAATCCAAATGTTGCTCAAAGTATGGTTCCCAGACCAACAGCATCAGAATCAATTGGAAATATTAGAAAGGCAAAATCTCAGGCCACACCCCAAACTATAGGGGTAGGATCCAGCAAGCTATGTTTATAAGCCCTCCAGGAACTTGAGATGAATGCTAAAATTTGAGGACCACAGCTCCAAAGAAGCTTCAAATCTGGTGGTCCCCTATCATGACTGAAGATCAGAATTACTTCAGAAGCTTTAAAAAATATTCCTAGTCAAGGCCACAAACCTACTCATTAGAATCTGAGTGAATGCACCTTATCATGTACACTAAAAAAAGAAAACTCCTTGGATGATTCTAATCCATACATCTGGTTAAGAACCACTATTTTAGTGGCACCAATCAAAAAACATCTACATTACTCCTCACTTCCAGAAAGCAAGATTAGGATGTAAAACAGCTATCTGGTTAACTGCCTATAGTACATGAATTTAAGAGAATATATGCAACTGACAACAGGAATAAGGTAGCTATTATGTACTAATATAAAAACAATCCCCAATATAATGTTAGATGAAAAAAAGCAATATGCAGAATATTTTTAAAAATTTTAGGAGTTAGTTCCCATTGTGGTTTAGTGGAAACAAACCCAACTAGCATCCATGAGGGTGTGGGTTCAATCCCTGGCCCAGCTCAGTGGGTTAATGATCTGGCATGCTGTGGTGTAGGTTGCAGATGCAGCTCAGATTTGGCATTGCTATGGTTGTGGTATATAGGCTGGCCCCTGTAGCTCTGATTTGACCTCTAGCCTGGGAACTTCATATGCTGTTCCTATAGCCCTAAAAAAAGAGAGAAAAGAAAAAAAAATTAAAAGCAGATGTGTGTGTACACACAAGCTTGTGTGTACATCCTTTATATACGAAGAGTTTATCCTGGAGTTCCTGTTGTGGCTCAGCAGGTTACAAACCTATTATATATAAGGATGTGGGTCCTATTCCTGGCTTCACTCAGTGGTTTAAGGATCTGGCATTGCCATGAGCTGCAGTGTAGGTGGCAGATGCAGCTTGGATCCTGTGTTGCTGTGGCTGTGGTGTAGGCCGGCAGCTGCATCATCTATTTGACCCCCCGCCTGGGAACTTCCATATGCCACGGGTGCAGCTCTAAAAAAAGAAAAAAAAAAGTTTATCTTTTGAAAGTCAGATATGAAATTAGTAGCTGAGGAGTTCCTGTTGTGGCACAGTGGGAACGAATCCAACTAGGAGCCATGAGGTTACGGGTTCAATCCCTGGCCTTGCTCAATGGGTTGAGGATCTGGCATTGCCATGAGCTGTGACGTAGGCTGGCAGCTATAGCTCTGATTCACCCCCTAGCCTGGGAATCTCCATATGCTGTGGGGCGGCTCTAAAAAGCCAAAAAATAAAATAAAAAAGAAATCAGTAGCTGAAGTTTCCTCTGGGAAGAGAAGTTGCTTAAATTATAGGGATGGAAGGAGTTCCCTGGTGGCTCAGTAGGTTAAGGAGCCAGTATTGTCACTATTGTGGCTTGGGTTACGGCTGTACCACGGGTTCAACCCCTGGCTCAAGAACTTCTGCATGCTGCAGATGTGATTTAAAAAAAATACACACACACTGTTTTTGTACTTTTTGCATTTTTTCTAGGTTCATGTATTACCTAATCAAATTAATTAATTAAAAAATGTTTAAGCTTAGGGACAAAAAAGAACTACTGCTTTAGAGGGAACAAGACCGTAGCAAGCAAACTGTCAGCCACTAAAGGACAATTAGAGTATTAATGAAGAGAAAGGGGCAGGAGGAAAGACAGTACTGGCAAAAAAGTCCAATGCAGCTAATCCTTTCTCCATTTCCTTCCTGAGGTGATGTTAGATAAACTGAGACTCAACTCATAGCACTCAATTTATCCACATTCAGCTTTATTCTGAATTAACCATTTATCAAGAGCACACGTCAAAAGAGTAGAAAAAAATAAAGGAGCCCATCAAAAAAGGTTCCCTAACAAATGGGAGAGAGGGCATGATGTTAGGAGCCCTGTTTAGGAAAGGAAATGTTGTCCAGATCATGGATGCCATTTTTGTCAATGATTCGAACACTGAAGGTTGGCAGATTCAGGATGAAGCGTTTCTGGAGCTGCAGAAAGACATATAACGGAAATCGGTCAACAATTTTTTTTTTTTTTAATTAAAAAAATTTTTTTCGGGGGGGGCTTTTTAGGGCCACACCTGGGGCATATGGAAGCTCCCAGGCTAGGGGTCAAATCAGAGCTTCAGCTGCCGGCCTACACCACAGCCACAGCAATGTGGGATCTGAGCTGTGTCTGCGATCCACACTATAATTCACAGCAAGGCCGGATCCTTAATCCACTAAGCTAAGCCAGGGATCAAACCCACATCCTCATGGATGCTAGTCGGGCTTGTTTCCACTGAGCCACAATGGGAACTCCAACAAATTTTTACTGAAAACTAACTATGGGTCAAGCTTTCTGTTCTAGACACTGGGCATATAAATAGGTAATAATCTCTGCTTTTGTGAAGCACGTATCTTAGTGGAGCAAGTTGGTACTAGGACACTGAGGAAAGCCCAAATTGCAGCTGGAGGATGACTGGAAGGTAGTGAGCAAGAGCTGAGAGTTTCACTGGCATATCAGCTGATGAAGGATGAGACAATATAATGCACTATTCTTCACAATCTGCCACCAATCAGCCTGGTAAACAGACTTCTCTTTTAATATGTCTCAAGGTAACAAGCCAACCAAGGAGCAACTGCCCTAGGAATAAGCTTTGGACCAAAACCATGTACTCCTAGGTCCCAAAAGTTTGCTCTAGTCACCCACCCAGATGTGTCTGAGTGTGACTGTGTTTATAGCTGGAGGGTGGTGGGAAGGATGGCCTCAAAACTCCTCTTGGAACAACTCCTACCTCTTCTTCTTCTTTTCCTGTCTTTTTAGACACCCGTGGCATATGGCAGTTCCCAGGCTAGGGGTCAAGTTGGAGTTGCAGCTACTGGCCTATACCACAGCCACAGCAATGCCATATCCAAGCCGTGTCTGCAATCTACACCACGGCTCATGGCAATGCGGGATCCTTAACCCACTGAGAAAGGCCAGGGATCAAGCCCAAGTCCTCATGGATACTAGTTGGGTTCATTACCACTGAGCCAGCAGGAACTCCCAACAACTCCTATTTCTCTCTCCTCCAATGCAAGCTAATCTGTGATTAAAGAAACATGTCTGGACTCTCATAAGACTCCCTCTGAAAGGCTATTCCAAAGGAACTGCGGTCTGTATGCATAGAAGCAGACAGCTCCGTTCAATTGCCTGGCTAGAGATTACTGAGGAACACAGCTGATGGAAATCTTTGCTTCTTGGCTACTCTTCCTTAACACCTCACTTAATCTCCAGATAGAAGGCACAAAGCTTGGGTGAGGGATCTGGCATTGCCTTGAGCTGTGGTGTAGGTAGATGTGGCTCAGATCCTGTGTTGCTGTGGCACAGGCTGGTGGCTACAGCTCCAACTAGCCTAGGAACCTCCATATGCCACCCTAAAAAAAAAAAAAAAAAAGAAGGCACAAAGCTCTACCTGCTTCCTTTGGAGCATATCTTGTACCCCTCCCCAGGCCTGAGCCCTCCCTCCCTTGATAGTTCTTGTTTCCTTTACAGCTGAGAACTGGACAGCAACAAGCCATATCATTGCCACAGTGCTCTCTTGTCTAAAAACAAGCTCCAAGATCAAGAAAAGGTGACAATGAGGAAATGCAGATTTATAAAATAATCATCTTTAAGCTCCCTGGGGAATAAAGTCTCAAAGCATTCAATATTCCAGTGGCTTCTTCCTAGAAGCCCCTTGCAACACCTGGAGCTGCTGGATTAATAATATAGCCTCTTGGCTGAATGCTTAAGAAAAGCACATGAGGAGTTCCCGTCGTGCCTCAGCGGTTAGCGAATCTGACTAGGAACCATGAGGTTGCGGGTTCGATCCCTGGCCTTGCTCAATGGGTTAAGGATCCGGTGTTGCCATGAGCTGTGGTGTAGGTTGCAGACACGGCTTACATCCTGCGTTGCTGTGGCTCTGGCGTAGGCCGGCAGCTACAGCTCCGATTAGACCCCTAGCCTGGGAACCTCCATATGCCACAGGAGCGGCCCAAGAAATGGCAAAAAAGAGGAAAGAAAAAAAAAAAAAGCATATGAGTTTATTCTCAGCCTCTGCTTTGGAAAGGGGATTTATAAACAAGAGGAAGAAGGGGCACTGTGGACTGAATATGACAGGCTGTGTAAGAAGCAAACCAACATTACTGTCCAATGCGACCACCTGCTCTCAACCTCCTACTCTCTTCCCACTAGACCACGAACTCAAGTTCATCCTTAGGCTACAAGAACAGTAAAAGAATTAAGAAGCTTAATGGAGCCGCTTTCTTTTCCTCCTTTCCCCCAATCATACCCCAGAGACTTAGACTCCTAGGAGTAGTATTGGAGTGGGCAGGGCCCATTCTCCTGCCTCATGAACTAAGAGCTACTCTCCCCTTCTGCTCAAAGCTTCTATGGCCTCCTAAATTCCCAGGGAGGCTTTCTCTCCAAGACTCATGTACTGTTAAGGGAGCAGATTTTATGGCAATTACAGGTGGCGCAAAAGTAGAGCAGGTATAAGGTCTGGCACAATAGTTTTTTTTTTTTTTGTCTTTTCTGGGGCCGCTTCCCGCGGCATATGGAGGTTCCCAGGCTAGGAGTCGAATCGGAGCTGTAGCCGCCGGCCTACGCCAGAGCCACAGCAACACAGGATCCGAGCCCCATCTGCGACCTACACCACAGCTCACAGTAATGCCAGATCCTTAACCCACTGAGCGAGGCCAGGGATCGAACCCGCAACCTCATGGTTCCTAGTCGGATTCATTAACCGCTGGGCCACAACAGGAACTCCTGGCACAATAGTTCTTAAAGTAAGGCCTTAGATACACCTGCAGCAAAATCACCTGGGATTGCTAGTTAAAATATTCTCAGGCTCTACACCAGGACAACTGAATCAGAATTGGGGGGGAGTGGGAGGAAGGGGGAGTGGAAAGCATGAATCTGCCTTTAAAAGAAAAGTTCCCCAGATGATTCTTATATATACTTAAATTTGAGAACCACCAGTGTGGATGAACCAAAAAGAAAATTAGGAGTTCCCTTAGTGGCTCAGCAGTTAACAGATCTGACTAGTATTCATGAGGACACAGGTATTCTATCCCTGGCCTTCCTCAGTGGGTTGAGGATCTGGTATTGCCATGAGCTGTGGTGTCGGTCTCCAATGCAGCTTGGATCCCGAGTTGCTGTGGTGTAGGCTGGCAGCTATAGCTCTGATTTGACCCCTAGCCTGGGAAATTCCACATGTCACAGGTGCGGCCCTAAAAAGCAAAAAAAAAAGTAATTAACTTGTAAAACTGACATTGATGAGAAAGTGACCCATGAGAGCAAAAACAAGCTTATTATTCACCAAACTCTATCCCTGGTAGCAACTTCACAGCTGGTTAGTGGATATTTATTATACCTTCTGGCAAGGATCAGAAAAAAATGTAACCAAGGAACAGGAACAATATTGGCAAACAGAGAGATAAAACATTCCTTTCAGGATCCCATGGGAGCTACTCACCTCCTCCAGACATTTCCTAAGAAGCTCCACTGCCTTCTCACGTGAGATAGCTGAAAGAGAACACAGAGGCCAAGAACTCAAGGTGCTGACATCAAGTTCAATTCTCTGCCACAACTTTTGATGAAGTTTTAAATTGTTTTTCAGTTCAGCATGCTACACAAATAGAAAAGGCAAAAAAATGCCTAGCCTTTTGGTTTGCAACAAACTTATTCCATATGCAGTTGACGGTGCCCCAGACCCAATGCTTTGGCAGCCAAAGCCATTGCAAATTGATTTGCTACAGAGAAGGGTAAGCATGACAGAATTCTGCCTCCCATGGCCAGGACTTGCCTCTAAAGAAGTCCAGCAACCTGCCTCCTCTTTATAGCCCATCCCCCAACTCCCCCCCCCACCCGCCCCCGCACGCGCCTTTAGACCAGGGCTTAAATCAGTTCCATCTGCCCTAGCCAGCTGCAAATCAGGGAAAGAGAGGACAGGGCCAGAGTTTTAGCCTCACTTTGCCAGCTGGGCTTCGGTTTCACAATGGAAAAAGAATTCATAGGATGGGGCTGAGTCTCTCATAAAATAGGAGGCAAAGGAACTGTCCACAGGCATGGCAAACTGGAGTGACATATTACGCACTTAGGCTTCAGGGGTGGTTGGTGGTTATTTTGGTGGGCAAATCAGCTGTATTGCTGACAGATGCCAAATCAAGAAACAATCACTAGAAGGCCAGGCTAATTCTTTATAGGATGTGGCCTAGAGCTGTGGCATGGCTGAGGTTGACTGAGAGGGCAACACCGAAAAAAAGGAATGAACAAGCCAGATTCTTACTATACTGACAGGGAAGAATGGAATGTAAGGAGAGAAGCAATTATCTGTGCTGCATCTATAGCCTGTAAAAGCTGAGAATCCCAAGTGCCTATTGCTCACAGTGGCTGAAGGTGAGGTTGAGAGCAGGGTCAGAAGACAGAACTTAACATAATAGCACCCCTGTGTCTGAAGGTTTGCCAAGCTGACAGTTTAGACAAGTAGAGAGCCAGCTTTTTCTTACAGGAGAGTAGCCATCAGGTGATGAGAACCAAGGGAACAACTCAGGCTATCACTTTAAAAACCTCTGACATTTAAGAAAAGAGACCCTTAGTTGTCATGCTGGGAACCTGTCCATCCACCACAAGTTCAAAACAAACACACACACCACTTGGTTTACCTGCTTATTCTCTATAGCTGAGAAGTGAATGAGCTTGTAAGTAGAGCAAAATGAGTCAAAAAAAATGGAGAATTATGGTTTTACTCACTACTCCAACCCCCACTTAAAATAAAACCCAGCTCTGGATACATGCAATACCTCATTTTGTCTGGCAAAAGAGGGACTTTGATCAACTTTTCAATAACCCTACTGACTGAGCTACACAAGAAAGCTCCCAGAGGGCAGCTGCATGTGCGCTTCTTAGGATTCATCCTCTATTCAAGCCCTGGCAACCCAACTCCAAGGCGCTGTGCACAAAACTGGAAGCAGCTGAACCCAGGGCTCTGCTACTGCTCCCTACTTAAAGAGCAGGAACTTACTTGGTGTGTAGTATCGGTCCAGGATACTGAGAGTCAGGAAGGCACCATAGCCGTGGGCTGCGAAAGGGGCTTTAGCCAAGGCTGCCAGGTAGTCCATATAGTAGAGTGCGGGACCCTCATGCTCATCATAGCCAGCCAGGAGGAGGTTGACGTGATACGGGGTCTGCAAGGAAAAGACACTGCAAAGTGATGGTCGCAGCAGTAACACCTACATGTCTTCTCATGGAAATAAGAACATTCCAACTCTTGATGAATAAGAAAGTAGCAGCACCTGAGTAAATTATGATGGAAGTAAAGATCTGGAGAAATCTAAAGGACCCAGAGTGTGGTCAGAGGTAAAGGGAGGTCAGCTTGTTTTTCCTGACCGGAAGAATATTTGGAGCACTCTAAGGTATGTAAAAAAGCTGCTTCTTCATGCCTATAGACCAAAACCTGCCATAAAAGCATCTCAAAGGCAAAGCATGGGTGCTCTTGTGTCTTTCCTAATTGCTGAAATCAACATACAGTTCTGAGAGTGAGGCCAGAGGCTAAAGAAAGCTGCAGCTCTAACCACATCATTCAAAATAAAAAGGCTCGGTCTGGACATCTGGACCAAAATCTCAAATGGCAAACTATATGCTCCACCATTAGGAAATATATCTTGGGGTGGGAAAGGGTAGGAAGTCTCAAATATTTAAGTCAAATCACTTAATTTTAATGTAGACAGTAATAACAGAAGTTCATAAATACAAAGAAATATGGTAACTCTAGAAGAACGCAGATTTGGGTGAAGCGATAACATTTTCCTAATACAAAAAGGCTCTGCTAAAATAATTTTATCAATGAGACAATAATTATAATCTATTTGTAGGTATCCTTTCTTTGTATTATCTGTAAGTCTAAAAATGCAAGTTTCTATAGAGAACCTTGCTCATCATCTCCAAGTGGATGATTATTTTTGTGTATCAGGTAGGCTGCTTACTATGTTAAATTCAACCTGCCCATGTCCCCACGCATCAGCGGTGAGACTATTTTACATCCTTTTTCTCTGCAAAGTGTGTTTTTCCTTTTGCATTTGCCTCAGTGGGTAGTGAGCAGGACTTGCTCATGGTTACGTGCCCATCCCTAAACTTATATATTTGATTAAATGCCCATTAAAAGAATTCAAATACATTTATGCATCCATCCTATTATGGAGAATAAAATAACAGCAAATGGTCTTAAAAGCGACATCTTGAATTCTCTGAACACAGATTAACATGGGCACTTGGCAGCCTGAAGAAACATTCAAACTTGTGTTAAAAGAATACATGAAAGGAGTTCCTGCTGTGGTGCAGCAGGTTAAGAATCCAACTGCCTTGGCTCCGTTCGCTGCAGAGGAACAAGTTCCATCCGTGGCCTGGTGCACTGGGTTAAAGGATCTGGCATTGCCACACCTGTGGCTCGGATTCAATCCCTGGCCCAGAAACTTCCATATGCCTCAGCTGTGGCCATTAAAAAAACAAAAACACGAAAAGGAATTCCCTTGTGGTGCAGTGGGTTAAGGATCCACTGTTCTCACTACAGTGGCTCAAGTCACTGCTGTGCTGTGGGTTTGATCCATGGCCCAGGAACTTCCAAATGCTGAGGGCATGAAACACATGAAAATATTACATACCTACTTGGAATACCAAGCCAGCTGTGCTAAGTAATATTTCTCAAAGGTTACAGAGTAGCCCTAACATGCAAACAAGTTTCTGCCTTGGGATAAGAAGGTGAATAGTCTCAGAGGAGTAAGAGTTCACCAGCAATAGAACAAGAGGCAAGTCTTTAGGGAAAATAATTATCTACTTATCACATATCCCAGTAAGTGTGTTAGGCTCTGAAATGCTCTGTCACATTCTGTAACAACATTCTTAGTAGGTCTGACCTTTGGCAAGACACTTAACCCCAATGAGCATTTTTTTTTTTTTTTGCTTTTCTTGGGCCACACCTGTGACATATGGAAGTTCCCAGGGTAGGGGTTGAATGGCAGGATCTGAGCTGCGCCTGTGACCTACACCACAGCTCATAGCAACACCAGATCCTTAACCCACTGAGCAAGACCAGGGATCGAACGCATGTCCTCACAGATACTAGTCCGGTTCACTGCTGCTGAGTTACAATGGGAACTCTGAGTGTTATGTTTCTTTATGTGTAAAACTGGGTTAATTAATCTTTACCCTTTCTATCTTCTAAGGAGTATGGTAGGGAAAAACAATGAAGCTGAAGCATCCCAAACTCTAGAAGAAAAGATGCTACCTAAATTTCTAGTATATTAGTTATACCCCAGTCTCTTTTTGATAGCTTACCACTTTAAACAACAATAAAATTGTTTAAATTACATAAAAATTAAAAAAAATATGTAATAGTATTTTTTGGCCATGCCCACAGCATGTGAAAGTTCCCAGGCCAAGAATTAAACCTAAGCCACAGCAGTAACAATGCCTTAAATGCTAGGCCACCAGGAAACTCCAACAGTATTTTTTTTAAAAAACTGAGAATAGTACTGCAAAATCAAGCAAATGTTATATTGACATTCTTACAGTTAAAATTAAAATAGCAAAAGAGAGATAGATGTAATAAGGAGAGTCTAACTGGTTTCCCCACCCAAGATATTTAATAAAATAGTCTCTTACCTATCACAAAATAAGTTCACCTTTTTGCTACAAGGATAATTCTTCTTCATTCACTGGAGAACACTCCTTTTATAGCTAACCAGAACAATTTTATCAAGTTGCAATAATACATTAAGGATCCATCCAGATATCTAGAGATCTAACAATAGAACCTACATACGTTCTGTCTCCAATGAGGATTTTGCCCATACTATGAAATTAAACTGTGTTTAAAATAATTAATAAGATCTTTAAAAGCCACCACCAAAAAAACTTACATGAAAGTGTCAAAAGAATTCCAGAAGTGTATTGCTTAATTGGTCTATATAATATCATTTATTTATGCTTAAGCATCTGACACACAAGCTCCTCAAGTTGGTATTCAGAAGCTACAACACGTGGTACAGAAGATAACTCACAAATTATTGTGTGACTTCAAATTACCAACTTTTGCATGTGTGAGATGCTTAAGCATAAATAAATGGTGTTATCTAGACTAATTAAATCAATACATCTGTTGAACAACTTGCAGTTTCTAAAATTCTTCTGATAATGTTCCATCAAAGACCTCTGGCTCACACTAGTTTTTTTGTTTTAAATTTCAAATAATGTCGTGTATACTGCCACTCTTACTTCTCTAAGAATCATTGCATTCAAAGTGACAAAGCCATAGTTATGAGTTTCTTGACCGTTACCTTTCCTCATATTCTTTTTTTTTTTAGGGCCATATCCATGGCATATGGAGGTTCCCAGGCTAGGGGTCCAATGGGAGTTTGTAGCCACCAGCCTACACCAGAGCTACAGCAACATGGGATCCGAGCCGTGTCTGCGACCTACACCATGCAGGATCCTTAACCCACTGAGTGAGGCCAGGGATCAAACTTGTGTCCTCATGGATACTAGCTGGGTTTGTTAACCGCTGAGCCGTGACGGGAACTCTTAAGTTCATATTCTTGATCCAATAGTGTTTTCCTAGAATAAGACAAATTCTAAGCTATTCAATTTTGTAATATTCTTGCAGCATATATACGTGACTATAGTGTGTTTAGGGAAACACGTTGTATGTGTAAGACACAACTCACTTATTCAAATATTTATACCAATTATAAACTCCATGAAGGCAGGACTGTGTCTATCTTGTTCAATATTTAAGCATATAGTATATGTTTAACAAATATCTGCTGAGTGAATAATAATACCAGAAAGCATTACACATGTTTTAATACATACACAGCTAATGCCTAGTATCCCAAGAAGAAAGATTAATCACTAAACAAGTGTCAAAAAGGCCCTATTTCCAAGAGCTGGTTCAAATTTAAGTTGACTGCCAGATTCTCTGTGACTACATATACCGCTTTTTCCTAGGCTCCTAGGTCCTTCTTTTTCTACAATCCTTTAGATAGGGTTGTTAAGTAAGGAAAAAATTATGCTACAGACATATAGAGTTAAATGAAGGAGAAAAATATAGCTTAAACAAATATCTCAGGAGGAAACACTGTTACACTACAGAGTTAGACCTGTGTTTGAAATCCAGCTCTATTACCAGATGTATGGCTTTAGAAAAGTTAGTTACCTAACCTCTCTGAATTTTATCGTTCTCATTGAAAAAGACTATAGTAAAAAGTCAAGGAGATAATCCATATAAACAGTACAGTACCTAAAATAGAGCAAAGGCTCAATAAACACTAAAATTATTACTAGGGAAACAGAGTCACCTATGAAGTTCACAGTGTCCATGAAATAAACAGGGTAAGTACTCAGGAGAAGCCCAACCACTTCTGGCACTGAAATACAAGACAAACTCCTCACACAGCTTCTGCACAGCAAAGGAAACCATAAACAATAGCTAAAACAATCCTGAGAAAGAATGGGGCTGGAGGAATCATGCTCCAACTTCAAACTATACTACAAAGCTAGAGTCATCAAAACAGTATGGTACTAGCACAAAAACAGACATACAAATCAATGGAACAGGGTAGAAAGCCCAGAAATAAACCCACGCACTTATGGTCAATTAACCTACAACAAAGCAGGCAAGAATATAGAGTGATGAAAAGACAGTCTCTTCAGTAAGTGGTGGTAGGGCATTCCTGTCATGGCTGAGCATTAATAAACCTGACTCATATCCATGAGGATGCGGGTTCAGCCCCTGACCTTGCTCAGTGGGTTAATGATCTGGCATTGCCATAAGCTGTGGTATAGGTCACAGACACGGCTTGGATCCCACATTGCTGTGGCTGTGGTGTAGGCCAGTGGCTGCTGCTCCGATTCAACCCCTAGCCTGGGAACCTCCATATGCTGCAAGTGTGGCCCTAAAAAGACCAATAAATAAATAAATAAATAATTGCTGCTGGGAAAACCAGATAGCTACATGTAAAAGAATGAAATTAAAACATTCTTTATTTAACACCATGTACAAAAAATAAACTCAAAATGGATTAAAGACCTACATGTAAGACCAGATACTATAAAGCTCTTAGAGGAAAACACAGGCAGGACACTCTTTGCCATAACTTGCAGCAAAAACTTTTGGATCCATCTCCTAGAGTAATGGATACAGAAACTAAAATAAATAAACGGGACCTAATTAAACTTAAAAAGTTTTACACAGCAAAGGAAACCATAAACAAAATAAAAAGGACAACCTATGGAATGGAAGAAAATATTCGTAAATGTGATCTATAAGGAATTTCCAAAATATACATACAGCTCAATAGTAATAATAAAACCCCAATCAAAAAATGGGCAGAAGACCTAAACAGACATTTCTCCAAAGACTTTCAGATGGCCAACAGGCACATGAAAGATGTTCCACATCACTAATTATTAGAGGAATGCAAATCAAAACCACAATGGGGTATCACCTTACACTGGTTAGAATGGCCATCATCAAAAAATCTACAAATAATACGGAGTTCCTGTCCTGGTGCGGCGGAAACAATTCCGACTAGGAACCATGAAGTTTCAGGTTCAATCCCTGGACTCGTTCAGTGGGCTAAGGATCTGGTGTTGCCGTGAGCTGTGGTGTAGGTTGCAGACGTGGCTCGGATCTGGCGTTGCTGTGGCTCTGGCGTAGGCTGGTAGCTGTACTCTGATTAGACCCTTGGCCTGGGAACCTCCATATGCTGCGATTGCAGCCCTGAAAAGACAAGATACAAAAAAAAAAAAAATCTACAAATAATAAATGCTGGAGAGGATGTGGAGAAAAGGAACCTTTGCACATTGTCTGCAAGAACATAAATTGGAGCAGCCATTATGGAGAACAATATAGAGGTTTCTCAAAAGACTAAAAACAGAACTATCATGTGATCCAGTAATCCCATTCCTGGGCATATAGCTGGAAAACACTCTAACTTGAAAAGATACATGCACCCCAATGTTCAAAGCAGCACTTTTAAATAGTTTCCTGTGCTATATAGTAGAACCTTGTTGTTTATCCGTGCTATGTATAATAGTTTGTATCTGCTAATCCCAAAGTCCCAATCCTCCCCCCACCCCACATCCCCTGCTCCAGAAACCACCAGTCTGTTCTCTGTAACTGTGAGTCTGTTTCTGTTTTGTAGATATATTCATTTGTGTAGTAGTTTATATTCTACATATAAGCGACAACATATACAATGTGACTTTCTCTTTCTGACCTACTTAGCATGATAATCTCTAGATGTATCCATGTTGCTGCAAAAGGCATTATTTCATTCCTTTTTATGGCTGAGTAGTGTTACATTGTATGCATATGCCACATCTTTATCCATTCATCTGTCAATGGACATTTAGGTTGTTTCCATGAATATTATACTTAATTCTGAACTAACCTAAACATCCAAGTAATCAATAAATGAATCCAAACATTTAGCTGAAGCCCTCTCTGTCCAATGGCCTTGAGGATCACCATCAACGGTTCGCAGTGAAAATGCCAAAGTGCTTACTTTTAAAGTTGTATCTAACCAACACACAAAGAAAATAATTTAAGTGAACCATTCTGGGAACTCAAAATGAATTTTAGTTTCTAAAATAAAATGCCACCAAATTTTTGCCTCTTTTTACAAGTAGGGAAAGAAGAGAAAAAAGAAAAAGAAAAAAACAAACCTAGATAAATTAGTATCTTTTCCTCCCTTAAAAAATACATGATGTAAGCTTATCTTTAAAGTGGAAAGCTTTAAATCATTTTGAGATTTCCTCATCTATACAACACAGATAATAACAGTATCTATCATCCTGGAAAGGTTTAAATAAATAAATGTTAAGAGCTCAATGAAATACCTGTTACGTAGTAATACTACAGATTATCTATTATCACCATCATCCTCCCTATCACCATCATTTTTAGGATCTGACCACATAATTAACAGCTGATGAGACAATAATATTCAAGAAGATGTGGGAGCTCCTGCGGTGGCTCAGCAGGTTAAGAGCCTGACATAGTGTCTGTGCGGATGAAGGTTTGATCCCTGGCCTCACTCAGTGGATTAAGGATCTGGCGTTGCCACAAGCTGTGTAACAGGTGGCAGATGAGGCTCAGATCCAGTGTTGCTGTGGTTGTGGCACAGGCCTCAGGTGCAGCTCTGATTCAACCCCTAGCCAGGGAACTTCCATATGCCACAGGCGTGGCCCTAAAAAGGAAAAAAAAAAAGTACCATGGAGTGCCACTAAAATTATCCACTTTTTTTTTTTTTTTGGTTGCTAAAAGGAATACAATTTAAGTCAGGGGAATTAGCCAAAAAGCACATCTCTTATACCCCTCTCCCTGGGATTAAAATGGACTTCCTAAGTGCCTCTGAGCCCCACAGCACTGAGTTCAGTTCCACTTTGTACATTTGAACTCAGTTCCCTTGTACATCTGGGAGTGGGGGTTGTACGTGGCACACACGGCAAACTTCCCTTAAGTTAGATGGAGCATTTCCTTCCCTCTAACTCTTGTGCGTACAACTCCTTGTATATTCCCTCTCTCATGAAAAGGAAACACTGTAGTGATTAAGAAGAGTGTGAAATTCCATAAATTTTACAGCTAAAGAGAACAGTTGTGATAAATACACTGAAACAACAAAATCAGCGACGAGAGTCTGGGCGGTGACAAGCAGCGGTGTGACATCTGGCGGAAGCCAAAGTCACAGCAAGGGGGAGAGGAGGTGGGCGTGAGGAAGCATCCTGCCGAGCGTGGACACAGAAAAAAGAGAGGAATTGACAGTCTTCCTTTGGAGCCAGGCCAGCCTCTGCCACCTCTAATTGAACAAGACGACGTTGCTGTGAGTGAGGTGCCTTGGTGAAGGCATAGTTCCTTGTGCAATGTGCTGCACACCTTGGAATGTTAAGCAGTGTATGAAGCATACTTCCATTCCATTAAATATTTAATATTTAATAAATATTAAACTTCTAAATACACTAAACAGAGACTAGACTTTGAAGGGAATGGTGCCCACTATTTCATTGAGTCTAGCCGACTGTCAAAGCAGCCTGAAATTTCACCTTTGGCACTGAGAATATTTCATTAAAATGCCACTTACAGAGTTAGAAGGGATCTAAGAGCTCATTTAGTTTATCCAGTGTCTTTCTTGCAAATGTGGGGACTCAGGTTCAAAGAGGGGACAGTGACTTTTACACTAAACCACACAGCTAATTATAGTCAGGACCAGAATTCAGGCTTCCTGATTCCAAGCCTTGTGCACTTTTCTAAGAAACAATGCTGCCTCCACAAAATGGAAATCAGTGTGAAAATATGATTCAATATGAAAATGTCAGTTTCATACTCAAATAGTTCAAAATGTTATTATTTTGCATACCAGCATCTATTTTTCTCAATTTCACGTATTATATCTTAACCAATTATATTTGACCAATTATATATCTGATCAATATATTTTAACTTTTAAAAAGGGCAGGTTTAATATCAGATCATTATGACTCCTCTAAAGGGTCTACAACTACACAAGTATGTAGTAGATACTAAATATAAATAGATAACAACACTTTAACTACTTTGTCAATGCCCAATTTTTCAATTTCGTTTATAAATAAAATGGGCCTATTGTTATTTTTTTATTTTTTATTTTTTTGGTCTTTTCTAGGGCTGCACCCACAGCCTATGGAAGTTCCTAGGCTAGGGGTCTAACCGGAGTTGCAGCCGTTGGCCTACACCACAGTCACAGCAATGTGGGATCTGAGCCATGTCTGCGACCTATACCACAGCTCACAGCAATGCTGGATCCTTAACCCACCGAGCAAGGCCAGGGATCAAACCCACAACCTTGTGGTTCCTAGTCGGATTCATTAACCACTCCACCACGACAGGAACTCCTATTGTTAATTTAAAAAATACTTTGTACCTACACTGGAATTGCAATGTTCACTATTTCAAACACGTTTTAAAAATCTGAAAGATTTCAGCAGCTTCCAACTGTCCTTGTGTCCTACATAACTTTCCTAGCTCTAAAGATTATGGATCTATGATAGGGACAGGGTGGGGAAGAATTACCTATCCCTAATGCCTAAGCAATACAGAATCACTTGTACCTTGTCTTTAATCCTCTTTGACAGAGTCCTTTTTAAAGAAACCCATCAATCTCTTTTTCTAATAATAGTGGTGACTACATCTGAAGTAAAAACATATCAAGTTTATCAAAGCCTTCAACCAAATCCTACAGGACTTTGAGCCTGCACAGGATAATTATGAAATGAGTGACTGCCCCAACCAACTTCTCTTTTGCATGCAGAATGTGAATACGTTATAAATTCAATAAATGTTATTTATTTGGCATTTACTATGTGAGAAGCACTGTGCCAGGTGATGAAGATGGAAAACTTGATTGGAAAGGAGGTGATAAGGCAGACAGGAGTAGGAAAGTTTTCAGATGGAGGAAAAAGCATATGTGAAGGTAAAAAAACATAGAATGTTTTGGTGAATATGGATCATGTATACTCAGTGAATTAGGTGATTCAGTAGGAGGCAGAGAGGAAATGGTTGACAAGAACCGGGAGGATACTGTCACTGGCTTCCCAGACTAAAGAATATGAACTTTGGCATGTAAACCATGGAGGAACCTATGAAAACCACTCCCATTTCCCAGCTTTTTTCATGTCTTAGAACACTGCAGAAGCAGCAGGGATGAAAGGGGAGATATAGAGTATGAGATGTATTTAGAGGTAGAATATATAGGAATTAACGACTAGTAGAATAGAAGATGAGGGAGAAAGAAGAGTTAAGAGGACTCTCAATAAGGAGAAAAGTGGAAAAGCAAATGTAAAAAATTCAATTTAGACCCAATGAGGCTTAAGGTGAGCTGTTCAGAAATAGCTGGAAAGAAACAATAACGTACAGCTGAAATCAAGAGACTGAATGAAGAGTCAGTCAGTTAGGAGGTTTTCTTTATACAAACATATATTCCTATGCTTCACTTGTGGAAGACAATAAAGGAAACAATTATAACAAGAAACTAGGGCAGAGGTAGAAGCAGCTGAGGGCAAGAAGCAGCTGAGGGTAACTTACATGTGTGGAGAAGTACAGAAAGTTTCCCTAGAAAATGATGAATTAAGTCTTAACCACCAATTAAGAGTTAGCCTTTGGAGACATGGAAGTACATTCAGGTGAGAATGACCAGCAAAGTGGTGGAGCAGACAAAGGCAGAGATACAGGAGAGAACACACACAACAGGTTAGGGGAAGTACGAGTGATTCAGTATGAAGCAGAGAACGCCAGTGAGAAAGGGGTGCGAGGCAGGTCTGGAGGCAAAGCAGGGGAGGAAGTAAAATGAGAGAGAAAGCAGAGAGGCTAATCTCTCAGAGTGTAAACATCTAAGATGAAGAGAGCAGTTCTTGGGAGCTGAGAAGAAACTAGCCTTTTTCTCCTTCATGATCACAGGGTGGGACCAGTCCTATCACCTACTGTTGCCACTCAGACGGAAAAAAAATGAAGTATGATATTGGAAGTTGAAAATAGTTTCCTCTTAATCTTGTGGCTGGGGAAAAAAGTATGAGTTTAAACCGATTAGAATCAGAATACTATAGTGAAGTTCACCACAGAGAAGTTAAATTAAACTGGGAGTTCCCATTGTAGCTCAGTGGGTTAAGAACCCGACTAGTATCCATGAGGATATAGGTTCAATCCCTGGCCTTGCTCAGTGGGTTAAAGATCTGGTATTGCTCCAAGGTGTGGTGTAGGTCATACATGTAGCTTGGATCCTGTGTTGCTGTAGCTGTGGCTACGGAACAGGCCAGCAGCTGCAGCTCCAATTCAGCCCCTAGGCTGGGAACTTCCATGTGCCACAGATGCAGCTTTTTTTAAAAAAAGAAAAAAGTTAACCAAATGACTTCCCTTTTCTGCTTCAGAGAGGCTTATCTTCTGTTGCACTAAAATACAAACTGGCCCATGTTTATAAATTCTCACACTAAACTAAGAAATAAGGAAGCAAATTGTGCCTCAAATGAAACAAACCTTTGATTTTCAGAGGCCCAAGGCAAAATAAAAGAAACTACTCTGCAAATGAGACTGTCTAACCAAAGTTTCTCATTTCTTTTTCTCTGCCTTAGTTCATTCTCTGAAAGTGTATCTGGCATACTTGTTTCATGCTGGCAGAAACAAAATCATAGTAAAAATTATCTTCATTCTCTTTTTTTCATTCTCTTTTAATAATGACTAGCTCTGTTCGAGTGTTTTTGCTTAACACACTGGCAAAAATTCTTATAATGGGTGAATCCTTGAACTTAATTAAGCTCAAGAATGTCACTGCATTTACAACCAACATTTTAAACTTTAAAAGCAAAATACCTTTTAAATTATTATTTGAGAAACATGTGCTTTTAAATGCCATAAGTCAAAAGTTAGGCCTATGTTTTTGCGAAAAAAATAATGAAGACTCAAGATCAAATGTGGCTTTATCACTTTACAGGTGTGTTATGAAAGACAGTCCACTTGGCCTTGAGGTCTCAAGTGCCGCATCTGAATGTGCCTGAGAGCTGTGAGGAATGAAAAGTACTCATGTGTTAAAAGTTCCTAGAAGAAGGAAATTTAGTTAAGTAGTAGATGCCCAACAAATGTCAACTGAATCTCAATTTTAGGAGCAAAAAATTAAATATTTTGTATATTTCAACTTTTAGCAAAATTAGATTTTAGTTACCCCCTCAATAATTCTGAAATTTCTATAAATTTAACTTCTCTAAAGCCATCACTAACCCAAAGTTTGAACGGTTCTCCGATTAAAGTTGTAATCTTATCGTAATTAGAAGTTTAGAAATTTAATGAGTTGAAATGCAACATGGCACAGATGCCTTATTATACCAACTAGTTAACACAGTATTTGTTTTCTACATTAATTTTACTTGCTAATCAAAAATACTGCTTTCTCCTAAATAACATCAAAATAAAATTGCTGATTGTGCAATGGTAAAACCAACAGCACCATGTCTGCAACAAGGCTGCTTGAATTCTTTTTTCATGAGCCGGCAGTTTCCAGGGAAAATATAAGACTCCATATACCTTTAAGCAGGTTCTCAAAAAAAAAAAAAAAAAATTTCAAGTGCAGAAGCTATGCTCTGTATATTCCAAGGCATATAATAATATATATTACTATGTTGTATGTGCTAGGCATGCCTATGAATATCTCTGAATGTTGAACATCAGAGTGATTCATCTCCCTGAGTTAATAAATAAGTTGGCTATAAGTCTGCTGGAAAAGACTATGTAGGATATACACAATGGTATGTTTTCAGATGTCAATAGTAACAAGATAATCCTGAGTAAAGACTATTTAGAAGCCCTTCTATTAGAACACACTGCTCCCTATTAGCAGTCTGGGTTCAACACAAGTTACTCCTACCTCTTCAATGGACATGTGCGCCCCTCATTGGTCTCCCTGCTTCCTTCTATTTTCCCCAAACGGTCTACCAAAGGGTAGCCAGTGGTCTAACCAAATCTCATCTGATCATGATAACCCCCTCTTAGCCAATAAGCTTCCAGAGAGGCCCACAGCTTTTAGCACAAAATCTTTTCCATCGAAGTCTTCATAACATGGACCAATTTCAATCTTTTACCACTCCCCTAAAATTCTGGGCCATATTTAACAAACTACTTTAGATTATGGATTTTGTACATGTACTATACATAGTAAAATGTTTTTTGTGCAATAACACTCATAAACGTACATAAAATATACACATACAGCTTAATGAATAAAGTGAACACACATGTAACTACCTCTGTGGTCAAGAAACAGAACAGTCAACTACTTCTCCCTCTAAAGTCTTCCCACTCTCCTTCATTTTTTTTTTTTGGTCTTTTTGCCTTTTCTAGGGCAGCTTCCTGCAGCACATGGAGGTTCCCAGACTAGGGGTCCAGTCAGAGCTGTTTCTGCCAGCCTATGCCAGAGCCACAGCAACATGGGATCTGAGCCATGTCTGTGACCTACACCACAGCTCATGGCAACGCCAGATCCCCAACCCACTGAACAAGGCCAGGGATCAAACCTGCAACCTCATGGTTCCTAGTCAGATTCGTTAACCACTGCACCACGAAGGGAACTCCCTCCTTCATTTTAGATAATTGTGGGAGAGACTTTTTGGGTCAGCCCCTGAATTCCTATTTCTGAATGATCCTGGGTCCTGGTAGATAAAGAGAAACACTAAGATGCCAGCGTACATGTGTATATTTATATCTGTGTGTGTGAAGGCATGCCCACACAGGCCAAGGCACTGGTTTAAAGCAATCTTTTTTTTTTCTTTTCTTTTTTGGCTTTTTAGGGCCACACCCATGGCACACAGAGGTTCCTGGACTAGGGATCTAATCGGAGTTACAGCTGCTGGCCTACACCACAGCTCACGGCAATGCCAGATCCAAGCCACGTCTGCAATCTACAACACAGCTCACAGCAACTCCGGTTTACAGCAGTCTTAAAAGGTGAGGTAAGTCTGTATTTCTAATGGTAAACATATTTTACTAAGCACTCTGCTGCTTAGTGAAACAGTACTCCGCTGCTTGCAGCTTAAACCAAACTTTAACAGGAAGCCACCTAATTTTCAAGGCACAAGTTTCAAAATGACACAAATTTAGACCAATTATCTATATTGCTTCACCTCCATCGTGGATAGGAAAGATGCTTTAAGTGAGAAGTTGGCATTATGGGGGTCACACAATCTGAGCCACCCAATAGGTTCATTCCATTCAACCAGAACACAGGTTCTCTATGCTCACAGCAGGCATCCAACAGGGTAGCACATACATGCTCTCTGAGTGAGAAAGCAACACCTTCTCACATACAACCCCCTGGAGAGAGATGGGGAAGGGGAGGGGAGGACTTTACACCTGCAAACTCCTAACTCTATCAGCACTAGGACTGGGAAAAACAGCACATATTTAAAAAAAGGAAAAAAGGTTTCCTGATAAAGCCAGTAACTTTCGAAGAAGGATGTTCTTAAGCCATTTTTTTCCTAGGAGACTAGTAGTGTAACAATTCAACATCAGAGTCTTTGTCTCCTTAATGGACTCAGTCAAGTTCTAATGACTATAGAAGCAAACTGCTTAAAAGGGCAGCTGTCAGAATTCTTAACTCTTCTTGGCAGAAAAACATTATAAGCACAAAGTGTTGTCATACTAATTAAGGCATCTCAACTTCAAGGCACATCTGTCCCTGGGTCTTTAGATAATCAAAATGACCACTAAAAACAGAACAGCGGTATCTCCAATGGGTCAGACATGAGCCACTCCCAATCCTCAGAGACTCTACTGAGATGTGACCTGGGATATTCATATTATGCAGCACCACTGAACATCCATCTAAATGTAGTCACATGTTTTAAGTTTGTACTTTATGTTCTATTGAGACAAATAATTCTTGGTCCATGGCAAAAATCCAGTCAGCTAGCTAGCTAACTGAGGTCTGACAGGGAAGAAAACTGCTCTGCAGGTCTAAAAAAAATACTACCTGCACTTAAATTCCATGAGTTTCATGATGAACATCCTGGTATTTATTTATGTATTTTTTTTTCAATTTCTCCATCATCCAAAGTAAGCCAGCTCTGTCTGTCAAGATGCCCAGGCTGCGTGGCAGCAGTGTCAAAGGCTGCCATTTGCTCCAAGGCACTGCCATCTGGGACAGCACAACATTTTGTCTCCGGAAAATAAACACATCTGCCTTTGCCAGTGTCCTCCCACTGTGCCGCCCATCTGGAGTAGGTGAGCTGGAAGGCAAGCCTGGGCATGGGTGAGATAGGGGCGAGCAGGAGAGATGAGGCCTCAAGGGAGATGGCACATAGAGAAAGAAAGTAATGCTGTGTCATGTCACATCCTGCTAACCACATTTGCCAAAAAGCTTGTGAAATTAACCTTGTTAGTGATATTTTAATCACATGTAACAAAATGGTTGGTTGTGTTTAGGGGACAAGACCTACAAAATCAAGGTTTCACCTGGGCCATCTGTTCACAAGGTCACATGACCTGATACCAATAAACAAATGATGCCTTTGTGCCAGCACCAAAGGCACAAGGACAATATTGTCCTTTGAAGAGACGGCTCAAAGCAACAGGACTCATCTGGGACAAGAGTACACTATGCATGACTACTAACAACCAGGCCAAACACACTCAAATCCAGGGCAGAGTGCTAGGAAAAGTTACTTCTAGAAATGACTGATAACTGAAATTCTTTCCAATATATTCTTTCCCTTTCACTGAAAAATAAAAATAAAAAAATTTAAGTCCGGTTAGGTCTTCATATCAGGTTTTTTTTTAATTGAAGTGCAGTTTGTTTTGCTTTTTTAGAACCGCACCTATGGCACATGGCAGTTCCCAGGCTAGGGGTTGAACTGAAGCTGCAGTTGCCAGCCTAAGCCACAGCTACAGCAATGAAGGATCTGAGCCATGCCTGAGACCTACACCACAGCTCATGGCAACACCGGATTCCCAACCCACTGAGCAAGGCCAGAGATTGAACCTGAATTCTCATGGATACTAGTCAGAGTTGTTGCTGCTACACCATAACAGGACTTCCTGAAGCATAGTTTTGATTAACAATATTGTGTCAGCTTCAGGTGTACAGCAGAGTGATGTGTATATATATATACACACACATATATATGCACACAATATATACACACTTTTTCAGATTATTTTCCATTATAGGTTATTATAAGATACTGAATATAGTTCCCTGTGTTATACAGTAAATCCCTGTTGCTTATCTATGGAGAGTAATTTGTTTCTGTTAACCTCATACTCCTAATTTATCCCCCCCTTTTCTGTGTCTGTAAGTTTGTATATAGACTCATTTGTGTTTGTTTTTGTTTTATCTTGTTGTCTTTTTGTTCTTTTAGGGCTGCACCCGCGGCATATGGAGGTTCCCAGGCTAGGGGTCTAATCGGAGCTGTTGCTGCCGGCCTTCGCCAGAGCCACAGCAATGCCAGATTTGAGCTGAATCTGCGACCTACACCACAGCTCACGGCAACGCCAGATCCTTAACCCACTAAGCAAGGCCACAGATCGAACCGGCAACCTCATGGTTCCTAGTCGGATTCGTTTCTGCTGCATCACGACAGGAACTCCTTGTATTATTTTTTAGATTCCACATATAAATGACATCATATATTTGTCTTTCTCTACCTGACCTACTTCACTTAGTATGATAGTCTCCAAATCCACCCATGTTGCTGCAAACATCAATATTCCATTTTTTTTATGGCTGAGTAATATTGTATTGTGTATACTACACAATTCTATTGTAATACCATATCTTCTTAAACCAATCATTTATTGATGGACACTAAGGTTGTTTGCATGTCTTGGCTACTGTGAACAGTACTGCTATGAACACTGGGGTGCATGTATCTTTTCCAATACGGTTTTCATCTTTTCAGGATATATGCCCAGCAGTGGAATTGTTGTATCTATTTTTAATTTTTTTTAATTTTTTTAATTTTTTTAATTTTTTTGTCTTTGTTGTTGTTGTTGTTGTTGTTGTTGCTATTTCTTGGGCTGCTCCCGCGGCATATGGAGGTTCCCAGGCTAGGGGTCCAATCAGAGCTGTAGCCACTGGCCTACGCCAGAGCCACAGCAACGCGGGATCCGAGCCGCATCTGCAACCTACACCACAGCTCACGGCAACGCCGGATCATTAACCCACTGAGCAAGGGCAGGGATCAAACCCGCAACCTCATGCTTCCTAGTCGGATTCGTTAACCACTGTGCCATGACGGGAACTCCCCTATTTTTTATTTTTTTAAGGAGCCTCCATACCATTTTCCACAGTGGCTGCACTAATTTACATTTCCACCAACAATGCACAAGGGTTCCCTTTTCTCCACACTCTAGCATTTACTATTTGTAAACTGTTTAATAATCGTCATTCTGACCGGTGTGAGGTGGTACCTCATTGTAGTTTTGATTTGCATTTCTCTAATGTTAGTGATGCTGAGCATCTTTTCATGTGCCTATTGGTCATCTGTATGTCTTCTTTGGAGAAATGTCTATTTAGGTCTTCTGCCCACTTTCTGATTGAGTTGGGTGGGTTTGTTTGTGGTTTTCTTTTGATATTGAGTTTCATGAGCTGTTAGTATATTCTGAATATTAACCCCATGTCAGTAGCATTGTTTGCAATATTTCCTCCAGTTGTATAGGCTGTCATTTTGTTTATTTATAGTCTCTTTTGCTGCACATAAGCTTTTAGTTTGATTAGGTCCCATTTCTTTATTTTTTATTTTATTTCTTTTCTTTGGGAGAATGATCTAAGAAAATGCTGGCACAATTTATGTCCAAGAGTGTTCTGCCTATGTTCTCTTCCAGGAATTTTATGGTGTCATATCCTATATTCAGGTCTTTAAAACCATTTTGAGTTTATTTTTTAATATGGTGAGAGGGAGTGTTCTAATTTCACTGATGTACATGTAACTGACCAGCTTTCCCAACACCACTTGCTAAAGAGATCATCTTTTCTCCCCTGTATAGTCCTGCCTCCTTTGTTGTAGATTAATTGCCAGTAGGTATGTGGGTTTGTTTCTGGGCTCTCTATTCTGTTCCATTTATCTAAATGTCTGTTTCTGTGCCAATACCATGTTGTTCTGATTACTATAGTTCCGCAGTATTTGACATCAGATCTTTTTTTTTTTTTTTTTTTTGGCCGCACTTGTGGCATAAAGTTCCTAGGTCAGGGATAGAATCCAAGCCACAACTGTGACAATGCCGGATCCTTAACCCACTGCACCAGGCCAGAGACTGAACCTGTGCCACCGCCTCAGAGACAATGCTGGATCCTTAACCTGCTGTGCCATAGTGGGAAATCTGATATCAGATCTTTAAATCATGCTATTTGGGGGCTGGAAGAAACCATTAAAACCACCAAGGTTTATTGTCTTTCTCCCAAGGTTTTTCATCTAGCTCATGGGAGAGCTATTGTCATACCTCCTGCAACAGGGCTCTTTCAACTATACCACTAGATTTCAAACTTTAGTGGGAAAGGGACAATGAAGTCATTTTTTCAAATAAAATCTTACATGGAATTCTTATATATAAAAATAGATAAAAGTTGGAGTTCCCGTCGTGGTGCAGCAGAAACAAATCCAACTAGGAACCATGAAGTTGCGGGTTCGATTCCTGGCCTCACTCAGTGGATTGAGGATCTGGCGCTGCCATGAGCTGTGGTGTAGGTCGCAGATGTGGCTTGGATCTGGTGTTGCTATGGCTGTGGTATAGGCTGGTAGCAACAGCTTTGATTAGATCCCTAGCCTGGGAACGTCCATATGCCAAGGGTGCAGCCCTAGAAGGACAGAAGACAAAAAAAAGATAACAGTTGATTTTATCTATATGAAGCAGATCTAAAGCTTCACCACACTGGTCTTCTTTGGTGAGTTTCCTGAGGCAGCTTCATGTAATTAAGTTTGAAACCACTAGACCAGGCTGGATAGTATTTTTCTAACATTATTTCTTTTCTTTTTTTTGGGGGGTCTTTTTAGGGCCTCACCCACCGCATATGGAAGTTCCCAGGTAAATTGGAGCTGTAACCGCCAGCCCACACCAGAGCCATAGCAAAACCAGATCCAAGCCGTGTCTGTGACCTACACCACAGCTCATGGCAACACCAGATCCTTAACCCACTGAATGAGGCCTGGGCTAGAACCTGAAACCTCATGGTTCCTAGTCGGATTTGTTTCCACTGTGCCATGACAGGAAGGCTTCCAACACTGTTTCTTTTTCTTTTTTTTTTTTTTGGTCTTTTTTAGCTATTTCTTGGGCCGCTCTCGCGGCATATGGAGGTTCCCAGGCTAGGGGTCGAATCAGAGCTGCAGCCACCGGCATACGCCAGAGCCACAGCAACGTGGGATCCGAGCCACGTCTGCAACCTACACCACAGCTCACGGCAACGCCGGATCATTAACCCACTGAGCAAGGGCAGGGACTGAACCTGCAACCTCATGGTTCCTAGTCGGATTCGTTAACCATTGCGCCACGACGGGAACTCCACGACGGGAACTCCAACAACACTGTTTCTATTGTTAACTTGCTAAGCATTTATAGGTATAGCCCCATAAAAAGTTAAATTACCAAAGACTCATCAAGCACTTCAGAAAAGGTTCTATGAAAACACTTTGCCCAGTAAGTAGCTGTAGTAAAGCCTGAGGATTACACACCATAGAAGCCAGCATTCTACTCTAAGCTTTATCACAAACTCTACATTCCCCAAGAGTATCAAATCTGGCTGGATCATACCTCAGTTCCCACACAGGTAAAATAGAGATCTCCATGGATAATACTAGATAATTTTAGGGCATTCATACGGACTATACCAAATGTGCCATGTAATTCATTTCAAGCAAGAAATAGCTCCATTATTCATCATTCTCCCTTCCGTAGTCTATTATTAATCAAATCATAAGAATTTAAACCACAGACTCGGCTCGGATCTAGCGTTACTGTGGCTGCAGCGTAGGTCAGCAGATGTAGCTTGGATTCGATCCCTAGCCTGGGAACCTCCATGTGCCGCGGGAGCAGCCCTCAAAAGACAAAAAAAAAAAAAAAAAAGAATATTTTAATAAAATTCCCTTCTAGTGTATAAATGCACAATAACAGTTTCAGTGTTATAAGTAGACCTAACTAGATGACATTTATTCAGCAAATATTTATTCAACACCTACAATGGGCATATATTTATACCTTAACTATATAATCCTATGTGGGGATCTTGACTTCTTAATAGAACTGAACATTCTATGCCTCCAAAAATGTATGAACATAACTTGTATATGAGTCTAGTAATTAATAAAGGAGACAGCATGTAAGAGTGTAGTATTTGAAGTCAAAAGTCTTACTTTAGGAGTTCCCATTGTGGCACAGCAGAAACAAATCCAACTAGTAACCATGACGTGGTGGGTTTGATCCCTGGTCTTACTCCGTGGGTTAAGGATGTGGCCTTGCCATGACCTGTGATGTAGGTCGCAGACGTGGCTCAGATCCTACATTGCTGTGGCTGTGGCGTAGGCCAGCAGCTACAGCTCAGATTGGACCCCTAGCCTGGGAACCTTCATATGCATGGGTGCGGCCCTAAAAAGCAAAAAAAAAAAAAAAGTCTTTCTTTAGTCTTTAACAGGCTATATATGCACCTTTGGTATACTCGGATACATAAGAGAAGTATTTAACCCTCTATTAACCAGTCTTAGTATCCTTGTAAGTGAAATGGGATTAATACTCATAGTGTAATAAGAAGCATTAAATAAGGTCCCAAATATAGGTATCTAGAATAGCACTGAAGTTTAAATTAAATTTTGTAATTGAAGCATAGCTGACTTATAATATTAGTTTCAGGTGTACAAGATGGGGATTCAATATTTTTATAGATCATACTCCATTTAAAGTTATTATAAAATAATGCCTGTATTTTCCTGTACTGTAAATATATCCTGTTACTCATTTATTTTATACACAGTAGTTTGTATCTTGTAATCCCATATCCTTATCTTTCCCCTCCCCCTTTCCCTCTGTTGGTTTGTTCTCTGTATCTGTGAATCTTTTCCCTCCCCCACTAGTTTGTTCTTTATATCTGTGAATCTGCCTCTGTTTTGTTATATATATTTGTTTTACTTTTTAGATTCTAATTAAAAATGATAATGGAGTATTGGTCTTTCTCTGTCTGACTCACTTCACTAAGCATTAGTACCCTCTGGGTCCATTCACACTATTACAAATGGCACAATTTCATTCTTTTTTTATAGCTAATATTCCAATGTGTGTGTGTGTATCTCACATCTTTTTTATTCATTCATCTATTGATAATTCTAATTATTTTAAATTGAAATAGCTACATATGACTAGTGGCTACCATACTGGACCGGGTCAATTTAGAAAAAAGCCTAGCAGATAAAAGACGATCGATGTTGGTTTATTTCTATTTTTCCTATCAAGTATTAGTATTCCACTCTTTACTAGTAGATAAGTTTTCAACTAAAAAGCATACCAAAGAATCTCCCATAGAGACTAACTTGTAACTGTTACATTGCTTCTTAATAGCAGCATAAAAACAAGTGATTTACTTAATTATATGTGGCATACACTGTGCTAACAGCTTTGCATGACCACCTCATTTAATCTTTATAGTAACTCTTTTGAGGTAGGTACCATTATTTTATAAATAGGGAAATTAAGCTTAGAATTTGTCCAAAGACACATGGCTAGCAAGTCAGTGGGCAAAGATTTAAATTGGGCAGTGTAATTCTTGACACTATGTTTAACCACAAAGCTAAACTGCGTGCATCTTAAAGAACCCATTTACATAAGATCGGCAAATAGCACAGCACACAGCAAGTTGAAAATCGAATAATTTGAGCTACAGACACAAAGTTATACATGGTAACCAGCTGACTCAAAATAAATCTCATGTGCTAACTAGTGTGACCATATAAATGTACCAAATCTGGTAACTCTGTACTTAGTAGGAAGACAGAAGAACTACCATCACCTTTCTCCCCATAATAAAATGACTAAAATATGAATGGTCTATTTTGATAGGAGGATAGGGAAGCAGAGATTGGACCTAGAGCACAAGGCAGAGGTAACCACTGTTTACTACAGCCCCATGTCACTGTCTACAAGGGATATTTATTTGTTAAAACATCAAACATTTCTGCTAAGAGATTAACTGGATTCACTACATGAATCCATTTGCATGAAGCACACTGCCACTCTTATCTCAATTCTAAAAGGAGCTTAACTCACTTAATGTCTGTAGCATTTATAACAAAGTGTTTACTGTGCCCAAAGCTGGAATTCTTATTCTAGTTCTGCCTTACACGTCAGAGGAATATTTTACAAGGCGAGTCACAGCATACTCTTTACTGAATACCAGGGGAACTTCTAAGTGGCAGCAAAGGTCATATCTGACCCATTTTCCTCTCCAACAGAGGAGTGAACAAAAAAAGCCACTGACATTTTACCTAGGTCAAAAAATGTAAATTTGTCTTCTCCTGTCTCCAACATGTTTCTAGCTTCTCTTCAAACTTCATAATCCTTCATACTTCAAAACCGCCTTGGTCAAGCTAGCACTGAGAAAAAGAAATTCTATTTGTGGAGAAGTTCTCAAACCAGTATTATTAGGCACTAGAAAATAAACTGCTTTAAAGATCTATAATAAGTAAAAAACAAATAAAAACTCTTTCAATTTGTCATAACTCAGCTTAAACAAGTGCATTTGAAATTAAAACCGTAATAAAAACACAAATAGCACTTAAGTTCCAGAAACACTACTAGAAAACCAAGGAGCTGTCAAAACGGAACAGACAAGTAATTATGGCACCATTAGTGTAGCTTCCGCCTGACCTGGAGCTAATACCTTTGCTACTTTATGCTTTTCATTCCATACCACTGAAAGAGAATTAACTACAATATATCTCAGTGGAATAGTGAGTAGATTAAATTATTAAGCAAAATGCTTTGGGCAAAATTCATATGAATGTTAAATATTATGATTTACAAGCATTCATTTACCTAGCACTCCTGTGGGGTTAGGATGTTATCTAGATTTCATAGATGAGTAAACAGGCACTGAGGGAAAGGTAATATGGTAAGTCTCCATTTACTCAGTCTCTGTGGGAAGGGAACAATACATACCTTTAGCAATCATATGAACTTTCCTGGCACATCCTACACAATTCAATCCTTTTTTTCCCCTTTCTTCCTTTTTTCATTCAATCTTTAACTTATGTTGCATCTATTAACATGCTATGACTGTAGTTCCCATCGTGGCGCAGTGGAAAAGAATCCAACTAGGAACCATGAGGTTGTGGATCTGATCCCTGGCCTCTCTCAGTGGGTTAAGGGTCCGGTGTTGCCATGAGCTGTGGTGTAGGTCGCAGACGCAACTTGGATCCTGTAGTGCTGTGGCTGTGGCGCAGACCAGCAGCTATAGCTCCGATTAGACCCCTAGTCTGGGAACCTCCATATGCTGTGGGTACGGCCCTAAAAAATGACAAAAGACAAAAGACAAAAAAACAAACAAACAAAAAATATGCTATTACAGTTCCCAGATAACAACAAGACCAGAATAAGTGAGGAAGAACAATTCTGTGCGCTTTGACAAGAACACTCATAGAAAGATACAGTTAATCTCAAAATAAAATTTGCATGATTATTTTCAAGGCTTCATCTCCACTACCATGTAAGGACCTTCAACCACAGGAATTAAGAAATATGGCTTGCTGTGAAAACACTGAAAAAAAATTTTAAAGACCATCACAGGGCCTTCATGTTGGTATATTCCATCCAAATTCTTTGGGAATGTATATTCACTCTCTGGGCTTTCATTAGCAACAACTCAGAAAGACAAAAAATAAATCCAAAGAGACTGAAGAATGAAAAAGTAGCAATGGGAAGGGCTCAGAAGTCCAAAGAAATGCAAAAATACCACTCATGTGTAACAGGAGTAGAAAAGCAGCCAATTTTTCTGCTCCTAAGGCTGCCTGCTGTATTGCTTACCCGACTCCGAAGACAGTCAGCCAGGTTTCGGCGAGTGAAATTAGCTGCTGCTGTGGGAGACAATTCATAACCTGGTACAAGAGATAAATAATCATATTTAAAGTGAAGCAGAAGGACTATCAGTATCCAAGTCATTCCACTACTCCTATTCTTAGAGCCTACCACCCTTTGGACACCAGGAATGAGGAGCACAACTGTACTTCTAGTCAACATTTTTGTAACAGCTAGTTAGTACTGACAGTAATTCCTCGCCATAAAACAGAACCAAGGTAACTATTCTATGGTGAGATCAAATTCATAGCCTTGCTTAAGCCATTCATTCATCCACAAACTGTGGTTTCCTCTGTAGAAGGAAAGAGGTATAAATATACAGGTGTTGAAAAAAAAGAAAGGTCTTGAGAGGACAATTTTTTTAGTTTATTAAAAAAAAAAAGATTGGGAAAAGAGAGGCTAGAAATCAGAATAGCCTCAGAATCACACTTTATAAGGTTTTTTTTTTTTTAAAAAAAGTAATTTTATTAAGTGTAATACAATTTTCAAAAGGAATACAATTTTCAAGCCACAGGGAAAAAAATGTTCCTATCACTATCTACAATATTTTAAAAATAGAGTATCTTGAGCATAAAACCTCTAAATAAAGTTGTAATGCCAACGAAAGTACAACCCAGACCAGTGGCATCAGGGGTGCATTAACAAGGCACTCACTTTGAAACTTAACACCTGTAAAATGGGGCTAGTGTCAAAAGTCACAAGAATGACCCACAATTCAGCAGACCCACACAGAAAATGTCAGCTTGGAAAGGGAGTATGTAATTATTTCCTACAATGTTCTAAACTAAACTTCCCTAAAAAGCAAAAAAAAAAAAATTACTGTATAGGTTACATACACAAAACTATACTTGACAGGTAATTTAAGGGTGGTTTTTTTCGGGGGGGGGGGGTGTCTTTTTTAGGGCCACACCCATGGCATATGGAGGCTCCCAGGCTAGGGGTCTAATCGGAGCTACAGCTGCCGGCCTACACCAGAGCCACAGCAATACAGGATCCAAGCCTCATCTGCAACCTACACCACAGCTCACAGCAATGCCAGATCCTTAATCCACTGAGTGAGGCCAGGGATCAAACCCACAACTTCATGGTTCCTAGTCAGATTCGTTTCCACTGCACCATGACGGGAACTTCAATTTAAGGGGTTTAAAGGGCAATTTTAAGCACATGCAATTTTTGTGGTACGTACTGACTTTAGACCCTAACAGCTATGTAACAGACAATTTTTTTACTCCTCCTCCCTTTCCTGGGACAGGACAATGAAGCATTGCTCTACTGACTGTACTTCAGAAACATTGGCTTCATTCACCTGCCATGTAGGGAAAAAGTAGAATCATTAAAAAATAATTATTGAAATATTTTAAATTTGCTTAAACCTAAGTACCATGTACTTTAGTTTCCTGCATGGCAGGAACTAAGTCTTATTTGTCTTTCAATTCTCTGTGGTACTAGGCAGAGTTATTAACAGAGATGAGGCCCTCAAAATAATTTACAGAATTGAATGCATGAACTAAATTTGCTGTCTAGAAAACTATATGAATGTATCAAATCTAGTCATTTTACACATACAACTATATTCAAATTAAACTCCTTTACAGTGCCACATTATACCGGTGCTGTGTACAACAGTGTTATTACACTATGAAGTAAGCAACTGGAAGGAAAGTTCTTTCTGCTACAGTGTCACTATAAATTTCCCTGGATCAGAGGGCCATTAGCAAGTATTATTTCACAGGCAGGCTTTTCCAGTAGATATAAGTTCATTAGCCCCAGATGGAGCTCACAAAATACCTAATTATCTCCCTAAAACAAGAACCTGCCAGAGAGGCAAGGCAGAACCCTTTTATGACACAGTAAATATCCTGTAATTACACAGGATATTAAAGTTTACAAAGCATTTTCATAAGCATTATTCATTAATATTATTATAATAATGCCATTTGAGAAATAAGGGAAATAAAGGCCCAGAAAGGATAAGTGACTTATCATATAAAAAAATAGTAAAACCAAGTTTAACTTAGGTCTCTTAGCTCTGAGATTTCAGATATACTTTAGCTCCTATCACATTCTCTAACACTTAAAAGTCTGATATTAACATGCCCATTTTTCAAGATAGTGTTAGTTTTATCGCCCAAGTATCAGTGTTTTAACAATTCTCTTTTCTGCTCTGTGATTTTTGTAAATCTTTAGGATAAGAGGATCTAGATAAGGCTTTAAAGATAGGAAGACTCAAAGAAAAATATGACCACACTGGTCTGCTCACGTAGAGACCTGCCAGTAAGAGAATATTCTTTTTCTTTCTTTTTTTTTTTTGCTTTTTAGGGCCGCACCCGAGGCATATGGAGGTTCCCAGGCTAGGGGTCGAATCAGAGCTATAGCCACAAGCCTACACAACAGCCACAGCAAGAGTGGATCCTTAACCCATTGAGCAAGGCCAGGGATTGAACCTGCATCCTCTTAGATGCTAGTCAAATTCATTTCCGCTGAGCCAAGAAGGGAATTCCTATTCTTTTTGGGTTTTTTTTTGTTTGTTTGTTTTTTGTCTTTTCAGCACTGCACCCAGGGCATATGCCGTATGAAAGTTCCCAGGCTAAGGGTCCAATCAGAGCTACAGCTGATGGCCTACACCACAGCATCACCAGATCCGAGCCATGTCTGCAACCTACACACAGCTCACAGCAACAGCAGATCCTTAACCCCCTGAGAGGGGCCAAGGATCAAACCTGCATCCTTATGGATACCAGTAGGGTTCACTACCGCTGAGCTACAACAGGAACTCCCAAGAATATTCTTTCAGTACAAATTTAAAGACAAACTCACCAAAGCTACATTCTAAGTATTACCCACCATTTCGCATCTTATAAAGCTGCACATTTTTCTGAATATATTCTGCAAACTGTACAGTGTCTCCAGCCTCTCCAACACACAGAAGTAAGATTTTTTCACTCATCTTAAACATCTTGTCATGATCTGCTCAAAGAAGAAAACACAGTGTTAGAAATTGCCTTATCTGAAATTTATTGTTATTATATAGGTAACCAGGAGAGGTTTATCAGTTACTATATCAAATAATTTTATGAATCAGTTTTTAGGAGATTTTAACGGGCAACTGTATCAATTACTCTCTCACTCTCCATGTTAAAACCATTTACATATTTTATTAATATCAATTTCAGTTGGAAAATACATGTAAAAGCTGATAATTGAAAACACCCATAAAAAACATTAAAGCACTTGAAATGCAAGGAATAGGACAAAGAAACTGGAGGAATCCAAGCCAATGGCCATTACTTTAGGCTCATAATTACAAACCCTGAAATGTCTCTATAAACACACATGTTAGGTATTATATCTACACACATACAAGAGTATAATGAAAAGGACCGGTGCTACTGCAACGGAACCATCTCAAGAAAGACCAAAAAAATCAACTGAGAATATAAGTAACCAACTCCATTTCTAAAGCAAAGAGAAAATTAAAATGAGTGCCAAAGCAAAAATTCTAACAAACATTGTAACACTAAGCTATTTTAAAATACCTCAAAAATACCAATAACTCTAATCTTATCTAGCTGAACCAGATTCATTCAATTAAACAGATAAATAAATATTCAGATAGCAATCAGTGCCCCAAGAAGAAAACTCAATATTCAGTTTACAGCTTCAGAAAAAGGCTAAATCTCCCTATCTTACTTTCACTTTCCGTTTTTCAAATAGTGCTGAATAATCTTCCCTGGGAGACATATTTCCTGTTTGAAAGCTTCTAAAATGTTAAAATCTCTTTAACGGGATTTAAAAAACAAAATGCTACAGTCAAATACTTTACAAGTGTTGAGGGTTGTAGATACCAGTAATATGGTTTCTTAGACTTTGGGGGGGAGGGAATAAAACCACTTAAAATGTGTCTATAGATAGTATAAAATTCCTGGAAACTCCTAAATAAACACACTTTTATTTGTTACAGGCTACAGGAGATTTAACGACTGTTAATTTGCAAACCTGTTTATGAAAGAAAAAAATTCACTTATAGATATATTATCTATGCAGAGAAAAAGAACCAGAAGAGTATTATATACCATTGGCATCTGAGTTCTTGCCGGTGGCAAAAGTATGGGCAGTTTTTATTTCCTTCATTTTGCTTATGAGTATTTCCTAAAAGGTCTATACTTAATATGCATCATCTTCATAAGAAAACATTACTTGATAAGTTTGCTTCATTATCATAACGAGAAAAAAAGCTGTTCTAATTTGGTGGGGGAGTTTATTTACAAAGAATTTATATTACACTTAAAAGAAATGCTAAATTTTGAGACAGTAAACCATTCAATTTGGAAATGAACTTAACTCAAGGCCAAAAGTATTTTTTAAACATCTATTGTGTGTCCAGTGACTGGTGAAGGGGAATATAAAAACAAAAATGATAGATGCTAATGGCTCCGAGTTGTTCAGGAAACAGCCCACGTAGCTCTAGGCAATTTCCAATCCCTGACAAAGAACTTACAAGATCCATACGTAATACATACGAACAACAAAATAAACATGAGTGTACAATACTTTGCAAAGCCAAAGAGACTGAAACCAATAGACCTTAGTTATAATCTTGGTTCAGCACTATGAATCTGGGCCAATTATGTGCCCAAATTATGTTTCCAAGTGTATAAAATGGTAATATTACATGTATTAATTCTATGCAGGTCAGGAGACAAGAAAAATGAAATGTGGCATATAACCAAATTGAAGATGTGTGCTATTTTAATAAGCAAGCAATCTCTGGGAAATACCTCCTCTATAGTATCAAAATATCTTACAAAAAATTGATTGGAGGTATCACTCTCATTTTATACCTGGAGAAAATGAATCTCAAAAAGCTATTCATTTTCAGGAGTTCCTGTCGTGGTACAGCAGAAATGAATCTGACTAGGAACCATGAGGTTGCGGGTTAGATCCCTGGCCTCGCTCAGTGGGTTAAGGATCTGGCGTTGCCATGAGCTGTGGTGTAGGTCGAAGACTGCTCGGATCTGGTGTTGCTGTGGCTCTGGTGTAGGCTGGCAGCTGTAGCTCCAATCTGACCCCTAGCCTGGGAACCTCCATATTTTCAGCATTCTTGCCCACCAGACAAAGTTACTTCATGAAATGAAAGAAGAAAAAAGTCCTCAGACAATTCCGAAGCTTCTATCATAAACATTTTTATATCAGAAAAGACTACAGGGAAGATGAGAGAGAGCTGAGTGCAATTATTTCAAACCATTCTTTTCTTTTCTTTTCTTTTCTTTTTGTCTTTTTGCTATTTCTTGGGCCGCTCCCGCACCATATGGAGGTTCCCAGGCTAGGGATCTAATCGGAGCTGTAGCCACCAGCCTACGCCAGAGCCACAGCAACGCGGGATCCGAGCCGCATCTGCAACCTACACCGCAGCTCACGGCAACGCTGGATCGTTAACCTACTAAGCAAGGGCAGGGACTGAACCCGCAACCTCATGGTTCCTAGTCGGATTCGTTAACCACTGAGACACGACAGGAACTCCGAACCATTCTTTTCAATAACTCAAATCTATCATTCTATACCACAGTGATTTCTTTTCTCTGACTACCTTAAGGATTTACTCTTAAAACCATTCACACAAAAACTAACCTGGAGTTCCCATCAAGGCTCAGCAGAAACGAATCTAACTAGCATCCATGAGGACGCAGGTTCCATCCCTGGCCTCGCTCAGTTGGTTAAGGATTTGGTGTTGCCATGAGTTGTAGGGCAGGCCAGTGGCTGCAGCTTGGATTGGATCCCTAGCCTGGGAACCTCCCTTTTTTAGGGCTGAGTGCAGCCCTAAAAAAAATAAAAAATAAAAATAACCTAATACTTACTAGTGATACTTCTTTTATTATACAAAATCATTTTAATCCAAAAAAGTATTAGGTCCTTGTTTTCTTAACGCCTTAGATTCCTTTATGGATTATACCCAACATACTGCAAACCCTATAACACCTAGAACTACTGTGTATGTAAGTGGGCTTAAAATACATTTTATTTTTTGAATTGATTTCATACACATTATTGTGATGAAACAGAACACCTATACTGACTTGGTTATTGCTCTATCTAGACACTAGTTCATGCTAAACTTACCTGTATGTCAAAGGCCTCAGTCTTCAAAGTAATGGATAGATTTACCCTCAAAAAAATAAACTGACTCCTTTGGAAAACTCGGTTTACAAATAAAACTTCTACAAATTAATCATGGACTTTGATAAAGAAATTTGACTTGAGGAACAATCCATACCATAGATGTTTAACAACTTAATTTTTCATTCCTTAAGCCCCAAATGAATTGGCATTTGCCCTCGAAGCCTTCCAGTTTCTACAACTAGAATCTCTTCCTCCTCTGGATTACCTAAAAACAATCTCTGCTTCCTCAGCACTAACCAAGAAGTTTGACGTTTGATTGTATTTTTTATATGCAGCATCACTTTCTTCTTTTCCCTTTTTTTTTTTCTTTTTAGGGCTGCACCAGAGGCATACGGAGGTTTTCAGGCTAGGGGTCTAATCAGAGCTGTAGCCACAGGCCTACACCACAGCCACAGACACAGCCACAGCCACAGCCACAGCCACACCAGATCTGAGCCACATCTGCGACCTACACCACAGCTCATGGCAACACTGGATCCTTAACCCACTGAGCAAGGGCAGAGATCAAACCCACAACCTCATGGTTCCTCGTCAGCTTTGTTTCCACTGAGCCAGAACGGGAACTCCAGGATCACTTTCTAGCTTGTTAAATTATTTGTACATATATCTGAATCCTTTATTAAACTGTAACGTCCAGATCAGGGCCACATCTTACTCTTCTTTGCATTTCTTCAGCACCTAGCACTGTAATGAACATACAGGTGCCCAAAACCTATCTGTCAAATGAACATCAAATCATCTGAGCCAAAGAGTAACAATTTTTCAACATCAGTAATGTTTATGAAAACCTACTCTTGGATTCTGCAGATCAACAACCAAAAATCTTTTAAACATTGTTAAAATACTAACTAGGGAGACAGTATAGTATAGCACTTATGGCAAAAGATAGGGAGTCAAACTGCACAAGTTAATCTGGGTTCTGCCACTTGCAGCCTTAGGCAAGTTTCTCAACCTTTTTGCCTGCAAAGTGTACTCTGTAAAGTGGCAATGTAATAGTGCCCATCTCAAAGGGTTAATGAATTAATATAAGTTGCTTAAAATTATACATACCTAAGTGCTTGGTATGTTTATTACTAAGTATTTGTTACGGTGCTAAACATTTGCACAAAACTTCTTCACTCAATCCTTGCAACAAGCTTTTGAGGCTGTTATTACTAACTTGATTTAGCAGATGAGGAAATCTGGGCACTGCAAAATAACTTGTACAAAGTCATAAAGCAAGTAAGTGACAGGGCTCCAGTTTTCTAAGTCCTCTAACTACTTAAATAGAAGGAAAACGTGGCAGCCAATGCCCTGGAAAAGAAGGATCAGCGCTAAGACAGGGGAAGATATAGTCAGTCAAAGGAAACTGCCAGATTTCTAGCCCCATAGTCTCTTTCACTCTCCCTGGGAGCACCTTCTGCTGCCATCAAACTGACCTCATCAATTGCGATAAGAGGAAATTTATCAGAGATTGGGGGTCTAGGGATCCTGGAGCTGGCTGGCGCTTAAACACTTAAAAACTATTTTCCATTAAGCAACTCTCGCCTACCAAGCATTCAGCAAAAGCCAGAGCAAGTACTGACTCAGAAGCCCTGGGAAGAACGAAAGTCAAGGCCCTAAACTTGTCTGCCTGTCTCTTAATTCTAAAATTAAGTAAGCGCAGACCAAGGCAGGCGGGGTTTCACCTCCCAGACCTTTCTGGTACTCACCCCAAACCCCTTCACCCCCACCCCTATCCCGACTCCTCCCCCGATGCCTCTAAATCCAGGCCCAGCAGGGCCTCCCCTGCTTCCTCTCACCGTCCTTCATCTGGACAATATTGCTAGCTGCCACCTGGTCGGAAGCGACAAGGACATAGTCGGGACCCTGGATGCCAATGAGATACTCCATAGTGACAGGAGGCCCGGGCCTGCAGGTTCGACAGCGCGGGACTGGCCGACTTCTCGGCCTCACCGGTGAGACAGCACCGCCAAGCGAAGCTCCGCGCGACGCAGGCCGCGCGACCTTCCCGGCAGCCGGCGCTCCTAGATGACGTTCAACTGTCGCGAGAGGTTGGAAGGTGGGCGTGGCGATTGGTGGCTTAAAGTCTGTTATCGCTTTGTGACTCTACCTCGCGTCTTGAAATCTGGACTGCATAGGCCAATTACCTTCGGTAATGCCTCGTTTCTTTATTTATAACAGAATTTAAAACTCGCTTGGGAAGCCAAAAATAATGGAAAAATAAAAGTCATTTAAAAAAATAAATAAAAATAAAACTCACTTGGGGAGGAAATCACGCACTGTATGTAAAGTGTACGTGTGTGCCAAAAGGCATACGTCCCTAGATGGCCATTTCCATTCTCTCCTCGGTAAATCCCAGGAACCCCTTCCCTGCAAACTAGATTAGACTGGAAAAAGAGCCTTTGAAAGGAGCCCTGGTTACATGCTTCATAAAGGTAAAATGTGGCTGTATTAAAGATCTAAGCATGAAAACTAAAATCATGAAAGGTCTATTTATAGACGTTCCAACCCCAAATTATATGTAGTTATTTCTGGTAACAGTGATTTGAGGGAAGCACTTTCACTTTCTATTTTATACACATCTGTTATTTGAGTGTTTCTCAAGGCTTACATACCACTCATATTTGAATAAGAGAAGGCACAGCCATCCCTTTATATCTTGCAGGCATTGCGGGGGTTGGGGGGGGACTGAAATATTCCATGATCAGTTTCTGACATTGGAATAGTTTCACAGTTGAGTCTCCATACTAGCCTTACTAACCTCCTCAGAAATGGAAAACTGGTTGCAATTGTATCTGCAAAAACAGCTATACAATTCACTTGCTTCTGCAGAAGTGGGTGGTCCTTACTCTCTTAGGAATGTTTCTTCCAGCTCTCTGCCCATGAAGGAACACAGAGCTTGAGTTTGGGACAGCCCATCTATCATGGGATGGATGCCAGGGGCAAATGAGGTCATTAAGTCAACCATCCCACTATGAACACAGATACATCCATCATCCTAGAAAGCGCCTTTTCTTAAACGCTACTAGGGAAGAAGTCTCTCAAGCCTCTCTCTGTTTCTCTCTGTCATTGTGTGCATTTGTGTTTTTCAGTTGCAAAAATTACATAGTTACATTTTATATACATGCATACACAAGTAATACAGAAGTGAAGTTAAATATCTCTCCTCCCACCAGAGGTAGCTACCCACCAGATGTGTATCCTTCCAGACCTTTTTTCTTTTGTATATTCATTCATTCATAAAGGCTGCAAAATTCTGAATTGGAAAAATCCAATTTTTAAAAAGGACCTAAAAAAAAAGAAGAAGAAGAAAAAGAAGGAAGGACCTAAGTGTCTTTTAGTCTGGCCCTTTCCTCCCTGGGACTCTTGAAATCTCCTCTAGCTAAGTCACACTAGAGATTCTGTAACTTCTTGTTAGTATAGAGGAAAGTGGATTTGCAAGAAATAACTTGTTCTATCTCACTAAGAATTGGGGAGAATTGGGAAATTCCCTGGTGGCACAGCAGGTTGTGGATCCAGCACTGCCACAGCTGTGGTACAGGCTGCAGGGTCGTGGGATTGAACCCTGGCCCAGGAGCTTTCGCATGCATAAGGCAGGGGGCGGGGGAGATCCCGTTGTGGCTCAGCAGGTTAAGAACCCAACTAATGTCGTGGGGATGCTGGTTAGTACCCTGTCGTCATTCAGTGGGTTAAGGAGCATTGTTGCAAGCTGCTGTGTAGGTCACAGATATGGCTGGGATCTGGTGTTGCTGTGGCTCTGGCATAGGCCAGTGGCTACGGCTCCAATTGACCCCAAGCTGGTGAAATTCCATATGCCACAGATGCGACCCTAAAAAGAGAGAAGAATTAGGGAGACTCCCTCCTCCAATTAAAGTCTTAGAATAACTGAATCTTAGAAAAATGCCTGCGGAGGTTCTGAAACAGCATGATATAGCCAGTTTTTCTGTAAAGCCAAATATTTTTGGCTTTGTAGGCCATAAAGTATCTTCCACAACTATTCAATGATGCCATTGTAGTGCAAAAGCAGCCATAGCCAATATATAAGTCAATGAACATGGCTATGTTCCAATAAAACTATTTACAAAAATAAATGAGGGAGAGAGGTAAACTTGGCCCATTGGACATAGTTTACAGACCCCCTGATGTAGTGGGAGGCCTATAAATCAACACCTAATTCTGGTCCCAGCTTTACCTCGTCCTACCTTAGCACAAAATTCATTGAGCCTCACTGCTCACTGTCTTTTTTTTCTTTTTTCCTTTTTAGGGCCTCACCTGCAGCATATGGAAGTTCCTGGGCTAGCTAGGGGTCCAGTCAGAGCTGCAGCTGCTGACCTATGCCACACCCACACCATATCTGAGGCAGATCTGCAGCCTACACTGAAGCTGGATCCTTTTGTTGTTGTTGTCTTTTTGCCTTTCTAGGGCTTCTTCCAAGGCATATGGAAGTTCCTAGGCTAGGGGTCTAATCAGCTCTAGCCGCTGGCCCACGCCACAGCCATAGCAACGTGGGATCCAAGCCGTGTCTGCGACCTACACCACAGCTCACAGCAACGCCAGATCCTTAACCCACTGAGCAAGGCAAGGGATCGAACCTGCAACCTCATGGTTCCTAGTCGGATTCATTAACCACTGCGCCACGATGGGAACTCCGCGAATTCTTTAGCAGATATTCATGTTAACAAGCACTATGTCTAAAATCCTTAGGCAAGACCCTCTTATAGAATAGAAAAACAAAATCATGAAGAGGTTCACATATTACATCGCAGGTACACAAAATCTGGCTCCCAACTTCATATTTTACATCAATTAACACCATAAGGAAATAGAACAATTTACATCTAAGAAAACACAGCCTGGCTATCTAAGGTAGACTCAAGGAGTTGTTTGAACATGTTTTCTTGGTCAGGCCTAAGAAATCTTGGGTCACATTTCTTGAGTGCTTTCCAAGCTCTTTTTATTAGCTTTGGCTGAGTGAAGACCAAAAGGGAAATAGAATTTTTAAATTCCCATATTATTATGAAAATATTGACTTTTTTTCTAAAGTCATAGTATCAAGCAAGAATCTGTCTTATTTATTTATTTTTGGTTTATGCAATTTTATTGAAGAAAAATAAATCAATTACTAGCAGAGCTATTAGTTGATCATTCATCCATTGACAACTTGCATCATTTATTCAGTGCTATATTAAACAGTGTATTGGAAGATAGATTAACTAATACCTCAAGCCTCCTAGCAATTTAAATGAAAATAACAAAATGTTTGAGACCCTATTTTGGAATACAAAGGGTGTTTGACTTCCAATTTCCATTCTCTGTAGAACAAGAACAGGTCATTCCTTTACTGATGTGCATAAAATACATCACATTTTCTGTTCTGCTGATGCTATAAATTCAGTACCAATTCTCCAGCCACATCAGTTATGAGCATAAAGTATATTATGTAACCTCAAAACTCTAGCAGTGGAGGGTTTAAACAAGAATGGAGGCTGCTAGAATAGTGCTGCTTCCTTTGATGTGACAACTGAGCATCCATCTCCCTCCCCCTCAAATGATTCTTCAGCATTTTAGAGCAGTGAGGAATGGTTTTAGTGTCATGACCAAGTTAGAATGAAGACATTGGCCACATAATACACATGTTTAATTTTTTAGAAAATTCTGAATCTTGGGCAACTGTTCTCTTGTAACCGCAGTTTCTAAAAGCAGTTATTGTCCAAAGCTGGAAGAACTCAAGTCTTCTCAGATGAGCATGTGAATGAATAGAGGGAGGTAAACAAAAAATAAAATTTAAAAAGATGAGGTCTGATGGGGAGCAGCTGGATAAGAAAATAAAAAAAGGAATATTTTCTCAGGTCAGTCTCCCAAAGCAATAAAAATTAGAGCAAAAATAAACCCATGGGACCTCATCAAACTGAAAAGCTTTTGCACAGCAAAGGAAACCAAAAAGAAAACAAAAAGACAACTTACAGAATGGGAGAAAATAGTTTCAAATGATGCAACCGACAAGGGCTTAATCTCTAGAATATATAAACAACTTATACAACCCAGCAGCAAAAAAGCCAATCAGTCAATGGAAAAATGGGCAAAAGACCTGAATAGACATTTCTCCAAAGAAGATACACAGATGGCCAACAAACACATGAAAAAATGCTCAACATCGCTGGTTATAAGAGAAATGCAAATCAAAACTACCATGAGATATCACCTCACACCAGTCAGAATGGCCATCATTAATAAATCCACAAATAACAAGTGCTGGAGAGGGTGTGGAGAAAAGGGAACCCTCCTACACTGTTGGTGGGAATGTAAACTGGTACAGCCACTATGGAGAACAGTTTGGAGATACCTTAGAAATTTATACATAGAACTTCCATATGACCCCGCAATCCCACTCTTGGGCATCTATCCGGACAAAACTCTACTTAAAAGAGACACGTGCACCCGCATGTTCATTGCAGCACTATTCACAATAGCCAGGACATGGAAACAACCCAAATGTCCATCGACAGATGATTGGATTCGGAAGATGTGGTATATATACACAATGGAATACTACTCAGCCATAAAAAAGAATGACATAATGCCATTTGCAGCAACATGGATGGAACTAGAGAATCTCATACTGAGTGAAATGAGCCAGAAAGACAAAGACAAATACCATATGATATCACTCATAACTGGAATCTAATATCCAGCACAAATGAACATCTCCTCAGAAAAGAAAATCATGGACTTGGAGAAGAGACTTGTGGCTGCCTGATGGGAGGGGTAGGGGGAGGGGGTGGGAGGGATCGGGAGCTTGGGCTTATCAGACACAACTTAGAATAGATTTACAAGGAGATCCTGCTGAATAGCATTGAGAACTTTGTCTAGATACTCATGTTGCAACAGAAGAAAGGCTGGGGGAAAAAATGTAATTGTAATGTATACATGTAAGGATAACCTGACCCCCTTGCTGTACAGTGGGAAAATAAAAATAAATAAATAAATAAAAATAAAAATAAAAAAAGGAACAGTAATTTAAAGTTTATTCCAGCTATAATGCAGGTTATTCTTACTTTAAGGTAGCATCACATGGCATACTTCTGAGTCCATTCCCAAGATATTCTGTTGTGCTTAACTCTGTCTGTTTTATAGATCCGTGCAATCTCTGGCACTAGGAGGTCATCTGGGTTTGGATCACATCACAGTGAACAAATGGATAAAAGAACTTTAGAAATAGTTAAAGCAGGAGACCACTGTGATCTTAGAATATCTAGACAAATGCTGCCATTACCGTTAATATTTGTATGATAAATTCTTGTTATAAATGCAACCATAGGTGGTTTGAAGGGGTAGTCTGTAGGAAAATGAATTGTCAAAAAAAATATGCCACCTTGATACGGGCTATCATTAGGTCCCATAATTGTGGCTCGCCAATGAAACATATCATCCCCAACTGGACCTGCAGAACATTGTGCTGGAGGGTCACGGGCCAAATCACTAAGTTCCTTATTAATCCGTTTCTGCGCCATAGTCTGTGTTTTCATCTGGCTCCTCACTATCTCGGTGTGTGCTCAAAGGTCTGGCCAAAACTCTTGATTGTCCAGACAGCTGGGAAGGATTGTCTCTTCATCTCACACCAGCTCTGCCAGACACAGGCTCAGAGGGGCTGGGGCCTCCCTCAAGCTGTGGCCTCAGCCTCCTCCGCACAGCCTCGGGTGCCTCCTCGGCCCTACAGGGCTCCTGTGCATGACACAGCCACAAGATGAAAGAATATGTTTTAAACCTGTATAACCAATAAATGAGAGTTCTAATACGCTTGGGAACAAATCATCATTTGAATGGATTTTAAACCCTTTTAGCCAATCAATATTGATATATCAACCAATTAAATAATGAACATGCTTTTGCAAACCAACTACTCAGTGACAGCTCCTTGTTTCTGAAAGTCAACCAATCAAGATTTGATTCATTCCAATGAACATGCTTCTGAATGCCAACCAATAACAGTCTCACCCAAGTAATCACACTTAAGATTATGTCAACCCACTCATGCCTCTGCAAATCCACCAATCTCTGAATCCTAAAACTTTCCCAAAACTCTGAGATCAATAGTTCACTCTTCTTGGAGAAACTGAGCCTGATCAGCATACACTTAAGTAAGCAACAGATTAAGTTTTTTTTTTTTAAGATGTTGAGTGGCAATCACTATTGACATGTGGAAGATCTCTAGCTTTGAGTGGGGTCCAGGATAAGAACATGCTCTGCAGCAGTGTCAGCCTGGCTACTTGGGACATTTGCCCCGGCTGACTGCATGTTACTAGAGGTGACTATGCCATAGGGAACTTTGGGTAATCCACAATAAAGAGTTGTAGCTCAGATCTCTAGGATTCTAGAGCAAGGGCATACCATCTTGGTAAAATTGTCTGACCATAGGATATCAAATGACCGTATAGTTTGAATTTCTCATTAGGAGATGAGTTCCGTCTAACCTACTGTGTTATAAGGTCAAATGGGCCCAGCAATAATACATCAAAAATGAAAGTAATACATCTAAGATCAAGTCTAAGCAGATCCTGAGAGCACAAGTAAACTGCACAGTTTGGCAGGGATAATTGATCTTAATCTTCATGAGGAGATAGGGCTGCAGCTACATGATGAGGGCATAGAGCAATATGGCACTCTGGCACTCAGATGATCCCCTAGGGCATCTCTTGGTACTCCTGTACCCAGTTGAACTACAAATGGGCAATCATAGCAACCATGGCCTGGTAAGGGTCTGGTGACCAGGAAGGAGACCAGACATCTTAGAAATAAGGGAGTTCCCGTCGCGGCGCAGTGGTTAACGAATCTGACTAGGAACCATGAGGTTGTGGGTTCGATTCCTGGCCTTGCTCAATGGGTTAAGGATTCGGCATTGCCGTGAGCTGTGGTGTAGGTTGCAGACGCGGCAGACGCGGCTCGGATCCCATGTTGCTGTGGCTCTGGCGTAGGCCAGCAGCTACAGCTCCGATTGATCCCTAGCCTGGGAACCTCCATATGCCGCAGGAGTGGCCAAGGACAAAAAAAAAAAAAAAAAAAGACAAGAAATAAGGGTGTGGATGTGTATCAAATTTATCAAATTACCACAATGTACACCTTAGCCTTATCCAATATTATATGTCAATTATATATCAGTGACATTGTGGGGGGAGGGCAGAAATTAGGATCTGGGTCAACTTACCAGGTAAGCCAAAGGGGAGGGAGATCCAAAATGAATGGTGGTAGAGGGAAATGATGAGTAGCAGTTACAGCTCATAGATCAAATGCAGCAGCAGGGGCTATAGTTCATTTCACTAACCCTCCTCTTATAAGTTTCTTCAGGAACTGTGGCCAACCAGGGTCCTGGAAAAGCTATAACTAGACAGAATGAATTTAATGTGAGAAGTGAGTGGAGCTATTTGGGGCAAGGGGTGGACTATAGAGTCTCTGTCAGTGTAAAACACTCCCCCGCCTCACGCCAGCTATGTTGGCTGATAGCAACTCGCAGCTGCTGTATTAGTCCACTTAGATAGCTTAACAGAAATTTATTTTCTCAATTCTGGAGCTGGAATGTCCAAGATCAAGGTGCCATCAAGGTTTAGTTCCTAATGAGGGCTCTTTTCCAGGGTTACAGATGGCTGACTTCTCACTATCTCCTTACAGCATGGTGTTTCCTCAGTGTATGCAGGGAGATGGGGAGGGGGCAGAATCTTCTTCTCTTCTTATAAGATCTCTCTTCCCATCATGAAGGCCAAACTCTCATGACCTAATCTAACCCTAATTACCTCCCAAGGCCACATCTCCATACATAATCACATTGGGGTTTGGGCCTCAACATGTAAATTTGGGGAGACACAAACCTTCCGCCCAGAACAGCTACCCTCTCTTCTAGAGAATTTGTCATCCCCTTACCTGGGAGTCTGTACCCCACTTTGAGGAATAGCTAATTGGCACAGGGATACAAGAGACTGACTCTTTTGTGTCAATGGGTAGCTAATTCTGAGGTCCAATTTGTGCCCTGGAGCTTTCTTGCAGAATTAGCTAAGACCACACTCTTGCCAGCTTTTTATTCCCTGTCCCATCCTGCTTCTCTCATACCCTTTCTCCAGAAATCACTCCCCAAATAAGTCACTTAAGCAAGAATATCTGTCTAAAACTCTGCTTCTAGGGAATCTAATCAAAGCCAGTATACATTGCTCAGAATTTTTGTGTAATCTTAGGGAGAAGGAGAGTCCCCAAAAACATTTCTGAAATCAAATTTATAATTAACAAGGGTGAGTGAGGGCTTACATGATAATTGCCTAATGTAGAAAAATTTTACTAACTTCTTACATGTGAGTAAAATTCACACCCATTACAAGTATATAGGTTCTTGGACAGTTTACACCATGCCCTTTCCAGCAGATAAATTTATTTCGAATAAGATATATCCTTCCATTGTCAGATACAAGTTAGCACCTCTAAACCAATCCACAACGCGATGGAAGTTGTCTCTTAATAGCATGGCATCATCCGCCAGAACCATGGTTAACTAAATGACCATCCCCCTCCTCAAGCTCCCATGTCTCCTGTTCATTTGCTTCTGCTAGTCAGAGCCCATTCACTTGGCACATTCTGACAGAACTTCAGTGACTACAGCTTCTTCTTCAGCCCTACCTTTGACTCATGGGCTGGTCATGATATTCAACCACTCATATTCATTCATCGTCCTTAGCTTCACCTCTCAGTGCTGTCCTTGCCTCCTTGACTGCACCTGACATATGCTGGCTGCCCCCCTAGATCAGCCCTTGATTCTTCCAAGGTTTTGGTCTCATCAGGCCCCCTTTGAAAAAACATTCTCTTCCACATTCAAGTCCAGCATCCTATTCTTCTCAGCCTTGGGGGTACCTTTGAGGTGCCTACCCCAGTTGGACATGTGATAAATACATCATTTAAATAGTTCATTTGTTGTCATCCATATTTTGTTGACAGTTGGACACTTAAAGTCACAAGCAGCATTTCTAAATTCTCTTTATAGGTATTTTTGTGTGTATTACCAACTTCATCATTTTCTTTTCTTTCTTTCTTTTTTTTTTTTTTAAGGGCTGCACCTGCAGCATACAGAGGTTCCCAGGCTAGGGGTCGAATAGGAGCTATAGCTGCTGGCCTACACCACAGCCACAGCAATGCTAGATCCAAGCAATGTCTGCAACCTACACTAAAGCTCAGGGGAACAATGGCATCCTTAACCCACCAAGAGAGGCCAGGGATCGAATCCGCAACCTCACAGTTCCTAGTCGGATTTGTTTCCACTGTGCCATGACGGGAACTCCCAACCTCATCATTTTCTACAAAACACCTTTAAAAATTTTTTTTCTTTCTTTTTTAAAATTGAAGTATAGTTGGTTTACAATGTTGTGTTAATTTCTGCTGTACAGCCAAGGGATTCAGTTATACAAATCTATCTTTTTTATTTTCTTTCCATTATGCTTTATCATAGGACATTGAATAGAGTTCTCTGTGCTGTACAGTAGGATCTTGTTGTTTACCCCTTCCATGTATAATAGCTTACTTCTGCTAACTCCAACCTCCTACTCCATCCCATCCCTCTCCCCACTTTTTGGGAACTACAAGTTTGTTCTCTGTGTCTGTGAGTCTGTTTCTGTTTTGTAGATAGGTTCTTTTGTGTCATTTTTTAGATACCACATATCAGTGATATGGTATTTGTCTTTCTAACTTACTTCGCTTAGTATGATGATCTCTAATTCAATCCATGTGCTTCGAATGGCATTATTTCATTCCTTTTTATGGCTGAGTAGTATTCCCTTGTATATATGTACCACCTCTTCTTTTTCCATTCACCTATTGATGGACGTTTAGGTTGTTTCCATGTCTTGGTTGTTGTGAATAGCAAAGCACCTTTCTATATCACATCTTTGGCCTTCATGGTATCTATTTTACCTTAGTCTGGATGTTCATCTTTCATCATCACATTTCTATTTAGCACCTTCTGCTTCAGGTCAGGAAAATTTCTTCCAAATACACATTTCTTGGATGTCTATGAAATGGTCCATGTAGGAGTTCCCATTGTGGTGCAATGGAAACGAATCTGACTAGGAACCATGAGGTTGCAGGCTCAACCCCTGGCTTCGCTCAGCGGGTCAAGGATCTGGCGTTGCCACGAGCTGTGGTGTAGGTTGCAGACGTGGCTCAGATCTGGCATTGCTGTGGCTCTGGCGTAGGCCGGCAGCTACAGCTCCGATTAGAACCCCAGTCTGGGAACCTCCATATGTTGTGGGTACAGCCCTAAAAAGACAAAAAGACAAAAAAAAATTTAAAATCGTCCATGTGGATGTATCAGAAGGAAGTTCATTATCGGAGAGGTTGGGCCAGAGGGGAGTCAGGCGAAACAGAATGTAAGGTACCAAACCAAAGCATAGAAGGGGAAAGGCAGCCTATCAAAGCCTCAGCGGGAGAGGCACAGCAGGGGAGAAGGCCAGGGATGGATGAGGCTATGTTTGAGATAACCAGAGAAAGGTTAAAGTACAAACAGGTGAACTGCACCGATTTGGAATGAAAATCCCCAAAAAGCAATATTCTTCTTGGCCAAGGTACCCAGAGGTGACAGAAGCAGTCTTAGAGATAGAGCCAGGACAGATAAGAACCTTTCAATTTTCAAATCCTCTCTCCTGCTTCCCCACTGCTGACCTGGGAAAAAGAAGTCTGACTTTCAGTTAGAAGGCTATCAAATGGAACCAGTCCTAGGGAAGAAGTTAAAGATAAAAATCAGGGACCTACAAGAGTTCTCACTGTGGCACAGCAGTTTAAGGATCCAGCATCGCCTCAGCTGTGTCATAGGTCACAGCTGTGGTTTGGATTCAGTAGCTAGCCTGGGGACTTCCATATGCTGTGGGGGTGGTAAAAAAAAAAATATCAGGGACCTATAGATTGGACAAATTCTGTGACTACACCTTATGCTCCAGGCCTTAGCTTAACCACCTGAAAAGAAAGACTTCTCCTTGGAAAATCTCCCATCCCCCACCTCCTGGGGAGGGGGGTGGGTGTATGATTGGTCCAAAATACAAACACGGGGGCTGGATGGTGTTTTCAGCATCAGCTTTAGTATCCTGGAAGCTGTCAGACAAATGATACCTTCCTCCTCCTTGCATTAGCCCCAGGGACCAGAGTGGTTACATCTGCTCATGGCTAAAAACACGGCTCTTCTTGTAGGTTCCCCAGGAGCTGTGTTTGACACAGCCCCAGTAGAATTGAAGTGGCCTGTGATCAGAGACCTGTTGATGCCTTGTACTGTCTGAAACTGACAGCACCGCACACTGTCACTGTGCTATTTACCACCTATAATTTTTTCAATCTCTTGCCCAGAGGCAGGGAGCTGGACATAATCTCTTAGAGAAAATTCCAGGGGCCCAAGAAGCCTGTCATCATAAATACAATGATCTTAGGATCCTTTAGGAAAAGTCATAGAGGACTTAGGGGAATTCTGCACAAACATTAGAAATACCATTTGTGCCATCTGACTTCTGATCCCCAAGGAGATTAAGCAGAACAAGAAAGCTTGGTGTGCCTCCTTCCAGGGTTTGGAACAATAAAGGAATTCAGGACTATGTTAAGCTCTGCCTTACTGCTCCTCCTCCCATCCTCAGCCCAAATCCAACTTCCACCTGGAGCCCACCCCTAACTATCCCATCACCCACTCAGGCTCTGATCTAGTGAAAGTTGATGGTCCCTCTTGCTTGAGGCCCTTTAACCTGATGATTCCTTCTCTAAAGCACCCCTCCTCAATAGCCTCTCTCTCTGATATATCTAGGGTTTTGGACTGTGGAGAGCAGGGTAAGATACAAATGTGTCCTGACTCTAGCCACCTAGAACTGATGTTTGGATTGCTGAGACTCTGGGCTGAAAGCCCATCCTGAGCCTGGTCCTCCTTGCTGCTCATCCTCTGAAAGCCATTTGCTTCTCTGATGCTTATCCTGCCACGAGAAAGTGTGGCAGGCCAGCTTGCTGCTGGCACCTGCCACACTGTAGCATAACACCAACACTAATGGCAGAAATAATCACAGTGACAACAACGGCTTGGTCTACATACAGAAGGTACTTGTCATCTCCCCAAGAGCCTCCTGGCCTGGGGCTTGACTTTGATGATGTACCTGGCCCCTGGCCCACGCTGTCACAGTTGCATACCAGATTCCTCTGAATGGTTTCCATTATCATTACTGTCACCACCATTCCTGATATCCATTCATTTATTTCTGCAAAACGTGTTTACTGATGACAAACTGCATACTAGGTACTGTGCAAGATTCAAGGGGTTACAAAGATAAACAGTTTTAAGGAGGAGTCCCCAGAGAGAGGGAGAGGGAGATCAACAAATAATTTCAATATGGGATTGTACAAATCGTTGTAGACAGATGTATTCTCAGTGCCTAGAAGAATGGCTGGGAGTCGATTGTGGCTCAGTGGGTTACAAACCTGACTAGTATCCATGAGAATGCCAGCTCAACCCCTGGAATCACTCAGCAGGTCAAGGATCTAGAGCTGCTATGAGCTGTGGTGTAGGTCACAGACACAGATACCCTTTGACCCCTAGCCTGGGAACTCCCATATGCTACAGGCGCAGCCCTAAAAAAGCAAGGAATTAAGGAGTTCCCATCGTGGCGCAGTGGTTAACGAATCCAGCTAGGAACCATGAGGTTGCGGGTTCGATCCCTGGCCTTGCTCAGTGGGTTAAGGATCCAGCATTGCCATGAGCTGTGGTGTAGGTGGCAGACGTGGCTTGGATCTGGCATGGCTGTGGCTGTGGTGTAGGCCTGTGGCTACAGCTCTGATTGGACCCCTAGCCTGGGAACCTCCATATGCCGTGGGAGCGGCTCAGGAAAAAGGCAAAAAGACAAAAAAAAAAAAAAGCAAGGAATTAAATAAATAAGAATGAATGGCCATAGTGAATGCTCAATAAATATGTTTCAGTGAATAATGAATGAATGAGTGAACAGATTTTTTAATTAATATACAAAGAGCTTTGAGACCTAAGAGTGGGGAAGAGTAACTTTGCTGGAAAGAAGTCAAGGAGGGCTCCAGAGGGGATGACTTTTGAGCCGAATTTTGAAAGCTGAAAAGACAGCACAGTGTACTGGTTCAGATCATGGAGTCTGGCTCCAGCCTGCCTGGGTTTGAATACCAGCTCTGCTGGGGGGGGGCATGTTACTTAACTTCTCTGTGCCTTAGTTCCCCTACCTGTAACATGGGTCAATAGTAGTACCTCCCTTATGGAGTCGTGGTAAAGGTTACATGAATCAATATTTGTAAGGTGCTTAGAATATAGCACTATTACTACATAGGTAGTAACACACAATACTATATAAGTGTTTGGTAAATAAAAACAACTGGTGGAGTTTCCATGTGGCTCAGTGGGTTAAGGACCTGGTGTTGTCACTGCAGTGGCTTGGGTCGCTGCTGTGTTGTGGGTTTGATTCCTGGCCCGGGAACTTTCACGTGATGTGGGTGTGGCCAAAACAACAACAACAACAACAACTGGTTAGGAACTCATCAGGCTTACAGGGGGCAAAGTCAAGGGTGTGAAGAAGAGCATTCCAAAAATACAATGGTATTAAAGTTTCCAATAGGAAACTTTAGGAATCCTCAAGGAATGGTGTGAAGTCAGTTGGAGGGGGTTGGGGTTTGCCAAGGGATCTTGAACATCAGGCTAAGGGGTTTGGTGAGCCACTTTGGTTTTTGTTGTTGCTGTTGTTTTCTTTTTAATTTTTTTTCTTTTTTAATTTTTGTATTATAATTGATTTACAATGTTCTGTCAATTTCTGCTGTACAGAAAAGTGACCCAGTTATACATACATATATATACATTATCCTCCATCATGTTCCATCACAAGCGATTAGATATAATTGTTTTCTTTTTACGGCAGCACCTGCAGCATACAGAAAAGTTCCCATGCTAGGCAACTGCAGCTGCCAGCCTATGCTACAGCCGCAACAATACCAGATCCGGGTTGCATCTTAGACCTACACCATACCTTGCTGCATTGCTGGATCCGAAATCCACTGAGCAAGGCCAGGGATGGAACTTTCATCCTCACGGAGATTATTTTGGGTTCTTAACTTACTGAGCCTCAATGGGAACTCCCCCATTGTGTTTTAAAATAAACTTCTTGTTTTGGAATAATTTTAGATTTACAGAAATGTTTAGAGGAAGAATTGGAGGAGGGAGTTCCCATTGTGGCACTTCAGAAACGAATCCAACTAGGAACTATGAGGAGGTTGGAAATTCGATCCCTGGCCTTGTTCAGTGGGTTAAGGATCTGGCGTTGCTGTGAGCTATGGTGTAGGTCAAAGAGGCAGCTCAGATCCCACGTTGCTGTGGCTCTGGTGTAGGCCAGCAGCTGTAGCTCCAATTAGACCCCTAGTCTGGGAACCTCCATTGGCCGTGGGTGCAGCCCTAAAAAGCAAATTTAAAAAAAAAAAAGAGAGAGAATTGGAGGAGTGAGACTTGGCCCTAGCAGACCAGTGATGAAGCTGTTGACATCATCCAGTGGGAAAAATATACAGTCAGGACAGGGACTGATAAGGAAGGCATGACTATGAGAAAACTTCTGGAAGCAAAAGAAGCAAAAGAAGCAAGAGCACAATCACAAGACGCAGGCCCTGGGCTGGGCGGCCTGCTCGTTGGGCATTTGCCGTGATGCTATCCATGTGAGTGACCTAGCTTCCCTCGCCAGGTATCTCCCTGGAGAAATCAGCAGGCTATCAGGTCTGGGGAGTTCAGATGGCTATGCAGAGTCCAAGGTAGAATGAGCAGTAGCCAGGGTTCCTTTCCAGTACCCAGGGCCCAAGTTCTGTGCACTACTCTGGCTCCAGAGGTGGCTGATGAGGTGCTCTATTCTTCACAACCTGTTAAATCTGCTTGGCTTCCTGGCCCTCATCTGGGGAAATGGGCTCAGATGAGACAAGAAGGATTGGTACAGATTCATCTCTGATTTAGCATGTTAGTCATTTGTACTGAGAGAGAGTATGATGTAATGGTTAATTGCATGGGTGATATAGCACCAAGCAGCCTAGGTTCAAATCCCGGATTTTTTTTTTTTGTCTTTTTTTTTTGCCATTTCTTGGGCCGCTCCTGCGGCATATGGAGATTCCCAGGCTAGGGGTCTAATCGGAGCTGTAGCTGCCAGCCTACGCCAGAGCCACAGCAACACGGGATCCAAGCCGTGTCTGCGAACTACACCACAGCTCACGGCAATACCAGATCGTTAACCCACTGAGCAAGGGCAGGGACCGAACCCTCAACCTCATGGTTCCTAGTTGGATTTGTTAACCACTGCGCCACAACAGGAACTGCCAAATCCCAGATTTAACACTTAACTTGTAAGCTTGGGCAGGTTGCTTAACTTCTTGCCTCAATTTTCTAGCCTATAGAACAGAGGTAATAATAGCACCTGCCTCATAAGGATGTTGTAAGAAGCAGATGGACTAATTAATACATGAAGAGAATATGTAACAGATTTTAAGACATCTTAAGTCTTATGTATGTATTTAACTTGTTTGATTAATGTGTTTATATTAAATGTATTTTGGTTATTTAATACTGCTCCTGTTTCCATTTTATATGTGAGAAAAAATAACCCCAAAAGAATGCAAACTGAACAGAGATTTTTTATCACTCCTGTTGTAACCCCAGTACATAGTAGGGTACCTGGAACAGTATTACTTGACATTCACTAAATACTATTTTTTTTATTTTTAGGGCCACACCCATGGCATGTGGAGGTTCCCAGGCTAGGGGTCAAATTGGAGCTATAGCTGCCAGCCTATGCTGCAGTCACAGTAAAAAACACGGGATCCAAAAAACACAAGGATCCATCACAGCTCATGGCAATGATGGATCCTTAATCCACTGAGCAAACCAGGGATTGAACCTGTGTCCTCATGGATACTAGTTACAGTCATTTCCACTTAGCCACGACGGGAACTCCTACTAAACACGTTTTGAATGAGTGAGTGAGTGGTACTTTACCTCCAGGGTATGCGTGGTGTACAGATGCTGACTCAAAAGCACTTTGGAAGACCTGTTCCATGGCCAATCAACTTCCGATTCAGTGTTTGGTAACCGTCCCAGTTAAAGTGTCAATATTAGCATTTGGTGGTTAAAAAAAATAAAACAGCATTTGCACATTTGAGGTCTGTTCTAGGTGGAGGGCTTCTTGGTAGCAAGGAAAAGAAATACACTCAATCCAGCTTAATAGAAGGTTGTTTACAATGGAAGAGCACAGGGGAAACTCATTGAATGCCTCTTCCAACAAGTACAGTCAATATGCTAGGGAACTAGGAAATCATTAGGCAGCAACTCCCCTCATTGCTATCCCTTGGAGCCTGCTAATTTCTTGCCTCTGCTTTTCTGCATGTCTGCTCCATTCTTCTCTCAGTGAAGTGGTGTCCTCTGTTTCCACATACACTATTATGCCCCAGTGCACGTGAAGTTAGAAAAAATACGACTGGCCCAGCTTTAAGCAAATGTACCCTACTCTCATCTAATCATCTATGACCAGGGATTAGGATGGAGGGATCCAGAGGACTCCTCCTTTTAAAAGAAGATATCCACAGGAAGAATATATAGGGCATCTCTAGAATATGGTCCTTTTTTCTGAAATTAAATAAAATTGATGAGTACTGACAAAGTGTCACTATGGGTGAAATTTCTTTATTTTTGGCTTTCTAGGATTGCATCCAAGGCATATGGAGGTTCCCAGGCTAGGGGTCCAATCAGAGCTGTAGCCGCTGGCCTACACCACAGCCACAGCCACACAGGATCCAAGCCACATCTGCGACCTACACCACAGCTCACGGACACGCCAGATCCTTAACCCACTGAGTGAGGCCAGGGATCGAACCTGCATCCTCAAGGACGCTAGTTTGGTTCGTTAACCACTGAGCCATGACAAGAACTCCCAAATTTTATTTTTGAGAGTAGGGGATATGCCCAGAAATTACCCAGAATCCTAAAAACATCCTTTCCCCAGGCACTCCACCTGGCTTTGCTGAGTTCAGCTCCTGCCTGCCTGCCTGGTTTCTGCTACTTCTCAGCTCAGTTTCTAGAACCCAGTGGCCCTCACCATAAGATCTAATCCTGCCAGGAGAACAAGGACCCAAGAGCTATTTTTGACTACTGGACATATCTTGAGACAGGAGATAAACTTCTCCTAAGTCTAAGTCAATATACCTTCCCTCACAGAATTGTCAGATATCAAGGATAGGGCTTAGAGTGAAGGGGAAGGCAAGGTTTGGGGAAAGAACCTATTTTAGGCTGTGCTTTATATTAGCTACATTTGGCAGTGTTTCCCAAACTTAACATTCAGTAGACATAATTGGGATTCTCAGAATGACCTGGCAGAGGTGAAATTCTTATCCCCGTTACACAGCTGAGACATATTGAAGTTATAAAAGGTAGGGTGACTTGTCCAAAATCACAGTTAGGTGCTGACCTGAGACTGGAACCCAAGCCTGTTGGATGCCCAACCCAGAGTTCTATTATACTGCTCCACCTGGTAATGGTTTGGTTGGGCGAGGGGGGCAGATTATATCTAGAGAGATTATAGAGAAGGCCAAAGCTTGCAGATGGCTGGAGATACAGAGAGTTAACTAGTATCTCAGCTTCTCAAGGACGGATGGTCTGATGAGGCTGATGGGGGACTGTAGGGAATGAAGAATCGATCGGCCATTCTATGTGAAAATGGATTGTAGCCCCAGCCTGAGTGTGTCAATGGAGCTGATTAGCACTTGCGTGAGTCTCTAGCCATCGATTGGCAGGTGAGAATCGTTCTGGGAGCAGCAGGGAGCCAATCCTCTCCCACCTCCATCCCCACCAGCTTCCTCCCTCTACAGAGGTTTCCTTTCCCTCCCTGATACCTGAAGTCTCCAAACTTCCTCCTGTTCCCAGGCCTGATGTGTGCTCAGAGCTCCTCTAACTGCTTTTGACCAAAAGAAGAAGAGGCATGGCTGGTACCTACCTCATTCAGCGATGCTAGGTGCAGCTGGTATAAAGGCAGGTGGCCTTTTCAAAACACACTGCTTGCTAGGAGGGTCCTGTGTGAGTGAGTGGTTGCAGAGTTCAACTTGCAGCTTACACCATGCAATGGAAAAAGCAAAGGCTCTGCCACACATTGACCATGTGACCTTGGGCAAATAATTTACTTCTCTGGGCTCCAGTTTCCCTACGTGCATGTGTGATTCCCAACTAGTCTGGGCTAAATGATGCCCAGTTAGCTGGTAAAACATTTCTGAGGGCATCTGTAAGGGTATTTACAGAATAAATTAGCGTTTGAATCAGTAGACTCAATAAAGATCTACTTTCACCAATGTGGGTAAGCATCACCCAATCTGTTGATGGACCCAAAGAGAACAAAAAGACAGAGGAAAAGTAAATTCTCTCCCTCTCATCTTGAGCTGAGACATCAATTTTCTCCTGCCCTTAGACATCAGACCTCCAGGTTTTCGGGTCTTTGGACTCAGGCTGAATTATACCACCAGCATTCCTAGTGTTTCAGCCTGTGAACAGCCTGTGGAACTTCTCAGCCTCCATAACCATATCAACCAAGTACTGTAATAGATTTCCTCTTATATATGTCTATATATATATATATATCATATCCTATTGATTCTGTTCTCTGAAGAACCCTAATACAATATGGGATTTAAAAAAAAAACAGCTTTCTCACTGAATTATTTGGATTTAAAAAATAAGTGTGTGGGGAAAAAATATTTTGCAGTCCCTGACACATAGTAGGAACTAAAAATATTATGTGGAAGTTGACTCTTCACTCTTTTCAAGAGGTACCCACTCTGGGAATCCCTCTCTGGTTGATCCATCTTCTCTCTTTTCATCATCTGAGTGTCATGTGCAAGTGATAGCAAAAGCTTCAGTGTTCTCCATGACCTGGAGAAGTTCTCCCTCCAAGGAAGCTCAGCCATAAAATTGGGATGGCTTTAGGTGAATGAACTGTTGAGTTCCAGCAAGGGAACCAAACAAACTCAGATACATCATAAGATCCATCCGGACTTAGAAGTTCTATCCTAAGCTTGTCACATAGTATCTAGGTAAGACCTGGGCATACTTGTGCCTGTCAGGCTGTGACCTCTTCCACTGCTTCCAGTTGTACTTGGTCCACATGGCAGACTTCCTTCATTAGTTTTCTCTCCTGTTCCTCCAAGGCTTGAGCTCTGCCCCATAGGTAGTAGCCTTGATTTTTCTGCCTTGATCTTGCCACACTTCTCCTTAGGGCCTGGACTTCTCTACTGAGGGCTGGCCTTCTGCCTCAAGTTGTCTGTGCATGCACTTACCAGAGCTTGGCCTCAGCTTTGCCTGAGTTGCGCACTGAAGAACCATGGAAAGTCTCTGAAGCTACAGCTTCAGGGTATCTTCTTGGTTTCCCAAATTTGGAGAGTGTGACTAAGAGTTATAAACACTGATACTGACCCTTAGGGCTGTAGGGGCAAATGAAGGTTGTGGTTAGGACTGTGGACAGAATCAACAGGGTCCACTGCATCCAGGGTTGAGGATGTATTCAGTGGCCCTGACTCCTTGCTGAAGCAATGAATAAGGCCACAGAGTCAGCACCATGGACAGATGCCATGGGCTCTGCTATCCTGGAAGTAGTCTTTAAAATCCAAGATTAGTCAAGATTCTTCTGACTATAAGAAATGGAGGGAGTTTCCATTGTGGTGCAGCGGAAATTAATCCAACTAGTATCCCTGAGGATGCGGGTTTGATCCCTGGTCTCACTCAGTGGGTTAAGGATCCGGCCCCATGAGCTGTGGTGTAGGACGGCAACTGCAGCTCTGATTTAACCCCTAGCTTGAACTTCCATATGCCACTGGTATGGCCCTAAAAAGCAAAAAAGAAAAAAGAAAGAAAGAAATGGAAATCTACATCAAACTAACTTAAGCAGGTCTCTGAATGAGCCAAATGAGTGAGATAGGACCTCTGGTGGCACTGAATGCTGAGACTTGATGCAACAAACAATGGGAAGTTACAGGCACATCCCCCTTTACCTTAAAGCAAGATGTGATTTCTTTAACAGATATGGGGCTATTCAAGTTATCTATTTCTTCTTGAGTGATTCAAGGAAATCATATTTTTATCTAAATTTATTGGTGTAAGGCTCTTCATGATACCCCCTTAATATCCTTTCAAGTTTTCTAGGATTTTTAGTGATAACCTTCTTCTGCTTCCTGATTTTGTATTGGTAATTTGGATCTTCTCTCCCTTTTTCCTGATTAGTTTGACTAAAGGTTCATGAATTTCATTGATTTTTTTCATCATTCCTGCCACTGCCTCTATCGTGCCAGTTTAGAACATTGTCATTACATTGTGCAGTCTCCTAACAAGTGCTTCTGCCCCAGCCTCCCACTCCAGTACACTCTGCATACCGCTGCCAAATGAAGCTTCCTTAAAGGCTTTTCATATGAAGACTTTTAATGGCTCTACACTGCTTTTGAATAATTTCCAGGCCTGTTCACTTGCCATTCTAGGCCCTCCCCCGCCATCTGACAAGGATTTGCATCTCCAGAGTTGCCCAGTCCTCCCCTGCATGTGTTCTCCTTTTATTCAGTCAAACAGGTCCATTTATCACACCCATTCAATCTAGGTAATTTCTCAGCTCTGTGCTTCTACAACTTTTCAGTTGTCAGCTGCTGACGGAAGAATATCAGACTTGGAGTCTGAAGACCAAGACTGGGATCTGATTTATGGGCCATATGGCTTAAATTTCTTCATCTAAAAAAATGGCATGATAATGCTTGTCTTGCAGAATTGTTCCTATTTCTGCAAGTACTTTGAAGGGATATGACCTGAGATTGCATGCTTGTATGCATGTGTGTGTGCACATGTGTGCGTGCATGAAAATGTTGTTGCTCTAGCATGAAGGGATGTACCCTGAAGGCAAATAACAAGAATGAAAATAGATGGCATTTATTGAGTGCTCACTGTATTTGATTATTTAGTGACTACTACACTAGATTCCAAGGATGTAGTCGTGAGTAACAGACAATACTTCCTGTCCTCTTGGAGTTGACATTTAATCCCTACATTCTAATCCTGTACTTAATCTTTTGGAAATCAGAGTCATAGGCTGCATTCTCTTTTTTCTATTAAAAATTTTTAATTGTAGGAAAATGCACAGAATGTAAAATTTACCATATTAACCAATTTTTAGATCTATATTTATTTAAATTGTGGGAAAATAAACATACCATAAAATTCATTATCTTAAATCATTTTTAAACATGCAATTCAATGGTATTAAGTGCATTCACATTATTGTGTAACCATTACCACCATCCATCTCTCAAACAATTTTCTTCTGGCAAAACTGAAATTCCGTACTCAACAAACAGTGACTGTCCATTCCCCTGCCCCGCTAGCCCCTGACAGCCACCATTCTAGTTTCTATCTCTATGAATTTGACTACTCTATTTCGTATAAGTGGCATCACACAGTGTTTGCCTTTTTTTGGGCCACTGTCATTTCACTTACTGTAATGTTCTCAAGATTTATCAATATTGTAGCATTGTCAGAATATTCTTTTTTAAGGCTGAACGATATTCCGTCGTATGTTTCTTTTTTTAAAGCAAATCAATACATGCACCTGGGTTTAAAAAGTAAACTAGTACTACAAGCATTATTACAAAAATCAGGAGTCCATACCATACCCTCAAGTCTCACTCCTCAAGGCAACCATTTAAAATCAGTTTAGCTGTGCCTACCAGTGTTTATGTCTGAGCATTTGAAGAACATGATTTTTTACCCATTGTGGCTCAGTGGGCTAAAGACCCAACATTGTCTCCTTGAGGATTCATGTTTGATCCCTGGCCTTCCTCAGTGGTTTAAGGATCTGGCATTGCTGTGGTGTAGGTCACAAATGCAACTTGGCTCTGGTGTTGCTGTGACTGTGGCATAGGCCTCATTTGCAGCCCTGATTTGACCCCTAGCCTGAGAACTTCCATATACTACAGGTGCGGCCATTAAAAGAAGAAGGAGAAGGAGAAAGAATGAAGAAGAATATGAAATAAATAACATGTTTTTATGCTAATTCTTAATCTACTATGAAAGATAATAATTTCCTCTTCTTATAGCACATCCACACGTTTCCTTCTTGTATCCTATTATAATTCTATCACAATTTCAAATCAATATTTAGGGTTTGCCTTGTTAATTTGGCACTCCTTGTTCACTGCCAAAACTAATACTACATAACCTTTCTTATACAGATTTTTTGTCTTCCCTTGTGTTAATAGCTTTTTTTTTCTTTCTCCTATTTTCCTTGTTTGCCATGTCCTTATCATGAATTCTTCCCAAACTCTTTGACAGAATGTAGAAACCTTCTAAATGCTAATTTCCACATGGTGAAATACATCAGGTAATCTGTTAATTCTACTTTCTTGTTTTTCCTGAAGGCTTCTATCCTAGAGTCTTCCATCTCGCTGCTCACTGTGTACAGGTATCCCTCAGCATCCTTGGGGGATTGATTCCAGGACCCCCAGAGATACCAATATCTACCAATGCTCAAGTTTCTTATATAAAATGGTATGGTATTTGTATTTAACTTACACACATTCTCCTGCATACTTTAAATCATCTCTAAATTACTTATAATACCTAATACAGTGTAAATGCATGTAAATACAGTGTAAATGCTATTTGAGTTTTGCTTTTTGGAACTTTCTGGAACTTTAAAAAAATATATTTTCAGGAGTTCTCATTGTGGCTCAGCAGTTAATGAATCTGACTAGCATCCATGAGGATGCAGGTTTGATCCCTGGACTTGCTCAGTGGGTTAAGGATATGGCATTGCTGTGAGCTGTGGTGTAGGGCACGGATGTGGCTCAGACCCCGAGTTGCTGTGGCTGTGGTATAGGCCAGCAGCTGTAGCTCTAATTCGACCTCTAGCCTGGGAATCTCCATAGGCCTTGGGTGCACTCCTAAAAAGCAATATATATATATATTTTTTTTTTTTTAATTTTTCAATCCTCAGTTCCTTGAATCCACAGACTTGGAACCTATGGATATGGAGGGCTGACTATACTTACTCTGGGCACAGCTTTTTTTTAGGGCATTGTCGTTGTAAATTTTCTGGGCTGTATCCCCTTTTCCAAGACCCACATCTTTCTCTTCCTTTCTTTAGTCCTTCATTTTGATGGAGCACATCCGTCAGTAGCTTCCCGGGAAAGAATATGAGAAGTAAAACTTTTAAAGTCTTGAATTTCAGAAAATTATTTATTCTACCCTCACAATTGATTTATGGCTATGCTGGTATAGGAATTCTTGAGAATTCTGAAGGCATTGCTCCACTGTGGCTATTGAGAAGTCCATTGCCTTTCCTGGTTCGATGTTACATTTTGTGTGTACCCTCTCTTTTCTGTACAGAAACTTGTAAGATTTTATCTATATCCTTGCCCATCTAAAAGCGTATGTTAATGAGACTTGGTATGGGCCTATTTTCATTTAATATATTTGTCACACGTTTTGTGCGCCTTTTCACTCTGGAAGTACATGTCTTTTAGTTCTGAGAAATCTTCTTCCCTTATTTCTGTGAATCTCTTCTCTCCATTTTATGTGATCTCTCTTTTAATATCTAAAGGTCTTTTCTATGTTCAGTTTCCCCAGTGAAGTCTCCACCAGTCCCCACCTGAGAGGTTATGCACCTGACCATAAGCATTCTAGAAACCGTGTCTCATGGGCCCTAGAGTCTTGCTGTTCACACCCCCTCACTAATGTCCTTCTTTTTATTATGGCATTCTCCCCTGATTTCCACTGGGCCCAATGTTCCTGGCTAGAGCCTTTCTGGTTCCTTTTTATTTTAAAAAAATTGAAGTATAGTTGATACCGTATTATATCAGTTACAGGTGTACAATATAGTGATTTTTAAAGGTTATATTCCATTTATAGTTATCATAAAATATTGGCTATACTCCCTGTGTTGTACAGTATCTCATAGCTCATTTTTTACATAATAGTTTGTATCTCTGGTTCTTTTTTTTTTTTTTAATGAGAGAGAAAGATTACTTTCCTTATCGAACTAAGAACACTAGATATAAATCAACTATACTCCAATTTTTTTTTTTAAAAAAGACACTAGAACACCCTCATTATTCACTGAGGACACTCGACACAGAGTGTATAGTCCCTTCGTCCCATCTCTTTTTTAAAAAAATTTTCCACCTTTGTGTTTCTTTTTTTTGTTTTTTTTAGAGCTGTGATTTTTAAATAAATTTTATTGGAGTATAGGTGACTTACAATGTTAGTTTCAGGCATGCAGAAAAGTGAATCAGGCATACATATACATACATATCCATTCTTTTTCAGATTATTTCCTGTTCTAGTTCACTTTTCCCCCCCTTTTTTTAAGAGCTGCAGCTGTAGGATATGGAAGTTCCCAGGCTACAGGTCAAATTGGAGCTGCAGCTGCCAATCCACGTCACAGCCACAGCAATGCAGGATCCAAGCTGTGTCTGCAATCTGTACCACATAGTTTTCAGCAATGCCATATCCTTAACCCACTGAGCAAGGCTGGGGGTCAAACCCGCATCCTCACGGACGCTATGTGGGGTTTTGATCCACTGAGCCACAACAGGAGCTCCTAGTTCACTTTCTAAGGAGAATAAAACCTCCAGTCCCTGCCAGGGTGTGGAAGATGTAGTTGGCTGTCTGTGCAGGGAAGAGACCTGCTTCTTATGCAGACTTTCAACCTGTTTCCATGTTCTTAGTCCCATGCCTCCCACCTTCTGCGATAAACGTTGCCTACAATATCTGTTCTTTCCCTGGTCCTAGGGCTCCACTTGGCTGACTCTTCTTTGGCATCCTCCGTTGCAGCACTTGGTACGTAGCTATCTCAGCTCTGCCAACTATTCCATCCACTTGCCATCTTCCAAAAATGTACTGACATCTGTGGTCCACCATGCCTCTTTTATATTCCTTTACTTTTATTTTAGTGAGGGTTTTTTTTTTTTTTTTTGAGGGAGCAGATATAGATGCATATATTCCATCTGCCACATTTAACCAGAAATCCAAAGACTGCAGTCTTAATTACTATGCTATATTGCCTCTCAAATGAGACAGTACCTCTGGGATCCTACAGCCCAATGAGGATGAAATGAGATTACACATGTGAACACATTTTGTAAGCTCTGAAGAGCTATGTGAATGAAAGGGTCTATATGAAACTCCCCTATAAAGTGCCCTCCTTCCTTCTCTCTGCTCTCTGATTCCTCCCCATCTCCAAGGTACAACTGAAGTTTTTCTCCTCCTTGGGACCGCCCCCGGTCAATCCAGCTAACAACGATGTCCCTGAGCCCTGAGCCACCACAAGAGTCTCTCTCTGTGCACCTTCCGTGGCCCAAGCAATGGTACTTTATTTGATTATGGGCACAGAGCTCCTGCCCAAGATACATACTCAAATGTATGGGTAGAAGCTTGGCTAAACAAGGATGAGCTTTGAGGGTAGGGAAGGAAGTGTTTTGTATCTTTGGTGGTGAGTTTAGGGGTTAGAGTGGCTTCTGTTGTCCTGTAGTCTGAGCTATGACATGGCTCTCAAAGTCCACCTTCTCCCTCGTGCCTCCTCTTTCCTCTCCAGATCTCTTCCCCAGGCAGTGGGGGCAAGTCAGTGGCTGTACCAACAAATCCGTGCCACTGGTCCAGAGGCTGTGTCCTTTCACTTCTGCCTTTTACCAGAGCTTTGATGTGTATTCTGAGAGATTCAATTCATATGCACAGAGAGCTTAAGTTGAGATGGTAGTAGAAATGGACGGGTCTCTGGCTAAAAGCAGTTGATCTTCCCCTTAAAAAAAATCCTGATTTGGGAGTTCCCGTCGTGGCGCAGTGGTTAACGAATCCGACTAGGAACCATGAGGTTGCGGCTTCGGTCCCTGCCCTTGCTCAGTGGGTTAACAATCTGGCGTTGCCGTGAGCTGTGATGTAGGTTTCAGACGAGGCTCGGATCCAGCGTTGCTGTGGCTCTGGCATAGGCCGGAGGCTATAGCTCCGATTCAACCCCTAGCCTGGGAATCTCCATATGCCGCTGGAGCGGCCCAAGAAATAGCAACAACAACAAAAGACAAAAAAAAAAAAAAATCCTGATTAGCTATTATCAACAATAAACTAAGATATTAAAGCAACCCAAGCGTCCATCAATGGATGAATGCACCGACAAAAAGCGTATAAACCTACTGGGATATTATGCAGTCTCAAAAAAGAATGAAGCACTGACACATGCTACAACGTGGATGAACCTTGAGGATGTCATGCTCAGTGAACCAAGCCAGTCACAAAAAGGCAAAAAGTGTATGATTCCACGTATGTGAAGTACCCAGATTAGACAAATTCACAAAGACAGAAAGTAGAATGGTGGTTGCCAGGGGCTTGGGCAATGGGAAGTGATTGCTTAATGAGCAATTAAACAGTTTGCAAGATGAGAAAGTTCTGGAGATGAATGATAGTGATGGTCGCACAACAATATAAATGTACTTAATACCACTTAACTGTATACATAAAAATGGTAATGATGATACATTTTTTAAGGTTTTTTTTTTCTTTTTATGGGTGCACCTGCAGCATATAGAAGTTCTGAAGCCAGGAGTCCAATCAGAACTGCAGCTGCCAGCCTACCCCACAGCCATAGCAATGCAGGTTCCAAACCGCGAGTGTAACCTACACTGCAGCGTGTGGCAATGCCAGATCCCTAACCCACTAAGAGAGGCCAGGGATTGAACCCAATCCTCATGGAACACTATGTCAGGTTCTTAACTCACTGAGCCATAACATGAACTCCAAGATGATAAATTTTATGCCATATATTTTTACCACAATAAAATAATTGGAAAAAGATCTTGATTGTTTTCTAAGAGACAGATTCCATCTGACTAGAGTCACTAGAGTGAAATGTGCCATCTCTTGTCTCTTGCCTGATGTGATTATTATGAAGGAAACAGCTTTCCCACAAAGGCTGAAGCTGCAGGGTGCTCTCTGAGGGTCCGTGCTCATGTCCTGAAGTATCTCTGAAACACACAGACACACAGATACCCTCACATTCCCAGACAGCAGGACACAACTCTGTGTACAGTGGTAGCACTGCCCTGCCCTTGTGTGTGCTCCGGGGCAGATATCCAGTCTCTCTGGATTCTCCTCTGTCCTTCCCAGATGCTTCTTCTTGGAAATCCTTAAAGCTAAGCCTGCCTGGGCTGGAAATTGCCAGCAGGAGCAGCTAGGTGGAAGAATGGCCAAGGAGAGAAAGACAGTAAGGAGGTAACATCACTCTGGTCTGCCTCCTCCCTGCTGAAGATTGTCCCAGGGCTTAGGATCTCAGTCTCCCACTTTCCACTTTTTTTTTTTTCTGTCTAGAGCTGTACCATCCAATACAGGAGGCACTAGTCATGTGTGGCTATTGAGCCCTTGAAATCCGACTACACCAAATTGAAGTAGGCTGCAAGTATAAAATACATACCAGAATTTAAAGACTCAGTGCCAAAAAAAGGGAAGATATCTCATGAAAAAGTATTTTATATTAATTATAGGCTGAATGATAGCCTTTGGGGTCAAAGAAAATACATTACTAAAGTTAATTCCATCTGTTTCTTTTTGCTTTATGTAATTATGTTTGTGGCTTACATCATAGTCCTACTAGAAGCACTAGTCTGCAGCCTGTCCTGATACCAGACTGCTTGGCTGAGCCCTGACCCCCAACTTGGATCTCATTTCTGAACACAAATGGGACCCTTGTCACTGTTGGGGTCCCTTGCTAAATGGGAAATAAATGGAATAGTGTTGTACCCACCTGCCATCAAATCACTCCTACCTGGACTCCTTCCTACTGCTCCTTTTGGCGTGGGGGCCAAAGCGCTCCCTCCTCTCCTCCCCAGTATCTGTTCTGTTTGAGGTCTCAGTGGATGCCAGTCCCTGAACTCTCCAGGAAGCCCCCTACAGGCTGGACCACACTATCTGCTAGGGTCAGGACAGGTGGCCAGAAAAGCCATGTCTTTTTCTTATTTTTTCCCCTTCCCTCTTATTTGCTCTCTCCTCCCCCCACCTTCTCCTCTTTTTAAAAAGTCTAATTCTGAGCAGCCGGCTCTGTTCAGCCTGACTGGTTTGTTATGGCTTATAATCTGCGCCAGGATTAATTAGCTAATTACTGACAAACGTCCGCTGGCAAGATTCTGCTCCAGCTTGTCAGCTTGAAGTGTTTAATTATTTTAATCATTTACTTTCATCTTCAAAATTTATGCTGCCAAGAGAGTTGCAGGGCATCTTTTAATTATGATTTGGGGTTTCTTCTGGGCTGTGTGCTGTTCCTGGGGATAGGAGACATTATTTTTTACTAGTCTTCCACCAAAGCCTGAATGCCCTCTACTCTCAGAGCCTGGGGTCACCCTCGTGGATGGGAGGTGAGGAGGGAGCCCAGATCATCTCTGGACACCTCCCCTGCTGCATCCCCAGAACATGATGTGCACGGGAGCATAATGTGAATTTGCATTTTGAGTTGCTCTTGTGTTGTGGACACCATGCTAGGGGTTTCTGTTATTTCACCTTTGTAAGCATTTGCAGGCACAGAGAGCACAGAAATAGCCTGAGAACTGGACAGACTGGCCTAGACTAATCAGTGGTGAGAAGGAAAGTAAGGAAGGGGCTTATTTACTTATTTGTCTACAGCATAATTTAGTTATAGTGAAGAGAGGGCATCTGAAATGTAAAGCTCAGTGGTATCACATACATGTACACCCATCCAGATCAAGGTACCCTGGAGATGCCTTCATGCCCCCTCCCAATCAACACCTCCCAAAGGCAGTCTCTTCTAACTTTTTCCTCATAGATTTGTTTTTCTAATCGTCACTTTCACATTAATGGAATTATATGGTGCGTCTTCTTTTATGTGTGACTCCTTTCACTCGACATTTTGTCCATGAAAGGAAAAGTTCTTTAATATAAATCATCTTCCCTGATCAAGACTCCAGTTTGAGTCCAGCTGAGAAGTTCAACCCAAGTCCTTCGAGAGACTTTACCTCTGTCTTGCTTACTATCGTGATCCTGAAAATGAGTTTGGGCGTGGCTTTTCTCCTCCATTCATTCCCTCTCCTTCTCTGCTTCCTCCTCTTTCCCCTCTTCCTCCTCCTCTCCTTTCTATCCCCATGGCTATCACCATGTTCTATTAGGAATCATTTCTGAGCTTCAGTTCAGGCCATCCTAGAGACAAAGAATGCAAAGGTGTATCTTCAAGATGCTGGGTATTCAGAGGAGGATTGAGAAGGACAAAAGATTGTCCCCTGTGAGGGGTTGTATTCTGTCCTCCAAAAGAGAGATTGGAAGTCCTAGCCCCCGGAACAGCAGAATGTGGCTTGTCTGGGGACAGGGTCTTCACAGGAGCAACCAAGTTAGAAGGAGGTCTTTGTGGGGGTGGGGGGAGTCCTAATCCAATATGACAGGTGTCCTTACAAAAAGGGGAAATTTGAACACAGACACACACAGAATGCCATGTGAAGATGAAAGCAGAGAAAGGGGGATGTTTCTTTTCCTTTCTTTCTTTTTTTTTTTCTTTTCTCTTTTGTGCCACACTTGTAGCATATGGAAGTTCCTGGGCTAGGGGTCCAGCTGGAGCTGCAGCTGCTGGCCTATGCCGCACCCACAGCAACATGGGATCCTAACCACGTCTACCACCTACACCACAGCTCACGGCAATGTCAGATCCTTAACCCACTGATCGAGGCCAGGGATCAAACTTGCATCCTCATGGACACCATGTCGGGTCCTTAACCCAATGAGCCCCAAAGGGAACTCTGTGATATTTCTACAAGACAAAGGATGTCAAAGATTGACAGAAAACTGTCAAGAAGCTAGGAAACAGGCCCGGAACAGATTCTTCCTCCCAGCGCTCAGAGGGAACAACACTTCTGACACATTGATCTCAGACTTCTGCATCCTGGATTCTCAGACTTCATGGACCTCAGACTTCAGGACTGAGAGACCATAGATTTCAGTTGTTGAAGCCACTTAGTCTTCGGTACTTTGTTAAGGTAGCCCTAGTGAACTCATCCACCCTCAAAGGGAACTCCGATCAATTTTTCTAAATCTTTGTCATGAGACCAGCAGCAACCTCTATAGGATTCTCTGTGCTGGAGACCCTGCGGGTTAATCCAGGCCTGGGCTGGGAGTGACTGAGGTGACAGCTGGGAGCTGGGAGACTGAGGAGAGGAGAAAGATCAATTTAATGAGCTCAGCAATGCCGTTAACAAGGCACCAGACAACATCCAGGGGGCTTCTCTGATGGCATATGCCAGGGCAAGACAAGCTAAAGGATGCCACGAGCCAGGCCGTGCCAGGTTCTGATGTGATGTGATCTGTCCTCTTGATGCCTTCCTTCCACAGAGCCCAAGATGGGGATGGGAGCATTCAGAGAATGTCTGGATGGCTTGAGATTCCCGGCCCCTTCTCTGGATTTGGGGCCTGATCCTGCACCTGGCATCACACTTTTTATTTTTATTATTACTCTTTTTTTTGTCTTTTGTCCTTTTTAGGGCCGCACCCACGGCATATGGAGGTTCCCAGGCTAGGGGTCTAATCGGAGCTGTAGCCACTGGCCTACGCCAGAACCACAGTAACGCCAGATCCAAGCCACGTCTATGACCTACACCATAGCTCACAGCAACGCTGGATCCTTAACCTACTGAGCAAGGCCAGGGATCAAACCCGCAACCTCATGGTTCCTAGTTGGATTAGTTTCCGCTGCCCCACGATGGGAACTCCACTTTCTAACATGTCTCATACCTGAGTTCACTCTCAGGTATACCTGCAAGCAACAGGTCAGGCTTGGCAAGGACACTCCACTCTAAACGTATTTCCCTCCTCCCACTCCCACCCACCTCTGAAGGTCCATCTGGAACAGTTTACTTCCTAGGTGTATAACTGAGTATCTCGCTAGCCTGTCCAGCAAATGCATAGGGAGCTTCCTGCCAAACTCCTACACCCTCTTTCCCTGCTATTTCATACTAGAAATCCCCCCATCTCTTGCCCCTAAGGTCAGAGCCAGGTCTCACTGCCTTCTGTCGGAGCCAAAGACCCTGCTCAATAACCTCCCTCCTCACCTATAGCCAAGGGCTCACCCTGCTCTGTCCCTGGATGTCTCGGTGGGATCTGATTCCCTGACTTAATCCTGTAACTAATCCCAATTTATGATGATTTGCATGATGAGGGGATATGGGGCATTTTTTCTTGTTCTTGTTGGCCATCTGTATATCTTTGGAGAAATGTCTGTTCAGGTCTTCTGCCCATTTTTCAGTTGGTTGATGGCTTTTTTGCTCTGAGTTGTATAAGTTGTTTGTATAGAGATTAAGCCCTTGTCAGTTGCATCATTTGAAACTATTTTCTCCCATTTCGTAAGTTGTCTTTTTGGCTTTTTTTATGGTTTCCTTTGCTGTGCAAAAGCTTGTCAGTTTGGAGTTCCCTTCGTGGTGCAGTGGTTAACAAATCTGACTAGGAACCATGAGGTTGCAGATTCCATCCCTGGCCTTGCTCAGTGGGTTAAGGACCCAGCATTGCTGTGAGCTGTGGTGTAGGTGGCAGACATGGCTTGGACCCCAAGTTGCTGTGGCTGTGGCATAGGCCAGCGGCTACAGCTCCAATTAGACCCCTAGCCTGGGAACCTCCATATGACTTGGGAGTGGCCCTAGAAAAGGCAAAAAAAAAAGCTTGTCAGTTTGATTAGGCCCCATTGGTTTATTTTTGCTTTTCCATTGCTTTGGGAGACTGATCTGAGAAAACATTTGTAAGGTTGATATCAGAGACTGCTTTGCCTATGTTCTCTTCCAGGAGTTTGATGGTGTCTTGTCTTACATTTAAGTCCTTAAGCCATTTAGAGTTTATTTTTGTCAGAAGCAAATTTTTTTTTTTTTTTGCCTTTTTGCCTTTTTGCCTTTTCTAGGGACGCTTCCCGCAGCATACGGAGGTTCCCAGGCTAGGGGTCTAACCGGAGCTGTAGCCACTGGCCTATGCCACAGGCACAGCAACTCGGGATCCAAGCCATGTCTGCAACCTACACCACAGCTCACAGCAACACCGGATCCTTAACCCACTGAGCAAGGCCAGGGATGGAACCTGCAACCTCATGGTTCCCAGTCAGATTCGTTAACCACTGAGCCACGAAGGGAACTCCAGAAGCAAAACTTTTAACTTCCTGAACCCATCCCAGTAGAAACAACTCACCAAAACTAATAAAAGTGTCCTCATCCTTACCTCCTCCCATCTCAGCAGGATCCATAGCCAAATGCCAACTAAAACTTTGCATCCCACCCTCTTCTCTTCTAAAACCTTTCTCCATCAACTGTCCCCCCATCTCCTTTAGTCTCTTGCTCTTTATTAGAGCTTCCCTTCACATATACATATGCTCACATCTCTTCCATACAACATTTCCTTCTATCTGCTACTTTCCTTTGATTCATTGACATTTTTCTAAAGAGCTGTCTCCACTCCTCTTCCTCTTACTGCACCCCTTTATTTCCCAAATCACTGCTGTCCCCTGCACAAGATCCCATCTCCTCTCCACCCACATACAACTGCCCACCAAGGGCACCTGCTGTCTCTTGTGAGCTAGACCCAGGGTCCACTTCCCAGTCCCTATAGTTGGGACCTTGTGGCAGCATTGGATATTGCTGACCTTTCCCTCATTGTTGGAACTCACTCCCCCGTTAGGGGCTACATGGGGGCTCATTGTTAAAATGGTTCATTGTGCTGACCTCGCAAACAAAATATGAAAGGTCACAGTGACCCATGAGACTGACCACCTTGCTCAAGCGATATCCTATTTTTGCTGCTGGTGCCGACATTCTCAAGACTATGAGACCACCCTATGTGGGACACCTCCGGCTTTCTCAAGACTACGTGACCACCAGAGTCCAGCTGCAGGCTGAAGATAAACTAACCCTTCCCCTTCAGGGGATCCAATTTTCCATCCTCGGGGTATAAGAAGGACCTGCCAGAAGGACAGGGGGCTGGCTCTTGGCAAGGGCCAGTCACCCCCTTGTTTCCCTTTAATAAATTTCCTTTTTCTTGCCTGACTGCTACACTCAACTTACACCCCCCAGTCTTCTCTCTTGACAAGGTTTTTTTTTTTTTTTTTTGGTTGCACCCATGGCATGTAAAAGTTCCCGGGGGCCAAGGATCCAACCTGCATCACAGCAGTGACCCAAGCCACAGCAGTGACAGCACCAGATCCTTAACCTGCTGAGCCACCAGGGAACTCTCCTCTTGACAAGTTTGAACTCTTAAACTACTTCTTATCTCTCTGGCCACCTACTATTCATTTATTCCTCTACCCTATTCTTAAGCTTCCCATGTCCAATCAACATTAATTCTGGAGCTTCTATCTCCTAAAGATTTCTAAAAGTCCACTTCTCTTCTTCCCGAGACTCTCAGTTTGTTTTTTGGTGTTTGTTTTGTTTTGTTTTGTTTTGTTTTTTGCTTTTTAAGGCCACACTCACAGCATATGAAGGTTCCTAGGCCAGGGATCAAATCAGAGCTGCAGCTTCCAGCCTACACCAATGCCAGATCCTTAACCCACTGAGCAAGGCTACGGATCAAACCCACGTCTTCATGGATACTAGCGGGTTTCATTACCACTGAGCCATGACAGGAACTCCTCAAAGACAAGCTCTTGAACTTGACATTCTTCTGCCCATGATTACTACTGGGGTGAGTTTAGGGGGAGGTACAAAGGTGGCAAGGAGAGGGGTACCCTGTCGTTAGTTCCCACACTTAATGTCCCCATAACACCCATCCTGTGTGTGCTGACAGTTTGACAACTTACACAGCAGCTGGTTTGCTTGGAGGAGATTTCTGTTAATTAAAATAGCACAAAGGGAGAGCAGCACACAAACCATGTCAGTGGGTAATTAATACAAAGGAGGGCCCAGGCGTGCAGGAATGCTCAGCCTCTACCTGTCAGACCCAGCTTCACTCATATCTCCCAGTCCAAATTTGCCACTTTATCCCACTGGCTGTAAACTGCTGCCTGCCTGCCTCCCTCCATGGATGGGAAAGGGAGGACCTGTCGTCTGGGGCCAGAACCTGGGCCACTACTCTGGGCCCAGACCCCCTCAACACTCTTTTTTTTCTTTCTTTCTTTTTTTTTTTTTTTGGCCTTTTTAGGCCCTCACCCACAGCATATGGAGGGTTCCAGGCTAGAGGTGTAATTACAGCCACAGCTGCAGGCCTATGCCACAGCCACAGCAATGCCGGAGCCTTAACTTACTCAGCAAGGCCAGGGATCAAACCCACATCTTCTGTGAATATTAGTCGGGTTCTTACCATGCTGAGGGAACTCCCCCTCAACCTATTCTTTTTGTTTGTTTGTTTGTCTTTTTGCCTTTTCTAGGGCTGCTCCCGCGGCATATGGGGGTTCCCAGGTTAGGGGTCCAATCGGAGCTGTAGCCACCAGCCTAAGCCAGAGGCACAGCAACGCAGGTCCAAGCTGCGTCTGCGACCTACACCATAGCTCATGGCAACGCCGGATCCTCAACCCACTGAGCAGGGCAGGGATCGAACTTGCAACTTCATGGTTCCTAGTTGGATTCGTTAACCACTGCACCACGACAGGAACTTCTCCCCCTCAACCTGCTCTTGGCTGTCCATGTCTCCCAGGAGATGCAGAGGGACAGGATGAGCCAGAGATAAGCCATCTGGAGCCCTGGGTTTTAGAGCAGATCTCTGAGGAGATGTTGGTCTCTGCCTGCCCCCCCAACCTCCCATCAAGCGGATCATTGCCTTATCTCCCAGGGCAAAGGGTGTGAGTCAGCCTGCTTCAGTACACAGTGAATTGGGTTAAACAGAACCCACCCTCACTGCTGCCTCTGCACACGGTTGGGGCTTGCTTCCCTACGGGACCTACAGCCTGGTCCTGAATCTCACGGCTCTGCTGGGATCCTGACATCCTTCCTGTCCCTTCTCTTATTTCATTATTACCATATCTTCAACAGGTACACTGCAAAAGGATGTTTCTTCATTACATTAATGAAGTTCAGAGCAGCAAGGTAGCTTGTCCAAGGGTAGCAGAAAATTTCCTTTCTCTGTTCAGAGGCTGCGCTCTTCTGGAATTCTAGCCATCAGTTCAGCTATATCTTACTTTCCTGTTTTTAACAAACTTTTTATTTTGGAATAACTTTAGATTTACATAACAGTTACAAAAGATAGTACAGAGAGTTCCTGTATGCCCTTCACTCAATTTCCCCGTTATTCCATTTTATATTGTCATGCTGTATCTGTAAAAACTAAGGAACTGGAGTTCCCATTGTGGTTCAGTGGGTGAAGAACCCGACGTAGTGCCCGTGAGGATGCAGGTTCCATCCCTGGCCCCACTCAGTGGGTTAAGGAGTCAGTGTTGCAGCAAATCGCAGTGTAGGTTGCAGAGGTGGCTCAGATCTGGCATTGATGTGGTTGTGGCATAGGTTGGCAGCTGCAGCTCCGATTCAAACCCTAGCCCCTGAACTTCCATACGTCACAGACGTGGCCATAAAAAGAAAACGAAAAAAAAAAAAAAACTAAGAAAATGACACTGCTCACCTGACCTTGAATCAGGCATATTTTTTTTCTCCCTTGGAGATGAGCTCTAAATTGCTCTCTTCTCCATCCAGAAATCCAGTGAGGAGTGTGGATATTTGCAATGGTCCCTTCAGCACCAGCATAGCCCCCTGCATCCCTACTCTGCCCATACCTGTCCCCTTTCCCCAAACAGAGCCAGAGGGGTGATCCAAGGAGCAACAGCTGCAGGGCCAGAGGCTCAAGCTCCTAGACAGTGTCTTTTAGGCGCCCCACTCATCAGACTCCTCTTTCCATAAGTCCCCAAAGCTACCTCTTGCCCACAAACACTCCCTTTCCTGCTAATCTCTTCACTAACTCTACCATTTATCCTTGTGGGCACCAACCCAAAATCCACTCCATCCTCAAAACTCTCAATCGGATTCAACACAGCAAATATTTATTGACAACACAGAAACAAAGCCAAGCCAGTCCCTGACCTTCAGCAGCTCCTGATCTTTTGTGAGAAATAGATACCTTTGTCTATAATTAAAATAGTAAGTTTTGGGAGTTCCCGTCGTGGCGCAGTGGTTAACGAATCCGACTAGGAACCATGAGGTTGCGGGTTCGGTCCCTGCCCTTGCTCAGTGGGTTAACGATGCGGCGTTGCCGTGAGCTGTGGTGTAGGTTGCAGACGCGGCTCGGATCCCGCGTTGCTGTGGCTCTGGCGTAGGCCGGTGGCTACAGCTCCTATTCGATCCCTAGCCTGGGAACCTCCCCATATGCCGCGGGAGCGGCCCAGGAAATAGCAACAACAACAACAAAAAGACAAAAAAAAAAATAGTAAGTTTTGATTATAGTAAGTGAATCAGTATTGCACAGTGGTTGAGAGCCAGTCACACAAACAGAAATCTGTGACTTTGGGTGAGTGAAGTTAGCTTCCATGAACATTACCAGTTTTCTCAACTCTAGAATAAGAATAACATTAGAACCTCCTTCATACAGAGTTTATGATCATTTAATTTTTGTTCCTTTTTTTTTAAGGCCGCATCTGTGGCGTATGGAAGTTCCTGAGCTAGGGGTCGAATTGAAGCTGCAGCTGCTACTCTACACCACAGCCACAGCAACGCCGGATCCAATGCCACATCTGTGACCTATGCCACAGCTTGGGGCAGTGCCAGATCCAGGGATGGAACCTGGATCCTCATGGATGCTAGTCCAGTTCTTAATCTGCTGAGCCACAATAGAAATTCTGCTGACATATATTCTTAAATAATTATTTTAGCAAGATCTGTTTTTGTCTTCATGCGACTGGGCAGAGAATGGAAGCAAGAATGGGAATATTGGATAAAAGCTAAAGTTCCCAAAAGTAGAGCTCGGGGATTTTTTTTCTTTCATATAAATTGTTTTGTAGTTCTATTTGGGGTTTAATGAAAAATTTAAGAATGAATGAATGGGGAGTTCCCATTGTGGCTCAGTGTAACAAACCCAACTGGTATCCATGAAGACACGAGTTTGATCCCTGGCCTTGCTCAGTGGGTTAATGATTTGTCGTTGCGGTGAGCTATGGTGTAAGTCACAGACACGGCTCAGATCTGGAAATGCTGTGGCTGTCGTGGAGGCTGGCAACTACAGCTCTGATTGGATCCCTAGCCTGGAAACTTCCACATGCTGCAAGTGCAGCCCTGAAAAGCAAAAAAAGAGAGAGAGAGAGGGGGAGAGAGAGAGAGAATATGAATGAATGAATGAAAGAAAAATAACAGAGCGAAGGAAAACACAGAGAGAAGTGGGGAAGACAGGCAGATGGGCAGATGGCTGGGTGCACAGATGAGTATAAAATAGCTGGACAGACAGACTCTCTTTCTTAAATTTGATCTTTCTTTCTTTCTTCCTTCCTTCCTTTCTTTCTTTCTTTCCACTTGCCTGTGGCATGCTGAAGTTCCTGGGCCAGGAATCAAACCTGTGCCACAACAGCAACCCACTGCAGTGACAATGCTGGATCCTTAACCCACTGTGCCACAAGGAAACTCTGAAACTTGAGCTTTTCAGGCTCAGTTATATTCTCTGCATTCCTCTTCTAGTTTCCTTCCACTGTCTCCTCCTATTATCTGGGAGCTCAATGCCAAGTCTGGAGTTGGGGAGGCGGCGGTGCTGGGTGGTTATTTTGTGAAGGGCTGGTTCTGAGGGCTGGTGCTGTGGTGGGACGGAGCAGCTTCAGGGATGCTGGACTGTGTGGTATGCAGCTGAAGTGGAGATGGGGTTGGGGGGAGTGGGAGACAGAAGTGCCCCAGGCATGGACGCTGCAGAGGTGTCAGAGACGGAGACTTAATGACAAGCCCGAGGTCCACCTGCACAGATGAGCAGGGCTGGGAGGTGGAAGCTGTGGAGAAATTGGAAAAGGGACACGTTCATTTTTCAGCGCACTTCTCTCTCTCCTTACACACACACACAAATCTTTAATAAAGAGCCAGAGGCTCACTCTGTTCTGGCTCTCACTCCATTTCCACAAAGCACCCCCTGGGAAAGAGGTTGTAAAAAGGGGCAAAGAGGATCCTGGGGAAGGAACAGAGTAGTTGCTTTCCCCCCCTGAGCTTTGCCTGTCTATGCCTGGGGGAGACCCAGCCAGTCCCTGGCAGGAGGGTGGGGAAGGGTTAGAGAACCAAGAGCAAGGCCAGGAGGCTGACGGAGTGCTCAGCACAGCAGCAGGCACTTAGCCAGAACCCCAGACCTCTGGACCCCCAGCTCAGCCCCTCAGAAGTGGCCTAACAGCAACCTGGAAAAGCACCTTGGTGTCCCCACCCCCAACCTCAACACAACAGAGTCACAACAACCCAGGACACCCACTGAGCCCAGGGCCCTTAACTCCTGCTCAGGGTCCTCCTTCCTGGACCCTGGAATTGGGACAGTGGGAGCAGGACTCAGGTAAACCACTTTCTAAGGAGGGGCTGAGCTGCCTCTAAGGTCAGCATCTCAGGACCCAACTGCAACCATCACAGCCCACAATAGTTTACATCTGATCTGGAAGAGTGACTAATCTATGAGTGTTTTACAAAGACCATTCCAACAGCCAGAGTGTCACACCCAGTTCCTGGCTTTAGGGATAAAGCCTTTCCCTCTGCTCTCACCTGCTGGAGGAGGGGTCCAGCAAATGCCCACAGGTAAGCTGGAGACTCCCTGAAGTCACGACATGTGCATTTGAGGCTGTATTCAAACAACAGTAATCCCAGCCCCTACCCTGGGTGACCACGGAAGTCCATCCTCTCTCTCTTACAGTTGTGAGCATTCTGGGAGGTTCTTACATGATCCTCTAACTCACTGCTTGCCACTCAGGAAGCTTAGTACAGTTGCGCAGGTTGTAGACTGTACAGCTCTAGGGTAGCATTCACATAGACTATGATGATCATATAACCATCTTTGTCCTTGCTTCCAGTCACCACTGGCTGTCAAGTCCACTGACACCAATTCAGATTCTTCCCCCCCCTTTTTTTTTCCAAAAAGCACCAATTACCCAAGTCAAAAAGGTAAATCCTTCCAAAATCAGAACTTGAGTTTTTGTAACACCTGATTCAAGCTGTGCACACATGTTACTTGTAGACTTCTTCTGGTAGTGGGTTTAAGCTAATGATTTTGTTAATCACCAACCACAAATAATTCAGTTTTGGCTTTTCGATTATGGCTTATAAAGCACAACATCACCTACAGAGTTTTTTGGTTCCTAAGCTCAGATGGTTGGTGTAACTTGTATGCTGTTTGCTTGCATCTTGTGATGCTGCTGATTGTGGGCCGTGTGAAGTCACTTAGGTCTGATTGGTCCAGGCAAGTCAGGGATGGAAGCACTCTCACAGGAGTAGAGCTCGTGGCAACTGCTTTTTTGGTTTGTTTTTGTGTGTGTGCTAAGACATACATAACATCAAATTTACCATCTTAATCATTTTAAGTGTACAGTTCTGTGGCATTACGTACATTCACATTGTTGTGTAACTAAAACAACCACCCAACTTTAGAACTTTCTTTTCATCTTGCAAAACTGACCACCTCCCCACCCCCCCCACCCCTGCCAACTAAACAGTAAGTTCCCATCCCTCTAGCTCCTTGGCCTCTGCCAACCTTCATTCTACTTTCTGAATTTGACTGTCTTACGTTATCTAATATAAGTGAAAGCACATTTGCCCTTCGGCAACTGACTCATTTCAGTTAGCATAAGATTCTCTGGTTTCTGTTGTAGCCTGTATTAAAATTTCTTTCCTCTTTTTTTTCCCCCTTTTTCTTTTTCACAGCCGCACCTGTGGTGGATGGAAGTTTCCAGACTAGGGGTCAAATCAGAGCTGCAGTTTCAGGCTTAGGCCACAGCCACGTCAATGCCAGGTCCAAGCTGCCTCAGTGACTTACACCGTAGCTTGCGGAAATGCAGGATCCTTAACTCACTGAGCAAGGCCAGGGATTGAACCCGCATCTTCATGGAGACTACATGGGGTTCTTAACCCACTGAGCCACAATGGGAACTCCAAAATTTTCTTCTTCTTTAATGCTGAATTATATTCCATTGTACAGACCACACGGACCCTTGAGTTGTTTCCACCTTTTGGCTACTGGGCATAATGCTTCTATGAACATCTTTGAGTCTCCGCTTTCAATACTTTTGGGCATTTACCCAGTGGCAAACATATGGTAATTCTGTGTTTGTTGGGTTTTGAGGAATTCCATAGCAGTTGCACCATATTTTATATTCCCATCAGCAACATACAAAGGCGCTAATTTCTATACATCCTTACCAAATTCATCCTCTTCTGGTTTTATTTTCCGAATTCTGACCAGGTTAGCCTCTGCTGACTGCAGGACCTAGTGTAGGGGAAGGTGGCTAGGAGAAACTTTTAGAATAGGCTTCATATTCATGACAAGTCTAAATGCACTTTTTAAATTTTATTTATTTATTTATTTTTGTCTTTTTGCCTTTTCTAGGGCTGTACCTATGGCATATGGAGGTTCCCAGGCTAGGGGTCCAATCAGAGCTGCAGCCGCCAGCCTTCGCCAGAGTCACAGCAATGCGGGATCCGAGCCTTGTCTGTAAACTACACCACAGCTTATGGCAACACCGGATCCTTAACCCACTGAGCAAGGGCAGGGATCGAACCCGCAACCTCATGGCTCCTAGTCGGATTTGTTAACCACTGAACCATGACAGGAACTCCCTAAATGTTGTACTTTTATTTCCAGTGAGATTTATATATAGGTTTGGGGTGTTGTATCACTACTAAAAAAATTAATGTATTAATGGAAGCATTTAAATTATATCACATTTAAGGCACACTTCTTTGGTATTAGACATTTGGGGGGGGTCTTTTTTTTTTTAGGGCCACACTGGCAGCATATGGAGGCCCCCAGGGTAGAGATAAATCAGAGCTATAGCTGCTGGCCTACACCATAGCCACAGCAACTCCAGATCCAAGCCGCGTCTGTGACCTACACCACAGCTCAGAGCAACACCAGATCCTTAACTCACTAAGCAAGGCCAGGGAGCGAAACTGAGCGAGGGCAGGGAGCATCCAGGAAGTCCTCATGGATGCTAATCAGATTTGTTTCCGCTGAGCCATGACAGGAACTCCAGCATTAGACATTTTTTCATGTACACTGGACCCTCATATAAACAAAAGTCGCCTGGGCTCAGTCAGCCTCTGAGAGGCCCTGACCACCTGTCCTTTTAGAAAACACCAGTTACAAGCCTACATTGTCCTGCCTCTGCTCCCTTGTCTGTCTGTCTACTCTTCCTTTTCCCACCCCCTCCACAACCGGCCTTTATCCCTAACATGCAGGCTCTGCTCTCTGGCCCCTCATCTCCCATCACCTTGCCCAATGCCCTACGTCTACCATCCTTGCTATAATAAATGTTCCCCAAATCTCTGTCTATCAAACAAACTTTTCTGCCAAGCCCGGATATGTAATTCCAACTGTCTAAAGTTGGTGCCCTGAGGACAGATCCTGAGGTGGAGCTCTGCAAGCAGGGAGCTGACTGGGGAGTACTCTGGGGTCGACGTAAGTGGGGAAGCAGAGAAAGTAGGATTGGGCAGATATAGGAACTGAACAATCAAAACATAAGCTGCAGCTACAAAAAAATAATGGTGAACATCATTAACCATCAGAAAAATGCAAATCAAGGAGTTCCCGTCATGGCTCAGTGGTAATGAACCCAGCTATTATCCATGAGGACAAGTGTTCGATCCCTAGCGTGGCTCAGTGGGTTAAGGATCTCGCATTGCCATGAGATGTAGTGTAGGTCTCAGATGCGGCTCAGATCTGGTGTTGCTGTGGCTGTGGTGTCGGTTGACAGCTGCAGCTCCAATTCAACCCTTAGCCTGAATTTCCATATGCTGTGGGTTCGGCCCTAAAAAGACAGAAAGACAGGAAGGAAAGAAGGAAGGGAGGAAGGGAGGGAGGGAGGGAGTAAGGAAGGAAGGAAGGAAGGGGCAAATCAAGCCACAATGACATGATCATTTCATACTCACAAGGATGGCTATAACTAAAACAGCAGATAATAGCAAGTGTTGGTGAGGATATGGAGAAATTGGAACCCTCATGACCAGCTGGTGGGAATGTAAAATGATGCAACTGCTTGGAAAAGGGTCTGGCAGTTCCTCAAAAGCTTAAACGCCATTATTCATTTGTAACCAAAAGCAATTTTTTTTAAAAGAAGGTTGAAGTCTTTCCATTATAAAAGTAATTCCGGGAGCTCCTGGTGGCCTAGCAGTGAAAAATTCAGTGTTGTCCCTGCTGTGCCTCGGGTTCCTGGCCTGGGAATTTCCACATGCTGTGGGCGCAGCCAGAAAATAAAAAAAGATAAAAATAATTCAGGTATATTATTTGACGTTTTGGAAACTGAGTTCCAAAAAATTAAACCACACCCAGATAGCACCATCTAGAGGTAACCATCGTCAATATTTCAATGTCTTTCCTTTGAATGTTTTTTTCTCTGTAGTTCTTCTAGAATGTGGTTGACGTCACATGACATTTGCAACTTTGCCTCTAGCTTTTTCATTTATTATGATAAAATGGGAACCTTACCATCCTATTCCTAAACATTACTGGATGTAACAATTTCCTAAGTCATTCCTCAAGTGATGGGTCTTTGATTGTTTCCAGCTGTATTTAACATTGTAAACAAGGCAAAAATACAGTACTTTGATACTGCTCTTTTCCACATGTGTTCCATCTGTCCAGTAAAGCTGAGATCTTTCTCTTCCCTTTTAATTCATCCACATCCTTCCAGGACAGTACTTGGAACAGAGTAGACTTATTTTTTTAATTCGTTTTATTGAGAGATAATTGACATACAGCACGATACAAGTTTAAGGCGTACAGCATAATGATGTGGCTTATAGACATCATGAAATGATTACACAATAAGTTCAGTGAACATTCACCATCTCATATAACTACAAAATGAAAGAAATAGAAAACAATTGTTTTTCCTTGTAATGAGAATTCTCAGGGAGTTCCCTGGTGGCCTAGTGGTTGAGGATCCAGCATTGTCATTGCTGGGGCTCAGATGCGATCTCTGTCCCAGGAACTTCTGCATGCTGCAGATGCAGCAAAAAAAAAAAAAAAAAAAAAAAAGGCGGCTGGGGCCGGGGGGAATGTTAGGACTTACTCTCTTAACAACGTTCATATATAACATACAGCAATGTTCATTGTATTTATCATGTTTTACATCTCATCCCTAGTCCCTAGTACTTATTTGTCTTATAAATGGAGGAGTTCCCGTCGTGGCACTGTGGTTAACGAATCCGACTAGGAACCATGAGGTTGCGGGTTCGGTCCCTGCCCTTGCTCAGTGGGTTGACGACCCGTCATTACCATGACCTGTGGTGTAGGTTGCAGATGCGGCTCGGATCCCACGTTGCTGTGGTTCTGACGTAGGCCGGGGGCTACAGTGCCGCCGATTGGACCCCTAGCCTGGGAACCTTCATATGCCGCGGGAGCAGCCCAAAGAAATAGCAGAAAGACAAATAAATAAATGGAAATTTGTATCTTCATCCAAGTCCCATACCCTCACCCCTAGTAACCATAAATCTGATCTCTTTCTATTAGTCAGTTTGTAGGTTTTTAAAGTATAGTTGACCTACCCCACTATTTTTTTCGCCTGGTACGTAATACAGTGATTCGATATTTCTATACATTTCAAAATGATCACCATAATAAGTCCAGTGCTCCATCTCTGAATCCTCCAAGCATAGCAGGTTTAAACCAGAAAGGGGCACCTACTCTGCACCCCACCCATTCCTTCCCCTCAGTTCAGCCTCACTGCAGCCCTAAGGACTGACTAATTGAGATCTCAGACGAGGAGAATGAGGCTCAGAAAGAGGCAAAAGCCCCATAACCGAGTGATTTCCTCCAACTTCTACCTGAGCTGTTCCCTCCCTTCTAAGACTCTCAGGGTGGATGGAAAAGCCCCTTTCCTCCCCTCAAAACTGGTTTCAATGGAAACAGAAATTCCTAAATGGAAGAAATCACATTAGCTGTCCAGGGCCTAGGGGCTGGGAGAAAGAGGTGGGAGGCCCTATTTGCATTTTTTCTATTAACAAGCTGGAGTCAAGCTAGCACGCCTGGGGAGATAATTTGAGAAGGAAATCTTTGCATATTTTATTTAAAAGCACGCTGCGTTAGGCGGGTAATAACGCAGAGTGTGGCGATTAGGAGAGGCCTGCAGGGGGCGGGGGTGGGGTCCGATCGTTTTTCTCACCAGCAGCCATCCCATCCCACTTGCCACTGTCCCTCCCTGCCACCCCACTTAGTCCTGGGAACCAGCCTCCTTAAAGGAACAGCCTCCTCAAGCCTCAGAGGCAGGTTGGGCCTTGAGCTCAGTAACTCTTGACACTCTCTCAACAAGAGAGCCCAAGAGAGAGAAGCACTGAGACTCTCCTGGGAGAAAAGAGTGGGATGGGGTGGAGAATCGAAAGGGGACCAATGTCCAAAGCCGAGCCCGAAGCCCTGTGGTTCTAAGTGGCAGGTAGGGAGAGAGGAGAGCGAGGAATACTATTCCAAAGGGGACTTTTAAAAAATATGAAAGGAGTTACCTCCGTGGCTCAGCAGTAAAGGAACCAAACTGGACAAGGATCCATGAGAATGCGGGTTCAATCCCTGACCTTGCTCAGTGGGTCAGGGATCTGGTGTTGCTGTGGCTGTGACATAGACCAGCGGCTATAGCTCTGATTCGAACCCTAGCCTGGGAACCTCCGCATGCCACGGGTGTGGGCCCTAAAAAAGCAAAAAAAAGAAAAGAAAACAAACGGTAATGACTGAAATGAAAACACTTGCTTCTAGAAGGGGTAAAAAATAAAGCAGGACAAACTAACAAAACAACAACGCTACACTGGGCTGTAAAATATTTTGCAACCTACAAAGCCATTTCAAGAGCCTTATTTAATACTCACAGCCATCTCATAAAAGTAAATGTCACTTGCTTTCTTATCCCTCTCAAATGATGAGGAAATGAAGGCTTCACAAATTTCAATGACTTTCTTTCTTGTTGATAAGGTTAGTGACCTTGAAAACAGACTTTAAAGCCAGTTTTCTAAGGGGCACAAGGAAGAGGAAGGGAAGAGGGATGGGAAGGTTCAAAAGTTGGGCGGGGGAGTTTCTTCTGCGGCGCAATGGGATCTGTGGTATCTCTGCAGCGCCAGGACACATGTTCGATCCCCAGACTGGCACAGGGGTTTAAAAGGATCCAGCCGCAGCGTAGGTCGCAAGGGGGGAGGTTCGGGGTGTACCTGAAGACAGAGGCTTGTGTGGCTCACAGACAGGTGGGATATTTTACTGACTTTATTATATTGCCCAGCCTCCCAGGAAGTGGTGTGACGTCTCAGGCCAACCTCATGAGAACAAGCATTCATAACAGTGGCACAGGTAAACCTTGCTCCTCATCAGTCACTAGCTCAGAGTCTCCTCTGTCTTGGGGACAGGGCCCTGCTTCTGACCTCTCAGTTGCTCCTGGTTCCTGGCTCCTGGCTCCCTAGTGTGAGTCCAAATGCCGTTGTCCTCACCTACTCGTATTCATCCTCTCAGTCATAACCGTCACAACAGCACCTCTGCAAACTCTTCATCATCCCTCACCTCCCTCATTCCTCTCCCCACGTCAAACACAGAATTAGTCTCTCTATTTTCTAGGTTCCTATGGCTCTGTGTTTCCCAGATGTGATTTCTGGAACGCTCGATCTATAAGATGACCCATGAGAAAAGGGTTCCATGCGCAAACGAGTTTGAGAAGCCCTCTTCATACACTGCCCTCGTCTCAGGAATTCCCAACACATCTCTGCACAGCAAAGGCCCTAAGAAGTCCTGCAATAAAGAAGCCCAGTTAACATCGTTTAACCCAGTGTTTTCCAAGCCTCTTTGACTTGGAAATCTTTTACTTCTCGACTATTGGAACCTGTTTTGGAAAGTGCTTCCATAGCTCTGTGGACAGACTTGTATTAGCACTTATCACGCTGCACTCTTCTCACCCATGTCTGGGTCTCCAGGAATTGACTGTCAAGCCCCAGTGGCCTGGGACTGTGTCTGATTCATCTAGCTCTCCACTGCCCACCAGAGGGTCTGGCACATGGTAGACAAAATTTTTTTTTTATTTTATTTATTTATTTATTTATTTATTTATTTTTGCTATTTAAGGCTGCACATGTGGCATATGGAAGTTTCCAAGCTAGGGGTGGAATCAGAGCTACAGCTTCCAGCCTACACCACAGCCACAGGATCACTACAGCTCATGGCAATGCTGGATCCTTGACCCACTAAGCGAGGCCAGGGACTGAACCCGTGTCCTCATGTATACTAGCGGGATTCTTTCTGCTATGCCACAATGGGAACTCCCAATAAATATTCTTAGAATATAGGGATTTCCTGTCTGCAGCTAAGATGAGGACTTAAAGAGCCCTTGGAAGCAGATTCCTAGCAGTGCCTGGAAGGAGGTGGCTGGTGATAATGGTGACAAGAACAGAGTGACACGGACACGCTTGCAGATTGTGGGATTCTGAGCCCCCTGGGGATGTGGTCCATCCTCAGAGGTCTGGGACAGAGACAAGGGTGTTTAGCAGCCCCAGGGGATTCAGGCACCTGGAGTGGCCTCTGCAGCTACAATGGCCTGAGGAAGCCCAGGGAAGGGCAGGACCTCATCAGCCTGGGAGGAACCCTGCTATTCTGCCACGTAGTGTGGGCAAGGCCAGGCAGCACACACCATCTGTGGAGAGTCTGGCTTCCCTGAATCATCCACTGCTGTGTAGTTTCCTAGAACTTGGGAATCCGAAGGTTGGTTTTGTGAGGAACAAGGCTAGACAGAGATTGCATGGGGAAAATCTCCATGAAAGTTCTTGAGAAAGGTCTTTGTGGATGAGACAGTGACTTGTGGAACCCTGGACTGAGAGGAAAGGTCGGGCTGGTGGGGATGTAGGAAGCAACCAGAGAAGGCCTTGCAAACCAAGCTAAGCAAGTCGAGCCACTGAAGAGCCCCGGAAAGGTCTTAAGTCGGAGGGGTCTTAGGACGCCCACCCTAGAGCAGTGTTGCAAATGGGAGGGGGGGAGCCAAGCCAGAAGCCCTTCCAGTTGTGAGAGATGAAGGTGGCCTGAACCAAGATGGGGAAGTTGAGTGGAGAGGAAGGCATAGACTGGAGAAGTGCTTAGGAGAAGGAAGGGACAGGACCTGGGGACATGTGGCATGAGGAGTGACTCAGAGGGCCAAGGATCACACCCCAGATGACTGAATAGGGTGAGCTGGTTTGTAGGTGGGGAGACGAGCTCAGTTTTGGAAGTTTGGGATGCTGTGGGTCATCTGGGTGGAGCTGTCCGCCGGGCAGTGGGGGGCAGAGGCCCCGCTGGAGTCCAGAGGATGGTCAGGGACAGAGGCAGAGAATGGAGGAGATCTCAGGAGGCGTGCAGAGAAAGGAGGTCCCAGGACAGCCCGGGGGAGCATCCAGATCTAGCAAGTTTCTCGAGCTGAGTACTATCTGAACACGGAATGTTGGAGGCTGGCCAGAGGCGTCCAAGGGGCATAAGTAACAACCCAAGCCCCCTCTAACAGCACCCACTCATAGTGTCCACCCACGGCTCCTGTCCCAAATCTGTGTTCTCACCTGAACATCCCTACACCCCGCAGCCCTCTCTTGCTCTTCCCTCCACGGTCCCAACCCTCCCTGCAGACCCTGGGGTTAATCCTCCCCCTCCCCCAGATTAAGGGCACTGCCCCCCTTTGTGCGGCCCAAGCGCCCGAGGCGAAAGCCCTGGGAGGCTCGCGGCCATCCGGCCAGCTGAGGTGGGGAGGGCGGAGAGGGGCGCAGGGGAGGAGACACAAAAGGGGGGGAGGGATCCTGCTGCAGCTGTCCCGCGAGGGGCCGGGACAAAGGGCCTGCTGGCGGCCCGCTCGAGCCGTTTTCATGCCTGTTGGGATTAGGCGCAGGAAACGTCGCTCGCAATCGTGCGGATCAACAGTCCCGTGCGCGCCGGCGCGTGGGGCGGGTTCGGCTCCGCCCGCCCCCAGCTTTGTGCAGAGTCCCCCGGCTGCAGTGGCGCGGGGGTCCTGGGTGGCAGCCTCTTTGTCTGTGCCTTTCGGGGGACAAGCCCCGCCCGGGGACCACCGAACACCAGCTGAACGCCGGCCTCCTGCCCTCTCCTTCCTCCTCTGCGCGGAACCCTAGAGCTCCACCTTGTGCCCCATTATGGGGCAAGGTCAAGGCCCCCCAGGCCCATAACCTCTTGGACTGCTCTCATCCCACGGCCCGCCTCTTTCAACCGGTTGCAGGGAGGTACAGGACCTTGGGCACCTAGCCCCTACCCGGACCGTGACTTTAGTATGATGACCCCCTCTCCTTTTTCCCCTGAGCACCGTCCCCCGTCACTGGCCCGTCCCCCAACCAGCTGAATCTCTTCTCAAATCTCCTGGTGATGAATGAGAAGGGAACAGTTAGAAGATCAACCACCTCTGAGCTTAGGAGTTTGAGGGGAGATGTGGGGAGGGATAAGGTTTGGCTACGGAGGCCTTCAGGCCTGGAAAGCAGGAGCAGACACATTTCTGGCTGTCCCATGCAGGGGCTGGGAGAGGCTTGGGGGTCTGCTTGGGTCTGGAAACCTCCCCAGACTGGGTGCAGTCTTATTATTGACTGAGAAGAGTGGGGGAAAGAGGAGGAAGCATGCTTGTGAGTCTGTGTCTAGGAGTGTGCATTTGCATGAACAATTGCATATGTATGTGTGTGTGTGCGCATTGCATAGGCACAATTCATAGGCATGGGATTGGTGCCCTCCGGGTCTGTGGGTGCCTGGTGGGTGTGGGCATGTACATGAGTATGGATTTGAGGTCTGGTTCAGTTCCTAGAACACTCTCATCTCATGTTCCTCTTCTCACCACCAGCATCCCATTAAAATCAGAGATCTGGGATTCAAGGCCCATTAGCAATGATTTTTTTTTGGGGGGGGTCTTTTTAGGGCTGCACCCACAGCATATGGAACTTCCCAGGCTAGGGGTCAAATTGGAGCTGCAACTGTTGGGCCTATGCCACAGACACAGCCACAACCACACCAGATCCAAGCCTTGTCAGTGAATTACACCACAGCTCATGGCAATGCCAGATCTTTAACCCATGGAGCAAGGCCAAAGATCGAACCCACATCCTCATGGATGCTAGTCATTACTGCTGAACCACAACAGGAACTCCACAATGATTTTTAATGTACAGCACAACTGCCCAACTGCATTTCCTACCCCTGATGGCCTCCCCATTCTCTCCTAGTCAGATAGTAACAGCTAACATTTAGGGACTCTTTCCTATGTGTCAGGCTCAGCTCTAAGCCCCACCTCCATTTTCTGGCTTCGCCCTTGGCATGTGGAAGTTCCCAGACCAGGCATCAAACTCGAGCCACAGCAGCAACCCAAGCCACAGCAGTGACACTGCTGGATCCTTAACCTGCTGCATCACTAGGGAATTCCTGTAAGCCCTTTACCTCTGTAAACTTATTGAACTCTCACATAACACTGTGAGAGAAGTACTGATTGCTCCCATTTCACAGTTGAAAAAAGTGAGGCACAGCTAGTACGTGCAGGATCCAAGACATCTGGGTCCAGTCTGCACTAGAAAAGAAGACACAAACACTGGTTTTGGGGTGAGGCCTATAGGAAATGCAGGCTGGCACAAGCTGCCATCAGGGGCCATTCAGTGTCCTTGGAGATAGCCACTACAGGTCTTCCTCCACTGATAATGGGGTTCTGTCCCAATAAACCCATGGCAGGTTGAAAGTTTGGTAAGTCAGAAATGGATTTAATAAACCTAACCTATGGAACATCCTCACCTAGTCTAGCCTAACTTCAGTGTGCTCAGCTCTTCCATCAGCCTATAGTTGGCCAAAACCATTGAACACAAGTCTATTTTATAATCAAGTGTTGAATAGCTCACGTAATGTATGGAATACTGTACCGAAGGTGAAAACAGGATGGTTGTCTGGGTACAGAATGGTTGTAAGTGTATTGGTTGTTTACCCTGGTGATCGTGTGGCTGACCAGGAGCTGCCCAGCATGACAACAGTATTTGAGAGACTATCATACTTCATATCTCTAGCCTGGGAAAAGAGCAACGTTCAAAATTTAAAGTAGGCTTCTACAGAATGCTTATCCATTTCACACCATCAAAAAGTCCAAAAATTATAAATCATCGAAAGTCAGACACTGTCTGTACACAGAGCCCAGACATGCCACGCTGAGGGCTCAGGGGCCCGCTTACTACACTCTGCAGTCTCCTCATCCCCCTAACTTCTTTTTTTAAACAACTTTTTTTTTAAGCATATGGAAGTTCCCGGGCTAGGAGTCAAATAGGAGCTGCAGTGAGCAGCCTATGCCACAGCCACCGCAACGCTAGATCCAAGCCACGTCTGCGACCTACACTATAGCTCACAGCAACGCCAGATCCTTAACCCACTGAGCAAGGCCAGGGATCAAACCCACGTCCTCATGGATGCTAGTCGCTGAGTGCCCTACCTCCAACTTCTTACACCCCTCCTCATTCCAGTCCATTCCCTGCCTCCCAGCACTCCAGGTTTTAACCCTACCCCTTCTGACCAGCTTGATGGCTCAGACCCACTTGGGGTCCCTGGAGAGAAAGTTTCCACGGACTGAGACTTTTTTCCTCCCCAGAGGACCCAGCCCTGCACTACCTACATCCCTGCCAGTCCCTTCCATGCTTCAGTCCTGTCCTGGGGCCTGCACAGGCCTCTGCTGTGCACTTTGCCCCTGTGGGTCTCCAGGTCTCAGCACCTCATCCCTCATTCCTCCTCCTAAACTCCTCCTAGGGTTCCTCACATAGGACTAGAAACCTGAGTTAGACTTTCTTGCTCCTGGTCATGGGATTTCACTCTGGCAAGAAAGGGAGGGGTGGCTCACTGGCTAATGCTCTCCCTCGTGCGTGAACCTTCCCCACTCTTCTCACAGTCCTAGGGACTAAGAAATCTCTCCTGGGTGGCTTTTAAAACAATTTCCCAAAGTTGCTGTGTGGCTCAGTGGGCTAAGGATGTGGCATTGTCACTGCAGTGGCTCGGGTTGCTGCTGTGGCATGGGTTCAATCTCTGGCCCAGTGGCCAAAACAAACAAACAAACAAACAAAAAACCAGACCTCTCAAATATAGAAATCTCAGGCAGAGACCTTCACAGAGGGCCAGCCCCAGCTCTCTTGCTCCTTGGCTCAGAACGTCGTTAGAAACCTTCATGGTGGAGTTCCCATTGTGGCTCAGGGAGTTAAGAACCCAACATAGTGTCCCTGAGGATGAGGGTTCGATCCCTGGCCTTGCTCAGTGGGTTAGGATCCAGTGTGGCCATAAGCTTCAGTGTAGGCTGCAGATGTGGCTTGGGGCTTGGATCTGGTATTACCATGACCGTGGTGTAGGCCTTAGCTGCAGCACTGATTTGACCCCTAGCCTAGGAACTTCCATATGCCACAACTGCAGCCATAAAAAGAAAAAAAAATATCCTTGTGGTTAAAGTTATTCAAATGTAGCTATATCCCTTTGCTAGAACAACATCTCTTAATGAATAGAATTTGTTAAAAACTTGTTCAATATTGTTTCTGTTTATTTTTTGTTTCTGTTTAAATGTCAAATGTTGAGAAAACAAAAATTATTATTTTTTTTTAGTCCTTGTGAGCTTTTATTTAAAAAGCACATTTAATACAAGTATAGTTTCGCAGATACAAGTTTTCACTTTGTATGTGCCACAAAAGTCTTTGATTATTATTCTCTTTACAAAAGGGAAAAAAATTATTAATGTACTGGGTCACTTACTGTTTCAGTGAGAAGTATACTTTGTGAAATTAAAAATATGTATACCTTGGAGGGGGAGGAGAAAAAAACAAAATAAAAAAAAACTTTGGGTTTCTCTTGTGGCACAGCGAGTTAAGGATCCCGAGTTGCACTGCAGTGGCTTGGGTCACTGCTGTGGCATGGGTTCGATCCCTGGCCTGGGAACTTCCATATGCCATAGGCGTGGCAAAAAAGAAAAAAATATATAACTTGTTGGGAATGGGTAAAAGGGAACACTTGGTTTCTCTGAAATGTTTCAATTTTTCTAAGTAGAATGTGACTTGTATTTGTGTAATTAAAAAGTAATCCATAAAATATGCCTTTATTGAATCAATCAAAACAAGCCTCCTGGGAGTTCCCATTGTGGCTCAAAGGTAACGAACCTGACTAGTATCCATGAGGAAGCGGGTTCATTCGCTGGCCTTGCCCAATGGGTTAAGGATCCAGAGTTGCTATGAGCTGTGGTGTAGGTCGCAGTTCGGCTCAGATCCGGTGTTGCTGTGGCTGTGGCACAGGCCAATGGCTACAGCTCTGATTTGACTCCTAGTCTGAGAACTTCCATATGCCCTGAGTGTGGCCTTAAAAAGAAAAAAGAGCAAAAACAAACAAACAAAAAAAACCCCCATGATTCCTCCTGTAGTAAGCAACCTCTAAGGGAACCCCTAATGATCCCTGACTTTAAGCAACTTGTTGGTTTTTTGTTTTTTTTTTTGTCTTTTTGTCCTTTTAGGGGCACGCCCACAGCATATGGAGGTTCCCAGGCTAGGGGTCAAATCAGAGCTACAGCTGCCAGCCTACACCAGAGCCACAGCAACACCAGATCTGAGCCACATCTGTGACCTACACCACAGCTCACTGTAACGCAGGATACTTAACCCACTGATCGAGGCCAAGGATTGGTCCCACAACCTCATGGTTCCTAGTCGGATTCGTTTCTGCTGTGCCATCATGGAACTCCATAAGCAACTTGTTTTTAACCAGTAGAGAATATGACAACACCGAGGGATGTCACTTCTATGATTAGGCTGCAGATAATTGTGAAACCAAACACGGCCCTGTGGGGCTCCTGGGCACAAGAGCCTCTCTGTGTCCCCCATTTCTTGTTCTTAGGAAATGGGCCTCATTCAGACACTATGACCTTCCCTGAGTTCCTAGGGACAGGTTCAGACAGTTGCTGATCAGGATCAAGCAACAATAGTACAGCCTTTGGGCAGGATCCTGGTTCTCTCTCAAGGAATACACATAATAATATAGGCACCTTATACACCTAAGAGAAAAGTTATATTCCTTATGCTTCTTTTAGAAATGAATACTTTAAAATTAAACAGCTTAGAGTCTTTCCTTGTCCTTCTCCCTGACCCAATTGCACCCTAAACACAGTCACCCATAAGCTAATGATTAGGCACCTTGAGCACAAAGGCCTGTGGGTGAAAGATTATTACCACATGATGTTTTCTCAGGAACTTTCCTAGTTTGTTCTCATCTCTGATCAATATTTCCTCTTCGCAAGTACTGCTATTCGAGGCAATGACCCAGACGACCATCATCCAGAACACCTCCTGACTCCAGCTTTGATGACTAAGATTCCCCCAAAGAAAGAAGAATGCACGCTTGTCCCAATCCTGATTCCTATATGAAAACCTGTTTTTCTCCTTTTAACTATAAAACTTCCCACAATCCTTCCCAAAGTGGGGCATAGTCTCTAAGGCATTAACCTGCTATGACCCTCCTTTGCCTGGCAAAGCAATAAAACTATTTTTTTTCTCCTTTACCCAAAACTCTGTCTCTGTGTTTCAACTTGGCACCGGCAGACAGAGGGCTGAATTCTGGCAACAATTGTGACTTCATTCTTCCTAGTACTCTATAACTTTCTTGGCTTGCATGCTTTGATGAAGCAAGCTGCCATGGCCCACATGGCAGGGAACTAAATGTGCCCTCCAGCCAACAGCTCTCTGGGAACTGAATGCTCCCAACAAAGGAGACCCTGGATCTGGACTGAAACCTTGATTGCAGCCTGATGAGAGAGTCCTGTCCTACAGAAATGATGAAATAATAAAGGTGTATTGTTTTAAGTCATTAAGTTTTAGGGTAATTTGTTATGCAATAGGTAACTACAGGTAAATATTGAACAACACAAGTTTGAACTGCTCAGGTCTTCTTATATGAGATTTTTTTTTTCTTTTTCTTTTTTTTTGCTTTTTAGGGCTGTACCTGCATGGCATATGGAGGTTCCCAGGTAGGGGTCAAAAAGGAGCTACAGCTGCTGGCCTACACCAGAGTCACAGCCACACCAGATCCAAGCAATGTCTTCGACCTACACCTCAGCTCACGGCCAGGCCAGATACTTAACCCACTGAGAAAGGCCAGGGATCAAATCTGCATCCTCACAGATCCTAGTCGGGTTGAGCTGAGCCACGACAGGAACTCCTATATGTGGATTTTTTTCCATAGTAAATACTATAGTACTATACTATCCACAGTTGATCTAATGCATGGCTGCAGAACCATGGGTATGGAGGGACTGAGTATACGGAGGGCTGACTCTAAGTTATACACAGATTTTCAACTGCATGGAGGGTTGATGACCCAACCCCTGTGTTACTCAAGGGTCAACTGTAATATACTTGAATTAATGAGTCATCCTACAAACCAATATAAAATAGAAGATCTGGAGTTCCCATTGTGCCTCGGGTTCCCATTAAGAACCTGACACAGTGCCTGTGAGGATTCGGGTTTGACCCCTGGCCTGGCTCAGTGGGTTAAGGATCCAGCATTGCTGTGGCTGTTGCGTAGGCCAGCAGCTGCAGCTCTGACTCAACCCCTAGCCTGGGAATTTGCATACGCCACAGGTGCAACCATTAAAAATTACATAAGTAAATAAAATGCAATAAAATAGAAGATCTAATCTAGATTGGCATCAATAAATATCTAAAGTCGTGTACACGTGGTATAACTATATCCATGTCAGAGCCATCTAAGGATACTAACTCAGTCTTTTACAATCAGGCCCCCCTTCAAGGAAGTGGTGGCTTCAGGGCAGACCGAGTAGGTGAGTGTGTTTGTGTGAGTTTATGCCAGACTGAGGGACCCCTGAGGAGAGACACCCTCACACCCACTTCCCCATAGCCCCCCCATGAGACTGCTGGCCATAGCAGCCTGAATGTCTCCTTCCAGTGTCTCTCCCCACACCCACCCCCCTAGCCCAAAACCCGCTCAAAAGGGGGATTCAGATAGCGTGGAAAAGAGGCTACCTAACAACAGGTAAAATAGAAACACAAGAAATGCTTTTTTTTTTTTTTTTTTTTTGCTTTGTATGGCCTCACTCACAGCATATGGAAGTTCCCAGGCCAGGGGTTGAATCGTGGCTGCAGCTGCCAACCTCCACCACAGCCACAGCCACACAGTCAAGCCGCATCTGCAACCTACACCACAGCTCACAGCAATACTGGATCCCTAACCCACTGAGTGAGGCCAGGGATCGAACCCAAGTCTCATGGATATTGGTCAGATTCTTAATCCACTGAGCCAGAGCAGGAACTCCCATGACATGCATTTCTTTGCCCCGGTTCATTCATCCTGGTTGGTCCAGAGGCCAGGTTCACACTCAACATGCAAGATTGAGACACAAAGTCCCCAGGGCCATTGCTTCAGCTTCATTCCCTATACCTTTCACCTACCCACCCACACGTGTTGCAGATAGGGAGACAGAGGGCCAGAGGCAGTGTCAGTGACTTCCATGTCACTACTTACCCATCAGGATCTTGCATCCTCTTGGCTCCCAAAAGCAAAGCAGGGAGCTCAACTACCTTAGTCCTTGGTTCTCCCCAAAATTCACCTGCTCTCCATCTCATGGAGCCTCTGCTAGAGCCTCTCAACCCTGTTTAGAGGGCCATGCAATGACAGAAGAGGGTATGGCCCAGCATCCTAAGAGCTTCCAGTGGCTGGGCTAACACTGCTCATTGTCCACCAAAGCTGAACTGTGGCTCCTGCCAGCCAAGGCAGTCTGATTTCAGGGAAATGGACCAAATGAATTTGACATCCAGTGTTGCTAAAGCCAGAGAGACACAGCAAGTAGAGGCACAGAGAGGGAAGTAAGATTTTCCCCAACAGCCTTGGAACATCTATCCATTCCTTGCAAGCTTAGAAAGCACACATTCCTTTTCTTTTTTCTTTTATTGAAGTATAATTGACATATGACATTATATTAACACAGATTCCTTTTCATCAGACGCTTATGTCGGCATGGTTTGCAACAGTTCCTTTGCAGTGGTGAGGTACGATTTGTTTGGAACTGGTATTTTAGAATTCCCATTCTCCTGGTCTTCACAGGGTTCTGCCATTGTCATCTCCCTCATCCCCATCTCCCGTGTGCCCCAAGACCGAGTTCAAAAGGGACAGTGCCCTAGCTTCTCTGATCCTGCCCCCATCCCTGCCATGGCCTCAGTCAACCATCCCAGCTCCCTTCCCTGACATCAAGTTCCTACCAACTGCCCTGACAAAACTGCAGCCAAAAAGCCATGGCAGGCCAGAGCAGCCACCTAACTTCCCTCAGCATATCCACCATCAGGGACAATAGCCTTAGCAGAGCAAGGCCTGGGGGAAGTAAAGGGGAGGGATAAGGAGAGGTGGCCTGAGCAATCCCAAGAGAATGGATCAGCCACAGCCTTGGGATAAATCAGAGCAGGCTAGCCCTCTCCAAAGGGAGCATTAGGACCCTGCGGAGAAAAAAGGCTACTGTAGGCCATGGGTAACACAGGGCGTGGATGGACATCCTACATATGCAATGAACATATATTTGCACACCTACTTGTGAGTCAGCCTGAAAATACACGTTCCGAATATAGTTCTCCCATGCCTGCACCTTTTACACATGGACCCCTACACATAGGCCTGCGCACACAAGGGCTCACTCACAAACACCCACCACAAATCTGTATACTCGAACTCACTCATATGTAAACACACATCTTTTGTATATATATCTTCACTCATGCACATATTCACACACTGTGGGGGTACCCTTCCACACAGGCATACAAATTTACTCCCTCTCACATACATACTATACATACACATATGTACATACTCACGCGTAGGCCTGCACAAAAGTTAGCTTGTGTGTCCATACAGCACACGCGCTGAGGCCCAGGTGCTGATTCACACATCTCTGGGCACATCTGCCTAAATGTTAGCACTGACACACTTGTTTATGCTTCCGGCACTCATGCCAGCAAATAACCCGTACTTGCTTGTGCACAATTACACACATGCCTGCAAATATATACATATACTCTTGCACCCCTATACAGGAACCCCCTTAGCCCTGGTCCTGGGGCCTGGATGGTGCTGCCCTCTGATGGAGACAGCGGATAAGCTCCTTCCTGTTGTCTAGAATGGTGTCGAAGCTCTCCTGCAGACGGGTCTGCTGGTCAACCAACTGGTGCTGCAGGCCCCGGATCCACTGGAGCAGGGCCAGGCGACGGTACATCACCAAATGCACATGGTGCTTCTCCTTCTCCTGCTCTTTGTAGCGCTCTTGAGCCTGCAGCTGCTGCACAGCCTGGGCCACCGAGGGCAGAAGGGGATCTGGAGGGCCAGGGCCCAGTGGGGTCCCACAGGCAGGCTCAGGACTGCAGCTAGAGCTGTCAATGCTCAGGGAGCTGCTGGCATAGCCATTGTCCTCTAGCGGGGAGCAGACTGTGCCGGCACCGCCCATCTTCTCAGGCCCAGCTCTGGGGATCTCTGCCCCCTCCGGTGGGCATCGGACCTCCCCTTCAGGGAGTCCAGGAACCTGGAAGCCCTGGTTGTCAGAGGGCAACCTGGAGGAGCTCCTCATCACTTTGGGCTCCACTTGGCCTGGCATCTCGTGCCAATTCTCATTGGCATCCTTGGCACTCGCCATGAAGTTGGAGTTACTGTCTGCTTGAAGCTCGGGCGGACATACTGCAGGAGGCGGGCCCCCCAGGAACTGAGCCCCCTCAGCAACCCCTGGCTGGACGGCAAACATCTGGTCTGTAAAGGGAAGCAGAAGAATGTAGTCAAAGCAGGATGGTGTGGGTTGCTGAGGTTGAGACAACCTGGCCACAGGACAAGGCTTCTCCTTCTCAGCCCCTTTCCCTCCACTCTGGTAACACCTTCTTTTGCAGTCTTCCTCCTCCCTCTCTGACTGCCGATTTTCCGTCTCCTCACAGGGTTTTCCCTTAGCCCTGGGAGGCAGCTTGTCTTCTCTTAATGCACTTCTTCCCAAATGACCTCATGCTCTGCTGTAGCTTCAAGGACAACCATGTGTTGGGGCACTCAGATCTGTCTCCAGCCCAGACCCGACTGCTACCAAATTCTGCAACCAAGCCTGGGGTCCTCAAGTTCCCCATGTCCAGACCAGCTCTCCCCGTTCCGCAGCAAGACGGCCCCACTCTCCAGTCCGTCACTGTAGCCAAGAATCAAGAACAGCCTGGACCCCTCACTTGCTTCATTCCCTCCTCACTAGCCATCAAATTCAGACAATTCTTTCTCTTAAAAACCTCAGAGAGACACAGAGAGGGAAAGAGAAAGAGAACGTGCGTCTGTACATACATCTCCCCTCGCTTTCACTTGGTTAGGGCTGTTTCTGGATTACTGACTGTTGTGGCCTTTTCGCTGATCTCTCTGCCTCTAGTTAAAAATGTAACTTTGGGGAGTTCCCGTTGTGGCGCAATGGTTAACGAATCCGACTAGGAACCATGAGGTTGCGGGTTCGATCCCTGCCCTTGCTCAGTGGGTTAACGATCCGGCGTTGCAGATGTGGCTCGGATCCCGCGTTGCTGTGGCTCTGGCGTAGGCCGGTGGCTACAGCTCCGATTCGACCCCTGGCCTGGGAACCTCCATATGCCGCAGGTGCGGCCCAAGAAATAGCAACAACAACAACGACAAAAAAAAAAAAATGTAACTTTGGGAGTTCCCATGTGGCACAGTGGAAACAAATCTAACTAGTAACCATGAGGTTGCAGGTTCGATCCTTGGCCTCACTCAGTGGGTTAAGGATCCAGCGTTGCCGTGAGCTGTGGTGTAGGTCACAGATGCTGCTCAGATCCTGTGTGGCTGTGGCTGTGGCTGTGGCTGGCAGCTGTAGCTCAGATTTGACCCCTAGCCTGGAAACCTCCATATGGCAGGGTGCGGCGCTAAAAAGCAAAAAAAAAAAAAAAAAGTAAATTTGTCAGGGCTCCCCCCCACAAACTCTGGCTAAACCCCTTATGGCCTACAAGGCCGTGCTTCATCTGGCCCCTGCTCACCGCTCCAGAATTGCTTCTTGCCACTCTGCCCCTCCCACCACCCCAAACTGCTCAGAGATCTCAGGACACACCATTATTCTCTTTACACAATTCCCTTGGCCTACACTACCCTTCCTCTCCCCTTCCCTCCAAACTCCTCCCTTTGCCATCCAGACAATTCCTTTTTGTACCTCAAAACTCAGCTCTAATAGCCCCACCTCTCTAAGCCATCTGGATATTCTCCCCACTGCCCAATAGACACTAACACAGCTAACTGTGCCTTCCTCTGAATCCCCACTGCCCTGGGTACATGCTGTCTTACCCATGCTTGTTTCTTTTCTTTCTTTTTTTTTTTCTGTCTTTTTGCCATTTCTTGGGCTGCTCCTGTGGCATATGGAGGTTCCCAGGCTAGGGGTCGAATTGGAGCTGTAGCTGCAGGCCTATGCCAGAGCCACAGCAACGCGGGATCCGAGCTGCGTCTGCAACCTACACCACAGCTCACGGCAACGCCGGATCCTTAACCCACTGAGCAAGGCCAGGGATCAAATCCACGACCTCATGGTTCCTAGTCAGATTCGTTAACCACTGAGCCATGACGGGAATTCCCATGTTTGTTTCTTGATGGTCAGTAAATGTCTATTCAAGTTTTTGGGGTTTTGCTTTTTTATCTGTCTTACAATAGCAGCTTCCACTTCTGGCTCTGTGACTAGAGATAGAATTCCTCTATATATCTTCCATCATATTCAGGAGCCAGTATGGAGCCTGGCACTAACCAGGTACAGTCGATCCTTGCCGAGTGAGTGTGTGAATGGGGGAGGGGGACTGCAGTGGGATATCTATGCTCAGGAAGACCCCAACAACAGTAGCAGAGACTACAGCTGATGCCTAGGTTCGCCCCTCTGCTCAGAGAGGAACCCCCTCCCCCACTAACAAGCCTCTCTCCCCTGACCCGGCCCTTTGAAGCCTCCATGTCTAGCACAATCCTGGTGCCCCTGCCTCTAGCTTGCTCCATCCTGAGGCCCTGGAAAGAAGGCATGCCCCATTATTCTTCCTCCCCAACAACCGACCTCTCCCAAAATTAGTGTTTACTTGACGAGCGCTTTCTGTTGACCATATATTACTAGGATTTGAAAAAGTGGGGGTTCAGTAAGAGTGAGGGATAGTGTAAGTGGAGGGAGCAGGGACCCTTCCCACATTCAGTAATGGGAAGAGGTCCTAGGAGCAATGGTTTAGGGACAGTACCTTTGTAACCTACACACTCCATCCTGTTAAGCAGAGGGCTTGGAGATCTTCCTGGCCCAATGTTTTTTTTTTTCTAAACTTGGGCGGGGGCCGTGAGGGAAGCTGGGATGAGTGGAGGTGGTACTAAGAATCGCGGGGTTCTCAGAGACGGTAAAATGGGAATGGAGACAGCCCAGGATCAGGTTTCTCTCCAAGCTAATTAGCAATTTGCTGAGGTGGGGCGCTCTGTAAGGGTGGGAGGAGGCAGCCCCCCTTCCTGCCTAGCCTTGAGGGGGTGGGGGAAGGAGACTACCCCGGGAGACCGAGGATACTGACGGCCCTTCCTTAATCTCCCCCAAAGAGGCAGCTGGGCCGAGGCTGCGACCCCCGCCCCCTGCGGCAGGGGTCCAAACCCTCCCGCTCCGGGCCCCCACTCACGGCCTGGAGGCGCCGGCCCGCCCAGCTAGCTCTCTTCCGAAGGCCCGCGGCGGGAACTCTTCCGTCGGGGTCGTGGGGGCGGGGGGAATCCCTTGGCCTGGGTGTCCACGCGGGCAGGGGCGTGGGTGCGGGTTTTCGTGCCGCGCTCCCACCCAGGCCCGGACTGCGGAGTTGCGCGGCGTCAGCGCGGCGGGGCGGGGCGGCCAGGCCCACGTGGGCCGGTTCGGTTTTCCGCGGAGCCGCGCGAGGGCCGGAGCGCTGGAACCGCCTCCTGAGCCTTCGGCACCTTTGACCCAGCCCTTGCAGATTCTGTTTTATTTCATAACTGCATTCACAGGATCCCTCCGATCGGTTTGCCTCACTGCACATTCAGTGACATTTTCAGAATGAAAATCTGATCATGTCTCCACCTTCCTGCCTAAAACCATTCAATGGCTTCCGCATTGCAGGCTAAATCCTTAGGGCAGCAGCCCTGGGGCTCTGAGCATCCTGCTTCACCTCTGCGGCTTCAGCCTGTGCCCTCGTCTCTGCAGCTGGGCTTCACGCCCCTTCTGCCACACTGTTCTCTCTGCCGAAAATTCTCTCCCCCATCTCATATTTCCGATCTCTTCTCAGAAAAACCTCTAACCTCCCAGATCAGATTAGTTCCCCCTTTTTATGTTATCCTCCAGGGTGTTTTGTTGCTTTTCTTAATAGCAGCTATCACCATTTAAAGTTATATGTTTCTTTTGTGCTTATCTGATTAAAGTCATTTAATGAACAGAGTAATTGCTGACTCTATTGATAAAACCGAAAAGCACTGGCTGTTGTTAAGGAGAGGCAGCCCCAGAAAAAAGTATGGGACAAATTTAGCCTTCAGGTCATAGGATCTTCCAGAAGATCCCTTCTACACCCTCACCTTTACTAGGCAAACCAAGCAATTGGCTATAACTTCCCCATGCTCCCCCCTCCCCCTGCCAATTAAAAACAAGCACAACTAGGAGTTCCTGTTGTGGCTCAGCAGTTAACGAACCTGACTAGTGTCCATGAGGACTACGGTTCGATCCCTGGCCTCGCTCAGTGGGTTAAGGTTCTGGCAGGCCATGGTGTAGGTCACAGACATGGCTAGGATCCAGCGTTGTTGTGGCTATGGTGTAGACCGGCAGCTACAGCTCCAGTTGGACCCCTAGCCTGGGAACCTCCATAAGCCATGGGTGCGGCCCTAAAAAAGACAAACAACAACAACAACAAAAACCCTCAACTAAACTAATATGGATTCATTTTTGAGTCGTAATACATTAAAAAATACCATTGTCTTTCCCCCTCCTTTCTTTTGCTTTTTTTTTTAAGAGAATTTGAGTCTGATCTCTATGATGAGGCATCCTCTTCCATTCCCAGCTTAATTCTAACTTCCCACTCTGCAACAGAGATTAAATGGCAAATTAAATCACACCAACACATCCTGTAAACAAAATAAAGGAAGTGGAAGAGAAAAATCATTTTATGATTAGGACAACTATTTTAAGAGAGAAAAGGAAATAAAACGGAAAAGGAAGAAGTAACTCAAGCTTTGGGTACTCCCCCAGCTAAAAATATATATGCGGAGGGAGTTCCCATTGTGGCATAGAAGAAACAAATCTGACTAGTATCCATGAGGATGTGGGTTTGGATGTGGGTTTGCCTCACTCAGTGGGTTAAGGATCCAGCCATGAGCTGTGGTGTAAGTCGAAGATGCGGCTTGGATGCCCACCTGCTATGGCTGTGGCGTAGGCTGGCAGCTGCAGCTCTGATTCAATCCCTAGCCTGGGAACTTCCATATGCCGTGGGTGTATCTCTGAAAAAAAAGAGCAAAAACCAAAAAAATGTATACACATGCAGAGACCTCTGTCCCATTTCTACATCAGGTCCTGAGGCCTAACTAGCCTCCCTTTCCCCTTAATCACTCTAAGTTCCCCTTACCTCCAGCTGGAGTTGTCTTCCCTAGGAAGTGACCCAAATCCTCACTTGTGAAGTCTCTGAGCTTTGGCAGTCTACAGTAATGCCGATCTCCCCATGTCACACAGCCACAACATTGTTTGATTGTTTGGTGGGCCCTAGACAGCTCCTCCTGCCTCTCCTTCCAGCCCCGTCTCTCCCAGCTCTAACTAGATGGGTCAAATGGGAGCCTGATGAGTCCAGAAACAGGACTCCTGCTCTAGGTGAGTCAGACTCCTTCTCTAGGACTTTCTGAAATAAAATGAAAGGAAGACAAACAGGGAAGATGTGAGCCCAGGGCTGTAGCAATCACATTCCCTGACAAGCAGAAGTCAGTCTGTAGAAGGAGAAATTAGTGTTGACATACAGACACAGAAAGATAGAAGGCCTGGTGATAGTCCTGTTCCTGTTTCCTGAAGCCCTTGTATTCCTTGCAATAAGCCTCTTATTTTGCCAAGCCTAATTTGAGTGGAATTTCTTTCACTGTAAAACAACAGAATCCTGAAATTTTATTTATTTATTATTTATTTATTTATTTATTTTGGTCTTTTTAGGGCCAATCCATAGCATATGGAGGTCCCCAGGCTAGAGGTTGAATCGGAGCTGTAGCCACCAACCTACACCACAGCCACAGCAATGCCAGATCCGAGCCACGTCTGCAAACTACACCACAGTTTGGGGCAAAGCCAGACCCTTAACCCACTGAGCAAGGCCAAGGATCAAACCTGCGTCCTGACAAATGCTAATCAGATTCATTTCCACTGAGGTACGACAGGAACTCCAGAATCATGATTAATACAAGAGCACAAAGCAGTCCCCTGGGTCCCACTTGCACACCTCTCGGCCCTCATTAAGTAGTAGCAATTCTCTTTCCCCTTGATAGCCATTACCAGTCCAGACTACAGTGTGGCCTCCTTTCTTCTATTCCTGTAGTATTATGAGGAGCCCAAAATGCAGTGGAATCATATTTGTGTTCCTTAGTTAGAGACATTTCTCCCTAGATGCTAAAACCTCCTGAACTGCAGAACCCAGACTGTCAGAGACAGGAAGCAAACTCTTTGAGAATGTCATTGGGTACAATCATAATGTGCAATACCCACCTCGATCTCTTCCCAAGTATTCTGGCTACAAAACCCAAAGAATTATATATTGACCGTTGATTTAAAGCCTATATTATATTCAGCATGCAGTAACCTGACCTTGCCGAGTCATCAGTTGGTCACTCTGTTATTCTATAACACTGGTTATTTCTGAATAACATATACCTGGTAAATAAAGTGAATTCCAAGGGCATCAGGGTATAGCCTCTCTTTTCTTAGTCAAGGGTACGTTATGTGGGATACTCTAGCACCGTATAACTAATGCAGTAAGTGCTCAGACAGTGGTCCTGGGCACGCCATGATTTTCAGAGAGCAAGGAAGCCAAGGGCATCTGTGGCCACAGAAAAGCATTTGTATAGATGTCTGGTATTCAGTCACCAGAGGATTCCTCAGTCCAGATGCCAGGGAATCAGTCATTCCAGAAGAAGGGCTCTTTGTGGCTGCGTCCACCCAGCTACATAGGTTGCAAGGACTTAATTGGCAGGGGGATAGAACAGAAATCACCAGAGATGGACAGTACCAACCCAAGCAGAGTTCTGCAGCAGGCCAGCCCATCATGATGATCTAGCAGTGGGCAGTGCATCGATATCTTGGTAAGCAGACAGATATCACAGCCAAGATTGGCTAGCAGTGAGTAGCCAGATCCAGGCCCTGGGGGCCTGGGGTGTCAGGCAAGGAGACAAGGGAAGATGAGAGGAGTTTCTACTCCATGAAATAGGATGGCCATAGGAGTTCCTCTATAGTTGGATAATTTCTCGATGTTAGTACTCCCAGGAAGAGACAGGTAGGGTCAAGATGTTTCAGTCTCAAAGATTTTGCCCCTTCCCATCCATTCATTCATGTTTAGCACACAGCTGCAAAGGGCTGCCTCAGGTACTGTGCTGAGGATTCAGAGCAGAATCCGAATTGGTGGTGGCCTTGGGGAGCTCTCTGTTTGGATAGAGAAATATCAAAAAGTGCGCTATACAATGTGACAGGCCCTGTAACAGAGCTAGAAGGGAAGAGTAATGAGCACAAAAGAGGATAAGGCAAGGCTTCACAGAGGCGATATCTGAGCCAGGCTTTGAAGGATGAATAGAAGTTCACCAAAAGAAAGTAGAAGAAGGGAGTGCCCATCGTGGCTCAGTGGAAACAAATCTGACCGGCATCCATGAGGACACATGTTCGATCCCTGGCCTTGCTCAGTGGGTTAAGGATCCGGCGTTGCCATGAGCTCTGGTGTAGGTCGCAGACGAGGCACGGGTCCCCCGTTGCTTTGGCTGTGGTGTAAGCTGGCAGCTGCAGCTCTGATTAGACTCCTAGCCTGGGAACCTCCATATGCCTTGGGTGCAGCCCTAAAAAGACAGAAAGAAAGAAAAGAAAGAAGGAAGGAAGGAAGGGAGGGAGGGAAGGGAAGGAAGGAGGGAGGGAGGGAGGGAGGAAGGAAGGAAGGAAGGAAGGAAGGAAGGAAGGAAGGAAGGAAGGAAGGAAGGAAGAAAGAAAGAAAGAAAGAAAGAAAGAAAGAAAGAAAGAAAGAAAGAAAGAAAAAAGAAAAAGAAAGAAGTTAGGAGAAGGCAGAGGAAACTGGATGTGGTGTGTGTGTTCAGAACATGTTCCGATAACGTGGAGGAGGCTGGTGTGTCTGGAGTTTGGGAAGAAGTGGAGATGGGAGATGAGGCTGGAGGATAACATTGGCCAAGTTGTGAAAGGCCTTGACCACCACTCTAAGGAACTTGGGCTTCACCCTGTGGACAGCAGGGAGACAACTGAGGAAGCCCCCAAAGCTTCCACCTCAGAACAAAGCGCAGGCATCTCGTCCTGGGGTACAAGCTACGCGGCGACCTGCTTTCTTTTCTTTCTCTGAGCTCATATTGTCTGTCAACTTCCCACATGGCTTTGGGAACTTGTGCAAAGCAAAGCATTTTAACCTTTCTAGGTTAAATAACAATAACATGTCTTGAACATTGTTAAATAACATTAAAATTCAGAACACTGTTTCTTGGGCACTCAAGGCCGGGCACAGCCCTGGAGGAACTTTGATGTACCTGAGAGCCCTTAAGGACAGATTAGAAAGAAAACCATTCCCCAGAATTAGCTCATCTCAGGAAAGGAAGACCTCGCAGCTGCTGGTGACCTAGTTGTTTTGTTCAGCTATTTTTCCACCACCTCTTAAAGGTAAAGTGCCACTCTAGTCGCTCCAGAAACTGCTGTGTGATCGCCGTAGGTAAGACATGCCCATCCTCTACGCCCCCAGCGTGGCTGTTTTCTCAGCTGTAAAGTGAGGGGGAGATACATCCAATCTGAAGTTTTAAGGCTTTTTCTTTTTTTTTTTAAGCCTTGGAATCATCTTTTTACACTAAAATCTTTGGAATATTCCCAGTTTGAGATCTCTCCTGTCCTGAACCCTCCACCCTGAGCAGATCCCATGGGGCTTCCCAGGAAGCTTTTTTTTTTTACTTCATTTTTTTTCTTTTTAGGGCTGCCCCTACAGCATATGGAAGTTCCCAAGCTAGGGGATCAAATCAGAGCTGCAGCTGCCGGCCTACACCACAGCCATTGCAATGCAGGATCCAAGCTGCATCTGCGACCTACACCACAGCTCACGGCAACCCCTGACTCTTAACCCACTGAGTGAGGCCAGCAGGGTTGGCTACTGCTGAGCCATGACGGGGGAACTGCCCCCCGGGAAGCTTTTAAAGCTCAGTGGGGCAGTTCCAAATCCACTGCTCCACGTGAACCTAGGAGATGAATTTCTCTACCCCTCTCCCCATCCTCCCTGAAGGGAAAAACGAGAAACCGAGGGGTGTTTTGGATAAGCTGGAAGCATGAAAGGTAGTATAGACTTTCTCCCCAATGCACCCAAGTGGTGCATGGCCTCTTTTCCGCCAGGAGTTCAGAGAAGCCAAATCCAAGGTTCCAGAGCCCACAACAGAGGGAGCGTGGTAGAGAAGCTGATCAGAAGGGGGAATGAGAGAAGGGAGTGCCTGTTCCACCCCCTTCCTAGCAGCTGCCTCCAAGTGGGCTCCGTAATCCCCAGGCCCTCTCCCCTACCCCACCCTCTGGCCGCCCACCTCTCCTCCACCCACCCATTCATCAGTAGGAGGGAGTGGTATCAGCACAGCCTTTCAGGGCCTGACAGGTCCTTTCTGGGTGCCCCCCACATGTAACCACTTAACCTCCAGCACAAAGGGCCAGGCTGAATGGGCTTGGAGCCAGTGGCTCGTGCGAAGGGGGCTGCCTCAATAGGATTTGGGGAGCTGGGTGTATAAACCGCTCTGCTCCAGCAGCCCTCAATGGAGGACCTGGAGTCGGGGCATGTGCCGAGGGGAGGAGCCCGGCAGCTGCATCCCGCCCCTGAACAATGATTTATTCATTCTCCTGGCATACACAGAGAAAACAGGCTGGGGGAACGTGGCCCCACAAATCGCCCTTGGCCTCAGCTGATTCCCACGGCAATCAGGCAATCACCATGGCTCAGAGTGCCCCCCTCCCACTTGCAATTTATTGCCTAAAGCCTGCCCCTCTTCTTCCCTCTAAGGAAGCAGAGTACAGGATGGGAGGCCTCTAGTAACCTGAGGGTCAGGCAGATATGCTCTTTGTTTGAATAGGCTCCATTCAATCTCAATCTCATGCTCTGAAAGCTTCCTGGTTAGGTTTTCCTCACACCCATTTCTCAGCCAGAGAAACTCTGGCAGGGAAAAGAAAAAAAAAAAAAAAAGGCTTATAGCTTGGTCTGTGTAAGGACTGCAGCAGGGGAAGGGCTGAGAAAGAAGCAGCAAGTTGGGGAGCCTCTCCTCGAAATAACTGACCAGTAAGGGGAATGCAAGTAAAGGCTTGCTGAGGAGTTAATGGCATCCTCTGGGCACATCTGGCTCCAATTGCTAGAAGAATCTTTGGGAGAACTTTGGGTAGAATGAAGACAGATAAGCAAATCCGGTAAATCCAGGAGACTCAAAACAAACAAAAAATGTCAGGTGGGTAGGTGGTTTCAAGGAGCTAAACTGTCACAAGAATAAATCCCCTCTTGCCCTCTCACCTCCATATCTCATGTCACCAGAGCAGGATCACACAGAAAAAGCATCATAATAAATAAAACTAAAAAAATCAATAATGTTAGCCGAACAGGGAGAACCAGATGGAAGTGACCATCCTCAGACTGGCCCCTGGGCCTCCTGGCCCCAAGTTCATAATTACCTTGTCACGCAGAAAACAAATCTGTTGTGGATGGTGAGTGTGGAGACATGGGAGATTCTGGGCAAAGAGGTGGCCCGCTGAGGAGGGGAAGGGGTCCGCATTAGGAAGACAGATTGGCCTTGGCACTGGGGTGGGAGATGGCTATTTTGAGACTGACAAAACCAAGGCCTAGACAGTTTCCCAAAGTTTTCTTCCCCTAGAAGGGTGGGCACACTAAGGGAGGTGCTCCTGCCTGATACTGGAGGTGGGAAACTGGAGGGAGACAGGAAAAGAGGCAAGCCCACTGCCCTGAGCCTCAGGAGGACGGGTTGCCATGCTGCTGCTGCCCTCTGGTGGACATGAAAGGCAGCACTGACACCTCCAATGCTGGAAACAAAAGCTGAAAACTGCAAAGGAGTCTCTGTCCAAAAGCCTTGGCCTCCAGGACCAGCACACTCACAAGTCGGATTCCCCATGAAGCAGACTTAGACAGTTTAGGGTGCAGGATATTTACTAAGAAGTGCCTTTGGGATCGTCTGTGGAAGGGAGGGGAGGGTAGCTGAATTAGCATACGGATTTGTGGTATACTTGGTTGACCCCTCAGGGAGCTCTGAAACGAGAATAGGCCCTTTAGAATTTTCCTGAAATGAGCTAACATGGCTAGGCCTTTACAATCCTGTCACCACTGGATGTGGGCTGTGCTGGAAAGGGGCACGGGCATGGGGTAAGTCATTCTCTGCAGCTGAGGCAGCATCCCCTCACTGAAGGCCATCTGCAGCTGGGCCAGCAACCTTCACTAAAGGGGATAGGGTGTGCATTGTGGGGTCTACCCCACACACCACAGATGCTTGTTAAACATGTGTTAAAGGAATGGCAGGGTTAGGTCGTGCCTCAGGCTTCAGGCTCAAAAGGACAGCTCACCGGCCTCAGTTATTCCATCTGCTATACACTGACCTTTGGAAATGGTCAACGGACACTTAATGCTCCAGTTCATGAGTTAATTCATTCAACAGGCATTCATTGAGGTTTACTCTCTGCTGAGCCTGGAGGCAGACACTTTACAGGTTTTTCAGGTTTAATCTCGCAACTGTGGAGCTAGTATTAACTCAGATTATACAGATGACAGCAAGTTATTAAGTGGCTTTCACAGTCCAACGACACTTTAAAAAAATTACACTCACGATGGGACGAGTGCTTTTGCTACTGCCCAAGATTCTTCAGGCCAGAAAGGGTCTTGGCTCTGTTCTGTGAGTATGCATGTGTGTATGCAGAAAGGGATCCCTCTATGCTTTCAGCCAGAACATTTCCTTTGTTGCAGCCAAAAGTCAGGCTTCCATAGCCACCCACTTCAATTCCTTCCTAATAATGATGCTGCCCAGGGGTAATAGAACCACAAGCTTTAAGAATTCCTGCTCTGGGAGTTCCCATTGTAGCGCTGCAGGCTAAGAATTTGACTCGTATCCATGAGGATGCAGGTTCAATCTCTGGCCTCGCTCAGTGGGTTAAAGGATCCAGCACTGACACAAGCTGTGGCATAGGTCTCAGGCATGGCTCAGATCTGCCACAGCTGTGGCATAGGCCAGCAGATGTAACTCCGATTCAACCCCTAACCTAGGAACTTCCATATGCTGCAAGTACAGCCCTAAAAAAAAAAATCCCTGTTGTAGCTGCAGAGCTAGGTCCTTCCCTGGATATTTAATGGACAGACAACCTTTAACTCCCAGTGTTCTTTGCCCATGTCTTTATCAGAAATTTATGAAAGAAAAAAAAAGAAAGAAAAGAAAGTCATGAAAGGGTAAGTTCTTCCCTTAATGTCTAACTTCCATAACTGCTGCGATCATTTTGGGATGATAACATTGAAGGGACAAGAGGTAGATCAGGTTTCTGCTCCAGAAGCCTCTGTAACCCGGGACCTCTCACTAACCCAGTGGCTCTGTGGGAGGAAGTGAAGGCAGGAAAGCTAGGGAAAACTGTTAGCTGCTGTTCTGCTATAGCCCTGACATGTCCTCATCCTTGGCCAATTAATTAAACCTTTCAGCACTCCCAACCACCAACGTAAAGCTTTTAGTTTTCTCATTTAGATTGCAATCATCAAGAACTTGAAGGAAAAAGAGGGCAGGGGGGAAGCTTGGAAGTTATGTAGCAATTTCCAGGTCTGACGACAGAGACATAAAGTAATCTCAATACTCCTCACCCCCTCCTAACCACCCCCTCAACACACACACTCATAAGCCTTTCCTCCTGGGCCCCCAGAACCTAATTTTTCATGTTTGGAAAACCCAGATGATTTTTGCCTGGGTCCATCTGGTTTTCCAAATAACCTGTCTTTTTGATAAATAACATAAGTTAAATTAGATAAGACAAACAAAGAGAGGGGTGGGCAGTCAGCTTTTTTCCATTCTTCAGCCACTGAGAAAAAGAGATGGGGGCTGAAAAACCTATAGGACTCACTCTAAATCCTGCCTCTGCACCTTCCACCCTTTGGACAGGGCCCTGTGATTCTGCAGCCTGGAGCTGGGAGCTGCCTCTGCACCCTCACCTCCATCCCACCAGTCATCAAGAATGCTAGACTGTGGTTCCTTCTGAAATGAGTGAAAAGAACCCAGGTGTCCAGCTCCATAGCTTTCTCTGATCACCCTTAGGCTGTAGCTACTTCAACTCCCCTTTCCCCATTATGTATCCACCACAGGGAAGAACTAGATCAATAAACTGAAAATGAAAAATCTTTCAGGTGAGAGAAGAGAGGAGAGGAAGAGGGGATGGGGAAGATATGGACAGTACAGACGAAGATGATTCGACTACTAGGGACGGAGATCTGGTACCTGGGTCTCAAAAGGTGACACTACCATACACAAAGCCATGCCTATTTCCCCAACTTACTACCATCCAGGCACACCAGCAGACCTCCAACCCTGCCCACTCTCACAAGGCCAGGCAGAGAGCTAGCCTCCACAGGTGCTGGCACGGGCCCCTGGGCTGGCGGCTGTGGCGCTTTGGTGAGGCTTGGCCTCTCCTTCCCACTCAGCCAGACTGTAATGAAGCATCAGATCCACCCCTTGCTCAGCAACAGGTTAGTTAGCATTAGCACAGCCTGTTAAATGTGCTGAATAAGCTCCCATTAATCCATGCCTTGGATCCTAACCAGAGTGCCCTGTTAGTTAAACCAAACCATTTCATTTTAGCCTCATTTTTAAGTTGAGGAAAAAAGATCAGAGAGAATAACTTATTCCAAGGTCACGCCACTTGTAAGCTGCAGAGTAAGGACTCAAGGTCTCACATAACAACCACCTCTATCCAATCCCACACTAGAAAGCATCTGTGTGAGCCATTCTGTTCCAAGCTCTTCACCATGAGCTCTTTCAGGCCTCCAATTACTCACTGCTCAGCAAATACTTATTGAATAATTCTAAGTGCCAGGCATGGTGTTACCTGAAACATACATTAAAAAAAAACAAAACACAATAGATATAGTCTCTGCTTTCATAGAATTTAGTCTAAAGGAGAAAGCAGACCTAAACAAACATTAAAATGTTATGGTGCCAAACTGTGATAGAAGGCCCAAAAGATAAAAAAAAAAAAAAAAAGGAGTTCCTGTTGTGGCACAGTGGGTTAATGATCTGGCTTGTTTCTGTGGAGGCTCAGGTTTGCTCCCTAGCCTGGTGCAGTGGGTTAAGGATCCAGCGTTGCTGCAGCTGCAGCTGTGGCATAGGTTGCAGCTACGGCTCAGATTTGACCCCTGGCCTGGGAACTTACATATGCTACAAGGGGTGGCCAAAAAAGAAAAAAAAAATTTTTTTTTTTTTTTTTTTTTAAAGAAAGAAAAAGGGAGTTTCTATCATGGCTCAGCAGTAATGAACCTGACTATGATCCATGAGGATGTGGGTTTGATCCCTGACCTCACTCAGTGGGTTAAGGATCCAACGTTGCCATGAGCTGTGGTGTAGGTCGCAGACGCAGCTTGGGTCCCAAGTTGCTGTGGCTGAGGTGTAGGCTGGCAGCTACAGCTCTGATTCGACCCCTAGACTGAGAACTTCCACGTGTTAAGGGTACGAACCCAAAAAGACAAAAAAAAAAAAGGAAAGAAAAAGATAAGAAATTAACAGAGGTAACCTAATTAAGAAAGGGGTGGTAATGGAGGCATCTCTGAGGAAGTTAGATTTAAACTAACATGAGACAAAGGACAAGGGAGAAAATGTCATTTCAGTTAAAGGGAAGGCTGCTTTGGAAGGGCCTGAAGCTGAGTGTGATGTGAAGAGAGAACAGTGTTTAGGAGGCTGGCAGGCACAGCTCTATCATGAGGGTCTGGTAGGCCATGCGGAGTTTGAAATGAATTCTGAGTGCACTGGGAGACAGTGAGAGGGTTTGAGGGAGGGAGCGGCATCCTCCAACTTGATTATACAAATGCCACCCTTTGGCTGCTGTGCACAGACTGGTTGGAAGGGAAGCAAAAATAAGAATGGGGAGATAGGAAGACACTGCAACGAGAAATCATGGGAATAATCTTGGAATAGGGCATTGGCTTTGGAGGGGATTCAAGATGTAATCTGGAAGTAGAAATAACAGGATTTAGAGACTCTTTGATTATGGGTGTAAGGAAGGAGGGGTCAAGAATGTCCTTCAGGTTTCCAGCCTGAATGACTGGGTAGGTGGAGGTACCTTTTACTGAAATGGGAAACACAGGAGGAAGAGCAGATTTTTAGGGAAACCTAAAACCACCTTTTGGAGTTCCCTTGTGGCTTAGGTTGCTGCTATAGTGCAGGTTCAACCCTTAGCCTGGGAATTTTCACATGCTGTGGGCGCAGCCCCCCAAATATATGTGTGTGTATATTTATATATATTTATATATATATAAATTAAACCACCTTTTTAAAGATGTTGAGTTTGAGATGCTTATGAGACAACAGGCCTTTAAGGACTGGTCACAAAACATGATGCAGTTGTGGAGTTCCCATTGCGGCTCAGTGGTAGAGAACCCGACTAAGATTCATGAGGAGGCAGGTTTGACCCCTGACCTAGCTCAGTGGCTTAAGAATCCAGCGTTGCCATGAGCTGTGGTGTAGGTTGCAGACGTGGCTCGGATTTGGCATTGCTGTGGCTATGGCGTGGGCCGGCAGCTGCAGCTCTGATTTGACCCCTAGCCTAGGAACTTCCGTATGCCTTGGGTGCAGCCCTCAAAAAAACAAACAAACAAAAAAACATGATGCAGTTGTGATACTGATGAATCCATATGCTTGCAGAGTAGCACTCGACATAATACAGCCACATACATCTTCCAGCAAGCCTCACAGTGACTCAGAGACAGACAGGAATGACTATCTTCATTTTATAGATATTAATGAAGGCTCTGAATGGTGTGATAATTTTCATTCAAACTTTAACGGGCAATACTACATGCCAGGCCACATGCCAGGCCTGGACACAAAGGTAGAAGACAATACCGTCCCAGCAATGATATAATCAGATAGTATCATGACAATATTCCTCCCAGAAATACTCTCTCCTATTCTTAGGTATATAAGCCTCAGGAAGACCTAAGAGTTATCAGATATAACTCTGGGAGATAAAGCCTTGAAATACTCACTCTGAGCCATTAGAAATTCTCAAAGTAGGGTAGTTTGTAGAGAAGCAGTCAAGAAATTGCACAGGGAGCAGAGCACCTTGCCTCTACAGTGCTTTGGTGGGTATAACCCGATGTTTCATGGAAGAGACCCTAGTATGGCTTGTGCAGCTGTGGAGTGAATTAGCGAGGTCAGAGGCCTGTTTCAATCAAGTAAATATGGTTTGTCCCTATCCATCTCCAACACGAGGAGATGAAAGGACTGACGCTGAGCACCCTCATCCCAGACTCACGGGCTCCCATCCCTCCAAGTATGTGATTCCAAGCTGGTGAACCTGAGTCCTAGCAGGAGCCACAGCACAGGGCCTGGAGCTTCAGTTTCCTGATGGCTCAGGGCTTTGAGCACAGGGCTTAAGTCAGGTCATGATTCTCCATGCCAGTTACAAAGATCAAGGCTTAGCTTGCCTCCTGACCACTATATTGACATGGGAAAAAGTGACCCAGAGCTTAAGACTCAACTTTTATTTCTCTAAAGAGTGCTTCCTTTCTGGAATCTAGAACAGAAATCATTTGCTCCTAGATTTCTCAGGCACAGATTTTCTTTTTTTTTAATTATAGTTGATTTGCAATGTTGGCCAATTTCTGCCGTACAGCAGTAGCTCAGTCATACATATATATATATACATTCTTTTTTTATATTATTTTCCATCATGGTTTATCCCAGGAGACTGGATATAGTTCCCTGTGCTATACAGTAGGATTTTGTGGTTTATCCATTCTAAATGTAATAGCTTGCATCTGCTAACCCCAAACTCTCTCCCCCTTGACACCCACAAGTCTGTTCTCCATGTCTTTGAGTTTGTTTTTCTTTTTGCTTTTTTGCTTTTTAGGGCTGCACCCATGGCATATGGAGGTTCCCAGGCTAGGGGTCAAATGGGAACTGTAGCTGCTGGCCTATGCCACAGCCACAGCAACGCAGAATCTGAGCCACATATGTGACCTACATCACAGCTCAGGGCAATGCTGGATCCTTAACCCACTGAGCGAGGCCAGGGATTGAACCCGAAACCTCATGGTTCCTAGTCGGATTCATTTCTACTGCGCCATGACGGGAACTCCTCTGTGAGTCTGTTTCTGTTTTGCAGATAGGTTTATTTGTGCCATACTTTAGATTCTACATATACATGGTATCACATGGTATTTGTCTTTCTTTCTTCACAATAATGTCTAGCTGCATCCAGCTTGCTGCAAATGGCAGTATTTCATTCTTTTGTACTGCCAAGTAGTATTCCATTGATATATGTATCACATCATTGTAATCCATTCATCTGTCAATGGACATTTAAGTTGTTTCCATGTTTTGGCTACTGTGAGTAGTGCTTCTATGTACATAGGGGTGCATGTATCTTTTTGAATTATAGTTTTGTCCAAATATATGCCCAGGATTGGGATTGTTGGATCATATGGTAAGTCTATTTTCACTTTTCTGAGGAAACTCCATACTGTTTTCCAGAGTAGTTGTACCAATTTATATTCCCACCAACAGGGTAGGAGGGTTCTCTTTTCTCCACATCCTCACAAGCTTTTCTTATTTGTAGACTTGTGATAGTGGCCATTCTGACTGGTGTGAGATGGCACCTCACTGTAGTTTTGATTTGCATTTCTCTAATAATTAGCAATATTGAGCATCTTTTCATATGCCTACCAGCCATTTGTGTGTCTTCTTTGGAGAAATGTGTATTTAGATCTTCTGCTTATTTTTCAATTGGGTTGTTTTTTTTGTTGTTGAGTTGTATGAGTTGTTTATATATTTTGGAGATCAAGCCCTTGTCAGCTGCATTGTTTGCAAATATTTTCACCCATTCTGTAGGTTGTCTTTTTTTATTGTTGTTGTTGCTGTTTTTGCTTTTTACAGCCAGACCTGCAGCATATGGAAGTTCCCAGGCTAGGGATTGAATCAGAGCTGCAGCTGCTGGCCTATACCACAGCTCATGGCAATGCCGGATCCTGAACTCACTGAACACAGCCAGGGGTCAAACCTGCATCCTCATGGGTACTAGTCAGGTTTGTAACCTGCTGAGCCACAAAGGGAACTCCCTTGTTTTGTTTATGATTTCCTTTGCTGCATAAAATCTTGTAAGTTTGATTAGGTCCTATTTGTTTATTGTTTTTATTTCTACTGTCAGGCACTAACTTTCTTATCCTCAGCAGTCAATTCCAATCCTTTTCTCTATCCCGCCCCCACCTTATAAAAGGATATGGGAAAGCAAGAGGGGAGAAACATCTAGCCCTCCTCCCTAGTTTTCTACTGACCAGCAAGGGCTGCCTAGCCTTGGGCACTGTTTAGAGTGCTAAAAGGGAAGGGCAATAATGCTCACCTTGGACCCAATCGAAGGGCTTTAACAACAAAGGGTATCATTTTCTTTCTTTTTTTTAAAGGGCCATACCCATGGCATATGGAGGTTCCCAGGCTAGGGGTTGAATCGGAGCTGTAGCCGCCGGCCTACGCCACAGCTACAGCAATGCAGGATCCGAGCCACATCTGCAACGTACACCACAGCTCATGGCAACACAGGATCCTTAACCCACTGAGCAAGATCAGGGATTGAACCTGCATCCTCATGGATGCTAGTCAGACTTGCTAACTGCTGAGCCACAACTAGAACTCCAACGGGTATCATTTCAGTAGATTCTCCTCACCTGCACTGAACCCAAACTACTTGGTTAAGTTAATGCAATCAATTCACTGGAGCTGAGAAGCCAGTGAGGGGACAACAGCAATAGTCTCTCATTCCTGGCTTTCCCTGAGAGAGAGATACCCTGAAAACAAAATGCTCAACATCTGACCTAAGAATGGGCATTTAATCTGGACAGCAAATCCAGCCTTAAGGCATTGGGATTTATTGAAAAACTACATACATATTAAAACATCTTTATGTACATTTTCACCATTACAAGATTACAAATGTACAAATATAAATTCCATCAAAGTCAGCATCTTGCATATTAGAAACAACTGTAGAAAACCTATATCCTAATTCCATCAGTTAAACTGGTATTTCTCGTCTGCCAATAAAAAACTGGCACAATTTATCCAGCTTCCCAAGTCCAGCTCCTGACAGTGAATCCACAGTATTTACATGGAATGTTTTTCCAAAGCAGCAGTGGCACTTGGTTCTGAGGGGGGAAAATATCTGTCTAAAATCCTGAGAGTCTCATGGAAGTTTGGGGGAAACTGGGATTCGTGGCAATCCTCCTAAAAATATTCTGATGAAACTCCATGATGGTCTTCTCTCAAAATAAGTAATGACGTATTAAATTGTCCTCTGACTGGTCGGAGCAATGTACTCAACCCAGTTGAATGCAATAAATAATGGTTATATAAGTAATTCTTCTAGTCAGAATGAGAAGGGAAGTCCTTAAGCAACGGTGTTTCACATCAAAAATTTAGTCCTAGGAGAGTGCTCTCTGTCCCATGGACAATCTAATGTGGACAGACACCGGGTATAACCTTTTATCTTCATCCTCACACTCCAGAAAGTTAGCTCTTTCTGACTTGGGTACAAGTTTGAGTCCATATATAAAGGAAGCAAAGGCTAACTGGAAATTTGAGACTGCCTTGGGAAGAGGCATAAAGGAAAATGAAGGGGCAAGACTAATATAACAGCCCCTCTGTCAATCCCTAGGTCCTGTAAGAAGTCTTTCACTGAGTCCTGGTCACCACGGTGCAGATCTTAGGGGTGTGAAGGAGTCGTCCTGGTTTTGACATTCACTGCTTTCTGTAATTTTCTGTCACGCCGCACTTTTTCTTCCTCCAGCCACCCCTTTCACCAAAAGGTATCAACCCAGGAAGCTGCTAGGATAAAATGCCAAATATTTAATGGAGGATACCCAAGTATGCCAGAAGCTGATGTTTTAAACTGCAGAATTAAGTTAGTAGTCAACCCAGGAAATAATACCAGGAAAGGAAAGAGAGGCCAGAGCCCATGCAGTGGAAAGAGCTGGAATCTCTGTCCTCAATCTTAATGCATTGATTATGAAGGACGGGGCCACGCGGGCATCAATTTCAACCTTCAAGCCCAGATACTTCTCAACAAAGTCTTAACATAGGTGCTGCCATCCGTGTGGTGTTAGCTTTCCAAGTATCTGAAGATGCTCTGCTTCGATCCTGAAGTGCTATCATCTGTTTTGAGGCGCTTAGGTGAAGGGGATGTCATTAAAGATGGACCCATTCTCCTTACCTAGAGAGCAGAGGAAGAGACAGGGCCAACTCAAGACTCTCATACAAGTACTTAGCTTCAATTAGCTCTTAAGCAGCTCATAGTTAAATCATGGATGATTAGGAAAAAAAAGAAATAGAAAATTTCCAGGCAAGTTTCAAAGCAGATTACTTAATGGGGATAGCAATCCCCTTGTACCTTATTGGGAGTGCCAGATATAACAGTGCAGCAGAAGCCTTTAAGTTATAAATATGCATATATTTTAAACTCAACTCAACTCAATTCATTCACTCACTCACTCTACTTTGGAGAGTCACCCTATCAGTTCTCAAATTCCTTACCCGAGGCTTAGACAATTCCTTTGCTGCCTCAGCCTTGACAGGAGAAAGTGTGTGGAAGACGAAATTTCTTGAATTTCGGGGAGCACTGGGGTTGAGGTCAGAGAGGGCGGCCAGTTTCTGAAGCACAGCTTTGGGCTGGTTTAGCAGTGAGCCTGTCTTCAGCTGAGGAAAGAAGAGTCATCTAGCATCAGATTCCAAGTGCCAAGGGAAGAAGAGAAGTCAGTTCCTCCCTGCCTCTGCCAAGTATTGAGGGGACACACTCCCACCCAGCTCAAGCAGAAGAGAAACAGCAGGCTCCTCTGACATCTACTGCCATTTCCTGCAGCCACCTCCCTCCACTAATGACAGAGCGTTCCCTTAACTTGACCTTTATGACTGCAAGATCATGACATCAGGTCCCCAACCAACCTGGCTGTCACTTCCTGGTCTGATGGCTTCAAAAGGATTTCTGAATAATGACTTTGAATTTTCAGTAACCACAGTGTGACTGACTGAAAAAAAGAAAAGACAGAGAGGTTTGTTATAGGCAAAGCTGGGGTCGAATCACTTTTTTTTTTTTGGTCTTTTGTCTTTTTTTTTTTTTAGGGCTGCACCCACGGCATATGGAGGTTCCCAGGCTAGGGGTCTAATAGGAGCTGTAGCCGCCAGCCTACACCACAGCCACAGCAACGCCAGATCTGAGCCGAGTCTGCAACCTACACCACAGCTTACGGCAATGCTGGATCCTTAACCCACTGAGCGAGGCCAGGATCGAACCCACAACTTCATGGTTCCTAGTCAGATTCGTTTCCGATGTACCATGATGGGAACTCCCAGAATTACTTTTATTTTATTTTTTATTTTTTATTTTTTTGGTCTTTTTGCTTTTTCTTGGGCTGCTCCTGCAGCATATGAAGGCTCCCAGGCTAGGGGTCTAATGGGACCTATAGCCGCTGGCCTACACCAGAGCCACAGCAACACGGGATCTGAGCCGCGTCTGCGACCTACACCACAGCTCATGGCAACTCTGGATCCTTAACCCACTGAGCAAGGCCAGAGATAGAACCCGAAACCTCATGGTTCCTAGTCAGATTTGTTAACTACTGAGCCACGATGGGAACACCCTCCCAGAATTACTTTTAAATCTTAACCAGCTAACAAGTTTTAATAAGACCAATAAACTAGACCCACAGGAACTCTGATTACTTTTATTTATTTATTTATTTATTTTTATTTTTTTGTCTTTTTGCCTTTTTCTAGGGCCGCACTGTGGCATATGGAGGTTCCCAGGCTAGGGGTCGAATCGGAGCTGTAGCTGCCAGCCTATGCCAGAGCCACAGCAACGCAGGATCCGAGCCGAGTCTGCGACTTACACCATAGCTCACGGCAACGCCGGAACCTTGACCCACTGAGCAAGGGCAGGGATCGAACCCGCAACCTCATGGTTCCTAGTCAGATTCGTTAACCACTGCGCCACGACAGGAACTCCTGATTACTTTTAAACTGCAACTTGAAAATACAGTAAATGGCTATGAGGTGACAGACAACTCAGTTGAACTTATTGACTAATTAACAGTAATAATAAAAAAAATAAGAGTGATAAGAGTGCTGAGAAGTGTTTAGGGCTTCAGTTCTGGGGTTAGATATATCTGAGTTCAGATTCCAGATCTAACACTTAAATATATAAGCCTGAGCAACTAAATAAAGAAGCCAGATTTCACACCTCTGAGCTGCCTTAGAACATAAAGCAAAACCAGATACACACACACACAAGTACAATGTCCACTGCCCAACAGTCTAAAATCAAAAGAACACTGTCTCTCCCCATCTCCGAGGGGTCTCTTTAAGACAATATTAGACACAGGCCCGTGACTAAGCTGCAACAGCTCCTGAGGGCTGGAGTCACCTCCAAGGCTCCAGCACTAACAATCCAGGGAGCTAGATGCTGAGGAGGACTAAGAGCTCACCATTCTTCTGCAGAGCTTTGGCTGTAACTTTCTTGGCCAGCATCATAAACTGACTGTCTTCTCCAATTTCTTCTTCTTCTTCTTCAGCTGCAATTTTCCCCTGCTGTGCCTGAAAATAAAAATCAGACAGCATTAACAGAAGCCTACAGCTCTCCCAAATAATTAGCATAGCCTGGAAGGTAGAGTACTTGAGATATCATTTGTTTTCCTTCTTGCAACCCTTTATTGCTTTAGACCAAAAAAAAGGGGGGGGGAGGGATTTCAGACAAAATTGCTCAAGGTAACCTTCTCAAAGCATAAAAGAAAATTCAAGGATTAAAAGGGACCATGATAGGAGTTCCCACGGTGGTGCAACAGGATCTCTGGAGCTCTGGGATCTAGGTTCAATCGCTGGCCTGGCACAGTGGGTTAAGGATCCAGCATTGCTGCAGCTGTGGATCCTGTAGGTTGCAACTGTGGCTTGGATATGATCCCTAGCCTGGGAACTCCATACACCACAGTGTGGCCAAAAAAAAAGGGACTGCAATTTATTGCCAAAGATTTTAAAACTGTCATGACAAGCTGGGTGACTGAAGTGACCCTCATAACTGTGGTCGGAATAGGAGAATCTTTTGCAGGCTTCCTACCTGGTCTCGAAGCCACTGCTCTCGTTCAATTCGCTCCTTTCTCCATCTGGCTTCTGTCTCATCAAGCTGTTCTTCAATCTGATCATCATCAGAGTCTCTGTGAAACAAGTCCATCTGGGAAGCATCATCTAAAGCAAAGAGTTAAGGCTATTAGCATTCTGCAATCCCCAGGAGAGGGTGCCTGCAGACACAGGTGAACCCTTTCCATGTACAATATACTAACACAAAATTCTCCTATCCATTAATAGATAATAATGGTCACAACCAAGCCCTCCACAACCACTTGCTATAGTTGTGATTTCTTCTTGCTGTCTTAAACTAGAGAAACATGTACCTTGTAGCATTTGCTTTTGAAGGCAACAATCAAGATACCTATGTTTTTCCATCGAAATTTCCTCATTCGTCCAGGACCATCACTGTGCAGGTCCCCATCAGCAAGGTACCTTTCTTGGTACAAACGGAGCTGTCGCTTATCATCATCCAACATTGTTTTCCTACAACACAAGAAACATGGTATTAAAAACCAGGACCATTCCTAGTTATAGGGGTTTTAGGGCCTGCCTTAAAGCACATCCTATTACTTAGAAGGGCTTTTGGGGATACTGACATATGTATTTTCTTGATTTGACTCTGCAGTTCCTCATCAGAGGGAAGTACTTCGTCCATTACATCCTCTTCATATTCATCAAGCTCTTCTCCATCATACTCATCTTCACTCCCCACATCACTTCCTGACACTTCTGCTTCATCCTCCAGGTATTTCTTTAATCTCCTGGAAAACAATTTTTGAAGATTAGAAAATGCAACAATGAATATACACATAGAGCCATCTCTAATAACAATGAGATGGAAGCAATGAGAAAAACAGAAAGAACACTGAGCCATCTCTAATAACAATAAGCTTAAATTGACGATAATAATATATTTTGATAATACTTAAAAGTCTTATTTAACATGTAGCTGTGCCAATAACTGCTTTGAAGCATTATTGCATTATCGAAGGGATTAATGCAATATTAATCCCTTCGATTCACAGTTGAAGGAACTGAGACTCAGAGAGTAAACAACTTACCAATGGTCACACAGCTAGGAGAAAGCAGAGCCTGGCTTCAACCCAGGTTGGTAACTAATAGAGCCAAAACTCTCAATCTTCTCTATGTATTTTGGACATACCTGCCAGAAGGCTCAAACTCTTTTGTTTTGTATTTAAGCTTACCAGCTTCAGGAGACAGACCTGGGATAGTATAATATAGAAAGACTGAGTCCACCAAATCTTGACCCCCAAGTTAGAGGTATGACTGAGGCTCAGAGTCAGTGGTAATCAAAACCACTACTAGTTGGTGAGTTCCTGTTGTGGCTCAGTGGCAACAAACCCAACTAGTATCCATGAGGATGCAGGTTCGATCCCTGGCCTCACTCAGTGGGTTAAGGAACCAGTGTTGCTATGAGCCGTGGTAGGTCAAAGATGCAGCTTCAATTCAACTCTAGCCTAGAAACTTCCATATGCCACAGGTGTGGCCCTAAAAAAGCAAACCCCCCCCAAAACAAAAAACCCCAAAACACTACTAGTTAGTTTTATTGACTTCAGTTCACTTTGAGAACAAATCTGTTGTTAGCCTAAATTCAAAGTCCTATTATGGTCATGAGTGGCAGAAGCTGATGGTTTTCTGAAAGCTGATTTTTTTTTTTTTTTAACCTAGGCCTGCAGCATATAAAAATTCCTAGGCCAGGGGTTGAACCTGCACCACAGCAGTGACAAAACTGGATCCTTAATCCTCTGCACCATAAGGTACTCCTGAAAACTGATTTTTACCAAAGACTTACATTTTTTTTTTTAAAGCTGAGTTACTCTAAATCCTAGGATTCCTGAAGAATTCCTTCAGGGGCCAATAACCACTAAGCTTTCCAATCTTCTTAAAGAGGGTACTTTTTGAACTTTGTGTGTGTGTCTTTTTTTTTTTTTTTTTTTAGGGCTGCACATTTGGCACATGGAAGTTCGCAGGCTAGGGGATGAATCGGAGCTATAGATGCCAGCTTATGCCACAGCAATAGCAACGCCAGATTCAAGCCGCCTCTGCGACCTACACCACAGCTCATGGCAATGCTGGATCCTTAACCCACTGAGTGAGGCCAGGGATCAAACTCGCATCCTTATGGACTATCGAGTTCATTACTGCTTAGCCACAATGGGAACTCCTAGAGCAGTTCAACTTTTAGCTGTAATTCTTCATAACATTTCATTTGAACAAAGGACTCTGTAGTTAAATAAGGTTTAAGAACCACTGCCTTAGAAAAATTTATAGATGATCCAAAATTGTATGATACAGTAAACCTGATAGGTAACAAATTAGAACCTCAAACTGATCTTAATAGAATGAAATGATGGGCTAAAAACAACAAAATAAATATAATAGGGATCAATATGATGTCTTATATTTGAATTCTAGAAGTAATTCACACATAAAAACCTATTAAAATGATTTTTATAAAACTTTCAGGAGTTCCCGTCGTGGCGCAGTGGTTAACGAATCCGACTAGGAACCATGAGGTTGTGGGTTCGGTCCCTGCCCTTGCTCAGTGGGTTAAGGGTCTGGCGTTGCCGTGAGCTGTGGTGTAGGTTGCAGACGCGGCTCGGATCCCGGATCCCGAGTTGCTATGGCTCTGGCGTAGGCCTGTGCTATAGCTCCGATTCGACCCCTAGCCTGGGAACCTCCATATGCCGCGGGAGCGGCCCAAGAAATAGCAGCAACAACAACAACAACAACAACAGAAAAGACAAAAGACAAAAAGAAAAAAAAAATTTCAGTATCATGGAAAAATGCTCACAGATGCGGTAAATGGGAAAAAAAAAAGCAACATGCAAAACTGCATATACAAAAAAACTACAGATCTCAACTAAATAAAAATATATGCCTTTGGGAGTTCCCATTGTGGCTCAGTGGTTAGAGAACCTGACTAGCATCCATGAGGACATGGGTTTGAGCCCTAGCCCCTCTCAATGGGTTAAGGATCTGGTGTTGCTGTGAACTGTGGTATAGGTTGTAGACACAGCTTGGATCCCACGTTGCTGTGGCTCTGGCGTAAGCTGGCAGCTACAGCTCCAACTGGCCCCTAGCCTGGGAACCTCCATAAGCCGTGGGTATAGCCCTAAAAGACCAAAAAAAAAAAAAAATATATATATATATATGCCTTTGGTTATGAGATGATAACCACCACTTTCACAAATATTCTGGATGGTGGATATAGATGACTTTTTATTTATATCTTTTTGCATTCTTTCAATTATCCAAAATAAATGGTTTACTTTCATGATCAAAACAAAAACACGGAGTTCCCGTCGTGGCGCAATGGTTAACGAATCCGACTAGGAACCATGAAGTTGCGGGTTCGATCCCTGCCCTTGCTCAGGCGTTGCCCTGAGCTGTGGTGTAGGTTGCAGACGCGGCTCGGATCCCGGATCCCGCGTTGCTGTGGCTCTGGCATAGGCTGGTGCCTGCAGCTCCAATTCGACCCCTAGCCTGGGAACCTCCATATGCCGTGGGAGCAGCCCAAGAAATAGCAAAAAGACAAAAAAAAAAAAAAAAACAAAAACAACAACAACAACAACACAACATTAAAAAAAAAATAAAGGAGGGTCATTTGCCCAAGACTAGGATGAGGAAAACTGAGATGACAGTAATTCACAAGAAAAGAGACAAGGGGAACTTTAGTTGTCTATGAGATCCTCAGGATCTACAGTGACCCCTTCTTAAGATCTTTGGTTACTTTAGAAGTGGTATGCATCCAGAACAAGGCATGTGGTTGTACCACAACATAGAGCAGTGGGGTCAGACCACACCTGAGGATAAAGAGAACATACATATGTGAAGAGCCTGGAAGCAACGTCACATGAGAAATAGCTGAAGAGGTAGGGGTGTTTAGTATAGAAATCACTTGGGGAGGACACAGCCATCTTTGAATACTCAAGAGATAGCAAGTAAATGAATCTCATTCAATCTGTGTTAACCACAAAAAGCAAATACAGAACCAGCAAATGTAGGTAAAATGTTGGCAAGCTACAATTCAACTGTTAGGAGAACTTGCTTGCAATGGAAGGAAGGGACATAACACCTACATTTGCCTTTTCAACTTCTCGGATTGCCGCAGGAGCTCTTCCTCATCCTCCTCCTCCTCATGGTCTTCTAGGTCTTCATGGGTCTTCATGGGGTCTTCATGGTCAGAGTCACTATGTTCATCCTGCAAAATCACATGCAGTTAAAGGAATAAAATATGTCCTCCACTGAGACAGGATTTACAAACTTCGACCCAAACATTTCATTCTAAGAAATTGCTTCTGAAAATATGACAAACAGAATTCTTAAGGACTCACTCTACCAAAAAACAAAAACAAAAATAAAAACAAAAAACCAAAAAACCATACAGCAGCAATACATGGAGTTCAGTCACGACTACTTTGTTCCCTCCAAACTCACCTCATTGCTATCAAACTCATCATCATTTGGGACAAGCCGGAAGTCTCCAAATTCCTCCTCTTCACCTTCTTCTTCCTCTCTAAAATGCAAACCAACAAATCAATAAATAAGCTGTTGAAAGCAAATTACAAGCAGTCAGCCAATCTAGGACTTGAACAGTACCACAATCCCTTAAGAAACAAGATATCTAGCCTTTAAATTTTTTTTTAAATTGTGATGAAATACACACAACATAAAGTTTACTATCTTAACCACTTTAAGTGTACAGTTCACTTGCATTAAGTACATGTGCACTGTTATGCAATCAACCTCCAAGAACGCATTTCATCTTACAAAACCAAAACTCTACACCCTCTAAATAGCAACTCCCCATTCTTTCCTCCTCACAGCCCCTGGCTATTTTCTATCACTATGAATGTGACTACTCTAAGTACCCCATATAAGTGGAATCATACAGTATTTGTACTTTTTTTTCTTTTTCTTTTTATGGCCGCATCTGCAGCATATGGAAGTTCCCAGATGAGGGGTCAAATCTGAGCTACAGCTGGGGCCTACGCCACAGCCAGGGCCACACCAAATCCAAGCCATATCTGCGAGCTATACAGCAGCTTTTGGCAACACCACATCCTTAACCCACTGAGCAAGTCTGGGGATCAAACCTGCATCCTCACAGAGACAATGTCAGGTCCTTAACCTGCTGAGCCACAATGAGAACTCCAGTATTTGTATTTTTTGTGATTGGCTTATTTCCTTCAACACACTTAATCCATGTTGTAGCATATATCAGAATTTTCTTCTTTTTTAAAGGCTGAATAATATTCTGTGTATGTATCCACCTGGGATGCTTCTACCTTTCAACTGTTATGAGTAACGCTGCTATGAACATGGGTGTTCAAATATCTATTAGAGATCCTGTTTTCATTTCTATTGTGTATATACCCCAAAGTGGAGTAACTGCTGGATCACATTCTACTGTTAATTTTTGGGGGAATTGCAATTCTATTTTCTTTTCTTTTTTTTTTAAGGGCTGCACCCGTGGCATTTGGAGGTTCCCAGGCTAGGGGTCGAATCAGAGCTGCAGTTGCCGGCCTACACCATAGGCACAGCAATGCCAGATCTGAGATGCTTCTTCAATCCACACCACAGCTCACGGCAGCTCCAGATCCTCAACCCACTGATTGAGGCCAGAGATTGAACCCGCAACCTCATGGTTGTCAGATGCGTTTCCGCTGTGCCACGAAGGGAAATCCTGCAATTCTATTTTCTGTAGCAGTGTTACCATTTTACATTCCCACCAGCAAAAGAAAGGGATTCCAATGTTTCCATATCCTCAGCAACACCTGTTATTTTCTGGGGTTTTTTTTATAGTAGCCATCCTAATGAGTATGAGGTAGTATCTTATTATGGTATATTTCCTTAATTATTAGTGATGTTGAGCACTTTCACATTCTTATTCTTGCCTTTTTTACCTTGTTCCCTACCAATCAATTAAAGCATTATCATTTCCTTACTATGGAAACATGAGACTCAAACCCACTGCAAGACTCTCAGACAGAACCACAGGTATAGTGAAACATGAAGCCCCTAAGATGACCAGTTACTGCTAAGCCCAGAGAACCTACCCCAGAATTTTATCAGAAGGCCAGGCCTCCCAAATTCCCTCCAAGCACTTTGACTTACCTGTCTGTTGGGAAAGAGCCTGAGCAAAGAGCAAGTGCTTCCTCCATTGGGTCACCCATGCTGCTCTCCTTCTCCTGCTTATTTAAATCTGATGGAGCCAGAGTGGAGACATCTACATCACAACAAAGAAAAAGATTTGTCACCAAGAAATGACAGCTTTATCCTCTTTCCCCAGCCATCTGAGGACATGCCAGCTCAACACAGTTTTAAGGCAAGCTTGCCGAAAAGAGCTCATCCTCCATTCATTCGACAAATCCTTATTTAGTGCTTACTATGTGCCAGGCAACAGGGAAACAGCAGTGAACAAAACAAAAATCCCAGCTCCCAGTTTACATTCTAGCAGGGATGTGAGGGGGTTAAAGGCATGTTGCAGGTGGAAGTAATATGTTAGCATTTATATGAAATTTACTATATAGCAGGTACTGCTCCAGGCTTTGCACATATATTAGCCATAAATGACAAGTCATATGGCCCAAGCGAAAGCAGACTTAGATTGTTATTTCACCATTCTAAGAAAGTAAGAGCTCTAAATATCAGGAGCTAAGCAATGAATGCAATGTACACCCAAGAATCCACCACAGGTCTGTTTTCTGTGAACTCCTTTTTCTTTCTTTTTTTTTTTTTCTGTGAACTTTAAACCTGAGAGTAAGGAGCTTTTTTTTCAAGGATACTGACATAAGATATTTGGCTGTGGTGAGCCTGATGCTCTCTTGGTTGATACTTACCTTGAGAAGTAAATTTTCCTGAACAAAGATCCAGAAGTTCCTCCATGTTCTCTTTCTTGTCGTTCTTCCTGGGCAGAGGTTTTTCACCCTGAGATGTGAACTTTCCAGTACACAAATCCAGCAGCTCATCCATGTTGGCATCCATGGCGTTCTCATCCATACTGGCCAATGGCAATCGAGGCTTCAAAGCTTGGTACTGATTCCTGTGGTTTCTGACATTTAGGAACCTACAAGCCCAATGAAGAGTGTCAAAAATAATCTAGGAAGAAAACAGAGTGGTGGATGAAAAAGTCTGAACTCATTTCCAATACCAAAGTTAGAAGCTGAATTCCGAACCAGAAGACAAAAGAGTCAGACTTTAGCCTCTTGATAATCTAAAGAGGAAGGGGGAAGTTTATGAAAGAATAAAGGCTATTCAAAAGCTAAAGGGGGAGTTCCCGTCATGGCTCAGCAGAAACAAATCTGACTGGTATCCATGAGGACGCAGGTTCCATCCCTGGCCTCGCTCAAGTGGGTTAAGGATCTGGCATTGGTGTGGCTGTGGCGTAGGACAGCGGCTACAGCTCCAATTCGACCCCTTGCCTGGGAACCTCCATATGCTGCAAGTGTGGCCCTAAAATTAAAATAAATAAATAAATAAATAAATAAATAAGGGTAAAGGATAATTTTTGGCTTCAGATGGTGCTAGGAGTTCCCATCATGGTGCAGTGAAAATTAATCCAACTAGGAACCATGAGGTTGCGATCCCTGGCCTCACTCAGTGGGTTAAGGATCCGGCGCTGCCATGAGCTGTGGTGTAGGTCACAGATGCGGCTCGGATCTGGTGTTGCTGTGGCCATGGTGTAGGCCGGCAGCTGTAGCTCCAATTAGACCCCTAGCCTGGGAACCTCCATATGCCTCAGGTGTGGCCCTAAAAAACAAGAAAGCCGATGGTGCTAGAATAAGGCTTGGTGTTCTGGCCCTGCAATGTGCCACAGATGTGTCGATTCTCAATCCCATCCAACAATCCTAATATAGTAGGATGGATCCAGGGAAATTTGATTCCTTTATGAGAGCTATACATTTCAAACAAGACAGAAATTGAAGGATCAGAATGCCAGGAAGGCTATTTACCTTTTATTTTCTAGAGAGACTTTATTCAAACTTGTAGAATACAATGCTAATGATCTGTACACCTCTCTTTCTCAGAAGAGAAAGCACATATGGAGTGACAGAAGCTCTCTTTATTTTTAAACAAAATTAAGCAGTACCCAGCACTATTCCACCCACAGAAACATAAAACTACCTACCCATCTGCATCCAACAGTTGGCTCTGAGTGTCATCTTCTAAACAGAACTGGAAGTCTCCTGCTCCGAGGAAAAGTGTCTTAGGCTCTGGGGAGGCGTTATACAGATCCTGGGAATCCTCTATGGGAAGTGAAGGCTCTGACAGCTTTCCTGAACTCTGGCACCAAAACAAGACCAAACAAAAACAAAACGTTTTACAAATGTCATTCACTGTCATGACAACGACAGAAGTTGCTATTTGTAAAATTTAATCTATTCTCAGGCAACTGCAGTTGAGGAGGACAATGCATAGCCAAGAGAAGCATAAAGAATAATACCTTCAAGAAAGTAAGAACCTTGGGTGAGCCTTGTTTTTAATACACAAAGGGGGTGGATTTTTTAAAAATGAACATACATAACATGGTGGGAGTTGTTGGCTTGGACACACTTTATTTAGCAATGTGGGAAGCAAAAGGGAGAGATTAGAAAACTATTACCATCTTACCTTAGATGCTGAGCTGACCAAACTGGCTCTAAATAGCCCAGGGGAAGGAGATCTGAATCCTCCTGCTGTCGGGAAAAGGCTGGTCCCACGGCCTGTTTGCCTGTTGCAAGGCTGATAGGACGGAATTGTGGAGCCTATCAGCTCAAAGCTGCTGTTGTGGCTGCTCTCCTTTGTCAGTAATGAGCATGAATCATCTTCATCTAAAGAAAGAGAATAACTTTTAAGTGTGTGATTCCAAAAATAAGTTAGATTTGTTTAAGAAGAAGAGTTGAGAATGAAACTGTCAGGGTAGGATCCACAGGCAAACCTCTCAAGTTACATGCTCCAAAACAATAAGTTAAAGGTAAATTATGGTACTAAGATAGCATGATACGATCAGGGTTTATCACACTGAGCTAAGTGATACCTCAAAGTTCCTGTCTTTCTCTCACCCTGCCTGATGCCTATGATTACTTGTTCCATTATCCAATCACTTACACATCTTCTTTGATCTACATATGACAGAAATGTTTCATGTTTCGCTCAATTAACACATACTCACTAAGGACCTTTACATGCTCATGGTCAACTGTAAAGAAACTTCATGCAAAGTTTTCCAAAATTGGACCAAAGTGCCATTAGGTACAACTGGGAAAAGACCACTAGAGTTCAAAAAATGGAACCTTAAGAAATTATGGTCCTTAAGTGTCAAAGCTAGAGGATCAAAGAAAAGTCAAGTTCTATACAGGAGTCACTACTTACCTAGTTTGCTAGGCCTTTTGCCTGAGTTTTCATCTAGTTCTGATTTTTCTTCACTAGGAGAGTAACTACAAAATAAAAAGGTAAATTGTTTGAGTATCTTTCTGCTTCTTTTTTTTGGTCTTTTTAGGGCCACACCCACAGCATATGGAGGCCCAGACTAGGGATCCAATCAGAGCTGTAGCTGCTGGCCTACACCACGGCCAAAGCAACACCAGATCCGAGCCGAGTCTGCAACCTACACCAGAGCTCACAGCAACACCGGATCCTTAACCCAATGAGCGAGGCCAGGGATTGAACCTGTGTCCTCATGGATGCTTGTCAGATGTTTCTGCTGAACCACAACGGGAACTCCCTGTTTCTGCTTCTTACTGGAGGGGCAAATACCAAGGAATCTTAATCTTTTCTTAGAGAGATTTACTTACTCCATCTTGGAAGAGCTGTCCTTAAATAAAAGGAAGGTAGAATCTGATGAGAGAGGCTTGGGAACAGAGAGAAGGCCAACTGACTTGTCATTTTCATCACTGCCATCATTGTTTTCTTTATCCATTTCTTTCTCATCTTTGGTTTCTGTTTCTTCACTATCAAGATGGAATTCTGCCATCTTTACCAAAACAAAATAATACAAGTCAAAAATTTTAAAAGCAAACACACTGTTAGCCTGAAATATGCTGCTTGGTTACTAGTCACATCTTAAATCTGAAAAGGTTAACCTGAAGGAGGCTTGGTCTAACAATTGTCATTAACATAATTCTCCCTGGCACTTCTAGAGCTCTTTTATATCTATGTCATTTTACCTTTTACTCTCACCAAACCGTTACAAGATTATGAAAAAAGACTGGATTATAATTTTATCATGTCAATGACAGGTTACATGATTAGCCTGAGACTGCAAGACAACAAATGACCTCAAACCAACCACAGACTGTAAAATCCTGCCCAACTCAGCCATGGCTTTTCTCTTCCCTTTACTTAGGGTTAAACATTAATCAGCTCTTTCAAATGATTCCAGCATTCTGACAAGGATGCTTTTCTGTTTTCTAATACTAAAAATCCTATCATTTGTCTTCTATAGGTGGAAAACAATACTATGGAAATAAAGGCAAGAGGTTCTTTTACAAATACTCTCCTTAATGAAGAAAGAAATTAACTCAGGAAGGTCTTAGCTTGAGAATACTCCAGACCTCAACCTAGCCAAGGTTAAAAGAGCCCTTTTTTATTCTGAATAGAGAAAACAAGGAAAAAAGTCTATTCATACGAAGTCATTTTGATATTAGCATTATATTACAATGTGTAAGCCAACACGTAGAAGCCAAGGTTCTGGCTCTGTGAAATGAATGCACTAAAATTTAGGTGCATATGAGCTACATTTATCTCTGCCCCTGAAATCTCATACAACTGAATGTGTTCACTATACTCTTACTCAAATCTTATTTTCTCCTTCTCTTATTTACCATGACCTAGTAACAAAATCACATAATTGCCAGAAACCTCCTGATTGCCTTCTTCCTCCTCTTCCTCTTCTTTCTCCTCTTCTTCCTCTAATGCTTCCTTTCCCTCCTCTTCTCCATCTTCCTCAGACTCATCTGTCATTTCTTCCTCCTCCTCCTCTTCTTCTTCAAATCCATCTTCATTATCTAACTTGAGTAATGCCTGGCGCTTCTGGCGTTCTTCAAACCTTCGGAGTTTCATTGCTTCTTGCAGTTTAGCTTTCAGCACCTGAAGCTTTTCCCCTGAAGAGAAATATGAAGAGATGCTTTAACTGTAATGACTGACTACACAGGACAACAATGCAAGTGAGTATTTTAAGCAATTCCAGAAGTATTCTAGACACATCCCAAAAGGAAAGTCGGTGACCTCTAGGCTTTTGTTTTCTTTTCTTTTTGTTTGTTTGTTTTTGGTTTTTTTAGGGCCACACTCAAAGCATTCGGAGGTTCCCAGGCTAGGGGTCGAGTTGGAGCTGGAGCTGCAGCTGCTGGCCTATGACACAGCCACGTCAACACCAGATCTAAGCTGTGTCTGTGACCTACACCGCAGCTCATGGCAACACTGAATCCTTAACCCACTGAGCAACGCCAGGGATCAAACCTGTGTCCTCATGGTTACTAGTCAGGTTCGTTACCACTGAGCCACAATGGGAACTCCTAGGCTTTTGTTATCTTAACAAATGGGGATTTGGAGTTCCTGTATGGCTCAGTGGGTTAAGGATCAAGCATTGGGGGTTGGATGGCTGCTGTGGTGCGGGTTTGACCCCTGGCCTGGGACCTTCCGCATACCATGGGTGTGGCCAAAGAAATGGGGATTATTATGAACTGAGTGTAGAAGATCACTTCCAGAATTATGTTCTATACCTTGGGATAATATATTATAGAGATTATAAAATTATTACTACAAAGAGAGGGAAGAGTGAGACTTCAAAAGTCTCTGGCACAACAAGGACCTACTATTTAGCATACAGAACTATATTCAATACCTTGTAATAACCAGAAAAGAATCTGAAAAAAAAAATATATATATATGTATTTATTAACTGAATCACTCTGCTATACACCTGAAACTAACACAACATTGTAAATCAACCATACTTCAATTAAAAAAAAAGTCTCTGGGGAGTTCCCTTCATGGCTCAGCAGTTAATGAACCCAACTAGGATCCATGAGGATGTAGGTTCAATCCCTGGCCTCATTCAGTGGGCTAAGGATCCGGCATTGCCGTGAGCTGTGGTGTAGGTTGCAGATGTGGCTCAGATCCTGAGTTACTATGGCTGTGGTGTAGGCCAGCAGCTGCAGCTCTGATTTGATCCATAGCCTGGGAACTTCCATGTGTGGCCCTAAAAAGCAAAAAAATAAATAAAATTAAATTAAAAAAAGTCTCTGGCTCAGAAGCCACAAAGGAAAATACTGATAAATTATCTACATTAAAGAAAAAGAGAAACAACTCAAGAGTAAAATGGACAAAGGATGTGAACTGGTAGTTCACAGAAAAATTAACACATATTATTAATAAACAAATTAAAATTTCTTAACCTCACTTTTATTTTTTAAATTTATTTTTATTTTTTTTATTTTTTGTCTTTTTAGCTATTTCTTGGGCCGCTCCCGCAGCATATGGAGGTTCCCAGGCTAGAGATTGAATCGGAGCTGTAGCCGCCGGCCTACGCCAGAGCCACAGCAACGCGGGATCCGAGCCGCGTCTGCAACCTACACCACAGCTCACAGCAACGCCGGATCGTCAACCCACTGAGCAAGGGCAGGGACCGAACCCACAACCTCATGGTTCCTAGTCGGATTCGTTAACCACTGCGCCACGACGGGAACTCCTTAACCTCACTTTTCATTAAAGAAATATAAATCTAGGGAGTTCCTGTCGTGGCGCAGTGGTTAACGAATCCGACTAGGAACCATGAGGTTACGGGTTCGGTCCCTGCCCTTGCTCAGTGGGTTGACGATCCGGCGTTGCCGTGAGCTGTGGTGTAGGTTGCAGACGCGGCTCGGATCCCGCGTTGCTGTGGCTCTGGCGTAGGGTGGCAGCTACAGCTCTGTTTAGACCCCTAGCCTGGGAACCTCCATATGCCTCGGGAGTGGCCCAAGAAATAGCAAAAAGACAAAAAAAATATATATATATATATAAATCTAAACAATGAGACACTATTTTTATACATATTTGGAAAAAATTAGGTTTGATAAAATCCATTATTAACAGGAACTCATTACACACGGTGATTCAGAGTGTAAATTAATATAAGTACTTTGAAGGATAATGGGATGATATATATATCAAAATGTGACTCATTGATTCCACTGTAAGGAATTTTGCCTCCAGAATTACCAACATATATCTAATACTAGGACACAACACTGTATGAAATTCCAAAAACTGGAACAAACAAGATGTCCATTAAGAGGAATACTGTTAAACGAATCATATTATATTTACACAATGGAATATTATGCAGCTCTTAGAAAAACGTCAAACACAACATGAGCAACTGAGCTCTTGAATTAGGTGGTATGAATTAGGCTGCTAGTTCTACTATTTACTAGCTGTGTAAACCTGAGCAAGTTGTTTAAATGGTTTATCAGTTTCCTCATATATAAAATAAGGATACTAATGCTATTTCCTGTAAAACACCTAGAGGAATCCTAGCAGAAAGTGTTCAATCTCTCTCTTACATACACACACACACACAATGATATGAATATGAAAATACATATGAATTTTCCTAGGACACACAAATAATTGTTAACAGTTGCCTTCGGGAAGGCTAATTTTTCATTTTATACATTTCCCCTAAGTGTTTTAGTTTTTTTCTATGTAATATATTACTTGTATTTTCAAAGTGGGAGTGGGAACAACAGACCTGTCCATAATACACTGCTAAAACAAAAAAGCAGATTACAAAGCAGAATGCATGTATGGTCACATTGTTGTTGTTGTTTTGCTTTTAGGGCTGCACACTATATATATATATGTACGTGTGTGTGTGTGTTTGTGTGTGTGTGTGTGTGTGTAGTCTTTTTAGGGCTGTACCCGAGGCATATGAAGGTTGCTAGGCTAGGGATAGAACCAGAGCTACAGCTGCCAACCTATGCCACAGCCACGGCAACATGGGATCCAAACTGCATCTGCAATGTACACCACAGCTCACGGCAACACTGGATCCTTTACCCACTGAGCAAGGCCAGGGATTGAACCTGCGTCCTCATGGATGCTATTCAGATTTGCTTCCACTGAGCCAAGATGGGAACCCCCATATATATATTTTTTTTAAATAATAAGACAAAGGCTATTTTAAGAAATAAAGTCATCTTACCCACCATTCTACACATCTAGGCAACGTGACACATGAATCATGCTAAAGGTGCTATCCGATCTCCAAAGTTTCCAAGGAAAAAGATTCTCTAACTTCTTTTCTTCTTTTTTTTTTTTGTCTTTTGTCTTATTAGGCTGCACCCACAGCACATGGAGGCTCCCAGGTTAGGGGTCCAATGGGAGCTGTAGCCGCCGGCCACAGCAACGCCAGATCCGAGCCGCGTCTATAACCTACACCACAGCTCACGGCAACACCGGATCCTTAACCCACTGAGCGAGGCCAGGGATCGAACCTGCAACCTCATGGTTCCTAGTTGGATTCATTTCCACTGCCCCATGACAGGAACTCCAAGATTCTCTAACTTTTCACTATAGGGTTTTCACTAGCCATAAGGACCTATCAGGAGTTCCCGCTGTGGCCCAACAGGATCGGTGGTGTCTTGAGAGTGCTGGGACACAGGTTTGATCCCCAGCCCGGCACAGTGAGTTAAAGATCCGGCATTGCCACAGCTGTGGCTGTGGCTTGGATCTGATCCCTTGCTTGGGAACTCCATATGCCACAGGGTAGGCAAAAAAATTTAATAAAATAAAGTAAAATGGAATTAAAAGAAAAAAAAAAAGACCTGTCAGAGTACAAAGAGTAAAGCAAACCCCCTTTCAAAACCAAAACCAAAAAAAACCCCCATGAACTCAAATACCTGGTTTTGTGTGGCTTGCTTCATCCAGCTTCTCAGCTGCCAAAGTCACGGGTACCACATCTGCCTTGAGCTCTTCCTTCCCATCAGTGCCCACATCTTTCACTATGATGTTCACATTCACCTTCTGACCAACCCTGGGTTTGGCTGCTGGATTAGCATGCTTCCAGAAACGCTGCTTCAAGGCTTCCAGTTCTAAACCAAACACCAACCAGTATGTCAGTTTGCCTCTAAGATTTCAGTTAATAATTACAAGCTAAGTTTTTTAAGCTCAATAAAATTGTAGGGAAAAAAGATAAATCAAAAAACTCCTTTGCTACCAACACCTGTGTCCAATTTATATGCCTTAACCCAAACTGATGAACTGCTGCAACGGCTCTTCCTCAATATACTTCAAAACTTATTTTAGGACAGAAATTTATAACCAAAGCTTCTATATATGTGCAATTCCTTTTTAAAAAATGTATTGAACTAGTAGAAAAAAATACTATACTTCTCAATTATTCTAGGCCTTAATTTTTCATGGGTTTCGTTTCCTTTTTAAAAATTCCATATTTTGAACATTTCACTATTAGCAATCTCACTAAATTGTGGACAAAGTCAATTTTAAGAAGTGGAAAAAGAATATAATGATCACTACAGTAAGGGATGTAATTCAGCAGCAGAACTGGGGGAAAAAAAATTTTTTTGGGGGGGGCTGTACCTGCAGCATATAGAAGTTCCTGGGTTAGAGACTGAATCCCAGCCACAGCTGCAACCTACACTACAGCAGCGGCAATGCTGGATCCTTAACCCACTACACTGGGCAGGGCTTCAAAGCTGCATCTCAGCAGCTACCCAAGCCACTACAGAGACAACACAGAATCCCTAACCTGCTGCACCAAAGCAGGAACCCTGGAAAAGTTTTTTGATGAAACTTTTATACTGATATAGTCAGTATAATCAGAAAGGAAATCCCACTTATAGGAGTTCCTGTTGTGGCTCAATGGTAACAAGCCAGACTAGTATCCATGAGAATGTGGGTTCAATCCCTGGACTCCCTCAGTGGGTTAAGGATCTGGCATTGCTGTGAGCTACAGTGTAGGTCGCAGATGCAGCTTGGATCTGGCATGTGGAGACTGTGGCGTAGGCCAGCAGCTGTAGCTGTTCCCTAGCCTGGGAACTTCCATATGCCACAGGCATAGCCCTAAAAAGCAAAAAAGGCAAAAAAAAGAAATCCCACTTACAGGTAAGTCCTGTACCACACATTCAACTTGCTTACAAATGTGTGTATACACACATACACACATGCACACACACGTATATACATAGATATTGGGAGTGAGTTCAGTGGTCTAATAGCAATAGGGCCTTTCTCCTCTTCCCCACTGCTATTGCTCAGAACTTTCTCTCCTTTCTCCCTCGGCCAGCTGCTACCTGGCACCATCCCCCACTCCCTCTGTTTAACGAGTCAATCAAACCACAGTGGGATCTGTTGTAAGAGAGCTGGCAGTCATAAAGAGAAAGGAAAGGAAAAGAAGAAAAAGTTCCTTTGGGGTTGAGGGATGCTGTCTATTTCTGCATACTGTGCCTTCTTTTCCATGTTAAAATGTCCAGGATGCTCCAAGTTCGGTTCTTTTTCTAAAATGCACTCAAATCATACTTTAGTAGTTTTGGGGTTAGCATCTAAATACTATTTTCCCTTCCTTGGAGGTCTTAGTAGAAAAGGAGATGAACTGGAGGAAACCTTTGTGTTCTGAGTCCCTAACAGTATTTATTAGTAGCAAAAATCTAACTCCAAAGGATGGTATGTTCACATTGCCAACCAAAGAGTAGGGAGAGAAGCTGTCTGTATCCCATTTTACAGTAGTTCAAGAAAGGTGGCAGTGGAAAGGAACAGAAATAGGCAGGTCATTACTGGTGCCAAGAGAATAAAAGAAAGGGGAGGGGAGGAAAACTATTCAGAACCTAAAATAAGTTAGGCAGGAATTGCCTTCACTCTTCTGGAGAAGGCCAGGTCCCTCAAATCCCTTCACCCCCCAACCCACTGGAGCACCCACTTTCCTTGCCCTTTACTACAGGACTCAACCACCACCCTCTTCACTAGAATCCCTGTTCAAGCTCCTCTCCCTCCATCAGTTGTTTCCCAGCACATTTCATCTAAGAGAAAAGTCTCTGCTCCAGCTCATATCTACACCTTAAAGCCCTGCATGATCTGGCCTCTGGTGACCCACCCCCTTACAGGCCTCACTTCAACTAGCCAGAGCACTCTGCTTTCTCCTGCTCCGTGTCTTTTGCAAGTCCATCACCTCCACCAAGAAAGTCCTCCCTCACTTCTCTGCCTTCGTATCTCCTACTCAGCTTTCAGGACTCAGCTCAGGTATCAGCTCCTTTCAGAAGCTTCCCTGACTCCCTGTGAGGAACTCTTCCTCTAGGCTCAAAATATGCACAACACTTAGCATCTAATAGTATAATGGTCTGTTTGCCTGCCTGTTACTCCTACTAGACTTTCATTTTCTTGAAAGCAGGGACCACATCTTACAGAGCACCCAAAAATATGCTAAATAAAAATTTATTGCATAAGGAGTTTCCGCTGTGGCTCAGCAGTTAACGAACCCAATTAGTATCCATGAGGATGTGGGTTCGATCCCTGGCCCCACTCAGTGTGTTAAGGATCCAGCATGGCCGTGAGTTGTGGCGTAGGTCACAGACATGGCTCGGATCCCGCATTGCTGTGGCTGTGTTGTAGGCTGGCAGCTGTAGCTCCGATTTAACCCCTAGCCTGGGAACTTCCATATGCTGTCAGTACAGCCCTAAAAAGATTAAAAAAAAAATGTATGCATAAATAAATGAATGTTGACATGTGTAAATATACATCAACATTCATATTATATTATGGAACCGGCTGATCTGGAAACCCAACTTTCATGTTAAATATTATTTCTGAAGGAAAACATCCTGAGTTAAAAATAAGTGCCCATTCATGAAAGGATGCTTAATATTGCTAATTATTAAAGAAATGCAAATCGAAACCACAGTGAGGTACCATCTTCCACTGGTCAGAATAGTCAGCATTGGAGTTCCCATCGTAGCTTAGCACTTAAAGAATCTGACTAGCATCCATGAGGATGCAGGTTCAATCCCTGGCCTTGCTCAGTGGGTTAAGGATCTGGCGTTGCTGTGAACTGTGGTGTAGGTCACAGACACAGCTCGGATCCTGCATGGCTGTGGCGTAGGCCAGCAGTTACAGCTTCGATTCAACCCCTAGCCTGGGAACCTCCGTATGCTGTATGTGCAGCCCTAAAAAGCAAAAAAAAAAAAAAAAAAGAAGAAGAAAGAATAGCCAGCGTTAAAAAGTCTACAGGAGTTCCCTTGTGATGCAGTGGGTTAAGGATACAGCATTGTCACTGCAGCAGCTCAGATCACTGCTGTGGTATGGTTTGATCCCTGGACTGGGAACTTCTGCATGCCATAGGCATGGCCAAAAAGAAGGAAAAAAAAAGTATACAAATAACAAATGCTGGAGAGGTGTGTAAAAAAGGGAACCCTCCTACACCTTTGGTGAGAATGTAAACTGGTATAGCCACTATGGACAACAGTATGGAGGTTCCTCAAAAAATTCTAAATACAAGTTGCCATATAATCCTGCAATCCCACTCCTTTTCTCCAGGCACATATCTGGAGAAAACTCTAATTTGAAAAGATACACACACTCCAATGTTCACAGCAGAACTCCAAGGTTCACAGCAACAAGCCAAGATATGGAAGCAACCTAAATGTTCATTGACAGATGAATAGATAAAGAAGATGTAGTATATATACAATAGACTACTACTCAGCCATAAAAAGGAATGAAATATTGTCTTCTGTAGCAACACGACCTAGAGTTTATCATACTAAGTAAAGTAAGTTAGAAAGATAAATACTATATGCTATCACTTACATGTGGGATCTAAAATATGACACAACCGAACTTATTTACGACAGAAACAGACTCACAGACATACAAAACAAACTCATGGTTGCCAAAGGGGAAAGGAGGAAGGGGGAATAAATTAGAAGTTTGGGATTAGCAGATATAAACTAATATACATAAAACAGACATTCAAGGTCCTTCTGTATAGCACAGAGAACTAAATTCAGTATCCTGTAATAAACTATAATGGAAAAGAATATGAAAAATAACATATATAACTGAATCACTTTGCTGTACCCCAGAACCTAACACAACATTGTAACCAACTATACTTCAATTGAAAAAAAAAGTGCGTATTTATGTGCCAGGCACTGTGCTAGTTCCTTCTATAAGCCAACCAAACTCTCCAAGCCTTAGGAGTTCCCATCGTGGTTCAGCAGAAATGAATCTAACATCCATGAGGACACAGGTTCAATCCTGTAACTTCAGAGATCTGTCAACAAAGGACCTTGTTATAGGTTAAGTTGTGTCCTCCAGAAAGATAAGTCCTCATCCTAACCCTTGGTGTCTGTGAATGTGACCTTATTTGGAAGTAGGATTTTTGCAGGTATAATCAAGTTAAGATGAGGTTGGCCCCATTCCAACATGACTGGTGTGTACTTATACGAAGAGAAGGAGTTCCCGTTGTGGCTCAGTGGTTAACGAATCTGACTAGGAACCATGAGGTTGCAGATTCAATCCCTGGCCTCACTCAGTGGGTTATGGATCTGGTGTTGCCGTGAGCTGTGGTGTAGGTCACAGACGCGGCTCTGACCTGGCGTGGCTGTGGCTGTGGCGTAGGCAGGTGGCTACAGCTCCAAATTAGACCCCTAGCCTGGGAACCTCCATATGCCGCAGGTGTGGTCCTAGAAAAGGCAAAAAGACTAAAATAAATAAATAAATAAAATAAAATATTTAAAAAAAAAAGAAGAAGAAGAAGACGGGACTTCCTGTCGTGGCACAGGGGAAACGAATCCGACTAGGAACCATGAGGTTGTGGGTTCGATCCCTGGCCTTGCTCAGTGGGTTGAGGATCTGGCATTGCCATGAGCTGTAGTGTAGGTCGAAGATGCAGCTTGGATACTGTGTTGTTGTGGATGTGGCATAGGCCAGCAGCTGTAGCTCCAATTCATCCCCTAGTCTGGGAACTCGCATATGCTGCGGGTGTGGCCCTAAAAAGACAAAAGAAACCCCCGAAAACCTCCCCAAACCTCAGTTTCTTCATTTGCAAAATAATACCTGGGGCTACGAAAATTAAGAAAGATAACAAAAAAATCTGTCAGTATCTAATATAGTAGACACCCCAAAAAAAGTTTTCTTGGAGTTCCTGTATGGCTCAGTGAGTTAAGGATCCAGTGTTGTCACTGCTGAGGATCAGGTTGCTGCTATGATGCAGTTCAACCCCTGGCTTAGGGAAGTCCTACATGCTGCGGGAATGACAAAACAATTCTTTTCTTCCCTTTCCTGTTTCTTAGTCCAAGAATGTTTAGATAATTTCTGGTCCCACATAACAAAATTTCAGTGCCTAGTATAGAATGTACTCAAAAAAGTTTCTTTCCCATCTCCTAGTCTGAGACTGTTTACATAATTTCTTGTCCCATACAACAAAACTTTCCCTCCCTAATCTGGGCAACAGCTTATTCCCATGCTTCCTTGCTAACAGAGTTATGCCACACAATCCTTCCACCTCATTCCCAGCTCTGGTCAAACTGACTTACACATCCTCCCAATATGCACCCCACAGAGCTCTTTCTGTCCCTTCCAAGAATGTCCTTCTCTCCACTTACACAAAGTCCACCCATTCAATCAACAAAGACTCACTAAGCTTAATTTACACGCCAGACACTGACTGACCTAGTACCCACCAACCATATTCTATTTAATAAAGAAGAGACTTGATGTACATAATTTCGCTAATAACAGAAACAGCAGCCACCATTTGAGTGTTTCTTTATGCTCTTCGTTTATATGCACTATTTCAACAAATCTTCACTACTGCCCTGTGAACCAGATAGTGCTATTTCATTTTTTTAAAAAAGATGGCTTGGAGAGGTCAAACAGCATATTCAAGTTTAAATAGTGAGTAGAGAAGTCCAGATTCAAATCCCAATCTTGCTACAGAGCCTAAGCTCTTAATTATCATACCGCACCGCCTTGATGCCGAGGAAGCGCCCAATTTTACCTATAAGTCAGGACATTTACCCAATGTGGGTAGTATTTGAGTTCTCTCTTAAAGGATCATTCGTTCACTCATTCATTCAATAAACATGGTTGCCTACAATGTATCATCCATTTTGGAAGCACAGGGGATAGAGTAGAGAGCAAGCCAGAAGATCCCTACTCAAGGTATAATGGGAAAGGTAGTGCATCAGTAATTACACTCACTCACTCTTCAAGCCTTCCTTTAACCACCTATTATAAGAGGCTTACTCCTTCTCTGAACCCCCAACATACTTTATTCTTAATGTTCCTTTCAGCAAAGAATATGCTTCCCTTTTCTCTATGTTATTTAATTTTTTCCAATTATAGTGACATATTCAGGATAGATGTCACTTACCACTTTATCTTTTGTATTACTGTCATTTGCATACTTCTTATCTCCCCTTAGAGTGTAAGTAGCTTAAGTGTAGGATAAATGTCAGATTTCTCAAACATGCCTTATAGCATCTTGCATGCAATGGATAGTTTAATATTTGTTGAATGAGTGAAAAAAAAAAAAAAAAGAAAAGAAATTCAGTTTTGCAGACAATTTGCTGAACCAAAGTGCTTCCAACTGTGACAAACTGAATAAGGCTTTTATCAGTGTCATGCCATAACGCAATGTACCCTCCTTTGTACATTAACTATCAACAGGTTTCCATTTTAAACAAGGTTTAGAACATTCTGATACCCTGCCAAGTGTATCTACATGAGATTCTACCTGTGATTCATCTGTAGAATAAGACCATGTGTGGTTATTCGTTTCTCCCGTATTCCTTATCCTCCACAGCAGCAAATAATAGAAAGCTGACAGAATAGATCACTCTAGAGAATCTCTCCACAATTCAGAGCATTACCTCTGTTGGTTTCAGGTTCTTCAAGTATCACAAAAGAATCTTTGTCAGCACCCAGCCGAGGTTTAATGAAAACATCTACTCCCAGTTGCTTAAGTCTATCCACAGTGAACCTCCTAATTTTGTCAGGTGGCACTACTGCTGCTGATTTAGTTTGCTGGCTGGGCTCTTCCACCTTCTCATCTGCTTCTTTTGTTTCTTTCAGGTCTTCTTCTCCCTCCAGGGCAGGAGGTTCAGGTGCCACGAGCCCTCCAGCCCGATACTTCTCACTGTCCTTGTCCCTAAGGAAGCTGCATTCTTGTGCCACCAAGATGTCTCCAGGTGAAGGTCTAGCATCACTTTGTTCCTGTTCCTTGGGAATTTCTAGCTTTTCACTTCCCATCAAATTCTTACTGCAAGATTCATGTGATCCAGTAGTGGTCTGTGGTTCGTTTGTAACTTCAAGGAGCGCATTGGTTTCCATTTCATGTCCTGCACCTGTTGTCTGCTCAGAATCTTTGCTATGGGGGTCATTATTCAGCTCAGTTGTATTCACAGTATCAGTGACTTCTTTGTGATGGCTTGCCTGATACTTAGATGACCTAGAGGATGGGAAATAAGTCGGGGTTGAAAATTACCATAAATCTGAAATATTCTCATCCTTCAGCACATAATGAACCAGTTAACACTAGTTTTAAGGGAGGGGGGAATCTGAACTCTTTATGCCAAGTATTTGTCTCAAAACTGAACATTTGTGAAAATTATAATCACAAGGAAAAAAGGTTCTTACTTCAGTAGCGCCATTGCATTTCCCTGGCAAGTGGGCCGGGGTTTACGTTTGTAGAATTCATGAATGGTTTTATTCTCAGGCATATGATATGGAAGATTAAGTGCAGACTCTATAAAATGGAACAAAACAAGCAAATACATATACTGTATATTCTGAAATGTCGCTTCATGTTCAGTTAACTAAACAATAGAACCAAAGCCATCACCAGAAATAGAAAATATTTCTGCCTTTACTAAAAACAGGATCTAGGAGTTCCCGTCGTGGCTCAGCGGTTAATGAATCCGACTAGGAACCATGGGGTTTCAGGATCGATCCCTGGCCTTGCTCAGTGGGTTAAGAATCCCGTGTTGCTGTGAGCTGTGATGTAGGCCGCAGATGCAGCTTGGATCCTACATTGCTGTGGCTGTGGCGTAGGCCGGTGGCTACAGCTCCAATTTGACCTCTAGCCTGGGAACCTCCATATGCTGCAGGAGTGGCCCTAGAAAAGGCAAAAAAAAGACAAAAAAAACACAAAAAACCAAGATCTAAATACAAAAGAATTCCCTGAAGACCAGTGGCTTTTAAAAACTAGTTGTGAAATCAAACTGATCCAGGAAGTCTTTTAAAAATACAGATTCTGGGGTCCCATTTCAAGCCTACCGAATCAGAATTTCTGTAGGGCATACAAATTTATAAATTTGAAAGGTTTGTATAAGGGATCCTGATGCAGACAAGCCAAAGACAACCATTTTTAAAAACTCTCTTCTGGGAGTTCCTGTCGTGGCTCAGTGGCTAACGAATCCGACTAGGAACCATGAGGTTGCGGGTTCAATCCCTGGCCTTGCTCAGTGGGTTAAGGATCCGGCGTTGCTGTGAGCTGTGCTGTAGGTTGTAGACGTGGCTCGCATCCCACATTGCTGTGGCTCTGGTGTAGGCTGGCAGCTACAGCTCCTCTTTGACCCCTAGCCTGGGAACTTCCATATGCCACGGGAGTGGCCCAAGTAATGGCAAAAAATAAATAACTAAATAAATAAAAACTCTCTTCTGTTTTTGTTCTGTTTTGTTTTAGGGCTGCACCCGCAGCGTATCGGGGTTCCCAGGCTAGGGGTCGAATCAGAGCTGCAGCTGCTGGCCTATACCACAGCTCACGACACCACCAGATCCTTAACCAACTGAGCAAGGCCACAGACTGAACCCTCAACCTCATCGTTACAAGTAGGATTCATTAACCGCTGAGCCACAAAGGAAACTCCAAAAAACTCCTTTCTCATAACCACTACAATTCTGGAAATTTTCTCAGTTTATACTAATGATCCAGAGGTTTTAGAATAACAGCCATTCAACAACGTCAGTTCTAAACATGATATTATAATCCCATTCATATTAGGATTGTTTAAAAAAAATAAAGTCCCCAACATCCAAGTTGAGCTTACAAAGAAATAATGTGATTTGCCTCAATGTTTACCATACTGGTTTATATTACCTCGAATAAGGCGCTGAGTCTCGCTATGCAATTTTTTTAATGCTTCCTTACTTAACTTGGCTGCCTTTCTTTCCTTAAAGAAAACAAAAGGTGAAACTATATTAATGCTATTATCCAGAAACATAGTCATCCTTAAGAGTCTACTTCCTCCAAGAAACAAGGATGGAGAGGGAAGGGTAAATACCTGTAAGCTTGATATGATATAAACTTCAAGAGCTCACTTATTTGCAAGTCCCATAGAATTAATTCAACCCAACTCATATTTGTGTCCCGACTATGTACAAAGCAATATTCTGGGTATCAGGAAAATGCGATGGACACGATGGAATTCCTGAGAAACCCACAATCTCCAGGGAAAAGAGCTCAACATGACAACTATATAGGGCTCTACCTCACCTTCCTTGTGGTGCCTTTTGGTAATCCACTTTCTTCTTCAAACGAATAGTCCCCACTCTCCAAAGACAATTCCTTTTTCTAAAAGAGAAGATTGCACATGGATAAACAGGGACAAAAATTAAACTGACACAAGAGGATGTTGCTTAGTCAAAGACTGCTTTTGCACTCCAACAGCCCATCATGCTACATTAATAATAAATCAATAATTACTAAGTATAGTTGTTAGACACACAGTATCCTATAAAGCCTAGGAAACAAACTGGATGTCTTAAATGGAGCTTGGGCCCTCATTTCTTACACCCCTGCATTTAATCTTTCCCTCAGGAGGGAAAACGACCCCCAGGGAACTAAAGATAATCTTAGGAAGAACAATTATGCTTCCAAACATTCAGGACAATAATGCTTTGACTGATGCTTCTCTCTGATACCCTTTCTGAAACCCTATAGGTTCATTTCCTAGAGGCTACCAGATTATAAAATTTACATCTCTGCCCCATTATTTCCAACCTGCTTCTTACATACAGTATCCTACTTTCCCCCTCAACATTCCTTTTAGGACAATGAAAATACTAGTTTCCAAACAAGTTAGCATGTCTACCGCTTGTACTGCATGATTCCAAAATTAACAGCTGAAAAACATAAATCAATTGACACGATTTTCTTCAGTTAAAAAAAAAAAATTAAGGAGTTCCCATTGTGGCTCAGTGGTTAACGAATCCGACTAGGAACCATGAGATTGTGGGTTCGATCCCTGACCTTGCTCAGTGGGTTAACGATCCGGCATTGCCATGAGCTGTGGTGTAGGTTGCAGACTTGGCTCGGATCCTGCGTTGCTGTGGCTGTGGTGTAGGCCAACAGCTACAGCTCCAATTAGACCCCTAGCCTGGGAACCTCCATATGCCACGGAGTGGCCCTAGAAAAGGCAAAAAGACCAAAAAAAAAAAAAAATTAAGATTCCCACAGCAATTCAGAACAAAGCAAAGGTTAGAAGTAATGGGTTAGCTTTTATTGCAGTCATCTTTTACTTGCCTTGTGTTTTTTTACTTTGTTTTTCATAGCCACCCTTATTGATTCTAATGACTCTTCATCTTCCAGTGGAGAGTTACTTTCCTCCTCCAACCCAGTTTCAAAAAGGTCTTTATCCACAAGTAGACAGCCACTGTCATTAAATGGCTGTTTCATATCATCTTCCTAGACAATACATAAAGAAAAAGCAAGATCCAATCATTTTAAATCCAGTATTTTACAACATCATACAGCAATTTGCATCAGAACAAGAAAAAGCACAGGCTTCATCAATAGACAAGTATATCGCATCCTACAACATTCTCACTGGTTCCTAATCCACAGTCATCTTTTGACGTTCACACTGTGACTTCATGCAATTGTCCAAAACTAATGTAAAAAACAGTACACGTCATGGCGCAGTGGTTAACGAATCCGACTAGGAACCATGAGGTTGCGGGTTCAATCCCTGGCCTGGCTCAGTGGGTTAAAGATCCGGTGTTGCCATGAGCTGTGGTGTAGGTTGCAGACGTGGCTCGGTTCCCACGTTGCTGTGTCTCTGGCGTAGGCCGGTGGCTACAGCTCCGATTCCACCCCTAGCCTGGGAACCTCCATTTGCCGTGGGAGCGGCCCAAGAAATGGCAAAAAGACAAAAAAAAAAAAACCCAGTACATTTTTGAAAAGTTAATTAAATACTTATTAAGCAATCAGTAAATAATATTTTTAAAGTTAATTAAATATCTACTAAGAAACTAGTTTATAAAACTTGAAGATAGTTTTTCTAGTTAGCAAACAAGTCTTTTGACTGATGGATGCATGAAAAATCCTCCTGTGAAAGTTAATTTTCTTCAGATTAGAAGCAGCAATAAATAACTCTACATGTTCACAAAGAACATCAGAAACCCATTTACTTGGAAGTGTCCTTATGTACCCCAAATGGAGAATGAGACCAACAGGTATGAAATCGCAAACCTCATTACTTGCAATGCAAAACAATCAACTCAGAGCTATATTCTGAGTAAAGAAACAATCTCAAGAACTAAAAACAACTCTTTATAAAATGTTAATCTGCCTCAGAAATAGCAAATTTTGGAGTTATCATTGTGGCTCATCAGGTTAAGAACCCAACTAGTATCCATGAAGATGTGGGTTCAATCCCAGCCCTCACTTAGTGGGTTAAGGATCTGGCATTGCCACAGCTTGTGACATAGGTCACAGATGCAGCTGGGATCTGGCGTTGCTGTGGCTGTAACGTAGGCTGGCAGCTGTAGCTCCAATTCAACCCCCAGCCTGGGAATTTCCGTATGCCGCAGGTGCAGCCCTAAAAACAAAAAAAGAAAAGAAAAAAAAAAAGAAACAGCAGATTCTTCTTTTAAATGTACCTCAGTTTTTGTTTCCTTCTTTTTCAGCCGCTTAATTTTCTCCAGCTTTCTCTCTTCTTTCTCAAGTCTTCGCTTTGATTTTACTTTTGCTTTTCGCCCAGATTCTTCTTTATCATATATGGGCTTTTTGGAACTCTTTCTGTCAACTGTAAATTCCAGAGAGTTTTCAGATTGGAGACCCAGCCCTAAGCAAGGTGTCGTTTGGGTTTCAAGATTATCCTGATACAAAGACTCCTCGATGTCACTTTCATCACTGTCCATCAGAGTTTTGTACACCCTTCTAACTTTTCTATTTTTCTTGGCATATAAGTTCTCTTTATCTTCCTCCTCAATGATGTCATTGCTAGTTTTCTCTGGAGAGGCATTTGTATCCTCTCTTTCAGAGTCACTGTCTTGTAGCACCTTCCTGCTTTTCAGTTTCTTACTCACAAATATCTCTTCATCTGAATCTGGAGGAAACAAAAATTTTTTTAGAGGTCTACTGTCACCTGGCCTTCTTCCTAGTCCCACTACTCCTTAAAAACATATCCAATTATCCAAGTGATACCTTGTGAAATTATGTAACTAACACTAAGAACTGACTGTAGCAAAACAAATCTAAAAATACGTTTTTGAAAAAGATCTTCCCTGGAAAAATACCTCTTGCTGAGAAATGTAATTATACATATTTACAACGTGTAAAGTCGTTCTGATCCTTCTGGCAGGTGTTAAAAATCCTTTTATTATAGAATGAATGCATTCAACCAGGCAATGTGGTAGTTTCTAGTCATTTAATACATTCAATAATATGATAGGAAAGGTTATTTTCAAAAGATTGCAAGCACTATTATTTTGCTTTTATAATAAATAAAACAATAAAGTTAGGTATTATTAATTTAATAAATCAAGAGAAAAATGAAATTAATCCTGTCCACTTACAACCCAAGCTCCCACATTCTATTCCTGAAATATAAGTTCTGACTATTACAAACCTCTTTCACTCAAGGGCCCAATTGTTTCAGAGCTGCCCTGTCCACTGTCTAAAGGACTATCTGCTTCTTCTTGTGAAATGAGTTTTGAATCATTGATTTCTAGATGAACCTAGAAAATAAGAATATACTTTGCATTAACCAGCAGATGAAAGAAAGCTCTAAGTACACAAAAAAACACAAATCATCTTGGGATCATCAGGCTGAAATAAGGAAAAGAAACAATTTAATGATCTAACAAAAGAATGACATTAAGAATTACTGTACAAAAAAAGCCGACAGAAATTCATTGTTGACCTTTGAAGGATACTATAGAACAAACTATTTTGAGTAACAGCAAATAAATTTAAAGAATCAAGCATTTACTGTGTTTTTCTGTGTGAACTGTTTCTCAGTGTATCCAAATGACAAGTTAAATAACATCACAGAGAGGCAATTTGTATGTGGGAAACTCTATAGCATGAACTGTATGGTTTCTTTAACAGTACATTGCAAGAAAAAAGAGGGAGGGGGACTTACAAAGAGAGTTAAGATACATATATACACACATATATCAAGGACTGCAATGTGTAGGTTTTATTTGGATCTTGATTCAAACAAACTGAAACTCTATGTATGAGTCAAAGAAACATGAACACTGACTAGGTATTTGATATCAAGCAATAATTCTACATTTTTAGGTGTGGTAATAAAATTGTAGTTATCTTTTTTGGAAAGCCCTTACCTTTTAGAGATGCATAATGAAATAGCTGTGGATGAAATGTGTGGAATTTGCTTCCAAATAATCCAGTAAGGTGGAGAGTCAGGGGGCAGGGGTATAAACGAAACAGATTTGTATGATTTGATAATTGTTAAAGTTAGGTGGTGGATTCATTACAAATTTTCCCCAAAAACAAATGAAAAATAAAAGTCACAAGTAAAAAAAAATCTAAGAAGGTACATTACGTAACTTGACCAGTTAGTGACCAAGCTGACCCTCCATACCAGGTCTCCTACCTCCTTGCTGTAGGTAGGACCATGAATCAACTTATTAACAAGGCAGAAAATATGAATATCTGTAAGGTAATATGGCACAAGACTTCACCCTAATGGTTTCTCAAGCAACTAATAAATTGATTTGAATGTTTAGTACAATTATTAAAAAAATAACTAAGAAGTTCCATTGTGGCACAGCAGGTTAAGTATCAGGCATTGTCACAGCTGTATCACAGCTGCAGCTCGGATTCAATCTCTGGCCTGGGGACTTCCGTATGGCACAGGTGCAGCCTAATAATAATAATAATAATAACAAAAAATGACACAAACTGAGGAATCACTGAGGATCATAGGAATATATGATCTGAAATCCAATCCAAAGCACTAAGATATGGAAACTGAGCTCAGGTAACCACGAAGCTCAATACATGGTGATGCTCTTAATCATTATTCTAAGCAATATGCAGCAGAACCAGAAACAGGGCCCGGAAGAGGGTGGGACCAGAATGTTTTGAACATTCAATAATCAAAATATTTTAGTGCAATATTAAAAGAAAAAAATCAAATTGGCAAATTATAGCTCATGAGGTCAGCCACCTGCTTTTGTAAATTAAGCTTTTTGGAAACGAGGGCCAGGATTAGGGTAAGGTGAATGAAACAGAGTAGTGCAAACACAGGGTCAGATCGCCTTTATTTTAAAGTTTGATAGTTTGCACAAAATCTAATCATGGATTTTTTTACGTTAATTTTTTTAATGCTGCATTAAAACACTATCTTGATTACTAAGTGTTTTGGCGCCCCCTTAACCTCTGCTCCCAGGACGACTGCTTCACCCTAATCCCAGCCTCAGAAAAATAACACACATCTGGAAAGAGACGTCGTCTCTACCTCCAATTCCGATAGCGACCAGCCAGCCACCACTAGAGAGGCTCAGAGACTGATACTTTCCCCTCTCGGCGCTGTGCGATGACCTCAAAAGGCCTCTTCCAAACCCAATTTCCAATTCCCTAAGACTTCCACCGTCCATTTACAGAGATGGCCCGTTTCGGCCTGGTCCTTCCTCTCTTTTGGAGGCGCTGTTAGGGGAAGAGCTCCCACCACGGGAAACGCGCCAAAGGAGCGGGCAGATCAGGCTGAGCAGGGGCAGGCGGCTGGCTGCGCGCGCGCCGCAAAGATCAGGGGCAACACGGCCGAAGGGACGAAGGCGCGGGGAACTCAACGGCGGGACCAAAGAGTGGAGTCGCGAGCGCGCCAGGCCAGCGGGTTTATCTCCGCGGGGCCGCGAGGCCGAGCCGCCGCGGTGCACGCCGGGAGCTGTAGTCCTCCCACCCTCCGCGACCTGCTCGGCCCGGTTCGACCACTGCACCACCCCACCCCACAGCGCTGGGCCTCCACAGCCGCGGATGGAGGCGAGTGCATGAACTCACTGCGGAAATCACTTCGCCCGTCATGACTCCGACCTCTTCAGCCCACCGCTCGGAAAGAAACAGTTCCCGGCTTCCCTCACCCGGGGTGCGGCCGCTCCCGCCGTCTCCTGCCCGGCAGCGGCGTTCGAGCTTTCGCGCCCAGCAAGCCTGGTGGCCCCGCCCTGGGCGATTTGTACCAATCCGGAAGAGGCTTTCTACGTGAGGCCACGCCCCCACCATGTCCTACCAATCACGAAGCGCCTTCGGCCCGAAGTACGAATACAGTCTGGGTTGCGTTGGCGGGTCGCGCCAAGTCTTGTCAACTGAGGCTGAGGGAGGCTGGAGGTGTTCTGGCTGCCCGGCTGCCAGACCCTCTGGCCTTGCGAGACAATACCCTGAGAGTGGTAGTCTTTGACCTTTGACCTTTGCCTTAGCGCGACAGTTTCCATCAGGCACAATTTGAGGAGTAAGCCCTTCAGACGGGAAATGAGCTGGGAGAAGATCCCTGGGCACCTGGGGGCATCCCCTGCGGGGATTTTCTCCAGGACCTCCATTCCTGGAGCAGCTGGATCCTGCCTGCTCCTTCTCGTACATGGCACTCATGCCACTGGACATCAAAAAAGAAAAGTTTTGTGGGCTGCTCAGGTACCAAAGAATATCCTTTATAATTTTATTTACTCTTTATAATATTATTTAAGTTTAATTAGATTATGCAGAAAACACCCACCCGTCCCACTCCTATACTCTTTATTTATTTTTTCTCTTTTCTAGGGCCGCACTCGCCGCATGTGGAGGTTTCCAGGCTAGGGGTCTCATCGTAACTGTAGCCGCCAGCCTAAGCCAGAGACACAGCAATGTGGTATCCGAGCCGCGTCTGCGACCTACCACCACAGCTCACGGCAACGCCGGATCCTTAACCCACTCAGCGAGGCCGGGACCGAACCCTCAACCTCATGGTTCCTAGTCGGATTCGTTAACCACTGAGCCACCACGGGAACTCTTTCTTTCTTCTTCTTCTTTTTTTTTTTTTTTTTCCCCTATCTTCTTTAGACTAGGCAGGATAAATAAAGTCTGGAGTCAGACTAATTCCAGACAATTCTAATCCCTCGTCACTGTGCTTGTTACGATCTTTTTGCCCCTCCAGCTCTGTTCTCTGTCTTTCCTTATCCTGCTCTGTCCAGGTAAGGCTGACTTCTCCCCACTGCTTGATTTGAGCTCCCTTACCCTCTAGATTCTTCCTGAGTCAAGCTACTGGAGGGTACTTTGCAAGATTACTGTAAGGAAGAGATGAGAGCTCCAAGATACAAAGCTTAGGGCAGTTACCCACCCCCCCTTCACGCACCATGATTCTATCCACTGATAAGGTGACCAACCCATCCTAGTTTTCTCAGGACTTTCCCAGTTTTAGCCCTGAAAATCTCACCTCCCAGGAATCTCCTAGTCCCAGGCAAACCAGGGTGGTTAGTCACCCTATCCTGGCCTCCTCTTCCAAGTTTCCAGCTTTAGCTGGGTTCAAATAAAAGTTCTCTCTTCTCATCTTCATTTCATCACTCCTCAACCGACTTCTACTCCCACCAAGATCCCATCATCCATCCTCTTCTCTCACATCTCAATCCATCCAACTTTTTATGCACTTTATGTCAATTTCTACATTGACGATTCCCCAATATACATCTACCCACTCCTCCCTCATATTTGGAGGACTAACATTTATTGGGGGCTTAACCTAGGACAGAAAGAGTTGTGAGAATTTTGCAGTTGTTATTTAATCTTTAGAGTAACTTTGTAAGTTGATATTACTATCTCTATTTTACCAGAGGAGGAAACAAAATATTTAAAAGGCTGATTGTGAGACAATTATACTTTTGTAATAATAAAATAAAGTACACCTTATCCCCCCCCCAAAAAAATAAAGGGCTAGTAACTGGTGGAGCCAACATTCACACCCCGTTCACTCTGACTCCCGAGCTCACACTCCTCAAAGGGATCTTTCCTGGACACCTTCTACATTGTCCTTCTGTCCCCTGTACTGGTTTCCCTGGTAGCACTCACCTCTAGCTAAAATTTTATTTTTGTCTATTTTTATATCATTGCTTCAAAAGAACAAGCATTGTCCAGAATGCCCTGGTGGGCAGAGGGGTAAGGATCCTGCATTGTCACTGCTGTTGCTAGGTTATTCTATCCCTGGCCCCTGGCCCTGGAACTTCCTCATGTTGCAAGCATGGCAAAAAAATAAAAAAATAAAAGAGGACAAGCTCTTTAACACCACATTTTCTTTAACACCATATTCTCATTCTAGAATAGTCGTTCTTTAAACATGCATCTGAATGACCTGAAGGCCTGGTAAAAACAGATTGTTGGACCCCATTCCCAGAATTTCTGATTCAGTATGTCTGATGTGAGGCCCAAGAATCTGCATCTCTAACAAATTCTCAGGTGATGTTAATGCAGCTGGTATGGAGAGCACACTTTGAGAACCAAGGGCTTTCCTGGTTCATAGTAGGGAAGTCAGTCAAGTCAGTTTAATTTGTTAAACTAATTAACTCACTCACTTGACAACTATATTATTCTTCTTGTACACCCTCTGGAAGTGAATAAATGAGATGATACTTCTGATATTAGCATTTCCAGAACTAATTAGCATTTTCCTCTCTTTGGGGAGCACCTCTTCAGTCACCAGAGAAACAGAGAGAGAGCTCTGATTTGGAAAATAGGTGGCAGGAATGAACTGAGAAGGGGAAATCTTTTGTTCTGTGTATTAACTTGGGCCAAGCTAAAGTGGGTCTGTATTTGAAGTTAGCAATCTGTATTCCTAATTTTGGTGAGAATAGAGTGCCATAATCCAATTTACCAGTTCAGAAATCTGGAAGTCACTTTGACTCCTCTTTGTCTCTTGATTCTCAAGGTTAATCATCCAACAAGCTCTGTTTATGAAGTTGATAGAGGGAGGTGAAGGTAAGGTCTGGAGTGTTCACTTGGCAGGAATTAGCCTTGAACCTCTTCCATAAATGGCTTTGTGATTTTAGATATGACATTTAGCTTCTCGAGCCTTGTTTTCCTTATCTGTAGTTAGGAAACATTGGATTAGACCATGCCTCTCAAATTGGCTTGATTGGCAGAACACCTGAAAGTATAAGAATACAGGAAATAGGAGTTCCCATCGTGGCGCAGTGGTTAACGAATCCGACTAGGAACCATGAGGTTGTGGGTTCGGTCCCTGCCCTTGCTCAGTGGGTTAACAATCCGGCGTTGCCGTGAGCTGTGGTGTAGGTTGCAGACGCGGCTCGGATCCTGCGTTGCTGTGGCTCTGGTGTAGGCCGGTGGCTACAGCTCCGATTAGACCCCTAGCCTGGGAACCTCCATATGCCGCGGGAGCGGCCCAAGAAATAGCAAAAAGACAAAAAAAAAAATACAGGAAATACATTTCAATACCTTCACATTTTTTGGGTCATATAAATTAGGAAATGTTTTCACTAGTAGGATCTATAATTATATCACAAAAAATCAATATAAAAAATTAATTATGAAAATATTGGTGTTCCCATTATGGCTCAGTGGTAACGAACCCGACTAGTATCCATGAGCATGCAGGTTCAATCCCCGGCTTCCCTCAGTGGGTTAAGGATCCTGTGTTGCCACGAGCTGTGGTTATGTCATAGACTCAGCTTGGATCCCGAGTTGCCGTGGCTGTGGTGTAGGCTGGCAGCTGCAGCTGATTTGACCCCTAGCCTGGGAACTTCCATATGCCACAGGTGCTTGTGGCCCTAAAAAGACAAAAAAATTGGAGTTCCCGTCGTGGCGCAGTGGTTAATGAATCCGACTAGGAACCATGAGGTTGTGGGTTCGGTCCCTGCCCTTGCTCAGTGGGTTGACAATCCGGCGTTGCCGTGAGCTGTGGTGTAGGTTGCAGACGTGGCTTGGATCCCGCGTTGCTGTGGCTCTGGCGGCTCTGGCGTAGGCCGGTGGCTACGCGGCTCCGATTCGACCCCTAGCCTGGGAACATCCATATGCCGCGGGAGCGGCCCAAAGAAATAGCAAAAAGACAAAAAAAAAAGACAAAAAAATTAATCAATTATGAAAAAATAAGCCGTGTAATTTAACACATTCAGCCCATTCCAAAGTTCTATTTATATTTGCTTGCTGGCAGACAAACAAAAACAGATTCCAAAGGCATAAGAAAGTTTGGAGGGATAAAGTTGAGCAAATTATGTCTTTTACTTCATCTTTTCTGTGAATTGAGAAAGTCTACCATGCTAAATTTTTAGTACTCTTCCCTGTCTGGAATTGAAGTGTGAGAAATGTTTGCTTTTCTCAAGTTCTTGGCTGCTAAATCTTCATCCCTGGAGAAGCACTGCCACCATGTGACAGGGCTTGGTCATGTCAGTCCATCTAGTGCCTGTAGTTACTCTATCCTAAAACCTTTTTTTTCTTTGCTTCATTTTAAAATTATTCAACGAGTTGTTTAAATTTTCCTTTGGAATAGTGAAGTAATTACATCTTCTAGAATCTGCTTTCAAAAACAATTTTGTACTGTAATTCCATATAGTTATAAAGCTTCTCCAGGAGAATGCCTGCTTAGAGGCCAGAACTATTTTTCTTGCTTGATGTGGTGTACTCCCTGACCTTTAAAAATGGCACAGGACCTGACACATAGTGGATGCATAATAAATAATTGTTGAAAGAATGATTAAAATAAGCACAAGGAGTTCCCTAGTGGCTCAGCGGGTTAAGGATATGCTGTCGTCCCTGCTGTCGCTTGGGTTGCTGCTTTGGCACTAGTTCCGTCCCTGACTAGAGAACTTCTGCATGTCATGAGCACAGCAAATAAAATAAAATAAGCCTAAAAAAATGAAACTAAACAAAATACCAGGGCCTTTTCCTGAGACGTGATAGCACACACACCATCAGCTATTTTGTAGGCAGAAGCTCCTTTACTGTAAATTTTGGCAACCTAAAATACATATCAAATATTCATCCACTCATTCAGCAAGACTTGAGTCCCTATTTTAAGCCTAAGCTAGACACAGAGAATACAAAGATAAATAAAATACAGTCTAGTTCTCAGAGAGCTTCCCATTGCTGTTTGAAGTTGGGCAAGTAAAAAGGCATGTGTAATAGAAATGTATACAAACAGCTGTGGGGGCCCTGATTTTGCCTGGGGCAATTCAGGGGGAGATGACTCCTAAACTGAGTTTCAAAGATGGATTGGAATGTTCCCGGCTGGCACGGGAAGAAGGCATTCCAGGTATGTGCAAGGGCTTGATGAAGCATGTTGTGTTGGGGAACTGAAAGTAGGTCAGGGCAGCTAGAGCACGGGGTGTGTGTTTGGGTTGCAGGGGGGGGGGGGCGATGGCCAGAATTGGGAAGGCTAAAAGTTAAACAGGGAACAAGAAGTCTGGAATGCTATGCTTAGAGCTTAGTTTTTAGACAATCTGAACTGGGCAGCTGAGGGTAGTGGTGGTGGAGGGAGTTATTAAGAAGGAGAGCAACATGGTTAGATGTATGCTTGAGAAAGATTATTCTGGCAGCATATGAAAGATGGATTGGAAGGGGATTAAACTGCAAGGAAGACCAGTTATCTAGGTGGGAGATTATAGAGACCTGAACTAGGTCAGTGATAGTAACAATAGAGAGGAGGAGATGGATTGGGGGAAAAGAGGCAAAATTGACAGGGCTTGTTGATGAATACCCTTGGGGGACAAGGGACAGTAGAATCAATGTAAAACTAGTAACTCTCAGGTTTCGGGACTGATGAATGCCAGACTAGGATGCCAATCACCAAAATTGAGAATACAGGTCACTAAATCTAAATACAGACTCACTTTAGTTTGGCACAAGTTAATGCAGAATAAAAGATTTCCCCTTCCTAGCTCACCTCTGTCTGCTCTTTGTCCAAATTGGAGCTCTCTCTTGGCTTTTCTGGTGACTGAAGAGGTATCCCACAGGCACAGACCCTTCTCTTCTTTCCAGTTCCAAACTTCTATGTATGCAGCTCCCAAAACATTAACTCAGCAGTATCTGAGTATTAGTATCTCCTTCATATGTTTTCTCTTCAATTCCCTTTTCTGGCTACCTACCCAGGGAAAAATATATATATATGAGAAATTCCTCTGGCCTGCTTTATTCAATTTCCCATACAGCCTTATTCTTCAGTTTTTGTAAAAACTCAAGTGTTTTCACAACTCAACCCTCCCTCAAGCTTTATAGAAATTTGATGGCTTACAGTGAGAGTAGTGTTGGTTTATTTATTTATTACTTTTTTTTCTTTTTAGGACTGCACCCGAGGCATATGGAGCTTCCCAGGCTAGGGGTTGAATTGGAGCTGCAGCTGCAGGCCTATGCCACAGCCACAGCAACACTTGATTTGAGCCCCATCTGCAACCTATGCCGCAGCTTGCAGAAATGCGGGATCCTTAACCCACTGAGCGAGTATCAAACCCACATCTTCATGGACACTATGTCAGGTTCTTAACCCCCTGAGCCACAATGGGAATTCCGAGTAGTGTTTATTTAGATATTAGCATCCCCAGCACTTGGTCAATTATATCTCAACCACATATGCCTCAGCTAGTCTAGGGAGAATTTACCCATATGTGCATGTTTGGAGGAAGGAGATTCTATCACAGAAGGACAAAGGGGATCTGCTCCACTCCTACTTTCTGTTCAGTTTCAGCACCTTATGGGTAGCCTAGTGCCTGACCTTCTTCAGACAAGCCATGTGATTCAACTGTACCTAGAAGGGCAGAGTCTAATAGGAATATAGTAACTTCTTTAAGAACAATATAGTTGGAGTGGGGAAGGAACACTTCCTAAAACAGGAGGTGGTACTGGACAGACAAAACAACATCATTCCCACTGTAGGCCCAAAGGATGGTCTTACTAGGGATGTTCAACCAGGGGATGCATCATGGTTGTCATAATGACCCTGCCTCTACTGAAATTTAATGGGTAGGGCCAGAGTTGCTAAATGTCAGTAAGAAACACTGAAATAAGCAAAAAGAAAGAAGGAGAATATTTTTAGGTGGGAAAAATGGAGTGGGTAAAGGCATGGAGACAGGAAAGATGGTAAGAGTTTCAGAGAATTGACTTAATAATGATGGAATGGAAGGTAGGGGATAAGATGTCAAGGTTGTTTAATTAAATTAAGCTCATTACAGAACTATAGAGTGTCTCTTTGGAGCCTGAATATCTGCTAGATACATGGATATATAGAGAGAACAAGATAAGATAGCTTTGAGGATAAAACACACATACAAATAAATTATAGAGCAGATTGTGATGTGTGTCAGGAAAGAGATGAGATTCGTGCTCTGGAAACAAGATCATAGCAGACCTAGAATATGAAGCACAGAACTTTTTGTTTTGTTTTTGGTTTTTTCTGGGTTTTTTTTTAGGGCCACACCTGTTGCATATGGAGGTTTTCAGTCCAGGGTTCTAATCAGAGCTACAGCTGCCGGCCCACACCCGTGACAGCAATGCCAGATCCGAGCTGCGTCTGCGACCTACACCACAGCTCATGGCAATGCCAGATCCTTAACCCACTGAGTAAGGCCAGGGATCGAACCTGCAACCTCATGGTTCTTAGCTGGATTCGTTTCCTCTCTGCCATGACAGGAACTCCTGAAGCACAGGACTTTAGACACAATATAATTTGTTCATTCTCTTCACAAGCCTTTATTGTGCATTGTGACAGACTGTTAGAATAATCATAGTTCATTGTATCCTCTCCATTTTTCATTGTGATTTTTCTGCACCTCTTATCTCATTCTTGATCTCTTCAATCTGAGTTGTCCTTGTTACTTACCTTGATCAACAGAATGTAGTGAAGGTAACCTTGTATAGATAGCTTCTGAGGCTAAGCCTTAAGGAACTTTGCAGTTTTCACTTCTATTATCTTAGTACAACGCTGTCACCATTTAAGAAACAGAAATGTCTTAGATGCACCACATAGAAGAGAATCCTGCAAGACTTGACTATCTTGGATGTTCCAACCTTGTTGAACCTCCAGATGAATGCACAATGTGAGGGACCAAAGGTGAGACAGAGAAGAACCCACTGACTAAACCCAGCCAAGTTTCAGAATTGTGGGCAAATCAATAAGCCACTAAATTTTAGGAGTTCACTGGTGTACCAGTAGGTTAAAGATCCAGCATTGTCAGTCGATCAGGTCACTGCTGTGTTGAAGGTTAGATCCCTAACTCAGAACTTGTACATGCCATGGGTGTGGCCAAAAAAAAAAAAAAAAATCCATTACTTTTTAGTATGCTTTTCTATGTACAAAAAAATAATCAAAATATTGGAGTTCCCATCGTGGCTCAGTGGTTAACGAATCTGACTAGGAACCATGTGGTTTCGGGTTCGATCCCTAGCCTTGCTCAGTGGGTTAAGGATCTGGCGTTGCCGTGAGCTGTGGTGTAGGTTACAGACACGGCTTGGATCCCGCATTGCTGTGGCTATGGCGTAGTTTGGTGGCTACAGCTCCAATTCGACCTCTAGCCTAGGAACCTCCATATGCCATGGGAGCAGCCCAAGAAATGGCAAAAAGACAAAAAAAATAAATAAATAAATCAAAATAAACTTTCTGTGGATCAGGCATAGAGACTAGAGTTTGAAACAAAATTTCTGTTCTTATAGAGAACATAGATTATCTTGTAGCAGAATATAGACAATAAAAAATAAGTAAATATGTGTTCTCCGTGGCACAGTGGGTTAAGGATCCAGCATTGTCACGGTGGTGGTTCCAGCTGCTGCTCTGGCACTAGCTCAAGCCCTAGCCCAGGAACTTTCACATGCCACAGGAGCAGCCAAATAATAATAATAAATAAATATATAATGCCAGATAGAGGTAAGCATTTTGAAAAAGAAAAGAATGATAAAGGATTATAGGGTGGACCCCAAATAGCCAAAACAATCTTGAAAAAGAAGAAAAAAGCTTGAGGCATCGCACTTTCTGATTTCAAACTATGTTACAAAGCTATGATAAGTATGGCACTGTCATAAAAACAGACACATAGATCAATAGAACAAAATAGAGAGCCTAGAAATAGATCCATGGATATATGGTCAATTTACAACAAAGAAGCCACGAATACACAATGGGGAAAGGAGAGTCTCTTTAATAAATGGTGTTGGGAAAACTAGATAGCCATACGCAAAAGAATAAAACTGGACCACTATCTTGCACCACTCGGAAAAATTAACTCAGAATGAATCAACAACTTGATCATAAGACCTGAAACCTTAAAACTCCTAGAAGAAAACATAGAAAGTAAGCTCCCTGACAGCAGTTTTGGTGATAATTTTTTGGAATTGGCACCAAAAGCAAAGGCAACAAAAATAGACAGGTGAGACTACATTGAAACCACAGCAAAGGAAACCACCATCAAAATGAAAAAGCAATCTATGGAATGAGATAAAAATTTGCAAATCACATATCTGAGAAGGGGTTAATATTCAAAATACAAAGAGGAGTTCCCGTCGTGGCGCAGTGGTTAACAAATCCGACTAGGAACCATGAGGTTGCGGGTTCGGTCCCTGCCCTTGCTCAGTGGGTTAACGATCCGGCGTTGCCCTGAGCAGTGGTGTAGGTTGCAGACGCGGCTCGGATCCCGCGTTGCTGTGGCTCTGGCGTAGGCCGGTGGCTACGCGGCTCCGATTAGACCCCTAGCCTGGGAACCTCCATATGCCGCGGGAGCGGCCCAAAGAAATAGCAAAAAGACAAAAAAAAAAAAATACAAAGAACTCATACAACTTAATAGCAAAGACAAAAACAAACAATTTCCTTTTTTTTTTTTTAAATGGCCAGAGGATTTGAATAGACATTTTTCCAAAGAAGATATACAGATGGTGGACAGGGACATGAAAGGTGCTCAATATCACTAGTCATCAGGAAAATGCAAATCAAACCACAAAGAGATAGCACCTCATATCTGTTAGAATGGCTGTTATCAAAAAGGCAAGTGATAACAAGTGTTGGCCAGGATGTAGAGAAAAGGGAATGCTTGTACACTGTTGGGGATAATGGAAATTGGTACAGCCACTATGGAAAACAATATGGTAGTTCTGTATTGTTTGAAAAAAGCAAGAACCATATGTTCCATCAATTGCACTTCTGGATATTTATCTGAAGAAAATGAGAATACTAACTTGAAAAGATACATGCACACTTATGTTCTTTGCAGTGTTATTTATAATAGTCAAAATATGGAAATAATCTAAAAATTCATCATTGGGTGAATGGATAAAGAAAATGTGCTATAAGTATAGATATTTACAGGAGTTCCTAAAGTGGCTCAGCAGTTAATGAACCCTACTGGTATCCACGAGGATGCAGTTTCCATCCCTGGCCTCGCTTAGTGGGTTGAGGATCCGGCGTTGCTGTGAACTGTGGTGTAGGTCACAGTTGTGGCTCAGATCTGGCATTGCTATGGCTATGGTATAGGTGGGCAGGTAAACAGCTCTGATTCAACCCCTAGCCTGGGAACCTCCATATGCCACGGGCGTGGCCCTAAAAAGCAAAAAAAATATATATTTTGAAACCAAATTTATGGCTACCAAAGAGGAAGTGTGGGGGGGAGGGACAAATTAAGGGGTTGGAACTGACATATACCCACTACTACATATGAAATAGATAGGTAACAAGAACCTACTGTATAGTACAGAGTAAACTATTCAATACTGTGTAATAACTCATATGGCAAAAGAATCTGAAAAGGCATGGATCTACGTATATGAACAACTGATTTACTTTGCTATACACCTCAAACAACACAACTTTACAGGTCAACTATACCCCAATAAAATTTATTTTAAAAAAAGAAAAAGGTTAAGGATCCAGAGTTGTCACTGCTGTGGCTCAGGTCGCTGCTATGGTGCAGGTTCAACCTCTGGCCTGCAAGTATGGCCAAAAAACAAACAAAAAATCATTTTATAACAAGTTCTGGTTCCTCAAAAAAACAAAATAGATGATCCAACAATTCCACTTCTGGGCATTTATCCAAGGAAACATTCAAAATGATATATTCATACACACATCCCATATTCACTCTGACATTATTTGTAACAGTCAAGACATGGAAACAACCTAAGTGTCCTTTGATGGATGAATGGATAAAGAAAATGTATAAGATATATATGTATTTTTTAAAATTTCTATATCCATACATATATACATATATCATACATATATACACATGCGGTATATATGTATATGCGGTGTATATATATACACGCACACACACACAGTGTATGCACACACACACGCATATATATACATACAGATACGTACAATGGGATATTATTCAGCTCATAAAACGAAGGGAATCTCTCCCTGTGAAGAAACATTCACAGTCTTACCTCCTGTCCTAGTCCCAGAACCTGTAAAGGTGACTCCACTGGGGCTGGCTGGGGGAGAAGAGGAAGGCTTGTTCCAGAAGGAACTGTCTGAGGGAATCATAAGAATTTCTAAACTTGGAAAAGGGGGCTAAATTACTCACTGAAAAATTAGTGTTGTTTTTTTTTTTCCAGGTTGGAATAAAGAACACATACTTAACACAATGGAATCCAACTCTTGGAGGACATCAGAAGTGGAATTTTCTTATACAACCTAGCTATTCAAATTAGCATACAATCTTTTTAGCCTTTCTAAATAAATAAAGAGGGTTTTTTTGCAAAAAAAAAAAAAAAAGGAAATCTCACCATTTGTCACAACACGGATGGAACCTTAAGGACATTATGCTAAATGAAATAAGTCAGAGAAATACAAACACCATATGATCTCACTTATGTGTGAAATTTAAAAACAAACAAACAAAAATCAAACTCAACAGTTACAGAGAACATGTTGATGTTTGCTAGAGGCAGGGATTGGGGAGTGGGCAAAATGGGTGAAGAGTCACAAGGTACAAACTTCCAATTATAAAATAAATAAATCCTGGGTATGTGATGTACAGCATTGTGACCACTGTTAACATTACTGAATTGCATTTTTTTCTTCTTCAGCCATACCCACAGCATATGGAAGTTTCTGGGCCAGGGATCAAATCTGAGCCACAGCCACCACGTACACAACAGCTGCAGCAATGCCGGATCCTTAACCTGCCTCACCACAATGGACTCTCTGACCTACCTCTTAATGGGTGAAATGTCAAAGAATGTGTGGCCATGTTTTAAAACCACCGCAAGTTCTCAGGTCAAATGTCTCTGTATCAGAGTGGCTATTCCTTCCCACTTTTTCTAAAATTGCCTCCCCTAGGTACTCAATTTCATTTTGTTTATTCTACAACTCTCATCATAATGTGTAGTTATCTATTCTTTTGTTACTGTTTGTTTTTTTTTATCATTAATCTCATTTCAAGACTACGGACTCCATAAGGACAGGAATCCTGCTTCTCTAGCTCATCCTTGTATTCCCATGATCTGTGCTAGCACAGGAGCTAGCACATGGCAAGTACTCAATAAATAGTCACTGAGAAAACTGAGTAACACATAAGTCAATACATATTTTCACATAACTTAATAGATTCTTATCTTTTCATCATCTCAAACATGCTTGAACACCCCCAGAGCCTGGACCTCACTACCTCCTGGAAACCCTTCCTTCTTTGGACCACTCGGTTATAAGAAAAATCTTTTAAAAATTAATTATTTTCCCCAACCTACAGATAAAGGAGGCTTGTTCAGGGCTGAGGAGGAAGTCAAAGGGAGTGGGCATTTTTTGAGCCCATCCTAAGTGCCAGGCACTGTATGAGGCACTTTCCATTCATTATCTTTTTTGATTCTCTCGATAACACTATGAAACATCCATTTTGCAGATGGAGAAAGCTGAGGTGCAGAGAAGTGAGGTGGCTTAATGTCACGTGGTCTACAGAATTGAATTTTGAGAATTACATCCAGGTTTATCTCATTCCCTAATTCATTCTCTTTACTCTGTCTTGAAGAAGAGAAAGAAAAATCAATCATCCTCATTAAAAAGTGTACTAGAAATTAGGGCTGAAAGTAAACATAGTAGTCTCTATGTTTATCAAACCCTCGTGCATTGCCCTCCTTGCTAGCTATGTCATCTCATTTAGAGAGATGGCAAAATCAAATATAGTTGCCAAGTCTCTCTATTCCTGACCCCTAGACCGTGAATATGTAGAAAGTTGCCTGCAAAAGACACAAGAGGGTCGCTTCTATTCAGTATTGTATTGGAGGTTCTAGCCAGGGCAATTAAGCAAGAATATAGAAAAAGCATACATAGTGGAAAAGAAGTAAAATCAATCTCTATTTACAGATAGCATGATCTTATATATAGAAAGCAGTAAAACACACAGAGACAAGTATTAGAGGTAAGAAAATCAATCTCTATTTACAGATAGCATGATCTTATATATAGAAAGCAGTAAATACACAGAGACAAGTATTAGAGGTAAGAAAAAAATTCAGTAAAGTTATGGATACAAAGTTAATATTAAAAATCAACCAACTATAATGGAAAAAATAAAAATCATTAAAAAAAATCATTGTAGGGAGTTCCTGTTGTAGCGCAGCGGAAACAAATCTGACTAGTATCCATGAGGAGGCGGGTTCCATCCCTGGCCTCATTCAGTGGGTTAAGCTTCCTGTGTTGCTTGAGTTGTGGTGTAGGTTGCTCAGATCTTGAGTTGCTGTGGTTGTGGAAGTAGGCTGGCAGTTTCAACCTCTAGCCTGGGAACTTCCATATGCTGCGGGAGCAGCCCTAAAAAGCAAAGTGGGGAAAAAAAAAAAAAAGCAATTGCATTTTTGGAGTTCTCTTGTGATGCAGTGGGTTAACGATCTGGCATTGTCACTGCTGTGGCTTAGGTTGGATCCCTGGCCCTGGAACGTCTATATGCCATGGGTGTAGAAAAAAAAAAAATCGGGAGTTCCCATTGTGGCGCAGTGGTTAACGAATCCGACTAGGAACCATGAGGTTGCGGGTTCGGTCCCTGCCCTTGCTCAGTGGGTTAACGATCCGGCGTTGCCGTGGGCTGTGGTGTAGGTTGCAGATGCAGCTCAGATCCCACGTTGCTGTGGCTCTGGCGTAGGCCAGCGGCTACAGCTCCGATTAGACCCCTAGCCTGGGAACCTCCATATGCTGCGGAAGCGGCCCAAAGAAATAGCAAAAAGACAAAAAAAAAAAATCGGTTGTATTTCTATACATGAACAATGAAAAATTAAAAATGAAATTAAGAAAACAATTCCATCTACAATAACACCCCCCAAAATAAAATACTTAGGGATAAATTTAACCAAAGAGGAGTTCCTGTCGTGGTGCAGCAGAAATGAATCTGACTAGGAACCATGAGGTTGCAGGTTCAATCCCTAGCCTCTATCAGTGGATTAAGGATCTGGTGTTGCCGTGAACTGTGGTGTAGATCACAGACACCGCTCAGATCTGGTGTTGCTTTGGCTCTGGTGTAGGCCTGCAGCAACAGCTCTGATTAAACCCCTAGCGTGGGAACCTCCATATGCCACAGGTGTGGCCCTAAAAAGACAAAAAAAAAAAAATTTAACCAAAGAAATATAAAATCTATATCCTGAAAATACTGTTGAAAGAAATTAAGGAAGACCTAAATAAATGGGAAGATATCCCATATTCACGGATTGGAATACTCAATATTGTCAAGATGGCAATACTCCTCAGATTGATTTACAAATTAAATGCAATCCCCATCAAGATTCCAACTGCCTTTTTTTTTTCCAGAAATAGACAAGTTGATCCTATACTTCATATGAAAATGCAAGAGACCTAGAATAGTCAAAACAATCTTGAAAAAGAAGGACAGTTAGAGGATATATACTTTCAGATTTCAAAACTTTTTACAAAGCTACAATCAAGACAGTGTGAGGGAGTTCCCATAGTGGCTCAGTGGTTAACGAACCTGACTAGTAACCATGAGGTTTCGGGTTTGATTCCTGGCCTCCTCAGTGGGTTAAGGATTTGGCATTGCCGTGAGCTATGGTGTGGGTCCCAGACGTGGCTTGGATCACACGTTGCTGTGGCTGTGGCATAGGCCAGCAGCTGTAGCTCTGATTGGACCCCTAGCCTGGGAACCTCCATGTGCTGCAGGTGCGGCCCTAAAAAAAGACAAAAGATGAAAAAAAAAAAGGCAGTGTGATAATAGCATAATAATAGACATAAGATTGATAGAATACAATTAAGAATCCAGAAATAAACTCTTACATTTACAGGCAATCGATTAATTTTGACAAGGGTTCCAGACCATTTGTTGGGAGAAAGAACAGTCTTTGACAAATGGTGCTTGGACAATTGCGTATCCACATGCAAAGGAATGAATTTGAATCTCTACCTCACTTCATACACATAAGTTAACTCAAAATACATGAGAAATATAAATGTAACGCTGACACCTATGGTCAATTAATCTTTGACAGAGGAGGCAAGAACATAAAATGGGAAAAAGAAGGTCTATTCAGCAAGAATTGCTGGGAAACCTGGACAGCTGCATGCGAATCAATGAAACTAGAACACACCCTCACACCATGCACGAAAATAAACTCAAAATGGCTTAAAGAATTAAATATAAGACAAGACACCATCAAACTCCTGAAAGAGAACATTCTCTGACATCAACCTTATGAATATTTTCTCAGGTCAGTCTCCCAAAGCAATAGAAATAAAAGCAGAAATAAACCAATGGGACCTAATGAAACTGACAAGCTATTGCACAGCAAAGGAAACCAAAAAAAAAAAAAAAAAACCCAAAAAGACAACTTACAGAATGGGAGAAAATAGTTTCAAATGATGCAACTGACAAGGGCTTAATCTCTGGGATATACAAGCAACTTATACAACTCAACAGCAAAAAAGCCAACAACTCAATTGAAAAATGGGCAAAAGACCTGAACAGACATTTTTCCAAGGAAGATGTATAGATGGCCAACAAGCACATGAAAAAAATGCTCAACATCCCTTATTATTAGAGAAATGCAAATCAAAACTACCACGAGATACTGCCTCACACCAGTCAGAATGGCCATCATTAATAAGTCCACAAATAAATGCTGGAGAGGGTGTGGAGAAAAGGGAACCCTCCTGCACTATTGGTGGGAATGTAAGCTGGTACAGCCACTATGGAGAACAGTATGGAGGGACCTTAGAAATCTATACATATTGGAGTTCCTGTCGTGGTGCAGTGGTTATCAAATCCGACTAGGAACCATGAGGTTGCGGGTTTGATCCCTGGCCTTGCTCAGTGTGTTAAGGATCTGGCATTGCTGTGAGCTGTGGTGTAGGTCACAGACGGCTCGGATCCTGCATTGCTGTGGCTGTGGCGTGGGCTTGCGGCTACAGCTCCAATTGGACTCCTAGCCTGGGAACCTCCATGTACCATGGGAAGCGGCCCTAGAAAAGGCAAAAAAGCCAAAAAAAAAAAAAAAAAAGAAAAGAAAAAGAAAAAAAGAAAGAAACCTATACATAGAACTACCATATGATCCAGCAATCCCACTCCTGGGTGTATATCCAGACAAAACTTTCCTTAAAAAAACACATGCACCCACATGTTCATTGCAGCTCTATTCACAATAGCCAAGACATGGAAACAACCCAAATGTCCATCGACAGACAATTGGATTAGGAAGATGTGGTATATATACCCAATGAAATACTACTCAGCCATAAAAAAGAACGACATGGAGTTCCCGTCGTGGCGCAGTGGTTAACGAATCCGACTAGGAACCATGAGGTTGCAGGGTTCGGTCCCTGCCCTTGCTCAGTGGGTTAACGATCCGGCGTTGCCGTGAGCTGTGGTGTAGGTTGCAGACACGGCTCGGATCCCGCGTTGCTGTGGCCCTGGCGTAGGCCAGTGGCTACAGCTCCGATTTGACCCCTAGCCTGGGAGCCTCCATATGCCGCTGGGAGCGGCCCAAGAAATAGCAAAAAGACCAAAAAAAAAAAAAAAAGAATGACATGATGCCATTTGCAGCAACATGGATGGAACTAGTCTCTACTCTCATAGTAAGTGAAATAAGTCAGAAAGACAAATACCATATGATATCACTCATATCTGATACCTAATATACAGCACAAATGAACCTTTCCACAGAAAAAATCATGGATTGGAGAACAGACTTGTGGTTGCCCAGGGGGAGGAGGAGGGAGTGGGAGGGATCAGGAGCTTGGGGTTAATGGATGCAAACTATTGCTCTTGGAATTGATTTACAATGAGATCCTGCTGTGTAGCACTGAGAACTATGTCTAGATACTTACTTTGCAGCATGACAATGGGGAAAAAATTATGTATACATGTATGTGTAACTGGGTCCCTATGCTGTACAGTGAAAATAAAACAATAAGAAATCTTAAAACTTCAAAAAAAAAAGAAGTATAAATGTAAGAGCGAAAACTATAAAACTTAACAATTTAGGGGTTTCCTGGTTGCCTAGTGGTTAAGGACTTGGCATTGTCTCTGCTATGGCTTGGCTTACTGCTGTGGCTCGGGTTCAATCCCTGGCCCAGGAACTTCCACATGCCATGGGCATAGCCAGAAAAAATATATATCTTATATATAAATCTTCATGGCCTTGAATTAGGTTTCCTAGATGATGATAAAAAAAGCACAAGCAATCAAAGAAAAGTTGAACTTCTAAACTGAAAACATTTGTGTTTCAAAGGACACCATAAAGAAAGTTAAATGACATCCCACACTATGGGAGAAAAATTTTACAAACCATATATCCAATAAGGGACTTAATATCTATGGTGTATAAATGACTCTAACTCAAGAACAACAACAAAAAAATGATAAATAACCCATTTTTTTAAAGGGCAGAGGATTTAAAAAGACATTTTTCCAAAGATATACAACAGATAAATAAGCCTATAAATAGATGCTCAAGGAGTTCCCTGGTGGTTTAGTGGGTTAAGGATTCAGCACTGTCAATGCAGTGGCTCAGGTCACTGTTCTGGCATGAATTTGATCCCTGGCCCCGGAACTGCCACATGCCATGGGCATGGTCAATAAATAAATAGATAGGTGCTCAACATATTTAGTCCTTAGTGAAATGCAAACCAAATCCACAATGAGATACCACTTCATACCCATAAGGACAGCTATAAATTTTTTTAAATCTGAAAATAAGTGTTGGCAAGAATGTGGAGAAATTAGAACCCTTATGCATTGCTGATGGGAACATAAAATAATGTAGCAACTGTGGAAAACAGCTCCTCAAAAAGTTAAACATAGAATTAGCAGGAGTTCTTCTGTGGCTCAGCAGGTTAAAGACCCGGCTTTCTCACTGCCATGCCTCTGGTCACTGCCAGAGTGAAGGTTTGATCTCTAGCACAGGAACTTTCACATGACATGAGTGTGGTCAAAAAATTAAAAATTAAAAATTAAAAAAAAACCTATAGAGTTACCATATAACCCAGCGATTCTATTCCTAAGTATAACCAAAACAATTTAAAACATATATCCACACACAAACCTGAATGTTCACAGCTGCATTATCACAGCCGAAAAGTGAAATAACTCAAATATCCATCGACTAATGAATGGATAAACAAAATATGGTGTATACATACAAAAAATACATACAATGGAATATTATTCAGCCATAAAAACAATGAAGTTCTGATGTCATGGCTTGGATGAACCTTGAAAACATGCTAAATGAAAGAAACGATACAAAAGATCACATATTGTATGATTCCAATTACATGAAATGTCCAGAATAGGCAAATTCATAAAGATAGAAAGTAAATTAGTGATTGCCAGGGGCTGGGGGTAGGAAGGCATGGGAGTGACTGCTAACGGGTACAGGGTTTCTTTCCAGGGTGATGAAAATGTTCTGGAATTAGATGGTAGTAATTATTCCACAATCTGTGACTATACTAATAACCACTAAATTTTACACTTTAAAATGGTGAATTTTACAGTATGTGAATTATATATCTCAATTATTATTATTATTTTTTAGGACCACACCTGCTGCATATGGGGGCTCCCAGGCTAGGGATCAAATCAGAGCTGTTCCCGCTGGCCTATGCCACAGCCACAGCAATGCCAGATCCAAGCCTCGTCTGCAACCTACACCATAGCTCACAACAATGCCGGATCCTTAGTTCACTGAGCAAGGCCAGGGACCAAACCTGTGTCCTCATGGATACTAGTCAGATTCATTTCTGCTGAGCCACAATGGGAAATCTTATATCTTTATTGTTATTATTATTATTTTTTTTTTTACAGCTGCACCCACGGCAAATGGAAGCTCAGCTTCCAGCCTATACCACAGCTATCCAAGCACCAACAGATCCAAGCACTGGATCCAAGTCCCATCTTTGACCAATGCCACAGCTTGCAGCAACGCTGGCTCCTTAACCCACTGAGGTAGGCCAGGGATTGAACCTGCATCCTCATGGAGGTTATGTTGGGTTCTTAACCTGCTGAGCCACCATGGGAACTCCTATATCAATTATTTTAAATGCAGAAGAGCAAGGCTGCTGATGGAGTGGGAGCAAGTGGGCAGAAATTCTACTGGGATGCCCTGTGTCTCTTGGCAAGCTAGTCTAGTTCAGTAGTGTGCAATGCAGGTCCCTGTCCTCAGCCAGAGTGGCTCCACTTCAGCTCCCACTTAAGATTTTTGTTTAAATAAGGGGTCCCCAGCTAAAGAAGAGTGAAAGCCTCTAGTCTAATTGGCAGACTGCCAAGAAGCTCCTCCTTGACTTCTAAGCTCCAGACTTGTGGAAAGACAATATGAGGAGAGATTGGGGAGTCAAAACACCAACAGAGACCAGCAGTCTAGAAAAAGGTTGGAGTGTCACAAGCAGCGTGGGTGGCTGGACCTCTGCCGTCTGTCACAATGTCCACTAGCAAGGCTCCCTCTGGTACAATCTGGTCTCAGGAGAGTACTGACACCAGAGTAAGTCCAATTCCATTCATAACCAAGCATCTGTCATCCTCAGATGGTTGTGCCAAGTCTCAGTCCTCAGGTGGCTCAGACATACAATGTGTAAACATGCTTGGTCCCTGATGGCTCTGCTCCACTCTCTTGGACTGAGCCAAGATCATGAGCTCACTGTCTCAAGAGACAGCCAGACAGCAGTAGGGGAGCAGCTTTTAGCTGAGGGAAAGGAGGAAGGAAGAAAATTAACTATTGGGCACTTACTCTGAGCCACTGACACAGGAACATGTACCTATATGGTTTAGCATGCTCCTCACAGCATCCTTGAGCTGTAGGTGAAGGGACTTATTCCAGGTACTTAGAGCTAGTATGTTGTGGAACTGAGATTTGAACTTGGGATCACCTGATTGGAAAGTCTGTGCTCTGGAGAAGTTGCTAGTTCACTCAGAGTTTTTCCCATAGGCCTCTCCACTGGACCATTTCTAGCTCCCATAGTTTACACCTAACTTGTACATTGATTCGTTCATTCCATAAATTTCTGAGTAGGTATTTGGTGCCGGGTAAGGTGTTATGCAACAGAAACACAAACCCGCATACCTGAATAAGGCATAAGTCTGCCCTCAAGGATTTACAATGTAGTGGGAGCCAGGCTGAACTGAGACATAAGACCAGGAGCTGAGTTAATTATAACACCAAGGGAGGCCCAGTGGTAGTCTGACCAGATGGCTAGTAGTTTTAATATGAGAATGAGAATTCAAAGTTTGGTGCAATGGGGGCCAATAGACTGCCAATTCTCTACCCATCCTCCACCCTGTCTTGTAGATTGTGGGGCGTAGGAGAAAAGCAGCCACCATCAGAGAGAGCTGAGGGGGAAGTGGTATTCTGGGGCACTGCTTCTTATTAGCCACAGCAGGAAGTGGAGGGAGGGCTTGCCGAAGAGGCTGAGTTTAGGAGAGCTTATTCACTAGAGAACTTTGGTTTGGGAGAGCTCAGTCACCCCCTCGGAAAGGGGGTGTGAGTGCCTAGTGGGAGTGAATTTTGGAAGGAGACTGTAGATCATCAGAGTGATCAAGAGTGACAAATGTGAGAGACAGGGATTAAGGCGTTGTAGTCCTGACTACGGCATAAAAACATGTCATACTCAGGTTTCTGGGGCTATTTTCAGTACAGGAAACAAGCTATGGTCTCTGCTCAACACATCAAATAGATTATAAGGGAAATTTTGTTAGGAAGTGAGAGGGGGAAAGTCAGTCTCAAACCAGGTTAGAAGGCATCAGCACTGAGTAAACTGTGGGAGGAATTTAGCCTGGAGTGGAGAAGGGAGGTGGCTACTAGGTTTAACTCAAAACTTGAACTTTAGTTAGTTTTTCTTATCCTCTAAACTGTCCACCAGTCTGTTCATTTAGTGAATACTTCCTTCTCTTCAAACTTTTTGTCCCTTTCATTGTTTCCAGTAAATATCTGGTTTAACAGAGAAGTAGTATGGCACTATGGAAAGAACTTGGAGTATGTTATCAGTAGACTGGAACCAGTTACTTGATTAAAAGTCCCAATTCCATAGCCAGCCAAGGCTGGAATCAGCTAGGACTAGAATGCAGGATTTTATTTATTTTTATTTTTTATTTTTTTGTCTTTTTAGGGCCGCACCCACGGCATGTGGAGGTTCCCAAGCTAGCAGTCAAATCGGAGCTACAGCTGCTGGCCTATGCCACAGCCACAGCAACTCGGGATCTGAGCCACTTCTGCGACCTACACCATAGCTCGTGGCAACACTGGACCCTTAACCCACTGAGCGAGGCCAGGGATCAAACCTGCAACTTCATGGTTATTAGTTGGGTTCGTTAACCACTGAGCCAAGATGGGAACTCCTAGAATGCAGAATTTAGAACTCAAATTTTTCCATGCTTTTCTGTCCTATCATGCAATGCAGAGCCTGACTTTCTTAGCTTCCCTAAGTTTTAGTCTCCTCATCCATACTGATAACTTTCTTAATAATATCTACTTTATAGGTGGTTGTGAAGATTAAATGACATGTGAAGCCCATAAGACAGTGTCTGGCCACAATGTGCCCCTAATATTTTTTATCATTTTTATCATACAGAAATTACTTGGCTCTATGGCTGCACACGGAAAGTGCTCAAATGACTATCTCACTACACATGTTATAGGCTGAATTGTGTCCCCTCAAAATTCACATGTTGAAATCCTAACCCCCACCCCATTATTTCAGAACTTGCTGTATTTGGAGACAGGGTCTTTAGGGAGGTAATTTAATTAAATTGAAGTCTGTAAGTTGAACCTTAATCCAGTATACTGGTGTCCTTATAAGAGGACGTTTGGACACAGACAGGTACAGAAGGAAAGCCATGTGAAAACATAGGGAGAAGACGGCCATTTATAAGCAAAAGAGAGAAATCTTAGAAGAAACCAACCCTTGATGTGGGATGTCTAACCTCCATAACTGTAAGAAAATTAACTTCTGTTTAAAATCACTCAGTCTGTGGTACTTTGTAATAGCAGCTCTAGCAAATGAGTACAGCATATGCATTGTACCTTTTTATCTGGTGGACAGAGATCTGCCTCATTCTGAAGACTATGTTCTTCAATTTAAAGTCCCAACTAAACACCCCAGCTGGCTCTGCCGGGCTGACCATGCCATCTTGGAGTGGGGTTTTGCTCCCTTGGCTCTTGGCTGCTAAGGTGACGTCATCAGAGATCGCAAGTCATCAGAGAAAGCAAGACTTTTCAGTGACTAGTGACTTGCTGAGCAGAGGTGCTCGTCATCGTCTGCAAGAGAATGCATCGTTCATCATAGTCCATTCCCGTGGTGCTTTCAGCTACATGGGTCAGGACGGGCACCTCAGTGTACAGTCTTGGATGAAGAAGTGGAGGGAAAATGCTGTGTCTGTGGTGACCCCGGTGTTTTCAGTCCTGGGACACTGGAGAAAGAGAAGACAGAGGTGAAAGAAGAGGTCTGAAGTGGGAGATCTCGGGACCCTTTCCACCGACAGAAGTGGAGAGCTGTGTCTGTGGATCCGGGGTTCTGGAATCCCCATCTTTTGCGGAGGCTCTGGGAGTGTGGCGTGTAGGGCCCCACGGCCCTTCGCCCAGGAAGGCCGCCCTGGGCCACAGGACAGTGCAGGCGGGCGCGCGCGCACTCGACACATCCTCGGGGTGCTGCCCTCTCTGGGCAAGCGCCCGCCCCCCTCTCCACCCTGCCCCTGCCCTCCGCCGGGCTGGGTGGACCCGGCGTCCGGGGCCGCGCACGCCTCCTCCGCGAGCCAGGACCCCGGGCCGCGCGCGCCCCACATCCCGCGCCCCCTCCCCGCCTGGCGGGCGCGCGCCCCGGCTCCCGCTCCCGCTGGCAGCGGCGGCGGCGGGGATTGTTTTTGTTGTCGCTGAGGCCGGAAGAGCCGTGGGAGCCGAGTCCCTGTCCCCCGGCCGGGCGCCGCCGCCGCCCCCTGCCCAGCGCCCGCGTCTCCGCGGCGCCCCCCCAGCGCCAATATTCCGGAGATCAAGCGTTACGCGGCGGCGGCGGCGGCGGGGCCCGGAGCGGGAGGCGCCGGGGACCGGGGCGAGGCGGCCCCCGCCGCCGCCATGGAAGCAGTGGGACCCGGTGAGGAGCGCGCTCGGTCTGGGACGGGGACTGCACCCCGGCACGGGTGGGCAGGCGGGCCGGCCGCTCCCTGTGGCCCTCATCGAGTCGCGCGTACCTGGATTGGGCCATTAGGCCTGGGGGAAGGGGACTGGTGCCCCATGGCACAAGGCAGAGGGAGCTGACCTGGGCCTCGGCGGGGGGGGCGGGGGGGGGACCGCGCCCCAACAAGGAGAGATAAGCCAGTTCTTAAGGTCTAAGGGAGGGAGGCCCAGGAAGGTGACCTGCGTACCCAGGTAGAGGGGAGACCTGACCCAACCTCAGAGAGCTGTGCTCCAGGGTGGAGGCGAGGCCAGTTTGGGCCTCAGAAGGGACGATCTGTGCGCAGTGGAGGCCTGTACCGGCAAGGACTACCCCACCTACTACCAGGAGTATTTTTGGCTTGGGGCCGCACCCCTATTTTTCTTTGCACTGGTAGGCAGTTCAGAGCCCTCAAATAAGGAAGAAAGAGAACTTCCCTTAAACACTTCTCATTACCACCGAAGGCCAAGGGGCAAAGTGCCCCCCCTTTCTCAAAGGCCCTGAAATCTTGGGGAATCTAGTCCTATGCCTCGATCTGTGAGTCTGTGTCGCAGACCCAGTGATCTGTGCCAGTGCCTTTGACGGCCGAGTTACTCGCCAGCGCGCGCTCCAGCAGAAGCTTTAATGCCCCAAGTGTCTTCTAATTGGGTTATGGGTAGTTGTGAGGATCAAATGAAGGAGAAAGTGCTTTGGAAACTGTAATTCCCCGTCATTGTGAATGGCCTCTGGTTATCTCCCCAGTTCTGCCCAAAGCGGGGGAACCATTCCTGGTTGTAACCAATACCCTGCAGATTGGCATCTGGTGTTCCTACTTGGAACCCCAACAAGTTTCTAATGTCTTGGCTAAGTAGGGCAGGGTTTAGGGGCTGTGTTAGAATTAACTTTTAACTTTATACCTTGTCTACACAGTGGACTTTGTTGTAAAGCATTCATTTTTATAGTGTGTAGAAAATTCAGTCTACCGTTTGAGCTTGGAAACTTTGCAGGTTTGTTTACTTAAAACTTGTTTACATAGCTGAATGGTGAAACCCCACCTTAATTTGCTACTTAAAGTATTTTTTAAAGGCCTTCATAATCAAATTTCACATGCCTTTTAAAAATAAATTGGTTTTGTCACAATATTATTTGATCACCCTCAATGTGAATATTACACTGGGCTATTTCAGCTATGCCCCTGGCTAAAGGCATGATCAGGTCTTTAGGAATGTGACAGACTTCTGTTCAAATCCAGTCTAGTAATTTGATAGTTGTATAACCTTGGGCAAATTACTTAATTCCTTTGAACTTTCATTTCCTCATCTATAAAATGAGGGTAATAATAATTACGTGCTGCAAGATTGTTGTGAGAATGAAATAAGAATGTATATGAGAAATCTTGTTGGGGAGAGTAATGCATTATGGATACTTAACAAATGGTTTTTCCCTCCCTTCCCTGTTAGTAAGTCATAATTGAATCAACTGTTGCATTTATGAGCTGATATTGAAAGAGACTTCAACTGTTGCATTTATGAGCTGATATTGAAAGAGACTATGTAACTGTGTATACAGATGAAATTCATGGGAAAGATTGCCCTGACTCTTGGGGCGGGGGGGAGCTGATTTTAGCTTTTGCAGATTGAAGGGCTTATCAGTTCACCTTGGATTGTGGAAAATTAATTCTCACTAACCATATTTGTAAGACATTAATGAGTCAGCCAAAATGTCACATAGATCTTTTCTGTTAACTGAGATATTTTCTTGTCTGCTGTCTAGCAGACTCCTTTTTTTGGTGTCACAGTACCTTGGAAGCCCAGTTCATAGCAAGAAGCTGCTTGATGAGTCTGGAATCAGAGCAAAGGGATTTTCTGGTCTTGTGGGATATTTCATCCAGGCTAAGAATCTAGAGAAGCTTTCCTGCTTCTTTGTTAAAGCACCTGTATCTAGTGCTCTGTTCCCTCCACTCTTGCACAATCATTGAAGCATGTTCAGTCTTGCTATGCTGTCCCTCATTCAATTTTGATTTCTGACAACCATAACTTGGAAATAAATATATTTAATTAGATTACCATGTATTTTGCTCTATTAATGATAACATTTATTTTCACAGTGCCTTATAGTTTGGAAAGTGCTTTCATAGCTGATAGCTCATTTGATCTTCTGTGAGGAAGGCAAGGCAGGTGTTAGGCCCATTGTACAGATGAGAAAAAGTTCAGAGAGCTTATCATGATTTTATCAAGGTCTCAAGGCTGAGTGGTGAAGTAAGGATAATGCCCTCCTCTTTTAAGCTGACTTTATCCAATCTATGTTGAGTCACACTCCTTACCTTTTTGGAAGATAAGATTCTCTGACTTTGTCACTAAATTTTGGAGTTGCTCCCAATATGAAGACCTTTGAGCACTGATATAACATTTATGTAAGTGAAATCATAATAGCTAACATTTATTGAGTGCTTACCATTATGAGCCACTGTATTCAGCCTTTTCTGTACATCATCTCATGAGATCCTCACAAGAGCTTTATGATATAGATGCTGTTATAATCATACCTTTTCCATTTAATAGATAAGGAAACTGAGGCACAGATTGGCTAAGAAATTGGCCCTAGGTCATGCAGTTTGAAGTAATAAAACCAGTATTGAAACATAAGGAAGTGGAATTCCTGTTGTGGCTCAGCAGTAACAAACCTCACTAGTATCCATGAGGATGCAGCTTCAGTCCCTGGCTTTGTTCAGTGGGTTGAGCATCTAGTGTTGCCATGAGCTATGGTGTAGGTTGCAGACACGGCTCCGATCTGGTGCTGCTGTGGCTATGGCTATGGCATAGGCCAGCACATGCAGCTCTGATTCAGCCCCTAGCCTGGGAACTTCCATATGTCATGGGTGAGGCCCTAAGAAGACCAAAAAAAAAAAAAAAAAAGAAAAGAAAAACTAAATTCCTACAGTGTGCTCATCTTTGAATTAGGTATTGAGGTAACAATAAACTGGAACTCCATTTCTTTTTCTTTTTTCTTTTTTTTTTTTTTTGTCTTTTTGCCATTTCTTGGGCTGCTCCCGTGGCATATGGAGGCTCCCAGGCTAGGGGTCGAATCAGAGCTGTAGCCACCGGCCTAAGCCAGAGGCACAGCAACTCGGGATCCGAGCCACGTCTGCAACCTACACCACAGCTCACCACAACGCCGGATCCTTAACCTGCTGAGCGAGGCCAGGAATCGAACCCGCAACTTCATGGTTCCTAGTCTGATTCGTTAACCACTGAGCCACGACGGGAAATCCTGGAACTCCATTTCTTATAAGAGTATACAGTCCAGTGGAGAAAGCATTAATTTAACAAGTTGTTTCTAGGTACTTGCCCTAATCTTCCACAGAGGGTCTGGGGAACACAGAAGATGCATTCTCCAGTCTAGGAGATTCTGGAAAGGTTTTCCGAGGAGGTGGCACTTGACTTGAGTTTTGAAGGATGAGTATAACTTAGGGAAAGAATGAACAATGAATTTAGTACATGAAAAGATTTTCAGTACTTTAAGAATGTGGTGAGAAAAAAAAAAGAATGTGGGGATCTGTCAACACAAATTTCGTTAAAGTGTTTGCTTTGATTTTCCTAAGTGATGTTGGGCCAGAACAGCTTCTTGGTTCAAAATTTTCTCTCCTTAGTGAATCATCTTTGTTCTTGATGAAATACCATTGCAACAACGAACCTGTTGTAACTTTCCTTTGTAGTCACAACCCACTTTACTCAACATCTGTTCATAGCAGAAAGGATGTTTATTTTTTAGGCCAGTGTCCATTTGACATTATCATCAAAAAGGAGTAAGGTTTTCTGTAGACAGGTAATTCCCAGCTTGCGTTTCCTTAAATCTTTATCTACTGAATATTGATAGGATGTTTTATTTTATTTTATTTTATTTGTCTTTTTAGGGCCTTGATCATGGCATATAGAGATTCCCAGGCTAGGCATCCAATCAGAGCTATAGCTTCTGGCCTATGCCACAGCCACAGCAACGTGTGATCTGAGCTGTGTCTGAGACCTACACCACAGCTCATGGCAACACCAAATCCTTAACCCACTGAGCGAGGCCAGGGATCAAACCTGCATCCTCATGGATGCTAGTCAGATTCGTTTCTGCTGAGCCATGACAGGAACATCAGATGTTTGATTTTAAAAACAGAGAGAGAGAGCTCGTGTGTGTGTGTGTGTGTGTGTGTGTGTGTGTGTCTTTGTTCTGAGGAAAAATAAGTTGGGTAAATGATGAGTTAAATGAGTTTATCGATTACATGACTTGTTAGAGAATTTAATATGATAATATGTATTGTAATTTTAAGAAGGGGAGAGAGTACGCAGTTTCTTTAGTTTATGGAATCCTCTTTATGGAATATCTTGTGAATCATCAGTGCAATAATTTGGAGTGACTGCACTGTCTAGACGAAGGATTCTCAGCCTCAGTAGTATTTGATACTTTGGACTGAATACTTCTTTGCTGCAGGGGGCTGTCCTGTGCATTGGAGGATGTTTAGTTGTAACCCTAGCCCCTACCCACCCCATGTCAGTATCACTCCCTGCCCCTGGAGTTGTGACAACCAAAAAGTTCTTCAGACATTGGGCAGATGTTTACTGGGGGACAAAAGCTCCCTCAAGGTTGAGAACCATTGGTCTAGACTAGAAGCTCCTTTTTTTTTTTTTTTTCATTTTTGGTTACCCCACAGCTTATGGAGCTCCCAGGCCAGGGATCATATCTAAGCCACAGTTGCGACCTAAGCCACAATTTCGGCAACACCAGATCCTTAACCCACTGTGCCCGCTGGGGATGGAACCCGAATCCCATTGCTCCCAAGACAGTGCTATCCTGTTGTGCCACAGTGGGAACTCCTTAGACTGGAAGCTTTTGAAGACAGAGGTTCTGTCTTTTTCCTGAGTCCACAGTACATATTAGACATGGAATAAATGAATAAATGTTTGTTGAAGAAATAAACTAGACCTTATGATCAGGAAATACCAGATTGTCCAGATTATTATTATTTTTTTTTGCCTTTTGACCTTTTTAGGTCCACACCCTTGGCATATGGAGGTTCCCACCTTAGGGGTCTAATTGGAGCTGTTGCTGCCAGCCTACACCAAAGCCACAGCAATGTGGGATCCGAGCCGTGTCTGTGACCTACACCACAGCTCATGGCAACACCGGATCCTTAACCCACTGAGCGAGGCCAGGGATCGAACCTGAAACCTCATGATTCCTACTCAGATTTGTTTCCGCTGTGCCACGATGAGAACTCCTCAACTGTCCATATTTTTTAAATATCAGGTTATAAACAAGAAAGTCTAGCATGATCGGTATTGTATTACAATCTAATTTAGCAATTAAATTGATAAATACAGCTGCTGTTTAATCTTCCACAATCTGTACAAACGAAATAATGTAGGCTACAGAAGTTTCCTTGTGGTACTCCTGGTGTTGTCACTGGAGCAGCCCCGGTCACCGCTGTGGTGTCGGTTCAACCCCTGGCCTGGGAACTTCCATATGCAGCAGGAGTGGACAAAAGAAAAAAAAAATAATTCAGGCTAATTTGTGGAGGATTAATAGATCATCTCTACCCTGGTGATGGACTTGAGTTTAGAGATTTTTTTTTTTTTAATGAATATAATTTTGTAAGGTTAACTATAGATCTACTGATGCTGATAAAAGATTTTATACAGTAGACTCTATCTCAGAGTTCATCATACTGTATCTAATGTTGACATCTCCCATGTTCAAAATAATAGTGGCAAGGCAAAATACTTGGAAATCTAGAGGCTCTTAGGTCAAAAGACATTCCAAACTTTACATTAGAGTATGTTCAGTAAACAATAAGATCTCAATAATTGTAGCTGTCATCATGATCATGAAAGGAATATCATCCTTCGTGACCAAACAGAACATCCAATGTCTTTCACCTTCTTTAGGACCTCCAACTAGCCTGTTTCAGCCACCTCGTCGTCCTGGCCTTGGAACTGTCGGAAAACCAATTCGACTGTTAGCCAATCATTTTCAGGTTCAGATTCCTAAAATAGATGTGTATCACTATGATGTGGATATCAAACCAGAAAAACGGCCTCGTAGAGTCAACAGGTAAGGATTAGAAAGAGTAGACGTCTCTATATATTTAAATACATATAATTTATTTGTTACAAATCATATTGTTCTCAAAATTATTTTTAACATGTAGGCTTTATTTTTCTCTGAGATGGTAAGTTTCCTTTCTTTTAGTTTTCTAAGATTTTTTTGTTCTTTTTAAAAAACTTTTGTTGGAATATAGTTGACTGACAACGTTGTATTAGTTTCAGGTGTACAGCAAAGTGAATCAGTTATGGAGGTACATATATCCATTCTTTTTTCCCCTGTAGGTTATTATAAACAGATGGTAAGTTTCTTAATAGCAGGTTTGCTGTCTCGTGCTAGATTACCCTCCACAGATTCTAGCAGAGTGCTGGATACATCGTTGTTCAATCAGTAAGTAAATACTTAATGAATGAAGAAGAAAAGTCACTCTTTCATTGAAAGGCAGCAGAAATTTATAAAAATAGGTGAAGACATTGGCATATATGGAAAATACTACTAGAACTATCTGGAAATTCAGATTTTATTATTGAGTATTGGTATTAGACATGAGAAAAATATAAGTATAAAGATATCAGAACCATTTTGGGGTATTGAGGAACATAAGCTCAGAGAGAAGTTCTGTTTAATTCTAGCATTATCCAAGAGGGGTCTAGATAGGATGATCTAAGCACTGTGATCCATATGACAGCAGTTTACCAAGAGTAAAGATATAGCCCTGTAACAGATACTCTTTTTTTTTTCCCGTTTTTTTAAGGCCACACCCACAGCATTTGAAGGTTCCCAGGTTAGGGGTTGAATCAGAGCTGCAGCTGCTGGCCCACACCACAGCTACAGGAACACAAAATACAAGCCGTGTCTGTGACCTACACCATAGCTCACAGCAACACCGGATCCTTAACCCACCGAATGAGGTCAGAGATCAAACCTGCGTCCTCATGGATATTAGTCAGATTAATTTCCACTGAAACACAGCGGGAACTCCTGTAGCAGATATTCTTTTGATGTGCTGAGATCACCCACTTCCCTCTTCTCTGTTTCCACACCAATATTTAGGCAGTCTTTAATATTACAATTCTTGCTTTTCCAAGGATGCTGCTTGATATTTTTTTTTTCATTATAGACCAATAATTTGGCTTGCTGGTATAGTTCAGTCTCATGCAGGCTCAATTATTTGGCTCTTTATAACTGAGATCAGTAGTAATAGAAGTGGTAATGGCTAACATCGATCCATTCAATATATATTTTATTGGGTACTTATTTTATGTCAGGTATTGTTCTGTGCTCTTTTGTCTGTCTGGGAACAAGACAGGCAAAAGTTCCTACCTTTGAGGAACTTATACTGTAATTAATGAATAATAATAACCAAAATTAATGAATAAGCAAACAAAACATATTATTTGTTAGTTGGCGATAAGTGCTGTGAAGAAAAATAAAACAGGAACAGAAGAGGAGTTCCCTGGTGGCCTAGCGGTTTAAGACTCGGCATTGTCACTGCTGTAGCTTGGATTTGATCCCTGGTCCAGGAACTTCTGCATGCTGTGGGCATAGCCAAACACACACACACACACACACACACACACACACACACACACACACACACAAACAGGAATAGAAGATAGGGAATGGTGGGAGTGAGCCACTGATTTTATGTGTACATATATAAAAATGTATATAATGACATTTATATTATGTAAGATATATGTGTGTATATATAATATATATATGTTCTAATAAATGTGTGTGTATATATGTATATAATGTTTTAATAGTATGGCAATGGAAGGTCTCACTGAAAAGTGACATTTGAGGAGAAACCTAAAGGAGGTGAGGGATATCGACATTGAGAATCCCAGGCAGAGGCAGCAGCTTGGATGGTATTTTCAAGGAACAGCAGATAAGGCCTACATTGCTGGAGTGAGGGGGAGAGTGATAGATAGAGAAACTCCGAAGGACCCTATCATGCAGGATCTTGTAGGCAGTCATAGGGCTTTAGTTTTATTCTGATTAGATGGGTTTTGAATAGGTATTTGATATGAGTAACTTATATTTCTAGTGGATCATTCTGGCTGTGGTATTGCAAGTGAACCCTAGCAGGTAAGGGTGAAAAGCAGGGAAATCATTTAGGAGGTACTTATAATGAATCAGGTGAAAGCAATGGCTTGAACCTTAATAGTAAAAATGGTAGTGATAAGAAATGGTCAGAGTTTACTAGGGTCAACAGGATTTGCTGATGGATTGAACATGAAGTATGAGAGAAAGCAATGAGTCATGGTTGATTCCAGGGTTTTTGTCTTGAGCAAATGGAAAAATGGAGTTTCCATTTATTGGGACAGGGAAAACTATGGGAGAAGCCAACAAGGGTGGCAGATCCAGAGATATGTTTTTTGGACATGTTAGGATTGAGATGTCTCTTAGACATCCCAGTGGAGATGTTGAGCAGGAAGCCGAGTACGTGAGGTTGGACTCAGGGGAGAGGTCCAGGCTGGAAGCAGACATTTGAGAGTCAACAGCATATTGGGTAAACCCATGAGTCTGGGTGAGAACACATAGGAAGTGAGTATGGTTAAAGGGAATACAACTCCGAGATTGAATCCTGAGGTAACCCAGTATTTAAAAACTGGGGAGGTGAGGAAGAATCAGCAAGAAAACTGGCATGGAGAGGCCACTGGGACAGGAGAAAAACCAGGGCAGAGTAAGGAGACAAGGGAAGAAGGTGTTTTAAGTTGAAAGAACTGATCACCTGATGCTGAGGGGACAAGGAATTTCAAAACATAGTGCTCCCTGGGGACCTTGCTAAGAGTAGTTTCGGTGAAGGAAAAGCCTCACTTGAGAAGATTAAAGAGAGGAGGTCCTGTTGTGGCTCAGTGGTAAAGAACCCAACAAGAACCCACAAGGACGTGGGTTTGATCCCTGGCCTCGCTCAGTGGGTTAAGGATCCGGCATTGCTGTGAGCTGTAGTGTAGGTCACAGACATGGCTTGGATCCAGCATTGCTATGGCTGTGGTGTAGGCTGGCAGCTACAGCTCTGATTCGACACCTAGCCTGGGAACTTTCATATGCTGCAGGTGTGGCCCTAAAAACCAAAAAAAAAAAAAAAAAGGAGAGGTTAAAGAGAGAAAGAAGAGCAATTAGAGACAACTCCTTCAAGGAATTTTGATGCAGTGGGGAGCAGAGAAATGAAGTGTTCAGACGAGGAGGAAGGAGAATCGAGAAAGTTTAATTTTTTCAAGGTGAGAGAAATTATACCATAATTGTATGCTGAAAGAAATAATTCGGTAGAGTTGGAAAATTTGATGACTCAGGAGAGAGAAAGATTCCTAGAGCGATATTTTTTTAACATACCAAAGTAAATAGGCTGGTTAGCAGATGTTTGGGCTTGTCTAAAACATCCATAAGATATTTGGTGCACATCAGAAGTTCCCTGAGGAGTTCCTGCTGTGGCACAATGGGGTCAGCGGCATCTTGAGAGTGCTGGGTCGCATGTTTGATCCCTGGCTCCGCACAGTGGGTTAAGGATCTGGCATTGTTGCAGCTGTGGCTTAGCTTGCAATTGTGGTTTGGATCTGATCCCTGGCCTGGGAACTCCACATGCTATGGGGTGGCCAAAAATGAAACAAAACAAAAACACAAAAGTTCCCTGAAATTTGGTCCTATTCAAAATGTCCATGAGCACTTTCAGCCCATGCCAAATGGTTTTGGACAAGACTGAGTGTCAAGGACCTTTTTGTGTGGAATAAGTGTCTCCATGGATTTTTTTTTTTTTTTTGTCTTTTTGCTATTTCTTTGGGCCGCTCCTGCGGCATATGGAGGTTCCCAGGCTAGGGGTTGAATCAGAGCTGTAGCCACCGACCTATGCCAGAGCCACAGCAACTCGGGATCCAAGCTGCGTCTGCAACCTACACCACAGCTCATGGCAATGCCAGATCCTTAACCCACTGAGCAAGGCCAGGGATCGAACCCCTAAACCTCATGGTTCTTAGTCGGATTCGTTAACCGCTGCTCCACGACGGGAACTCCACCATGGATATTTTGGACAGGACAAATATGGCCAAATATCAAGGACCTTTTGACGTGGAACAAATGTCTTACAGACCAAACGTCTTATGGATGAACAGGACCAAATGTCCTGCAATAAGGAGGCTTATTGTATGGCAAACACTCTTCTAAAGATTCTATATGGGAGTTCCCGTCGTGGCGCAGTGGTTAACGAATCCAACTAGGAACCATGAGGTTGCGGGTTCGGTCCCTGCCCTTGCTCAGTGGGTTAACGATCCGGGATCCGGCGTTGCCGTGAGCTGTGGTGTAGGTTGCAGACGCGGCTCGGATCCCACGTTGCTGTGGCTCTGGCGTAGGCCAGAGGCTGCAGTTCCAATTCAACCCCTAGCCTGGGAACCTCTATATGCCGCGGGAGCGGCCCTAGAAATGGCAAAAAGACAAAAAAACAAAAAACAAACAAACAAAAAAAACACAGATCCCATACATGGGGCTCACTAATGTTGGTAAGACATAGCACCTGACTTTTTATTGACTGTAGCATTCCAAAATCTCACACTCAGATCTGTCCATCTTAAACTGTAGCCGCTAGTTTCCCTACAGCTGCATTTATTTCAGGGTCTGCAGACAGTGTGATCTGGCATATCTGCAAAAACAAATAAAGCTATTCATGCTTGGTTGAGAGAAAGGTTTTCATTCTACAAGACAAGAAACTGCATGGGTAATCTTTACGGAATGAAGATATTTTATGACATTCCCTTCTCTATACTACTTGGGAGCAGTTTGGAATATAACAAGTTATATTATGCAGAATAATAAATTACTAGCACTAGTCAAAGGGGTTGATTTATTCCTTTGAGTATGGTGCATCTTAGATTTATTTGGAATTTCTGCCTACTCTCTTTTCCAAAACCAGTATACTTGAATAAGGATGCTTATTTGATAACAAACTTATCATTGTTCAATTATGAACATGCCAAACTTAGATACCTAAGATAGATTATTATTATTATTATTATTTTGGCCATGCCTATGGCATGCAGAAGTTCCTGGGCTGGGGCTTGAACCCATGCCATAGCAGTAACCAGAGCCACAGCAGTGACAATGCTGGATCCTTAACCCATCGAGCCACTAGGGAACTCCAGGCTATTCATATAAGGCTCTACTCATTATAGTAGAGGACTTCGGAGAGTAGGAATTTAAGAGGATGCTGTAGGGAGTTCTCATTGTGGCTCAGTGGAAATGAACCCAACTCGTATCCATGAGGATGTGGCTTCGATCCCTGGCCTTGCTCAATGGGTTAAGGATCTGGTTTGCTGTGAGCTTTGGTATAGGTCGCAGACATGGATCAGATCTGGCGTGGCTGTGGCTGTGGAGTAGGCCAGCGGCTGGAAAAAAAAAGGATGCTATAAATTTTCTTTTCTTTTTCCTTTTATTCCCCCCTTCCATTGTCATCTCATAGTTGCTTTTGTGCACTTGTCTGCTTTTCTTTAGTTAACCTTTTTTTTTTTGGCTGCACCCATAGCTTGTGGAAGTTCTGGGACCAAGGATCAAACCCTAGCCACAGTAGTGACAATGCCAGATCCTTAACCCGCTGAGCTACCAGAGAACTCCTAGTTTAAATTACTGGAAACAACTGTAACTTTAACTCTTACTTTTTCCAAGGAGTTTTGAACTGAATTTTGATGATTAAGGTATTCCTTGCTGTTCACAATTTCGAAGAGCTAACCTTCACTATCTCCGTTATTGTTAAGGGAGGTAGTAGATACAATGGTGCGGCACTTTAAGATCCAAATATTTGGTGATCGGCAGCCTGGCTATGATGGCAAAAGAAATATGTACACAGCACATCCACTGCCAATTGGACGGGATAGGGTAAGTGTTAACAGCAAGAAATGTACATTAGACCTAGGACATTTAGTAATAATTATATAGGGCAAAAATGTTCCTGTTTCTAATAACAATTCAGTTCTTAAAGTTGTTTCTCATGATGATGATAGATTTGTTATTCTGTCCATATCCTTCTGTCCCTTAGTTAATCAATTAATTGAGCATTAGAATTTAGGTTGATTAGGTCACCTTTACATATATTCCAAATTTCTCAGGTGTTAAAGTGCCACCTGAATCTGAACAGTGAAATTTTTTAAATAGGCTTTTATTTTTTTCTATTATAGTTGATTTACACTGTTCTGTCAATTTCTGCTATACAGCAAAGTGACCCAGTCATATATATATATATATATATATATATATATATATATAGTATATAGTATATATGTACATTCTTTTTCTCACATTATCCTCCATCTCGTTCCATTGCAAGTGACTAGATATAGTTCCCTGGGCTATACAGCAGGATCTCATTGCTTATGCACTCCAGATGCGATAGTCTGCATCTACTAACGCCAAACTTCCAGTCCATCCCTCTCCCTCCCCCTCCCCCTTGGCAACCACAAGGCTGTGCTCCAAGTCCATGAGTTTGTTTCTTTTCTGTAGATAGGTTCATTTGTGCCGTATATTAGATTCCAGATATAAGTGATATCATGTGGTATTTGTCTTTCTCTTTCCGACTTATTTCACTTAGTATGAGAGTCTCTAGTTCCATCCAAGTTGCTGCATGAACAGTGGAATTTTTATATAACTTGTAGAATATTATATAACACCCACTTTTAAAAATATTTATAATACTACAATAACTTTTGAAGACATTTTGTTTCTTTTTTGGCCACTCCATGGCATATGGAGTTCCTGAGCCAGGGATCAGGTGCAAGCTGCAGCTTTACCCGAGCAACTCCAGATCCTTAACCCACTGTGCCAGGTCAGGGATCAAGCCTGCATCCCAGCGCTCTCAAAACGCCCCCAGTCCCATTGCACCACAGTGGGAACTCCGAGACTTTTTTTTTTTTTTCTTCCATTTTATGGCCACACCACATCATATGGAAGTTCCAGACCAGGGATTGAATCCAAGCTGAAGCTATGGCAACACCAGGTCCTTTAACCCACTACTCCAGGCCTGGGATGGATCCTGCACCTCCTTAGCGACATGAGCCACTTCAGTGGGATTCTTAATCAACTATGGGAACTCACTGCATGTATTGTTAAAATTAGAAAATACATAAATACATACTCCTATAAACCACATAGATACATGCTCCTTATAAACTTATTCAGACAATCTAGAAATGCTGTAGTTTCCTTCCTTCCCATCCGCCTGTACCCTCAGTCTCATTTTCCTTTTCAGAGGAAATTACTCTAATAGTTTGGTATGTATCCTTTCAGATATTTTTGTTGTTGTTGTTGTTGTTGTTGTTATTGTTGTTGTTGTTGCTATTTCTTGGGCCGCTCCCGCGGCATATGGAGGTTCCCAGGCTAGGGGTTGAATCGGAACTGTAGCCACCAGCCTATGCCAGAGCCACAGCAACGAGGGATCCAAGCCGCGTCTGCAACCTACACCACAGCTCACGGCAACGCCGCATCGTTAACCCACTGAGCAAGGGCAGGGACCGAACCCGCAACCTCATGGTTCCTAGTCGGATTCGTTAACCACTGCGCCACGACGGGAACTCCCCTTTCAGATATTTTTATGTGCGTTAGCTATCTATGCATGCTTTTATATATTCTCATTTGTTTGCATATTGTTCTATGATTTATTTTATTTCACTTAAAGTATGTCTGGGAGATCTTTCCATTTCTTTACATTTAAATCTATCATTTTTTTAATTCAAAATTTGTTGTATTGTGGTAAAATATATAACATAAAATTCACTATTTGAACCTTTTTTTTTTTTTTTTGTCTCTTTAGAGCTGCACCCACAGCATATGGAAGTTCCCAGGCTAGGGGTTGAATCTGAGCTGTAGCCGCTGGCCTACACCACAGCCACAGCAATGCAGGATCTGAGCCGCATATGCGACCTACAACACAGTTCATGGCAACGCCAGATTCTTAACCCACTGAGTGAGGCCAGGGATCAAACCTGCATCCTCATGAACCTGCGTCCTCATGGATGCTAGTCAGATAAGTTTCTGCCGAGCCACAACAGGAACTCCTGAAACGTTTTTTAAGTGTACGATTCAGTGGCATTACATATGCTCACTTTGTTATGCAACTATGACCACTGTCTACCTCTAGAACTTTTCATCATCCTAAACTGAAACTCTGTTCCCATTAAACAATAACTCCCATTTCCTCCTCCCCTATTCCTGGTAGCCGCTATTCTATGTTCTGTCTTTATGAACTTAGCTATCCTAGGTACCTCATATAAGTGGAACCATATAATATTTGTCATTCTGTGTCTAGCTGTTTCACTCAGCATAATGTCTTCAAGGTTCATGCATGTTGTAGCATCTACTTTGTTATTAACCATTATATAATATTCAATATTAAATGATTCCCCTATTGATGGAATATAGGTTGTTTCCAATGTTTTGCAATTATAGAAAGTGTTAAATATACATATACTATATTGAACATTCCTGAGATCTCTCAGCCTTTGTAAATATGTATGTATATGTATTTTTCCTTAGGTCGATATGGAAGTGACCCTTCCAGGTGAGGGTAAAGACCAGACCTTTAAAGTGTCTGTTCAGTGGGTGTCAGTTGTGAGTCTTCAGTTGCTTTTAGAAGCTTTGGCCGGGCACTTGAATGAAGTCCCAGATGACTCAGTTCAAGCACTTGATGTTATCACAAGACACCTTCCCTCCATGAGGTTGGTACCTTAGTTTGAATTATTTGCCACAAATGTCAGACTTTTCTGCTAAGTTGCATTGGAGCCATTGAAAGTTTTCTGCATAAGTCATAGTTGAAACTTGGTTTCAGTTCACAAAGTTGAGAATGAAATGAAGGCCCTTTCAAGTTTTTATTGTGAAACATGCAAACTCTTGTTTCTTCAGGTACACTCCAGTGGGTCGCTCCTTTTTCTCACCTCCTGAAGGTTATTACCATCCTCTGGGAGGAGGTAGAGAGGTTTGGTTTGGCTTTCATCAGTCTGTGAGACCTGCCATGTGGAATATGATGCTCAATATTGATGGTAGGATGGAACTCTCTTCACCCTGTACTCTTTTGGCTAGTTTTTTGGTCCTTTTCCTTTCCCTGAAGTTAATCAGCCTTCTTCTCTGTTTGTTAGTATCTGCAACTGCTTTCTACAGGGCTCAGCCTATCATTGAATTCATGTGTGAGGTTTTAGACATTCAGAACATCAATGAACAGACCAAACCTCTAACAGACTCCCAGCGTGTCAAGTTTACCAAAGAAATCAGAGGTAGGTATTCATATTACTATGATCTTGGAGAGGCAGCTCAGCATGGTGCAAGGAACACAGTTTTAGAATCAGACACATCTGGGCTTCCATCCCTTCCCAGCTAGTTCTATCATTGTGGCCTTGAGCAATTTACTTAACCACTGTGAGCCTTAGTTTATTCATCTGAAATAATAATATGTGTCTTGTAAGAATTAAATGCAGCCAGATTATAAAGATTCTAGCACAGTGCCAGGCACATATCAGGCACTTAGTAACTATTACTCTTACTTACTTGAAAAGTCCCATTTTAATAAAATAACACAAGTTCATTTGGTCTCCTCTTAGAATTTCTTTTTTTGGTTTTTGTTTTTGTTTTTGTTTTTTTGCCTTCCTAGGGCCGCACCCATTGCATATGGAGGTTCCCAGACTAGGGGTCAAATTGGAGCTACAGCTGCTGGTCTACACCACAGCCGTAGCAATGCCAGATTCAAGCCGCATCTTCAACCTACACCACAGCTCACAGCAACGCCAGATCCTTAACCCACTGAGAGAGGCCCGGGATCAAATCTACAACCTCATGGCTCCTAGTTCGGTTTGTTAACCACTAAGCTACAACAAGAACTCCCACTCTTAGAATTTCTTTTCTTTACCTGTTATTAGCTATTTCTCCCATACCATAGGCTTCACTAGGGCTATCTACAGACAATACAGTTGATGCTTAATAGGTGTTTATAAATGAAGTAATACATCAAAGTAGGTTTCAAATCTTAAGTTGTCTGGGTTCTAATTTATTCTGCTTGGCTGAAGGTTTTTGCCTGTACATGAGGATATTGTTCCTATAGCCTTGCAACTTCTGTCCTGTACAGTGTCATGCCTTTCTCTTTTTTTGGCTGCCCCGAGGCATATGGAGCCCCAGGGCCAAGGATCAGATCCAAGCCACAGCCACCAACTAAGCTGCAGCTGTGGCATCACGGGATCCTTAACACACCTTGCCAGGCCAGGGATTGAACCCATGCCCTAGTGCTCTTAAGACACCACCAGTCCTGCTGTGCCACAGCAGGAGTTCTTGTCATGTCTTTCTGAAAACAACATTCAAATTTTTTTTTTTTTTTGTCGCCTGTGATTTTAATTAGTACTGATATTTTGACTTTCTTTTAATTTCAGGTCTTAAAGTTGAGGTGACCCACTGTGGACAGATGAAACGCAAATATCGAGTTTGTAATGTGACTAGACGGCCAGCCAGTCATCAAACGTATGTTAGCCACATCTAAAATTATACCATTCCATTTTTGGTAACAAAATAAGCTACTATAGTCATATGAGAAATTGATACCCCATATTGTAATTTTAAAAAATCACCTAGAGGAGTTCCCTGGTGGTCTAATGGTTAAGATTTGGCACTTTCATCACTGCAGCTCAGGTTTAATCCCTGGTCTGGAACTAAGATCCTACATCAAACTGCTGCATGCTACAACCAAAAAAAATTTTGAAAAAAAATCACCTAGATCTTTACTTTTAAGCACCAAACTTTACACCATGTTTTAAATATTTTTGATGAGATATTTGTAAAATGTATTTCCTGCCTTTAATTTATTTCACCTCTTAAACAGAGTATGCTAAACATAGATCAATTTTATATAATTATGCAAAATCATCATTATGAGCATCATTTATTATATTGTTGTAATTCTCAATGCATGGCCTGAAGGATCTATTAAGGCCTGTAAGTCATAAAAGCTGTCATGGGAAAAGATATATTGCCTGTGTTTTATGTGGATTTTTCTTCCCTCCTTTTGTAGCTATCTGTCGCTTCTTCCATCTGTCAGTATGTATGGCATGCCTCTAGCAACACACTCGTTTTTACTTTCCTAATCTCATTTTTCTAATCACCCAACTTCTAATCCACTGTGAACTATACCTAATGAAAAGATATATATGAAAGAAATTTTTAAATTACCATATATGTAAGTTGTATTCCTATAATAAAGATTATTAAACTCATGTCTGACATAAATATGAATATCGGCTTTCCTAAGTGAAGAGCATAAACTTAGCTATGTAAACTTTACTTAGAAGACTTTTTCAAGCAAGTGTACGTCAGAATAACCTGGAGGGCTTTGTTCTAGATAACTGAAATTTTGGGGTGACCTCTGGATAAATGTAGTATATTAATTTGGTCTGATTTGAATAAATTCTTTAGTCTGAACTTATGTTCACATCCACATGAGTTTCTTTCTTTCTTCCTTCCTTTCTTTCTGTTTTTCTTTCTTCCTCTCTCTCTCTCTCTCTCTTTCTCCCCCCACCCTTCCTTCCTATGGCCTCACCCATGGATTGAATCTGAGCCAGTGCTGGGGCAATGCCTGATCCTTTAACCCAGGTCACCTCCGCAGTGACCCAAACCACTGCAGTTAGGTTCTTAAGCCACTGTGCCACAGGGGGAACTCCTCACATGAGTTTCTTGAGTTGTAAAGTGATATTCCATGTATTCTTCATGTCATACCACTGACTTCATTCTCTAGGGGAAAAAAATGTTACCAATAACTTATGTGCTACTGAGAATTGTAGCACTTGTTTCAAAAAGAATTTTGTCAGGAATTTCCATTTGTGGTTCAGCAGGTTAAGAACCCAACTAGTATACATGAGGATGTGGGTTCGATCCCTGGCTTCACTCACTGGGTTAAGGATCCTGTTGCAAGCTGCAGTGTAGGTCACAGATGCAGCCTGAATCTGGCATTACTCTGGCTGTGATGTAGGGCAGCAGCTGCGGCTCCGGTTTGACTCCTAGCCTGGGAACTTCTACATGCTGCAGATGTGACCCTAAAAAGCAAAGAACATAAATAAAAATAAAAATTAGTGAGTTCCCATTGTGGTGCAACAGAAACGAATCCGACTAGGAACCACAAGGTTGTTGGGTTCGATCCCTGGCCCTACTCAGTGGGTTAAGGATCTGGCGTTGCCAAGAGCTGTGGTGAAGGTTGCAGACAAGGCTTGGATCTGGCATTGCTATGGCTGTGGCATAGGCTGGCAGCTGTAGCTTCAATTAGACCCTAGCCTGGGAACCTCCATATGCCGTGAGTATGGCCCTAAAAAGAAAAAAAATTTTAATTAATAAAATAATAAAAAAATAAAAATTAAAAAAATTGGAGTTCCTGTCATGGGTCAGTGGAAACGAATTTGACTAGTATCCATGAAGACACAGGTTCCATCCCTGGCCTCGTTCCGTGGGTTAAGGATCCACTGTTGCTGTGAGCTATGGTGTAGGTTGCAGACACAGCCCGGATCTGATGTTACTATGGCTGTGGTGTTGGCCAGCGGCTATAGCTCTGATTGGACCCCTAGCCTGGGAACCTCCATGTGCTGCGGGTGCAGCCCTAAAAAGACAAAAAAAAAAAAAAATTTTAAAAATTAAAAGAAGTTGAAGATATTTCTAAAAAATTTGTTCTCTTATAGTTTTCCCTTACAGCTAGAAAACGGTCAAGCTATGGAATGTACAGTAGCTCAATATTTTAAGCAAAAGTATAGTCTGCAGCTGAAATACCCCCATCTTCCCTGTCTCCAAGTAGGACAAGAACAAAAGCATACATACTTGCCACTTGAGGTAAGCTAAACTAAATTTTCTTCTGCCAATCTTATGAATGAGTTAAAAAAAAAAAGACATGTTCTAGACTAGTATTAGAGTTTTGTATTAATTTCTAAAATATTTTGGACAGGTAACTTCACCATATAACAGAATTTTCTCTTTTTTTTGGAAATGGAAGATGTAAGTTACAGTTCAACAGGGGCTTAAGATATAGAAGCTCGTCACAAAACCTAATTCTTCTTTGCCTCTTGGTAGGTCTGTAATATTGTGGCAGGGCAGCGATGTATAAAGAAGCTCACGGACAATCAGACTTCCACGATGATCAAAGCCACAGCACGATCCGCTCCTGACAGACAGGAAGAAATCAGTAGACTGGTCAGTAAGGCATGGTCTTTAAGATAAGCTAGCTTTCGGATGAAAAAACAAAACAATAGATAATGCCTAATGGGACACAGTTACTCCTTGGTTTTTATATATGCAGGCTTTCCTGTTCTTTAGGTGAAGAGTAACAGCATGGTGGGTGGACCTGATCCATACCTTAAAGAGTTTGGTATTGTTGTCCACAATGAAATGACAGAGCTCACAGGCAGGGTCCTTCCAGCACCAATGCTGCAGTATGGAGGCCGGGTAAGCTTTTTATTTTATTCGGCAAGCTTCTTCCTACAACCAGAAAAAAAGACAAAGCCAGGGTTTTTCCACTACACCACACTGAATTTACCCATAGTTTTGCTGCTTATTGCTTTTTGTCTTTTGGCTAATACCAAATAGAGTTTTGTTTATCCCCTCATCAACTTTAAAATGGCCTTAGATTGTAATGTCTTTTCTCTTTTCTTTTGTTTCTTTTTGTGTTTTTTGTTTTTTTAAAGAATAAAACGGTAGCCACACCCAACCAGGGTGTCTGGGACATGCGAGGAAAGCAGTTTTATGCTGGCATTGAAATTAAAGTTTGGGCAGTTGCTTGTTTTGCGCCTCAGAAACAATGTAGGGAAGATTTACTAAAGTGAGTATCTTCATATTTTCAGCTTAGTAATATCCCTTTCAGATAAGAAAATACCATCTTTATGTGAATGTGCTGTGTGCACTGGCACTGAATCCCTGACTTCTAGAGTGACACCCTCTGCCTATAGGGAAAAGATCTTGTTCCTATAGTAAATTGCAAACTTGGGAAATAATGTTAAGCATCTGACTCACCTTCCTACATTTAGAGCAGAACTGTGTGATTAACAATGTTGAAACTCAAATTCTTGAGTTCTTAGTGAAGCTTCCTTTGAGATTAATTGTATCTTTTCAGTTAAGATTAAAAACTAGTTCATTCTTAATCATTATAATTTACTAGCAAAATCGTTTCACTGCAGGGTCACTGACTGAGATCATTGGTTCACATCTTACAGATGCAGTTATCTGTATAAAGGAAGGTAGTGAGAAGGGTGGAAAAATCAAGACAGGAAAAGGGAACTGGAATGAAAGAAGGTATCCTACAAAATATTAGCAAATGCACAAAAGAAATTATTGTGAAAGCTCTATACATAGATTGAAGTAACTTCTCAAATCCAAAATTTAACACTTGGCAATGAATTTTGCTTTTTCTTAAAGTGACGATTTCTTTTGACATTGTTATTGAATTATGATCTGTTATACAAGTTTGAGTGTAATCCTAAATATGCTGATTTTGTGACAGTATGTTTCCATGTTCTAAATCAAACACAAGCTTACCCAACTATTCTTGTACCAGGCTTACCATAATATACATGACCTGAAATTTTGACCTTTCTTTTTTCTTCAGTCCAGAATTACTGACTTGAATGTTAAAAAAAAAAAAAAAAAAATCTTTGAACAGAATGCTATTCTAGGCCCTGGGGTCCAGATGAGGCATAATTATCTTAAAATGCAAACTGAGAATCTGATAGTTTAATAATACAGATTCTTCTGTATTATAATTATCAGTGATACAACCGCCAGGCTATTTTTGGCAACCAGTTAAAAAACGGGGGGGGGGGGGGGGAGTTGTTTATTTGTTTGTTTTTAATTTTGGCCAAGAATTTACAGAACTGAAAGAAATATCTTAGACGGAAATAAATACTACAAATGTGCTCTGAAATGAAAGCACTGTACCACTGGTTCTATTTTAACAGGAGTTTCACTGACCAACTCCGTAAAATCTCTAAGGATGCAGGAATGCCCATCCAGGGTCAACCATGTTTTTGCAAGTATGCCCAAGGTGCAGACAGCGTGGAGCCCATGTTTAAACACCTGAAAATGACATATGTGGGCCTACAGCTAATAGTGGTTATTTTGCCTGGAAAGACACCAGTATATGGTATGGACTCCTTTAATGTTGATTGAGTAATGATTTCAAGTAGTGGGTGTAGCAGTCAGGATAAACTCGGTTTTGCTGCCATATGTTATATCACAAAAATCTCCAACTCTCAGTGGCTCGAAGCAACAAAAGTTTATTTTTGCTCTTGTTCTATGTCCATTGAGGGTAGACCGAGGCCTCTGCTCCAGTCATCATATAATTTTCACTCTGGAACCCACTTGCTATTTGGAATGTTCCTGGCCTAGTAGTAGAAAAGTTGGGCTCTGGAGGGTCCTCTTTTTTTTTTTTTTTTCTTTTCTTTTCTTTTTAGGGCTGCACTGGTGGTAGCATGTGGAAGTTCCCAGGCTAGGGGTCGAATTGGAGCTACACCCGCCAGCGTATGCCACAGCCACAGCAGCGTGGGATCTGAGCCTTGTCTGTGACTTACACCACAGCTAAGGGCAACGCCAGATCCTTAACCCTCTGAGCAAGGCCAGGGATCAAACCTGCATCCTCATGGATGCTAATCCTAGTCCGGTTCATTACCTCTGCAATTGCTTAGCCACAACCAGCTGAATGGCCACCCAGCCTACACGGGGAGGAAGTAGAGTCAGGGCAGGAAATGCAGTGGGCATGAGGTCTAGGGTATGCATTCAATTCTGTAGTCCCCAAAACAGGGAGAACTGGAATGTCTGGTGAAAGCACTTAGGAATATCAGAGTGCAGGAGACTTCCAGAAAAGGAGCTGCTTAGTTTGTATCTGTTACAAGAAGGATGATACAAAGTTCTTTTGGCTGTCAGTAAGTCCAGGATTTGGAAACTACAGAGATCAGTCATTTGAAGTGTGTAAAACTTCTTCAACCCTCTCAATTTGTTTCTTTTGTTGCCTTCTGTTTGTCTGTTGTGTTTAGCCAAAAAAAGTGGGGGAAGGAAAGCCTTAGAATTCAAAGGGCTGGTGTGTATACTGAGAAGGAGGAACTGGGGAGGTTGGTTGCTTTATCAGACTAGTCTTGTGGGCAAAGAAGCCTTAGAGGACTTGAGTGAGTGGTGGCAGGCAGTGTGGAAGAATAAAGGAAGTGGACTAGCTTCAAGGCCTGCAGAAGGGAAGAAACAGGGAGAGGGAGGGGGAAGGCCTATCCCAACTCAAAAAAGAAAAAGAAAAGAAAAGAAAAATTGCCCTGGTGTTTAACAGATGACCACACGTTAGAAGCATCTAGCACAGTATACAGTGTATAGTAGCCACGCTGTAAATGTTAATGTGTTGGGTTTTTCCTCTACTTTTAGTAATTAGGAGAATATAAAATTAAATTTAAATGTAATTAATAAACTCATTTTTGTAGCGGAGGTGAAACGTGTTGGAGATACCCTCTTGGGTATGGCTACACAGTGTGTCCAGGTAAAAAATGTCGTGAAGACTTCACCTCAGACCCTTTCTAACCTTTGCCTGAAGATAAATGCAAAGCTTGGAGGAATCAACAATGTGCTTGTACCTCATCAAAGGTAAGATCCTGAACTCTGTGTTTCCATTTTTTTTCCCTCTTTCTTTCCTTCTCTTTCTTTCTTTCTTTGTCTTCTTAGTAGGGACGCACCTGCAGCATGTGGAGGTTCCCAGGCTAGGTGTCGAATTGGAGCTATAGCCATGGTCGGCCTACACCACGGCTCACAGCAATTCCAGATCCAAGCCTCGTCTTTGACCTATACCACAGCTCACGGCAGCGCCTGCTCTTTAACCCACTGACTGAGGCCAGGGATCGAACCTGCGTCCTCATGGATGCTAGTCAGATTCATTTCTGCTGAGCCACAATGGGAACTCCCTTTTTTTTTTTTTCTTATTTTACTTTTTTTGCTTTTTTAGGGCCACACCCGCGGCGTATGGAGATTCCCAGGCTAGGGTCAAATCAGAGCTGTAGTCACCAGCCTACACCACAGCCACAGCAATGCAGGATCTGAGCGGCATCTGTGACCTACACCACAGCTCATGGCAATGCCAGATCCTTAACCCACTGAGCAAGGCTGGGGATCAAACTTAATGTCCTCATGGATGCTAGTCAGATTTGTTAACCGCTGAGCCACAATGGGAACTCCCGCATTTTTTCCCTCAAGGTCTAGCTTATAGTAGAGCATACAAGTCTCAAGTATGCATCTTGATTTTTCTCATATGCATATGCACTCATGTAACCACCACACAGATTAAGATATAGAACACGTCCAGCCCCTCATCAGGCTTCCTTGTGGCCCCTCCTGATAGATACCCCCCAAAGATAGCACTGTTCTGATTAGTTTTGCCTCTTTTTGAACCTCATACAAATGGAACCATACAGTTTGTACTATTTTGTGTCTGTCTTCTCTTCCTGAATATTATGTCTCTGAAGTTAATTAATATTGCTGTTTTAGTTTCTTTTTTTGCTGTTGTGTATTATTTCATTGTATGATATACCACAAAAATTTAGATGTTCTAATACATTTATTATACAAGTCTTCTACTTTTTTGGTGAAATTAAGTACTCTTTCTCCTGTGTATATACCCAAGAGTGGAGTTGCTGACTTAACAGATAATATATGTATTTAACATTGATAGATATTATCAAATACAGTGGTTATCTCTCCCATCCATGGTTTTCACTTTCCCTGGTTTCAGTTATCTGCAGTCAACCTCCGTCCAAAAATGTTAAGTGAGGAGTTCCCGTTGTGGCTCAGCAGGTAACGAATCTGACTAGTATCCATGAAGTTGCAGGTTTGATCCTCAGCCTCCCTCAGTGGGTTAAAGATCTGGCCTTGCTATGAGCTGTGGTGTAGGTTACAGACAAAGCTTGGATCTGGTGTTGCTGTGGCTGTGGTGTAGGCTGGAAGCTCCAGCTCTGATTCGACCCCTGGCCTAGGGACTTCCACATGCTGTGGGTGCAGCCCTAAAAAAATTTTTTAAAAAATGTTAAATGAAAAATTCTAGAAATAACCAGTTCCTCAATTTTAAATCACATGTCATTCTGAGTAGCCTGATGAAATCTCAAACTGTCCCTCTCCATCCAGCTTTGGGCATGAATCATCCCTTTGTCTGGCATATTCATGTTATATATGCTGCCTACCCATTAATATAGGAAAACATATAGTATATGTAGGTTTGGGTACTATCTGCAGTTTTAGACATCCACTAGGGATCTTGGAACATATCCCCGGCAGATATGGGAACTACTGTAGTTTTCCAAACTGGTCATACCAATTTATATTTCTACTGAGAGTTCTACTTGCTCATATTCTCACCAATACTTCATGGTGTCAGTCCTTTTAATTTTAGCCTCTTTGGATGGGGCTAAGACTGTCTCATTATGGTTTTAATTTGCATTTATCTGATGAATGCATATCGGATGAGTAATCATATTGAGCACATTTTCTTATGCTTATTGGCTCTGTGAACATCCTCTTTTGTGATGGGCCTATTCAGTCCTTTGCCCATTTCCTAATCAGGGATGCTCTTCATTAATTTGTAGTTTCCTTATGTTGAGATATCTGACTTGTCAACTCTAAAATTTTTTTTTTTTGGTCTTTTGTCTTTTTTTGTTGTTGTTGTTGCTATTTCTTGGGCCGCTCCCACGGCATATGGAGGTTCCTGGGCTAGGGGTTGAATCGGAGCTGTAGCTGCCACCCTACGCCAGAGCCACAGCAACGCGGGATCCGAGCCACGTCTGCAACCTACACCACAGCTCACGGCAACGCCGGATCGTCAACCCACTGAGCAAGGGCAGGGACCGAACCCGCAACCTCATGGTTCCTAGTCGGATTCGTTAACCACTGCGCCACGACGGGAACTCCTAAAATTTTTTTTATGCGAAATCCTGTATGTGAGAGAAATTTAGAGAGTTAAATCTGGGCTGTGATGCTAGTCATTGCCATACTTGAGAAAAAGATGAATTTAAGTGTCTTCCTCTTATGTAGTCATATCACAGTTCTCATTTTCCTCTTTGATTGAAATTTCTAGGTAAATAAATCCTTCTCACCACATTGGTAGATGAGGCCTATACAGGCCATAGAATGGAAGTTAACCAAAGGCAAGTTTTAATTTTACCCCAAACATTGTAGCATAGTGGCATAGACTACATACTTTTTTTTTTTTTGGTCAGGCTCTGGGTTTAGATTTCAGCTTTATTACTTCCTAGCTATGTAATCTTGAACAAGTTCCTTGTCCTCTTGTATCTTATTTTTTAAACCTGGAAAATTGAGATAATAATTGTATCACCCTTGGAGTTCCTGCCATGGCTCAGCAATAAGGAACCCAACTAGTATTCACGAGGATGTGGGTTCAATCCCTGACCTCACTCAGTGGGTTAAGGATCTGGCATTGCCGTGAGCTGCAGTGTAAGTCACAGATGAAGCTCAGATCCTGCATTGCTGTGGCTGTGATGTGGTTCTCAGCTACAGCTCCGATTTGACCCCTAGCCTGGGAACCTCCATATGCTATGTGTGCAGCCCTAAAAAGACGAAAAAAAAATTTTTTTACCACCCTCATTGTGGTAGAATTGTTGTGAGGACTAAATGAATTTATACATGTAAAATATTTAGCACAGTGGCTGGTACATAATGTTTATAGACTATCTGTGTGTATATATATATATATATATATGTTTTGTATATACATATATATATGCATATGTATGCCTTTGCTCTTATACCTTTCTGTGCCAAGCCCATGTTGTAAATACAACACAGTCTGTGTCCTCATGGATCCTCATCTTTTTTTTTTTAATGTTGTCTTTTTAGGGCCACACCTGTGGCATATGGAGGCTCCCAGGCTAGGGGTCAAATCAGAGCTGTAGCCGCTGGCCTATGCCACAGCCACAGCAATGCCAGATCTGAGCCACGTCTGTGACCTACACCACAGCTCATGGCAATGCCAGATCCTCAACCCACTGAACAAGGCCAGGGATTGAACCCACAACCTCATAGTTCCTAGTCAGATTTATTTCCTCTTCGTCACGACAGCAACTCCCCTAGACATACTTTAAAAATCAATATTCACAGGAGTTCCCATTGTGGGGCAGTGGTTAATGAATTCGACTAGGAACCATGAGGTTTCGGGTTCAGTCCCTGGCCTTGCTCAGTGGGTTAAGGATCCAGCATTGCCATGAGCTGTGGTGTAGTTGCAGACGCGGCTAGAATCCCGTGTTGCTGTGGCTCTGGTGTAGGCCGTCGGCTACAGCTCCGATTAGACCCCTAGCCTGGGAACCTCCTTATGCTGCTGGAGCGGCCCTAGAAAAGGGAAAAAGACAAAAAAAAAAAATCAATATTCACAGTCCCAAATTGTACCTTTAAGAATTTACCAGAGAATTGATGCTTGCATGATATTTTTCTTCTTGATTCCTTATATGGAGAAATTAGTGCCAAATAAATGAATTCATTCTCTTTTTTTGATTTTTTTTGGGGGGGTGGGTGCATATGTGGCATATGGAGGTTCCCAGGCTAGGGGTGGAATTGAAGCTGAGCTGCCAGTCTATGCCACAGCCACAGCAACGTGAAATTCAAGCCTCGTCTGTGACTTACACCACAGCTCATGGCAATGCTGGGTCCTTGACCCATTGAGTCAGGCCAGGGATTGAACCTGCTTCCTCATGGATGCTAGTTGGTTGGGTTCGTTACTGCTGAGCCAGGACAGGAACTCCTGAATTCATTCTTTCAATAAGTATTAGTTGAGTGCCAACTGTGAGCAAGGTAGTGTATTCTAGGCACTAGGAATACAGCAGGGAACAAGACAAAGCAAAACAAATTTCCTGCCTTCATGGAGCTTACAATTTGTGTGTGTGGGTGTGTGTGTGTGTGTGTAAAATATGTGGTAAAAGTGATGGAGAAAAATAAAATAGGGAAGGAGACAGACTTTATTCTCTTCCCTAAGTCTCACATGTGGGGGGTTTTGTCCCAGTACCATGTACATTCTGCAATTCAGTATCCGTTGTAGAAATCCTAGGATCTCAAGAGAGCCTATTCTGGGAGAGTTTTCCCTTTACACATAGAGGTTTTGTTAAATTTGGGTCAAGTCCTCTTCTTCTTCTTCTTTTTTTTTTGTCTTTTTGCCTTTTCTTGAGCCACTCCCGAGGCACATGGAGGTTCCCAGGCTAGGGGTATAATCAGAGCTGAAGCCACCGGCCTACGCCACAGACACAGCAACTCAGGATCCGAGCCGTATCTGCAACCTACACCACAGCTCACGGCAACGCTGGATCCTTAACCCACTGAGCAAGGCCAGGGATCGAACCCGAAACCTCATGTTTCCTAGTTGGATTCGTTAACCGCCACGCCACAATGGGAACTCCTCAAGTCCTCTTCTTGACTCTTCCCTTCCTACTGTTGCAGAAGAACCATGTTGGCTTCTTCAGTCAGTCCAGGTTCAAGGTACTAGGGGGCACAGTGAGTTCTCTCGCAGTGGGCCCAGGTCTTTATTCTCTCTTATAAGATTTATGTCTGTGATTGTATCTAGGGAGCTTGCTAAGCAAAAACATTTTCCTCTGTATGTCTGAGTGGCAATGTCTCCTTAAATCTGAGCAGGCCTTCAGTGTTCCAGCAGCCTGTCATCTTCCTGGGAGCAGATGTCACGCACCCCCCAGCAGGGGATGGGAAGAAGCCTTCCATCGCCGCTGTTGTTGGCAGTATGGATGGCCACCCCAGCCGGTACTGTGCTACTGTTCGGGTGCAGACCTCTCGCCAGGAGATCTCCCAGGAGCTCCTCTATAGTCAGGAGGTAATCCAGGACCTCACTAACATGGTTCGAGAGCTGCTGATTCAGTTCTACAAATCCACACGCTTCAAACCCACTCGGATCATCTATTACCGTGGAGGGGTATCCGAGGGACAGATGAAACAGGTACTCTCATCCTGTAGTTGCCCTCTGGGGCTTCTAGGTGTCCGATGGAGCTTCCTCCCATCTGCCACCCTGGATAAATCATATCCGAGAGATAGGTAAGTTCTCAATTAAACATCATTCCATTTCTTACTCCTAGGTAGCTTGGCCAGAACTAATAGCAATTCGAAAAGCATGTATTAGCTTGGAAGAAGATTATCGGCCGGGAATAACCTATATTGTGGTGCAGAAAAGACATCACACAAGACTCTTCTGTGCAGATAAAACAGAAAGGGTAAGAACACATAGGCTAAGCTTTATTATCTGATGCGAGTGAATGTGGTTTTGAGTAGGCACACAAACAGTTGTTTTTCTTTTTTCTAAAAGCAGAAGTGCATAATAATAATTTAATAAATATACTAACTCCAGTTGTGTTTAGATAGCAATTCTGAATGATACAGATGATTCAGTCAAGACTGAATATTTCTCTTTGTGTGACAGAAATACTGATTTTTAGAGTTTTTAGTGGGGGAAGTAAAAAACATGCCAGGTAAAGGAGTTCCTCTGGTGGCTCAGTGGTAATGAACCTGACTGGTATCCATGAGGATACAGGTTCGATCCCTGGTCCCACTCAGTGGGTTAAGATTCTGACATTGCTGCAAGCTGCAGTATAGGTCACAGACGCAGCTCAGATCTGGCATTACTGTGGCTGTGACTGTGGCTGGCAGCTGTAGCTCCAATTCTGCCCCTGGCCTGGGAATTTACATATGCCTCAGGTTTGGTCCTAAAAAGAAACAAAACAAAACAAAACATGCCAGGTACACTATTGACACAGGCAACCTCCAAAGGGAAGGTTTATCTATTTGGACTTTGTTGCCATTTGTTACTTTTTACTACCAGTGCCTAAGGCATGGTTCTAGGGAATAAAGAAGAATTCCTCTCCCAAGTGATTTTACATCAGTATAAGGGATTCTTAGGGTGCACACTTTGAACATCTGTGATGTCGCACTTACTAATCATGGGCAAGTGAATTTCTCTAAGCCGCAATATTCTCAATTGTAATGTGTGAGAAGAATAGTACCTATCTCACAGGGTTGTTGTTAAGGAATGAATTCGTAAATGAATGTTAATTTGGGGTAAAATTCCCAGCATTTCTAGGCATTTTGTATACCTTTTTTATAATCTGATAATTATGTATAAGCTAGGTAAATTGTAGGTACATAGTGCAGGGTGACGTTACTTCTATGGTCTTTTCTATGACTTTACTCCATCTTTTCTAGGCCCTCCCTGATCTACCCCAGACAGACCAGTTCTTTCTTTTGCCTAATCTTGTCATCTTGTAGGTCACTTCCACTGTTTTCCTTCTTTCTTTCTTTTTCTTTTTTTCTTTTTTCTTTTTTTTTTTTTTTATCTTTTTAGGGCCTCACCCATGGCACATGGAGGTTCCCAGGCTAGGGGTCAAATCAGAGCTGTAGCTGATGGCCTACACCAGAGCCATAGCAACTCGGGATCCAAGCCAGTCTGCGACCTACACCACAGCTCACGGAAATGCCAGATCCTTAATCCACTGAGCGAGGCCAGGGTTTGAACCTACATCCTCATGGTTGCTAGTCAGATTCATTTCCACTGAGCTGTGACGGGAACTCCAATCCCACTGTTTTCTAGTACACTCTTAATTTTTGTCTCTCATCCAAGGTTTAAGTGTTTCTTCTTGTTTTTGGAATCTTTAGAGAACTGAGGTTTTTTTCCTTGGGCCCCAGGTCCACCAATCAGCTCAGATTCAAAATACTGTCTTCTTAATGTGAGACAAAAAATAGTTGTCTTCTAAATTGCCCAAACTGACTGGGTAATATTTCCTAGATTCTGTTAATTCAGATTCTCTGAATTCTTACCCAAGCTCTGGGCACAAAACATCCTACCAGCCCTTCCTTAACTGCACAGTCACTCTCCATCCCTCTGTCAACTTGCTATTCATGTAACTTTAAGACCTAGAGTATCTTTCTAAAACCCCAGGCTGTCTCATAGCTTTGTTCTTGGCCATCCAGTGTCACTCCTTGACCTTTAAAGATTGACAGTCTCAATCCTTGGTCTACTCTGCACCCCTGACACTTAACAGTGTCTTCAGTTCTCTAAACACGCCTCTTGTCAGTCTCCAACTCCGAATTAGTGCACCCGCCTATTTCCTTTGATTCTTCTCTTAGCAGATAGAGGTTGCTGAGGGGGAAAAAACTCATTTCTTTAATAAGGAAATATAGGAGTTTCCATTGTGGCACAGCAGAAATGAACCTGACTAGTATCCTCAAAGATGCAGGTTCCATCCCTGGCCTCGCTCAGTGGGTTAAGGATCCAGTGTTGCCACGAGCTGTGCTGTGGGTCGCAGACACAGCAGGGATCTGGCCTTGCTGTGGCTGTGGCAAAGGCTGGCAGGTGTAGCTCCAATTCAACCCCTAGCCTGGGGACCTCCATATGCCATGAGTGCAGCCCTAAAAACCAAAAAAAAAAAAAAAAAAAAAAAGCCAACAACAACAAAAAACTATATCACAGGTTCATGATAGCAAAACCTCAGCCAGGCCTTTGATGCTGCAATTTTTTTTATTTATCCTATTCCTCATAGCACCTGTTCTAAACCTTTATACTTTTCTCACATCCCCAGGCCTATCCACGACACCTTCATTGCCAACAGTTTACATTGCTGTCAGTAGAAAGTTGCCAACAACCTGTTATTTCCTCCAGAAAACAAAATCTGGAAGGTGTGAATTTTCTCAGATTCCTCTCCTCTAGTTTCAAATTTAACTAAACTTGTGTTTTCTTAGCCTGGTCCTTGAATCTCAAAGGCTAACCTCTCCACCTGTACTTTCTTTCCCCCCACCTATGCTTTTTGTTCCTAATCCTTTCTGCCTTCTCTAGAGTCTCACTTCATTATTACCTATTCTTTTTCTTTTTCTTTTCCTTTTAGGGCCGTACCCAAGGCATATGGAAATTCCCAGGCTAGGGGTCTAATCAGAGCTATAGCCACCAACGCCACAGCCACAGGATCCAAGCCATGTCTGTGACCACCGCAGCTCACGGCAGTGCCTGATCCTTAACCCACTGATCGAGGCCAGGGGTCAAACGGACATCCTCATGGGTACTAGTTGTATTCGTTACCACTGAGCCACAACAGAAACTCCTTACCTATTATTTCTCAAAATTTCAATTTTCCCCATTCTACTGCCTCCCTCTCCTCACCCTTTAAAGTTTTTCAATTCTTCCTCAGTCCCCCCAAAAGCTTCCTTTCACTGTGTTTACCTCACAGCCTACTTGCCATCTTTTCTTTCCTCCTTTTTATGACTAGTCTTTTGGGAAAAAAAAGGACTTAAGGAGTTACCACTATGGCGAAGTGGGTTAAGGATCTGGTATTGCCACAGTTGTGGCATAGGTCACAGCCGTGGCTTGGGTTTGACCCCTGGCCTGGGAACTTCCATATGCCGCAGGTGCAGCTGAAAAAGAAAGAAAAGACTTTTCATATCATGCTCCAGTTCTCTGTAGCCTGACTTTGATTTCAGTGACTCCTCTTGAAGTTGTTCTCTTGATGACTTCTCATTTTGAATCCAGTGATAACCTGTCCAGTTCCCATCCTGACCTCTGCAGCATTTGTGGACAGTTGTCATCAACACTGACATTTCATAGTTTTCTCTATTCGCTTCTCAATTTCAACTCTCTTTAGTCTCACCCACTTTTCTAGATCCATTTATTTGCTTATAGATTCTGAAATCTGTATCCCCAAGTTTTCTGTGTGGCTCCTGATCTGCACTTCTGATTGTCTACCAGTTTACTTAGAGGCTCTGTAGGTATTGTATCAGTCAAGATAGGCTGGGCTGGGCTGTGGTAACAAAAGACTCCAAAGTCTTAGTGGCTTACAAAGATTTATTTTTTGCTCACTTTGCACATTCACTGTGGCAATGCTGCAGCTGTGACCCTGCTATTCTCCCTTTGGAACCTAACAGAGAAGCATCTACCTGGAACATAGCCAGTCATTGTAGCAGAGGGGAAAAAAGATACATGACAAGCCAGATGCTGGCTCTTAAAGCTATTGCCCAGAAGTAACACATTTCAGGCTACATTTTGCCAGCCAAAGAAGGTTACATGGCCACTTCTGAGTTAATTGGGTGGGAATGTATAATCCTCCCCCAAGGAGGGGCATGGGAATATTTGGCACCACTGATACAATCTACCAAAGGCATTTCAAACAAAACACATCTAAACCTTCTTATTATTGTTTTATCCTCATCCAAAAGCTATTCCTCCCCTAGTTCTCCTGTTCTTCTGTTATTTGGCATCACTGTATATTAGCCAGCCATGCTAGAAACTTCAGGTTGTCTTTAAATTCTTCTCCTCTATTCCTGTCCCCACCCCCCCCACCCCGCCTCTTCCCATGTTCAGATAGTCAGATAGTCCTCTGTGTTCTGCTCTGAAATCTCTTGTCTCATTTCTTCCTCTTGTGTGTTCTATCTGTCCTAGCATTGCAGGAGACTCCTGAGAGTCTCCTCGTCTCCATTCCTCCTTCACAGATGCATCCTCCACCTACTGTCAGGGCTAGGTTTTTAAGATGTAGGTCTTTTCCTGCCACTCCACTGCCCAGAAGTTTTCACATTTCCCCTATTGGTTACCAAATGCTGTCTTATGGTGGTCAGTGTTTTCCCAAGGTCACCAAAACACAACTTCTTCTTTTCTTTTTTCTTTTTTTTTTTTTTGCCTGAGCCCTCAGCATACAGAAGTTCCCAGGTTAGGGATCAAACTGGTGCCACAGCCATGAGCGGTGCCACAGCAGTGACAACACCAGATCCTTCATCCAATAGGCTACCAGGGACTCCCAAACATAGGATTTTAGTTTGGTCTTTCGCCACACCTCCATACACCTTCCATTAGCAGTATGACTGTTTTCATTTCCCACATACATTGTGTATTTTTATCCTCAGAGTAACCACACCCAGCCCACCCCTTTTCTCCATTATTTTTGTTGAGATATAATATGGACACAGTAAATTTCACAATTCTAAGTGTACTGTTCTGCAAGTTTTGACAAATGCATATAGTTGTGTCACCACCACTTTAATATACAGAAGGAGTCCATCACACACAGAACCTCTCTCATACCCTTTTGTGGTCAATGCTTTCCCTTATCTACAGCCCCTGACAATGTGTATTCTGTCCCTATAGTTTTGTTTGTCCCAAGATGTCGTAAGAAAAGAAGTCATAGCCTTTGGTCTGGCTTCTTAGCATAATGTTATTTGATCTTTTTTTTTTCCTTTTTAGGGCTGCACCTGTGGTGTATGGAGGGTCCCAGGTTAGGAGTCTAATCGAAGCTACAGCTGCCAGCCTACCCCAGAACCACAGCAACACCAGATCCAAGCCACATCTGTGACCTACACTACAGCTCACAGCAATGCCGGATCCTTAACCCACTGAGCGAGGCCAGGGATCGAACCCGCAACCTCATGGTTCCTAGTGGGATTCATTTCCACTGCACCACGATGGGAACTCCAACATAATGTTATTTTAGATTCATCCAAATTATCATGTGTATCAACAGTTTGTTCCTGTTGAGTTCCCATTGTGGCGCAGCGGAAATGAATCAACTAGTATCCATGAGGATGAAGGTTTGATCCCTGGCCTTACTCAGTGGATTAAGGATCTGGCATTGCCATGAACAGTGGTGTAGGTTGCAGATGCAGGTCAGATCCCACGTTGCTGTGGCTGTGGCGTAGAATGGCAGCTACAGCTTTGATTCGCCCCCTAGCCTTGGAACTTCCATATTCTGTGGGTGCAGCCCTAAAAAGCAGCAGGAAAAAAAAAGTTTGTTCCTTTTTATTGCTGAGTAGCATTTTATGATACAGATAAACCACCATTTGTTTATCTATCCTGACTTTAAGGGATATTTGGAATGTTTTGCATTTTCATTCCACCTCCTCTCCTCCTTTCAACCCCTACTTATCCTATAAGGCATGGTTTAGCCGTTTTCTCCCACCAGTTTTTCCAAGTGCCTTCCATAAGGCCTTTATTACATTGCATTGCTGTTGCTGCATATGGTTCTTTTTTTCTTTCTGGCCACACTTGCAGCACATGGAAGTTCCCCAGGCCAGGGATCAAACCTGTGCCACAGCTGTGGCCCAATCCACAGCAGTGACAATGCTGGATCCTTAACCCACTGAGCTACCAGGAAACTCCTGCATGTGGTTCATGAAGGGCAGGAGGGCAGGTTCATTAGTTCTCTCTGTGCCTCTGTCTCTTATCCATAATATCTACTACAGAGCCTTACGTGGGGTGCTCAAGCAATAACTATTGAAATGAACATACCTGGACTTTCTTTTGCGCAGAGAAGCACCTCTTTAAGCTCTCATCTGTAGATTTAAAGAGATTATTTATTTTTTATTTATTATTACTTTTTTTTTAGGGCCACACCTGCAGCATGTGGAAGTTCCCAGGATAGGGGTAGAATTGTAGCTGTAGCTGCAACTGCTGGGCTACAGCACAACCACAGCAATGCAGGATCCTTAACCCACTGAGCGAGGCTAGGGATCCAACCTGCATCCTCACGGATGCTAGTAGGATTCATTACCACTCATGCATAGTGGGAACTCCTAAGAGATTTTTTAAAAGGGATTCTATGATCAAATAAGTTTGGGAAATGCTATATACTCCATCTCCCTCTTAAAGATTATACATTACTAGGTAAAGATTCTGAGAAGTTATGCAATAGAAAAAACTTTTAACTTTGGTTTCACCCAGTATTACTCAAATTTATTTGACGATTAAACACATCTTACCGGACTAATATTCTTTTTTTTTTGTCTTTTTTTTTTGTTGTTGTTGTTGTTGCTATTTCTTGGGCCGCTCCCGCGGCATATGGAGGTTCCCGGGCTAGGGGTTGAATCGGAGCTGTAGCCACCGGCCTACGCCAGAGCCACAGCAACGCGGGATCCGAGCCGCGTCTGCAACCTACACCACAGCTCACGGCAACGCCGCATCGTTAACCCACTGAGCAAGGGCAGGGACCGAACCCGCAACCTCATGGTTCCTAGTCGGATTCGTTAACCACTGCGCCACGACGGGAACTCCCGGACTAATATTCTTAAAGTATACTCTTTGGGAAACAATGCTAGAACAATTGTAAATCAGTTACATTTCCTCTTTTTCAGCTAGGTACCCAAGGTCACATATGAATTTGATGGAATGAGACTTTTCTGTACTCATGTATGTTATTATATGCATTGGTGTGTGATCTTCAGCTGAAGTTAACAGTGGTTAGAGGAGTTTCCGTCGTGGCGCAGTGGTTAACGAATCCAACTAGGAACCATGAGGTTGCGGGTTCGGTCCCTGCCCTTGCTCAGTGGGTTAACGATGCGGCGTTGCTGTGAGCTGTGGTGTAGGTTACAGACGCGGCTCGGATCCCGTGTTGCTGTGGCTCTGGCGTAGGCCGGTGGCTACAGCTCCGATTCAACCCCTAGCCCGGGAACCTCCATATGCCGCAGGAGCGGCCCAAGAAATAGCAACAACAACAACAACAACAACAACAACAACAACAAAAAGACAAAAAAAAAGTGGTTAGAATGGAGCCAAATAAATTCCCATCAAATTTGTGCCAATATGCTAAATAAACTTCCTTCATATAGAGCCCTTCTGTGCAGCAGAAGTGGATGAAAATTGACCAAATAGCAAGATTGAATTCCTTTCCTTATAAATGTGTTTCTGAAGTTACCCTTTCTATTTTTCTAGAAGTTGATTTCAGAGTTTGGCTATAGAAAAACTTTATAATTTTAGAAGTGTAAGAGATCATTACCTAATATTATAGATAATTAGATTGAAACCTAAAGATATTATGCTTTGTTTAAGTATGTGGTTGCAAGAATGGGCTTAGAATTGAAACTCTCTTTTCCTAATTCTCATTTCAATGCACTCTTCCTGATAATGCATGTGACAGTGAATGCTCTTACTGATTGTTTAAAAGTATTAGTTTTGTTGAACCTAGTGAACCAACTCAAATACTTTTACTGAAAGTTGTGTTTTATTTTAACTTCAAGTAAGAAATAAAACTGGGAGTTCCCACTGTGGCGCAACAGGATCCACAGCGTCTTGGGAGTGCTGGGTCATAGGTTTGATCCCTGGCCCAGCACAGTGTGTTAAGGATCCAATATTGCTGCAGCTTCAGTTTAGGTTGTGACTGTGGCCCAGATCTGGTCCCTGGCCCAGGAGCTCCATGGACAGCCAAAAATGAAAAAAGAAAGGAAGGAAGAGAGGAAACTTATTTTTTTTCCTTGGGAATATTATCCATCTTAAATGTCTTTTTACCCCCCTCTGTGAACATACCAATGTGTCACCCATTATGTAGATGACAATAATGTAGCCCAAAACCACAGGTAAAATCATTCTCTATCTGTTTTCCCTTAGAGAAACAATGGAGTATATTTGCTTGGGAAAGTATGAAAGGACAAAATAGTTGGGCTAAGGGAAAGTTATAGAATATTCAACTTTTTGAATTAAACTGGTTTTCAAGAGTCCACTTAAGAGCAGTCTACTAACTTGTTACTAATGGCCTGAGCTCAGTTTAGCATTTTGATGACTAACTGTACTTTTTTTTTTTTTTGGTAGGTGGGGAAAAGTGGCAATGTACCAGCAGGCACTACTGTGGACAGCACCATCACACATCCATCTGAGTTTGACTTTTACCTCTGTAGTCATGCAGGAATTCAGGTAATTTGGAAGCTGATCCAGATCTTTGATTTGATAAGGAGGTGTTTGCAAATTCAGCACCTAGCTTGAGTAGACTTGTTATTAAACACTGTACATAACTTTGTTAATGCTTGTACCCTAGAACTGTTACCTTTTGGTCTAGATATCTGCTTGTAGGTGTGCTGGGCGGGAATATTTCTGAATTTAGGAAGTAGGTTTCAGTCCTTCTCTTTAAGTAGTCAACCCGTATCAGAGACATTAATCATGTAACTCTTTCTCCAGGGAACCAGCCGTCCGTCACATTACCAGGTCTTGTGGGATGACAACTGCTTCACTGCAGATGAGCTCCAGTTACTAACTTACCAGCTGTGTCATACTTATGTGCGGTGCACACGCTCAGTCTCTATTCCAGCCCCTGCCTATTATGCCCGGCTTGTAGCATTCAGGGCACGGTATCATCTGGTGGATAAAGATCACGACAGGCAAGTTTCTCAAGCCAAAAAGAAACACGACTTTCTGTGTTAGCAGCATGTTAGAAAAAAAAAATGAGTTACTACAGAAAACTTCTTGGAAGAGTTAAACTTCCTTTTAGGATTTTAATTTCAAGGAGAAAATAAAATTATCTGTACCTTTGAGAGATGATAATGTGACTTTTGGTTCAAGAAGTGACAAGGCTTGTTCATTCTTATATGATGTGTCTATAGTCTGCCTTCAGGGAGTTCCCATTGTGGCTCAGTGGTAACAAACCCAACTAATATCCATGAGGATGCAGGTTAATTCCTGGCCCCAATCAGTGGGTTAAGGATCCATTAAGGATCCTGTGTTGCCTGAACTGTGGTGTAGGTCACAGATGTGGCTTGGATCTGGCATTGCTGTGGCTGTGGCACAGGTTGGCAATTACAGCTGTGATTCGACCCCTAGCCTGGGACTGTCTGTATGCCGTGGGTGTGGCCCTAAAAATAAGTAGATAAATAAAGTCTGCCCCCCAACAGGAGTTCTTATTTGGAACTGCCTCTGGTTTTCCCATAGAGCCAAATGCATTTCAGGTCTGCTCAGGTCCTAAGCAGCCTCAAAAAGTGTCTAGCCCAGGAATTCCCTTGTAGAGCAACAGGTTAAGAATTTGGTGTCACTGCAGGGGCTTAGGTCACTGCTATGGTGTAGGTTCAATCCTTGCCCTGGGAACTTCTGTATGCCACGAGTGTGGCCAACAAAGAAAAACAGTGTCCAGGCCAGTGCTCTGGCTCCAGTCAGAGCAGTCCTAGGCCTGTGGATTCTACTTCATGCGAGGGGGAAGTCCTGATCAGTTCCGTTTGCTTTCAGTACAATCTGGGAGAATGCACCAGAGGAAACCTGGTGTGTGTTCAGGGAAAGGTGGGGTACCAAACCATTCTCACCCCAAACTAAGGATCTCAAGAGAATCTGACATATTAACTTGTTACTGGGCTACTATTAAATAGCTAAACAAGCTCAATGTGTTAATTTCCCCCCCCAAAATGACCATCTGTGAAGTGTAGCAGTTTCTGGGCTCTTCCCCAAGTCTGTATTCAGCTGCTAAATAGTAGACCTTCCACTGCAAGTCTATTTCTGTATGGGTTGAAAGTATGCTATTATGGAAAATGCCCAGCTGTGGCTTTGTACCTTCCATTCTGTAATATACACATTTATTCAACACATTTATGAAGTTGTGTGCCCAGCACTGTGCTAGATACTAAAACCCTTAAGTTGAGGAAGGCATATTTCCCGGGATTTTATGTTTCAGTATGGTAGACAGTACAAGCAAACATATAACTGACCATTCGCCCAAAGCAGTGTAGATGAAAATGCAATTGGACATCAGAGTAAAGTCTGTTAGAGATTTCATAGCTGGATGGGTAGGTTTTGGCTCTTTGAAGAAAAGAAAAGGATTTTCCAGGCAGAGGAAATAATGGACACAAAGAAGAGAAGACAAGTAACATATTTGGACAGTAGCAGGGTTTTTTCGTTGTTGTTGTTGTTTGCTTTTTGTTTTTTGTTTTTGTTTTTTGTTTTTTTTGGCTGGAGCATTTCAAAGGGGAATCGCAGGCATGAGGGTGGAAAAGTGTGTTAGAGCAAGATTATTTTTGTTAAAAGCAAAAGGCTGTTCCTGGGATAAAATAGATAGTATTCAACAGTTAATTGGATGTGAGTGGCAGAGAAGAGGATGAAGTAAAAGATGACTAGGACTTTGAGCCTAAACAATAAGGGTAATAATAATTTAAGTAGAAAAGTCAGAAGAGGGATGGTGATTTTCCATTTACTAACCCCTTTATATCACATGGTGCCTTTAAGAAATATGTTTGGAAGTTGTTATTATCCTTAAAGATAAAAGTTCAGAGGAACTATTACTTGTCCAAGGTCTATAGCTAGTGAAGGGATGATGAGAAAGACTTGTGGCATAGTAACATTTGCTGAATATCAATTTTGTTCCACACTGTGTTCCAACACTGTGCTAAGGATATTCATTCATTCATTTACCCATTCATTCATTCGTTCATTCAACAAATAGTTATTGAGGCAGTACTATGTGCCAGACACTAGGGGTTCAACTGTGAGTAAGATAGACAAGGTTGCTGCTTTCTTGGAAGTTACATCCCAATGGAGAAGTAAATAATTACCTAAATAATAATCTTTCTAATGAAAAGTAGAAAGAAAAGTAGAGGATTCTGGGAAATTCCAAGTGGCTCTGACCTAACTTGAGAGTCACGGAAGATTTCTTTGGGGGAAAATAACATTTGACTGAAGCCTAAAGGACAGGTAGGCATTAGCCAGACAGTACAGGCAGTGGAAGTCCTTATGTAGGTACTGTTAAAGATTTGGGTCTTTGCAGACATTATTCTATTTAACGATTGCCACAGTCCATTAAGTAAGTTCTGTGTATATTTTTCAGTCAGGCAAACTGACTGTTTAGAGAGATGTTACAAATTATTTAAGGGCCCAGGTTCTATTCGTGCTATCTGAACCTTGCGGAGTTTTTAGTAGTCTTTTCTTACACCTGGTTTTTTGCTTTCTTTTCTTTACAGTGCGGAAGGCAGTCACGTGTCAGGACAGAGCAACGGCCGAGATCCTCAGGCCTTGGCTAAAGCCGTGCAGATCCACCATGATACCCAGCACACGATGTATTTTGCCTGAGAGTCTCAGAAAAAGAACTCAACCAATTGACACCCCATGCAGCCTCAAAATGTTTCAAATGCCTACCGCCTCTAGAGAGAGCCAAGCTGACTTCAGGTGGTCTTCTACCAGCAATTCGGAATGGTTGCACTGAATCTATACTTCACAGCACTGTCTGATGCATCAACAAAATTGAGCCATTTTTTTTAAAGTAATAGATACTCATAGATTGTCTTTTCTGATGCACTGGACTGAATTTTTACCTCATCATGCAAAGGCTGATCAGCCTGAACTTTCTAAAGGACTTTACAAGAAAGGTTTCTATGGACTATTTTGCTAGCTGTGGTGTTCACCGCATCCTTCTAGTCTTACAAGAGAGGATTATTCCTTTTTTCTGTATTCATCGAGTGGGGTATGTGCATAAATGGGAGAGAAAAACCAAACAGTCTACTTCGGTTCAGTGTAACTATTTAATTGTGTGGGTCCATAGACTTTTTAATGGAGATTTCTGACTTCACCACTGTAAATGCCTTTAATGAGCATTAATTTTTGAAAGTTTTACAGAGTTTTATTAGTTTTACTACTTTATCTATTGATCTCTACAGACTTGTGCTGGTGTAAGTACAGGCTGCCAGGCAAATTGCACTATATTCGGCTGCAGATTCAGGCAGGCAGTTCTCTTATTTGGTTGACTTTTGTGAATGTGTAACACAGACAGATGGAATGCATGTCACAGCGACAGATAACACTGCCATGGTCAAAGTACTCATGTTTCCCCCTTTTTGAAAAAAAAAAATTAGCTTTTAGTATTTTTCAAAAGTGCCCATTTTATGCTGCTGTGTGGTTTGTTAGATCTAAATGATTTTTAAACTTTTCTCATAGAAAGTTAACTTTGGCAATAAACATTTTTTAAGGTCCCTTCTCTTCCTCCTCCTGACAATGTAGTTTTTTAGATGAGATTTCAGTATGATTTTTATCAGCTATTTCTTATAGATCATAGTCTGGCAATTTCTGAACCTGGTCAGAAAAGACATATATTTCCATGCCTTTTTTAAAAATTATTTTTATCTGTTTTATAGTCACAGTTGATGTCCTGTCACTTTGTTTTAAAATAAGCTAGAACCAGGATGCTTCCTTATTGGATAGGCTTTGCCATCCTTAAGGTACATTGAGTGATGCTGCAACTTGCAAAAATGTACCAGCATTTAAAACTTTTTTTTCCTGGGAATCAAGGTTACTCACAGAATTACTTGCAGTGCAAAAATTTTGCTTCTCTTTCAACCTGAAATGTATTTGGTGGAGGTTCCTTCCTTTTATTAAACTGAAACTACATAGAAAAGGTTGATTTTTCTTAATAGATTCTGGATTCCGTTCACAGGGAGACAGGATTCCTTTCTTGTCCAAACAAAGGGAGTTGATCTAAAAGCAAGCATCAGTTAAAATGTAGGGGGAAATGTATTTTGTATTTAGTGTAGATAATACTTTGTGAATGGACAACAGTTACATAGAGTCTTGATAGTTCCAGCCAGTGTTTCCCAGCCCAATTTTTACTGACTTAGAATTCTCTGTCCTGGAACCTCAGGAGTGAGAGCTGGAAAGAGAGATTAAAGTCCCAGAGCCACTCCATATGGCTGGGGGGAGAGATAGACACGATGTGGTCAATTGATTTTGCCACCTCTGTCTGGAAACTGCTGGTGGGGGAAACACTGGATCTAATGGTGAAGGATGTTTGCTCGAACTCATTAGCCAGTCCAAATCTCTTAAACTAGCCTTCTCAAAATCCCAGCAATATAAAGCACTGTTTTTCTTCAGTCTTTTAAAGAAGCTTGTAAATACATTAAAGTTTACATTTCCATGTGCTGTTGATCAGCGGCGCCACCAGTGTTTGCTGAGACTGGTCTCTGAGAGTTTTATAATGTATATGGAGTCCTAAAGCTCATTAAGATACAAGCGCAGACCTCCTTATTCTCTCCATAGAGTGGGATGAAAGCAAGCTCTGTAATAGAGGCACAACATAGGTGGGAGTGAAGAAGATGGCAGATGTTAATTAATTTCTTAAGGTTTTCCTTTTTTGCAAATACCTCACTTGGACACTACAAATCAGGACATGTTGGTGAGGGGCTGGCTGCTGCTTTTTATTCATACTTGTTCAGGGAGAGCACAGAAAATACCCTTCAGCTTGGCCACCCTGGACTCAAGAGAAGGAAAAATGGAAGCTTTTTTTTAGGAGAAGAAGGACTTGCTGGAGTCCAGGCTGTGAAGAACTCTTGGTGGCTGGCTGGCTGGCCAGCAGGCACCACATCTGCATTTGAGTGCCTCAGACTTGCTTGTTAACAATGCACAGAAGAAGTGTCACTTCTCACTATCTCCTGGCATGTATGGAGCAGGGAGTGAGGCGGAATGCCAGGAAGCCCTGACTCGCTTGCCTGCAGTTGGGCTATCCGCTGGACCTTGAACTGTAGTTTGTATGACCTCAGTCAGTCCAAGTGCACTGGGGCAAATCAGCATTGTGGTGGAGGAAAAGCCGGGAGGCCTATTTTTCTAGGAAAACAGTACCTTTAAGGGTGCAATGCTGTCATTTTGGACAAACGAAAAGAAATACAGAAGAACTAGGATTGTTGGAAAACACTTGCTGAGGGGTGAATCTTTAAAAGGTAATCACTGCTGAACCAGAGTTGCAACAATACTACTTCGAGCAAATCTGAATGCAGTTTTAATTTGGCTTGACAATGTGAACACAGTAGCCCCTTGGGACTGACTGAATCCTTATGCATGTGTCAATCAATGGGAGGTGTGCATTCTCTAGAAGTAGCTTTAGGCTGTTGGGTTTTTTTTAAATGCAGCCTATTTAGGCACTGTCATGTGGTGTGAAAGATTTAAATGTAGCAATGCTAAAGAGTAACAATTTGGGAATAAGGGGCGGGGATATTAAATGGTGAAGATCCAAATGTTGAACCAATTATGTTTTGTTGTTGTTGTTAGCTGTAAAGTGAACTAGCTGGCTTAATACAGCCGGTTGTCTGGGCAGGCAGAACGTACTCATTCTTACTGTAAATTCTATTTGCTGCTTCCAAAGGTGATGATTTACAAGCAGACATATTCTACATGGTCTGTGTTTTAGGATCTGGTGCCCAGGCTATATCAGAGCTTATCTAGCTGGCTCAGCTACCTACCCATCCTGTGGGAAAAGGTAATCCACTGTTTAACAAGGCTCACCCTCTCTGCCCTGCTCTAGAGACCCTTTGTGAATGTGCTGTAAGATTTTCTTGCTCAATAGCAAGGTGGTAGCTCTGCTTTCATTTTAAGGAAGTGGAGACTGAGGGCATTGTATCAATACTGCTTCAACTCCAAGGATTTTTCCTTGTAAAATTAAAGGGAAGATCTTGTTATAGATTAACCATTTTCTTATCCCTTGCTATTGACATATTCATGCTCCTTCTACATCTAGTGGCTAAAAATGTTTGCATTTGTTCATTTGACTAATGGTGTCATTTTTTGTTTCTATATTGTTACGCCTGTAATGTTTTCAAATGTATTTTATTAAATTTGGACTGGATGTATGTCTCTAGCAATACGAGGTACTTGCTAAACTATTAAGGGAGGGGTGGTAGCCCCATGTTGAGATAAGATAATGGTTGTTTAAGTTTCAATTTTTTTTTTTTTTGGCCTGCAGGGATATTTTGTGTTCATGTGTCCAAAAAAAGAATAAATTGGCATTCTTGTGCCAAATGTTTTTTTGTGTCAAATGTCTAATAAATATGGAGTATACTGTAATAGCAACACACATGATTGCTTTTTTAAAAAAAGTTCTTCAGTGTAAGAAATTTGAGAAAGAAGAACAATGGGAAAATTTTGTGTTCTTAATTCCTGGGTGTCCCTCTTTTTAGAAATTATTATTTGGGAAATTTAGAAGAGCTTCTTGCAACATTTCACAAGTGAAAACAAAGTTTCATCAGGGATCTGGTTGCATCTCTAAATGGGAAGATCTATTTCAGTGATGATTTGAGAAAAATCTGCAGTCTCCAGAGGGCAGTATGGCCTCATACTTTATAAGACTGACTTATCCAGAGGAAGAGGTGCCCAAATTCACCCATCCTAGGGCTCTCTAATCTCCTGTATTTCCAAACCAAGTACTAACCAGGCCCAACCCTGCTTAGCTTCCAAGATAGGTGAGATTGGGTGTGTTCAGGGTAGTGTGGCCACAGACTAATCTCATGCCTTTTAATTCTTGCTAGCCAAGCCCTTTTGTTAAGTCATGGCAAGGATAATGCAGAGATTTGTACATGTGGCCCTTATACTCAGGGAATTAAAAGTTTAGCAGAGGAGGAGTTCCCACCATGGCTCAGTGGTTATCAAATCTGACTAGCATCCATGAGGATGCAAGTTCGATCTCTGGCCTTGTTCAGTGGGTTAAGGATCTGGTGTTGCCATGAGCTGTGGTATAGGTTGCAGATGTGGCTTGGATCCCGTGTTGCTGTGGCTGTGACTGTGGCTGGCAGCTACAGCTCTGATTTGACCCCTAGCCTGGGAACCTCCATGTGCTGCAGGTGTGGCCCTTAAAAAAAAAAAAAAAAAAAAAAAAGCAGGCGTTCCCATTGTGGCAAAGCAGAAACGAATCCAACTAGGAGCCATGGGGTTGTGGGTTCACTACCTGGCCTGGCTCAGTAGGTTAATGCTGTGAGCTGTCATGTAGGTCACAGATGCAGCTCGGATCTGGTGTTGCTGTGGCTGTGGTGCAGGCCGGCAGCTGTAGCTCCAATTCGACCCCTAGCCTGGGAACGTCCATATGCCGCAAGTGCGGCCCTAAAAAGCCAAACCAAAAATAAATAAATAAATAAATAAATAAATAAATAGACCAGACGCCAAAAAACCCATTGTCTGATTTGATGACTAGTATATGTCAGTCACCTTATTATACCAACATCTTTAATCTCAGCAATAGTCCTTTGAGGTTGATAGTAGTAGTCCCATTTTTGTTGTTGCTTTTGTCTTTTGTCTCTTTAGGGTCAAAGGTTCCCAGGCTAGGGGTCAAATTGGAGCTACAGCTGCTAGCCTACACCACAGCTCACAGCAATGCTGGATCCTTAACCCACTGAGAGAGTCCAGGGATCCAACCCTCATCCTCACGGTTCCTGGTCAGATTTGTTTCTGCTGCACCACGATGGGACCTCTGGTATTCCCGTTTTTAAAGATGAAGAGTCAAAGCTAGAATTTGAATCCAGTTTTATCTAACTTCATTATACCTGCTACTGAGCATGAAATTATAGGAACTTAAAAGAAGAAAAAACAATTTTTGCCATGTGGGGTCAGGGAAACTTTACAGACTCATGAATTTTGGGATAGACCATAAAGCATGAGGCATACTTTGCCAGGTAGACAAGGGGGGGATCAAGGGGATTCTAGACACACTGTTGCCTTATAGTAGGTTATAGTGGCTGTCATTTTCATCTACCCAAATGCTTTCCCGTATTACTTCTTTGGGTGATAAAATCTCTCTTTTTTAATGGGAACTCTATTATTTTATGTATTTCAAGTGAGTCCAAATGTCCTTCTCCCCACTTCATCCCCCACCATTTGTATCATGTTCATGTCCATCCTTGAATCAGTCACTGGGGGATGTGTTATACCAGCAATATTGGCTCATGTGCCTACTTCTGTGTCAGAGACATGGCCAGCAAGCAGAGAGGTCACAGACTGATCAGCATCATTATAAAGCGTGTGCCTCTTCTGTGTCTCTTTCTCCATCTCTTGGCTCTGATTTCTTCTATGTAGATTATTCTCCAGAAGCTATTGGCAAATCTTTAATGCAAAGAGGGACAAAAAACTATATTACAAATTGACTGGAGAAAGAAATAAATTATTTTAGTTTAACATCTCTGGAGCTCCTATTATGTGCTAGGAAATATAAAGACGAGAGACACAAGTTCTGACCATTAAAATGTTCACTTGTAAACTTGGGGGCCACATATGTAACAAGGTAGCTTTGAGGGTTAGGTACTATGAGAAATGTTAGAGAGGTTTCTAACTCAGCCTGAGGGATGAAGGAAATCTTCTTAGAAGAAATGGCATTCTAGGAATTTTTTTTGGGGGGGGGTCTTCTTTTAGGGCCTCAGCATATGGAAGTTCCCAGGCTAGGGGTTGAATTGGAGCTATAGCTGCCAGCCTATACCACAGCCACAGCAACGCCAGATCTGAGCTGTGTCTGCAACCCACACCACAGCTCACTTCAATGCCAGATCCTTAACCCATTGAGCGAGACCAGGAGTCAAACCTGTGTTCTCATAGTTACTAGTTGGGTTTGTTACCACTCAGCCACAATGGGGACTCCTCTGGGAATCTTTATGGGCAAAGGCACGGGGGTGGGGGGGAGATTAAGACTAGTTAGGATGGAGTTCCTGTGGTGGCGCAGTGGTTAACGAATCTGACTGGGAACCATGAGGTTGCAGGTTCGATCCCTGCCCTTGCTCAGTGGGTTAACGATCCGGCGTTGCCGTGAGCTGTGGTGTAGGTTGCAGACGCGGCTCGGATCCTGCGCTGCTGTGGCTCTGGTGTAGGCCAGTGGCTATAGCTGCGATTTGACCCCTAGCCTGGGAACCTCCATATGCCGCAGGAGCGGCCCAAGAAAAGGCAAAAAAAAAAGACTAGTTAGGATGAATTATAAGTAATTTCAGTACTTTCAAATTATAAAGGGATATAGGGGGAAATGGAAATGATAAGGCTGGACCACAGATGAAAGCACCTGTTCCTGACAGGACAGGGCTTGAATGGCATTCTAAGGAGTTTAGAGTTTGTTGACAGGCCCAGGGGAATTGCAGAGTCTGATTTGTGTTAGTTATGTTGTCTGTAGTGTTGTGGGTAGGTTGCAGCTGAAGTTCTGATAAAGGGAATTTAGAGTTGCTTTGCAGTAACTCAAGTAAAAAATGACGAAGCTTGAACCTGAGCAGTGACAGAGCAATTGGAGAGAAGGAATGAACACAAGAGATATAGAGAAGGTAGAAGAAGCAGAACTTGGTGAAAGTGAATATGGAGAGTGTGGGGAAGGAAGCAGACTCATTAAGAGGGCTTGGGTAGCTGGGTAGATAATAGTGCCACTGAGAGAATGAACACAGAAGACAGCAATAGACATGTGATTTGTGAGAAGGAGGAAGGTGGTAAATTCAATTTGTAGGTCCAGTTTGGACATAATAGATTTGAGAGTGGTATATACAGACTGGAGAAAGGGATTGGAAGCCATCAGTATATCTGTCTGTCTGTCTGTCTGTCTGTCTATCTATCTATCCATCCATCCATCCATCTACATCTTTATCCTATTGGTTCTGCTCCTCTGGGTAACCCTGACTAGTACAGGCTAATCTTAATTTTTGTTTTTGATTTTCAACATCATTACTTTTTTTAAAAAAAGACTGCACCTGAAGCATATGGAAGTTCCTGGGCCAGAAATTGAATCTGAGCAGCAGCTAAGACCTATGCAGCAGCTGTGGCTATGCTGAATCCCTTAACCCACTGTGCCAGGCTGGGAATGGAAAATGTGCTTCCATAACAACCTGAACCCCTGCAGTTAGATTCTTAACCCACTGTGCCACACTGGGAACTCCTCAGTACCTTACTTTAATAAGCCTAGATATCTTTGTATTTATCTTGCTTAGGTCTTTGTTTTATCTGTCTTTGTGAAAACAGCACACAGTGTCTGGCTTATAGATAGATGCCCAATAAATGTTAGCTAATATTATTACTTGAGGAAATTCCTGAACATGAAAGTCAGAGAACAAAACAAACGATAAACACAACTCAAGGAAAATAAGGACCATGCAAAAGGAACATTAGAAAACTTCTCTCCAAAATTGTGTTTTATATTCTCAGGAAAATAAAAGGAGATACTGTATTTGCTAAACAAGAGGAGACTGTAACAGGAATAATTTAAATTGAAGGATAATATTAAAGTAGCAAAAATTTTCAAATTCATGCACGAAACAAATGAAATTCATAGACTCCCACAGATATTTAAGGAAGCCATGCTTGAATACCCCTCCACCCTAAACTTTGCTCTCCTGTGACCCTGTCTCATCTAATTCTTTTTTTTTGTCTTTTGTCTTTTTTGTTGTTGTTGTTGCTATTTCTTGGGCCACTCCCGCGGCATATGGAGGTTCCCAGGCTAGGGGTTGAATTGGAGCTGTAGCCACCGGCCTACGCCAGAGCCACAGCAACGCGGGATCAGAGCCACGTCTGCAACCTACACCACAGCTCACGGCAATGCCGGATCGTTAACCCACTGAGCAAGGGCAGGGACCGAACCCGCAACCTCATGGTTCCTAGTCGGATTCGTTAACCACTGCGCCACAACGGGAACTCCCTTGTCTCATCTAATTCTGAACTCCAGTCTCTGTGATCTCTTTCCTTGACCCTACTTTTGCCCCATGGCTGGCATTTGGATTTGGCAAAAAGACAAAAAGACAAAACAAAAACAAACAAAAAAAACTCCAAGTACATTTGTTTTACAAAGTAAAAGTGATTTGTTTTACAGATCACTTTTCAAGACATACATATTTTTATTTCATTTATTTTTATTTTTTGCTTTTTAGGGCTGCATCCACAGCATATGGAAATTCCCAGGCTAGGGGTCAAATCAGAGCTGTAGCTTCCGGCCTACGCCACAGCCACAGCAATGCAGGATCCAAGCCATGTCTGTGACCTACACCACAGCTCAAGGCAACGCTGGATCCTTAACCCACTGAGCGAGGCCAGGGATTGAACCCACATACTCATGGATCCTAGTCGGATTCGTTAACCACTGAGCCATGATGGGAACTCCACACATATCTTTATATAATCTTAATGCATATATTTCATCAACTATTACACAACAAAGTTATCCTTTTTCAAGACTGAAGTCATGTCATTGTGTTGTCATAATAATTTATTAGGCAAACATTTGTCAAATACCTATTGCCTGCCTGACATTGTGTTAAGCAGTGAGGTTTCAAAGATAAGTATGGTTTTTCTTTGTGCTTTTGGGACTTTTACATTTCTAGAGAAAAAAAAAAAAGGAGGAAGGAGAAGGTCGTATTGACAAAGGAGAGCAGCTAATGTTGCCACATGCATCACAGGAAGTGCAAGCAGGGACACTGGGGAGGGAATGTCAGGAAGTTGTCATGAACACAGGAAGCCTTGAACTGAGTTTTGAAATACAAGTGGGTTTCAGCAGTCAGATGGAGGAGACGTTGAGGTTTTAGGGGTTAATAAATCATATTCCTTTCCTTACAGCAGTTGAGAACCAACTGAAAAATAGCCATAGATGTCAGATAGTTGGAGGAAGAGCAAGATGTCAGCTTTATTGCTGCTAAGACTTAGATAAGAGGACTTGCTTAGAAGTGCAGGCAAACAGGTGTGTAATATTCCCCTTTACTTAACATATTTGCCTTCCTAGTCACAGCAAGCACAGGACAACCTTGGTTTTCCACTCAGTCTACTTTTCCAAAATCTACTTTTCCAAATTCATTGATTAAGCACTTTAGAATAAAATAGAAAAAATTTAAATCCTATTTGAATAGCATTGAAAATAAAAAGTGTTGGGAATTCCCTGTCGGTAAGAATCCAACGTTCTCACTGCTGTGGTATGAGTTCAATCCCTGGTCTGGGAACTTCCATGTGCCCCAGGTGCAGCCAAATAAATAAATAAATAAAAGGTGTTTAGGAATAAATTTGTAAAAATATGCAAGATCTGCACATTGGAAGGTAGAAAACATTGCTAACAGAAATTAAAGAAGACCTACAAAAATGAAGAGATGCACTATGATCATGGATCAGAAAGCTTGATAGTGTTAAGGTGTTATTTGTACCCAAACTCATCTATAGATTAATTCCAATCAAAACTTCAGCAAGCTTTTTGGTAGAACATTATTGCTAATTCTAAAATTTACATGGAAATTGAAAGGACCTGGAATCGCCAAAAACAACTTTGAAAAGAAAAACGTGTTTGGAACTTATACTTTCTGTGGCAGATGGAGTCTAAAATGGCCCCATGATCCCCACCTCCTGGTGTTAAGTCCTTTGTATAATCCACTCCTCTTCAGTGTGGACAAGGCCTGTGCTTCTAACTAACAAAAAATGGCAAATGTGATGGGATGTGACTTTGTGATTACGTTAATTTATATAAGATTCTGTTTTGGAGTTCCTATCCTGGCTCAGTGGGAATGAATCTGACTAGTAACCCTGAGGATGCGGTTTGATCCCTGGCCTCGATCAGTGGGTTAAGGATTCAGCTTTGTTGTGAGCTGTAGTGTAGATAACAGTCATGGCTTGGACCTGGCATTGCTGTGGCTGTCATAGGCCAGCGGCTACAGCTCTAAATCAACCCCTAGCCTGGAAATCTCCATATGTTGCAGGTGGGGCACCCCACCCCTAAAAAAAGACAAAAGATTTTATCTTGTTAGCAGACTCACTAGAAAGTCCTCTACCTCTCTTTACTGGCTGTGTTGAGATGTCTAAGCGGGCTCTAGGAGCTGAGGGCAGCCCCCAGCTGCTAGCCAACAAAAAAAGGGAGCTCTTGTAGATAGCTGCTATGAACCAAATGACAAATGTTGGAGATGGAGAGTTTTTTCCCTGATTAAGCCTCCAAAAGAGAACCCAGCCTGGCCTACACTTTGATTGTAGCCTGTGATATGCTAAGCAGATGATCTGGCTAAGCCATGGCTCAAAACTTAACCCACAGAAACTGAGAGATAATAAATGTATGTTGTTGCTTTAAGCCTCCAAATTTGTGGTAATTTGTTATGCAGCAGTAGATAAATAATGCACTACCTGATTTCAAGACTTATTATAGGGAGTTCCATGGTGGCGCAGTGGTTAACGAATCTGACTAGGAACCATGAGGTTGTGGGCTCGATCCCTGCCCTTGCTCAGTGGGTTAATGATCCGGTGTTGCTGTGAGCTGTGGTGTAGGTTGCAGACGCGGCTCAGGTCCTGCATTGCTGTGGCTCTGGCGTAGGCTGGTGGCTACAGCTCCGATTAGACCCCTAGCCTGGGAACCTCCATATGCCACGGAAGCGGCCCAAGAAATAGCAAAAAGACAAAAAAAAAAAAAGAGAGACATTATAAAGCTATAATAATCAAGACAGTGTGGTATTGGCATAAAGATTGACAGATATATGAAACAGAACAGAGTCCACAAATAGACCTATACATAAATGGCTAATAGATTTTCATTACTCTAATGGGAGCAATCTTTTCAACAATTGGCTAGACTTGTGCAAAAAAAATTAAACCTGGCTGGTACAACCACCATCAAGACCAGTATGGAGGTATCTTAGAAAACTGTACATAGAACTACCATATGACCCAGAAATCCCACTCTTGGGCATATATCTGGACTAAACTCTACCTAAAAAAGACACATGCACTCACATGTTCATTGTAGCACTATTCACAATAGCCAAGACATGGAATAAACCCAAATGTCCACTGGCAGATGATTGGATCAGGAAGATGTGGTATATATACACAATGGAATACTACTCGGACATAAAAGGGAACAAAATAATGCCATTTGCAGCAACATGGATAGAACTAGAGACTCTCATCCTGAGTGAAGTAAGTCAGAAAGAGAAAGGCAAATACCGTATGATATCATTTATATCTGGAATCTAATATACAGCACAAATGAACTTTTCCACAGAAAAGAAAATTATGGACTTGGTGAATAGACTTGTGGTTGCTAAGGGGGAAGGGGAGGGAGTGGGAGGAACTGGGAGCTTGGGGTAAATCGATACAGAATGTTGCCTTTGGGATGGATTAGCAATGAGATCCTGCTGTGCAGCACTGGGAACTCTGTCTAATTAATTATGATGGAACATGTAATGTGAGAAAAAAGAATGTGTACATGTATGTGTAGCTGGGTCACCATGCTGTACAGTAGAAAAAAATATACAAATAAATGATAAAAAATTAAACCTGACTTTATCTCTCACCATATATAAAAAATAGCTAAAAGGGTTGATAGAACTAAGTGTAAAAGCTAAAACTATAAAACTTCTAGAAGAAAACATGAAGATAATCTTAGGGACCTTGAGTTTGGCAAAGATTTTTGAAACATGATACAAAAAGTATCAACTATAAATAAATTGGATTTCATGAAACTTTAAAATTTTGCTCCTCGGAGTTCCCGTCATGGCAAAGTGGTTAACGAATCCGACTAGGAACCACGAGGTTTCGGGTTCGATCCCTGGCCTTGCTCAGTAGGTTAAGGGTCTGGTGTTGCCATGAGCTGTGGTGTAGGTCACAGACGTGGCTCGGATCCCGCATTGCTATGGCTGTGGTGTAGGCAGGCAGCTGCAGCTCCGATTCGACCCCTAGCCTGGGAACCTCCATATGCCACGGGAGTGGCCCTAAAAAAGGCAAAAAGACAAAATAAATAAATAAAATAAAATAAAATAAAATTTTGCTCCTCAAAAGACACTGCTATGAAGATGAAGAGGCAGGAGTTCCCATCGTGGCTCAGTGGTTAACGAATCCGACTAGGAACCATGAGGTTTCAGGTTCGATCCCTGGCCTTGATCAGTGGGTTAAGGATCCGGCGTTGCCGTGAGCTGTGGTGTACTTCAAAGACATGGCTTGGATTCCATGTTTCTGTGGCTCTGGCATAGGCCGGTGGCTACAGCTCCGACTAAACCCCTAGCCTGGGAACCTCCATATGCCATCGGAGTGGCCCTAGAAAAGGCAAAAAAGACCAAAAAAAAAAAAAAAAAGAAAAGAAAATGAAGAGGAAAGCCATAATCTGAAAAAATATTTTCAAAATGTACATCTGGTAAAGGACTTTATCTAGACTAGACTATATGAAGAATTCCTACAACTTAAGAGGGTAAATAGCACAATTTAAAAATGATTGACAGATATGACTAGACATTTCACCTAAGAAACTACACAAATGGCAAATAAACACTTGAAAAGATACTTAACATAATTTATCATTAGGAAAGTGTAATTGAAACCATGATGAGATACCACCATCCTCCCACTGGAAGGACTAAAATTAAAAAGACTGTGGGTACCAACTGTTCAGGAGGATGTGGAACAAATGAATTTCTCAAACACTTATGGTGAGAATGAGGCAATCACTTTGGAAAACAGTTTGGCTACTTTTTTGAAAGTTCCTTAAGGAGTTGTCATTATGCCTCAGTGGGTTAAGAACACAACTAGTATCTATAAGGATGCAGGTACCATCCCTGGCCTTACTCAGTGGCTTAAGGATCCAGCGTTGCCACAAGCTGCGGTGTAGGTTGTGGATGCAGCTCAGGATCTGGCAATGCAGTGGCTGTAGCATAGGCCAGCTGGAACTCCTATTAGACCCCTAGCCTGGGAACTTCCATATGCCACAGGTGTAGCCCTGAAAAGACAAAACAAAACAAAACAATAAAAAGTTCCTTAAGTTATTTAAAAGTTATGCACACCTACTATAAGTCCCAGCCATTTGACTGCTGGATGTTTAACCAAACAACTGGCCAAAAGATTTGTAAACAAATGTTCATAGCAACTTTATTTGTAATGGCCTCAAAACTGAAAGCAACCAAATGCCCACCAACATGTGAGTGAATAAACAAATGGTCATATATCCACCTAATAGACACATAATAGACTACGATGCACCACTGACACATACAGCAACATGGGTGACTCTCAGTATATTTATGGTGAGATAAAGAAACAGCAAAAAAAAAAAAAGAATTTATTCTGGTTATATAAAATATTAAATGAAACTAACCTATGGCAACAGAAAGCAGATTTGTGGTTGCAGGAGGGAAAGGCAAGAAGAGACAAAAGGCAGTATTACCAAGGGGCAGGAGGAAAATTTTGAGGGTGAAAGATGTTAAGGGTCTGGATTGCGATGAATCAAAACTTATGTGTATATATAAAAGTATATACACTATACTTATGTCAAAACTCATATTACCCACTTGCAATTTATCGAATGTCAATTAAACCTCACTAGAATGGGGAGGGAGTGGTTGGCAAGAAGGCCAGCTCTCTGCAGCCCTCAGGACCTGAAATTAGGGGTGATGGGAGGGGCTCGGCTGCGCTTGTTCAGTCCTTCCTCCACGCTCACCAATCAGAGTGGAGACCCGAGCGGACGCCATGGTGAGATGGAGCCCCTTGAAGCGCGTGCGGCGGGGCTGCCCGAGGCCTTCCAGAACTCGGTGGCCTTTGATCCGGAGGTCGCAGAGGCGCCATGGAAGGACTTTAAACAGGTAAGTGATTTAAGCCTGTGTTCACTTTGAAATCATATTTTGAAGATGTGTGGAAAATGGGCTCGAGAGGGTGGGGAACGACCCGTGGGTGAGTGAGTGGGGGAGGGCTGTGGTAATTTTTTTCCCCCTCATTGGTCTCCTGATTCAACTATGAACTCTTGGAGGGATAGGAATATTTCGTACTTATCACCAAATTACCCCTTTCTCACATGATCCCCTGCCCCATGGCCGGTGGTCAGTAGTTTTTGTTGGAGGTATTGGGTAATGTCAGGTCACACAGTTTGTTAAGAGGTCTAGCGCTTTTGGACTAAAGCCATGAGGCCTTAACTGCTAATGTAAAAACAAAAAAAAAGGATTGGTACTCATTTTGGGGTTCAGTAGTCTAATCCATGCAGTGACTTTGCCAGCCCGGAAATGTCTGCCATCAATAATGAGGGATTTTAAGAGTTCCTGAGGTGGCTCAGAGGAAGCCACGAATCTGACTAGCATCCATAAGGACGGAGGTTCGATCCCTGGCCTTAATCAGTGGATTAAGGATCTGGCGTGCTGTGAGCTGTGGTGTAGGTTGCAGACACCACTGGGATCCAGCTCTGATTCCACCCCTAGCCTGGGAACCTCCATATGCCATGGGTGGGGCCCTAAAAAAAGAAAACAACAACAACGAATTTTCTAGAGTGAGTGGAGGGGGTTTGCGTATTTTCAAAAATTCTGCAAGATGGAGGAGTTCCCGTCCTGGCACATCGGAAACGAATCCAACTAGGAACCATGAGATTGTGGGTTTGATCCCTGGCCTCACTCAGTGGGTTAAGGATCTGGCATTTTGGTGACCTGTGGTGTAGGTCACAGACACGGCTCCAATCATGCTTTGCTATGGCTGTGGTGTAGGCTGGCAGAAGTAGCTCCGATTTGACCCCTAGCCTGGGAACCTCCATATGCTGTGGGAGCAGCCCTAGAAAAGGCAAAAAGACAAAAAAAAAAAAAAAGACTTCTATAACAGGCACCTATTACTCAACATCTCACCATTCAGTTTACCAAATAAAAAAGAAAAGAAAAGATAGAGAACAAGAATATTACTTTTACCTTTGTGGAGGTTTTTTGGTTTTGTTTTTGTTTTTGTTTTCAATGGCTGCACCCAAGGCATATGGAAGTTCTCTGGCTAGGAGTTGAATCAGAGCTGTAGCTGCAAGCCTATGCCATAACCACAGCCATGCCAGCTCCAAGCTGCATCTGTGACCTATGCGGCTTGCAGCAACACCTGATCCTTAACCTCCTGAGCGAGACCAGGGGTCAAACTCAAATCCTCACGGACGCTGTGTTGGGTTTTTAACCCACTGAGCCACAATGGGAAACTCTGTTTTTTGTTTTTTTTTTCTTTTTTACCTTTACCTTTTGAGTTGTGTTCCTTTACATTCCAGTCCCATTATTTTCCCTCAGATGTAACTACCTTCTTGAACTTTGGATTTACTGTCCCTTTGCTTTTCTGTATTATTTAATACATATATTTTTATCTTTAAATCATACAGTTTACTTTTTATTTGTTTTTTTGTCTTTTTAGAGCTGCAGCCATGGCATATGGAGGTTCCCAGGCTAGGGGTCTAATCGGAACTGTAGACACTGGCCTATGCCACAGCCACAGCAATGTGGAATCTGTGCTGCGTCTGCGCTACACCATAGCTCACAGCAACGCCGGATCCTTAACCCACTGAGCAAGGCCAGGGATCGAACCCTCGTCCTCCCGGGTGCTGGTGGGATATGTTAACTGCTGAGCCATAATGGGAACTCCACTTCTGCATATTTTTCAATTTTATATAATTAGAGCCACATTGTATGCATTCATTTGCGCCTTGTTTTGTCACTCAGTGTCATGTTTCTGAGATTGTATCAATTCTATTAGTTCTATTATGGACAGTGTTAGTATTGTTTTCAATATTTTGCTATTACAAACAGTGCTATTAAGAACACTCTTATGCATATCTCCTCTTGCCAGAAGCAGAAGTTTCTCTGGACCCAAATAACTGGGTTGTATTTACATTTTCACTTTACAAAATAGTATGTTTGTTTTATCACTTTACGCTCTTTCACCAACAGTATCATAAGAGTTCTTGTTATTCTACACCCTTAATTTTTACCATCTTTTTTTTTTTTTTTGTCTTTTTAGGGCCACACCCATGGCATATGGAAGTTCCCAGGCTAGGGGTCGAATCAGAGCTATAGTTGTGGCTGGCCTACACTACAGCCACAGCAATGCCAGATTCGAGCTGTGTCTGTGACTTACACCACAGCCCATGTCAACGCTGGATCCTTAACCCACTGAGGGAGGACAGGGATTGAACCCAAGTCCTCATGGATGCTAGTCGGGTTCATTAACCACTGAGCCAATTTTTACCATCTTTGGTGGGTGAAATTCATGTCTCACCACAATCCTACTTTGTATTTTTCTAATAAATAATGAAATTGAACTTTTAAAATATGATTTTTCATTCTTCCTGTTCCCTCTTCTATGATATGGCTGTTCATTACTTTTGCCTTTAAAAATGTCTGTTTTTCTTATTGATTTGTAGGAGTTCTTAATATGTTGGATACTTACTAATTTAATGATTATATATATTATGTATGTTTTGCCTTGTCTTCACTTTCTTTATATTGTCTTTTGATGAACTTGAGTTCTTAATTTTATATATTTTTTATTTTTTTGTTATTTTAGGGCCACAACCATGGCATATGGAGGTTCCCAGGCTAGGGGTCCAGTTGGAGCTGTAGCTGCTGGCCTACGTCACAACCACAGCAATGCAGGTCCAAGCCACATCTGTGACCTACACCACAGCTCACAACAATGCCAGATCCTTAATCCACCGAACCGGTGTCCTCATGGATGCTAGTCAGATTCGTTGACTGCTGAGCCATGAAGGGAATTCCACGTTCTTAATTTTAATCTAGTTAAATTCGTAGTCTTTTTTGGCTGCCCTGCAGCATAGAGTTCCTCAGCATGGGATCAGATCCGAGCTGCAGTTGTGACCTAAGTTGCAGCTGCAGCAATGTTGGATCCTTAACCCACTGTGCCGGGCCAGGGATTGAACTTTCGTCCTACCGTTTCCAAGATGTGGCCTATCCCATTGTGCCACAGCAGGGACTCCAAATTAATAGTCTTTTTTAAATAGTTAATATATTTTTGGTTAGAATGTTGCACTTAAGAAATTCTTCTCCATCTCAAGTTGCTCATATTTTTTCCTTCAAGGCTTACCTTTCACAGGAATTGATTTTACAAAGTGAGGAAGGTTTTCAGTTTTATATTTTCCTCTATAGATAATCAGTTGTCCCAGTTCTTTTTTTTTTTTTTTTTGTAATTTTATGGTTACGTGCATAGCATATGGAAGTTCCCAGGCCAGGGGTTGAATCTGACCCAAAGCTGTGACCTACTTCACAGCTGCAGCAACCCCCTGATCCTTTAACCCACTCTTCTGGGCTGGGGATCGAACCTTCACCTCCGAAGCAACCCGAGCCACACAAGTCCTTAACCCATGGGGCCACAGCAGGAACTCCTCAGTTCCATTATTGATTAGTTTATTCTTTGCCCAGTGATCTGCAATGCTACCTCTATCATACCAGCATTGTTTCCATGTGTGTACAGGTCTGTTTCCAGACTCTGTATTCTGTTATACCAGCTGATTTATTTAACCATAGGCCACCACCTCACTGTCTTAATTACCATAGTTGTGTAATGAGATTTGATATCTGATAGGACAAATTCCTCCACCTTATTATTTTTCTTCATAAGTGTCTTTGTTATTCTTTGGGCTTTTGTTCATCTATAAACACTTTAAAATAGGCTTATCAAATTATTTACACACAAATTCACACAAACCTGTTGGAACTTTTATTATGATTGCATTTAATTTGTAGATGAATTTGAGGACTTCACAACATAACTAATTTGTAGATGAATTTGAAAGTACATTTACATCTGCTCCTGTCCAATAAATATATCTGTTCCTATCTAGGGACAGTTTTTCTCTCCTTTCCATTTTAGGTCTTTTTAAATGTTTTTCAATAGAATTTTTATAACTTTTTTCCATGTAGGTCTCGCATAGCTTTTTTCAGATTTATCTTTCAGTGACTTGTTATTTCTATTATTACTGTAAATTATATTTTTAATTTGGTGGATTTTAAAGATTATTAATCTCATTCATCAGTCTTGCTCTTATTTTATATACAATAATTTGTCTATAGGTTATTTGGGGTTTTCACTTTAGGTAGTCATATCATCTGTGAATAACAACCTTGTTTTTTCTTCCTTTCTAGTCTCTGTTTTTTTTTTTTTCCCTCACTGTGCTGGCTAGAGTTTTGGTTTTTTTTAAATCGTAAATAGGTGCTGGAGTTCTCTTGTAGTGTAGCGGGTTAAGGATCTGGTGTTGTCACTGCTGTGGCTCTGGTTGCCACTGTGGCACGGGTTTGATCCCTGGCCCAGGAACTTTCACATGCTGTAGGTGAAGCCAACAAAACAAAACAAAACAAAACAAAAAAACACCCAATACAGGAGTTCCCGTCGTGGCGCAGTGGTTAACGAATCTGACTAGGAACCATGAGGTTGCGGGTTCGGTCCCTGCCCTTGCTCAGTGGGTTAATGATCCGGCGTTGCCGTGAGCTGTGGCGTAGGTCGCAGACGCGGCTCGGATCCCGAGTTGCTGTGGCTCTGGCATAGGCCGGTGGCTACAGCTCCGATTTGAGCCCTAGCCTGGGAACCTCCATATGCCGCGGGAGCGGCCCAAGAAATAGCTAAAAAAAAAGACAAAAAAAAAAAACCCCAATACATAGGTGTTGAATTTCATTAGGTGATTTTTTTCTGCATCTGTTAGCTGGTCATACTGTTTTTTTGTTCTTTAACCTGACATTTACGGATTTTCTGATGTTAAACACTTTGTTTTCTTGAAGTAAGTTCAACTTGGTCAGGATATATAATAACTGTATCTATATAGTATATACAGATATTAAGCAGTACTTATTACATTTAGTTTCCTATTATTTTGTTTATTTTTTACATCCTTATTCATGCATGAGACTAGCTTGTAATAGTCCTTTTTTTTTTTTTTTCTTTTTTGGTCTTTTTAGGGCCATACCTGTGGCATATGGAGATTCCCAGGCTAGGGGTCGAATTGGAGCTGTAGACAGTGACATATGCCAAAGCCACAGAAATGTCAGATCTGAGCCATGTTTTCAGTCTACACCAGACCTCATAGCAATGCCAGATCCTTAACCCACCATGTGAAGCGAGGGATTGAACCTGCATCCTCTTGGATACCAGTCAGATTCTTTTCCGCTGAGCCACGATGGGAACTCCTAGTCCTTGTTTGTTTTGGAATCAAGATTGTACTGACTTGGGGAGTATTCTATATTCTGTTCTCTGGAAAATTTTGCATAAGATTGAAATGTTATTCCTTGAATGTTTGGCAGAACTCCTCTGTAAACCATTTGATATATTTTTCTTTTGTGGGAAGATTTTTAATTACTGACTCAATTTCTTTAATTATTGTAGAGATATTCAACTAATGGCTTGAAAGTTGTTTCTATTCTTTTCTAATCTATTTCTATTCTTTTAATAGCTTTTTGAAGTTTTATGTATGTTTATCAAAGTCTAAAGTGAGGGAGTTCCCGTCGTGGCTCAGTGGTTAACAAATCCACTGAGCCACCATGAGGTTGCAGCTTCGATCCCTGGCCTTGATCAGTGGGTTAAGGATCCGGCGTTGCCGTGGGCTGTGGTGTAGGTTGAAGATGCGGCTTGGATCCCGAGTTGCTGTGGCTGTGGCATAGGCCGGCAGCTACAGCCGATTCAACCCCTAGCCTGGGAATCTCCATATGCCAAGGGAGCGGCCCTAGAAAAGACCAAAAAAAAAAAAAAAAAAAAGTCTGGAGTAAGCCAACACCTTTATCCCTGTCCTAAACAATACAAGGATCTTTACAACACTTTAACTCTGATCACCCCACCTCCCAACTTATGTGTTGATGATCAGTGTTTTAGTTCTGTCCTACTAGTGAAATACCTCCATCTTCCTGACAACTGATATCAAATAGTTATCATCTGCAGATGTTCTCTTATTCTATGTTACAGCAGTCTTTTCTTTTCCTTCAGAGCACTTACTTTGAAATAAATTATCTTTTTCTTTCTTTTTTTGTTCTTTTTAGTGCTGCACCTGTGGCATATGGAAGCTCCCAGGCTAGGGGTCAAATCAGAGCCACAGCTGCCTGTCACAGCCACAGCCACAGCAACACCAGATCTGTGATCCACACCACAGCAACACTGTATTGTTGCCCACTGAGCGAGGCCAGGGATCGAACCCACATTCTCATGGATACTAGTTGTATTTGTTTACACTGAACCACAAGGTTTTGTTTTTTTTTTTTATTGTCTGTGTCACTGTAATCTTCGTGAGGATAAGGAACATATATGCCTGCTTTGTTCACTGCTTTGTAGGCATTTAGTAAACATTGAATGAATGTATATATATTTTTATTTGGGAAGATCACTCTAGATGCAATTAGAGAAGGCATCTGAGAGTGCAAGACTAGATGTTGGGAGTTAGGAGGATGTTGCAGTTATCCAGGTAAGATTTGTGGTTACTGGACTTGAATAATAGCAGTAGGAATATATAAGAGTAAGAGGATTGAAAGAGGTAGAATACACTCGATTTTATTACCATCTTGATGGGAGGACATGAGTTAAGTGTTATTTCTTAGGGTTTTGTCTTTGCTGTTTACTCTTCATGCAACACACCTTTGAGAGTTCTCATTGATGCTCATGGCTTCAGATACTCAGTATGCTTGTTAACTTTCACATATGGATTTTTAGAAAAAATGTCATGGCCACAACCTTGGCATATGGAAGTTCCCAGGCTGGGGATTAAGCGTGAGCCACAGCTGAGACCTATGCAGCAATTGCGGCAACTGAAGATCCGTTAATCCAACTTCTGGGCTGGGTATTGAACGCACACCTCCACAGCAACCTGAGCTATTACAGTCGGATTCTTAACCCACTGTGCCACAGTGGGAACTTCTCAAATATGGAAGTGTAACATCTTTTTTTGGTTCCATACCATGTATGAGAAATCTGTACTAGGATATCTTGCAGGCACTCAAGCTCAATATTTTGAAAATCACACTCATTGTCTTTCTTGCTAAACCTGCTTCTCTAGTGTTTTCAATCCTCTGGCGATTCAGGATATGACACCACCAACCTCCTATTTGCTCAAGCCAGATACCTGTCAGGGGTTGGCTCCTGGAGTCCAACCTAGGAGGGAATAGGGATATAAGTATCTGTCTTTTAAAGGGTGTGACAAATTTGCTTTCTTCTGAATTTTTTATTTTTATTTACTATTTTTATTTTTATTTTGTTGTCTTTTTAGGACCATACCCGCAGCATATGGAGGTTCCCTTGCTAGGGGTCTAATTGGAGCTGTAGCTGCCAGCCTACACCATAGCCACAGCAACATGGGATCCAAGCCGGATCTGTGACCTACACCACAGCTCACAGCAATGCTGGATCCTTAACCCACTGAGCAAGACCAGGGATCGAACCTGTGTCCTCATGGATACAAGTCAGATTCATTTCCACTGAGCCACAACAAGAACTCCTTTATTTACTATTTTTAAAAGAATAAAGGAAGGTAAAGCCATAAAAATTAGTGAGATGATATGGAAAGAAAAGGAAACAGGGACCTGCCCCAGTGGCAGAGCAGAGGGTAATGGGAATTATTCAGCACTTATAAATGCTAAGCTTTGTGCTTGGCTTTTGCAGTTCATTAATTAATTTAATCCTCCTACAGCTCTGAGATTCTTACAGATGGGGAAATTACAATTAATAATGGGACTCTGCCTTGCTCATATCACTTGTTAACATGTGGTAGAGTTGAGATTTGACCTAGGTTTGGTTGCAAGTGTTTCAGTATGTAACTGGGTGGAATATTATAAGTCAAAGAGCAGAAACATTGTTATGGCTGTTGATAAAAATTGCCAAATTGCTTTCCAACATATCATACGTGTATAAATGCTAGTGTTCCAGTTCCATCACAATATTTTGATCATTAAGTATGTAATAAAAAATTTTAATTAATAGATATAGAATTATTATTCTACATTAACTTTCTTATGAATGAATGATAACTACGTGGTCCTACTTGTGCAGATTCTCCTTTTCCTTGGTGCATTAATATTTGTTATAAATATTTTTCCAATGAGCTCCATTGTGCGTTAATAAGATAGTAAGAGTTCCTTCTGCCCCATTGCACTAATCAGTAGCTTGGTAACATCTGCACAGATAGATTCTAGGTTGAAAGCTGAGTTGTTAGTTTACATTAAGTGGTCAGGATAGGACATCACAGGTTGACTGCCATCTTTGGGGTTCATTTGGTATAATAGATCTACATCTACTTTTATTTTATTTTATTTTATTTATTTATTTATTTTTGTCATTTTGCTATTTCTTTGGGCCGCTGCCGCGGCATATGGAGGTTCCCAGGCTAGGGGTCCAATCGGAGCTGTAGCCACCGGCCTACACCAGAGCCACAGCAACGCGGGATCCGAGCCTCGTCTGCAACCTACACCACAGCTCATGGCAACGCCGCATCGTTAACCCACTGAGCAAGGGCAGGGACCGAACCCGCAACCTCATGGTTCCTAGTCGGATTCGTTAACCACTGCGCCACGACGGGAACTCCTCTACTTTTATTTTAAAGAGGATGTCTTTCCTAGGCATACTTGGTATACTTCAGTATCTTAGAGTTGTGTTCCTAGATGTGGATGTTCCTAAAATTCTCTAACATGCTCAGGGCCAGCCTGTCCAAAGGACTCTCCCGTTCTTTGAGCCGAAGTCTAGGGTTTTGGAGCTTCCATGTGTGCTGCAAAAGACCCAAGGAAATAAGCTTGATTTGGGTCAGGTTCAGCTTGGGGGGAACTACACTGAAATTCTGCCTTGAATGTCAGAACCAGGGACAGCTCCTCCCATCTCTCCCCCTGCTGCCCCTCCCCTGGTGTAGGCTGGGGAGAGCGTGTGCAGATTTGTGAATGGTATACTTTCTCTAGCTCCTTCTCAAAGTTTCTTGCTTCATTCTTTACGATAGGATAGCACTACCGATAGTTCTTGATGTAAGTGCGGTTTCTCACCTTCATGCTCTCAGCTAATGCTGCTTAGTATGCCTTTCTCCTATCCTTCCTTTGCCTGGCTAATTCCTGCTCATCCTCCCAGGCCTGTTTAAGTAGGTATCTCTGCTAGGAAACCTACCCTGATTACCCCAGACTGGGTTAGACTTATCTCCTCTTAGTTCCCATGGCACCCATGCTTGCCTTTGTCATACTCAAAATTGCATGGAAATGATTGTTTGTGCTGTCCACTACAGCTCCGATTAGACCCCTAGCCTGGGAACCTCCATATGCTGCAGGAGCGGCCCAAGAAATGGCAAAAAGACAAAAAATAAATAAATAAAATAAAATACTTAGAAATAGGAGTTTCCATCATGGTGGAGTGGAAACGAACCTGACTCGGAACCATGAGGTTGCGGGTTCAATCCCTGGCCTCACTCAGTGGGTTAAGGATCTGGCGTTGCCACGTGGTGTAGGTCACAGACGCAGCTCAGATCCCGCATTGCCATGGCTGTGGCTGGCGGCTACAGCTCCGATTCGACCCCTAGCCTGGGAACCTCCATATGCCACAGGTATGGCCCTGAAAAGCAAAAAACAAAAATAAAATAAAATACTTAGAAATAAATATAACAAGAGATGCTTGTCATCTACGAGAAAATCTGTAAAAATCAATAAGACATATAAAAAGGCTTGAGCTGGAGTTCCCTGGTGGCTCAGTGGGTTAAGGATCTAGCATTGTCACTGCTGTGGCTCTGGTTACTGCTATGGTGCAAGTTTGAGCCTTGGCCCAGGAACTTCTGCATGCCATGGGCATTGCCAAAAAGAAAAGAAAAGAAAAGAAATCGGAGCTGTAGCTGCCAGCCTACACCAGAGCCACAGCAACGCAGGATCCAAGCCACATCTGCAACCTACACCACAGCTCACAGCAATGCCGGACCCTTAACCCACTGAGCAAGGACAGGGATCGAACCCGCAACCTCATGGTTCCCAGTCGGATTCGTTAACCACTGTTCCACGATGGGAACTCCCTATTCCTGTTTTTAAAAGGAAAATAACTTGGAGTTCCCGTTGTGGTGCAGCGGAAACGAATCCTACTAATATCCATAAGGATGCGGGTTCTATCTCTGGCCTTGCTCAGTGGGTTAAGGATCCTGCGTTGCTGCGAGCTGTGGTGTAGGTCGAAGATGTGGCTCACATCTGGTGTTGCTTTGGCTGTGGCGTAAGCTGGCAGCTGTAGCTCTGATTCGACTCCTAGCCTGGGAACTTCCATATGCCACAGGTGCGGCCCTAAAAAGCCAAAAAAAAGGGAAAATATCTGCTGCTTCTCTACTAGCTAAACATAGATATTCTGTTTTTTAGTTAAAGATGATTGATTTTAATTTATTAAGAATGGGAATTAAAATTTATCAAAAACTTTATTACAATTATCATGTTTATTTTTATAAACCTACATATATGGTATATTATACTAATATATTTATTTTTGAACCATCCCTGAGTTACCCTTATGCGTGTAACATGCTATTCTTTTTTTTTAATTAAAAAGATTTTTTTTTAGCTTTTTAGAGCTGCACCCACGGCACATGGAAGTTCCTAGACCAGGGGTTGAATCAGAGCCAAAGCTGCTGGCCTATGCCACAGCCACAGCAATGCTGGATCCTTTAACCTAGGGCATCAGGCTGGGGACCGAACCTGTGCCTCCACACTTACCCATGCCACTGCAGTCAGATTCATAACCCTCATGGACACTAGTCGGACTTGCCACCACTGCGCCAACATGGGAACTCATATGCTGTTCTTTTAATAATAGTGTCATATAGTGTTTTGCTTAAAAGTGTTGACCTTGGAACCATCGGCCTGGGATCATGTTCTCCCTCTGCTTGTTGCAAGCTGTGTGATCTTGGGAAAGTTACTTATCCTCTCTGTGTTTTCTTTCTTTTTCTTTTTTGTCTTTTTGCCTTTTCTAGGGCCACTCCCGAGGCATATGGAGGTTCCCAGGCTAGGGGTCTAATCGGAGCTGTAGCCACCGGCCTACACCACAACCACAGCAATGTGGGATCTGAGCCGTGTTTGTGACCTACACCACAGCTCACGGCAATGCCAGATCCTTAACCCAGTGAGCAAGGCCAGAGATCGAACCCGCTACCTCATGGTTCCTAGTCGGATTCGTTAACCACTGAGCCATGACAGGAACTCCTGTGTTTTCATTTTTAATAATAATACCTACCTGTGCTGGTTATTTACCTATTGCTTTATTAAGTAAATTCTTAATAATGTTAGTTGTTACTATTACTATCATGACTTTTTTTTTTTTTTTTGCTTTTTAGGGCCACATCCGTAGCATATGGAAGTTCTCAGGCTAGGAGTTGAATCGGAACTGTAGCCACTGGCCTACAACACAGCCACAGCAATGCGGGATCTGAGCAGCGTCTTTGACCTACACCACAGCTCAAGGCAATACAGGATCCTTTAACCCACTGAGTCAGGCCAGGATCGAACCCTCAACCCCATGGTTCCTAGTCGGATTCGTTTCCACTACACCACAATGGGAATTCCTACTATCATAATTTTAATCTCTTAGGGAATTCTGTAGTCTAGTATTTGAGTTTTGATTTCTGCATCCATATTCCTGAGATCTATTCTTATAACATCATATGATGAAATAAGTGGGTGTCTATCTGCTATTGTGAACGAATTGGGAAAATTCCCCTTTCTCTCATTTTTTTTCTTTTTTTTTTCTTTTTAGGGCCATATGTGTGGCATGTGGAAGTTCCCAGGCTAAGGGCTGAATCAGAGCTGCAGGTGCTGGCTTACACCACAGCTACAGCAATGCCAGATCTGAGCTGTGTCTGTGACTTACACTACAGCTTACAGCAACACTGGATTCTTACCCCACTAAGCGAGGCCAGGGATGGAACTTGCATCTTCATAGATACAAGTTGGGTTCGTTACCCCTGAGGCACGATTGGAACTCCGCTCTCACATTCTTGAACCATTTATATAACATAGAACAGAATTAATCTCTTTTAGGAATGGTTAGAAATATTAGACAGTAAACCTTTTGAGTCAGATATTCTCTGGTTTTTTTTTTTTTTTTTTTTATGGCTGCACCCACAGCATATGGAAGTTCCCAGGCCAGGGATTGAATCTGAGCCGCATCCGCCACTTACACCACAGCTATGACAACGCCGGATCCTTTAACTCACTGCACCAGGCATCCACAGCTACCCATGTCACTGCAGTCGGATTCTTAACCCATTGCGTCACAGTAGGAACTCTTCTTTGGTAATTTTTAATAACTGTCTCAGTGTCCTCCTTAATTGTTGCTCAGTTCTAATTTTTTATTCCTTGTTTTGTATTTTTTTTTGTCGTTTTTGTTGTTGTTGTTATTGTTGTTGTTGTTGTTATTTCTTGGGCCGCTCCCGCGGCATATGGAGGTTCCCAGGCTAGGGGATGAATCAGAGCTGTAGCCACCGGCCTACGCCAGAGCCACAGCAACGCGGGATCCGAGCCGCGTCTGCAACCTACACCACAGCTCATGGCAACGCCGCATCGTTAACCCACTGAGCAAGGGCAGGGACCGAACCCGCAACCTCATGGTTCCTAGTCGGATTCGTTAACCACTGCGCCACGACGGGAACTCCTGTTTTGTATTTTTTAATGAAAAAAGTATGAAACAAAATTTTACTGGGTATCAAATTCACTAGTCTATAGTTACATAAAAAATTCCCTTATATTTATTAAATCTCTGTGATGAGTTTTAAAATCGGAGGTGATAAATAGGTTCACTGTCTTGATTGTGATAATGGTTTCACAGGTTGATATATGTTAGACTTGATTACTTAAACATTTTATATATGTGCACTTTGTGTATGTCAGTGATATCATAATTTTTAAAAGTCTACCAATTTTCAAAAATCTTTTAAAAATACTGACATTTATTAATTCCATTGTTCATGATTTCTGATTTTTAAAATTGTGTCCTGAAATATATCAGAAATACATTTTAGGAGTTCCCATCTTGGCGCAGTGGAAGCGAATCCGACTAGGAACCATGAGGTTGTGGGTTCGATCCCTGGCCTTGCTCAGTGGGTTAAGGATCTGGCATTGCTGTGAGCTGTGGTGTAGGTCACAGACACAGCTCAGGTCTGATGTTGCTGCAGCTGTGGCGTAGGTTGGCAGCTGTAGCTCCAATTCAACCCCTAACCTTTTTAGGTGTGGCCCTGAAAAGCAAAAGCAAAACAAAACATTTTATCATAGATAAAAAGAAATGGTACATGCAGGAGGTGTTGTGATTCATTTCTTTACAGCAGGGTATACAATTTGTTTTATGTCTAATATACTATCTTGATTTCATTGTTTCTAGGCTGTTTTAAATATATTTTTTTAAAGGAAAATATAGATTGAGATAGTTTTTTTCCCTAGGCCATTCCTATTGTTTTCAGGCCAGGAAGCTCTGAGTTTAGAGAAGGTATATGAGTGGTGAGACCTAGGCTCTGTTCCCACACAGCAGAGGCTCTTGGATGTGAATTAGCTATGGATTGAGATGCAAGGATTGAACTGGAAACAGAAGGAGCCATTAGCTTTCTGGGAAGGTACATCAAGAGTTACTGAAAGAAGCTTGCATGAAAAAACAAAATGTGAAGTTTCTGTTGTGGCTCACCAGGTTAAGGACCTAACGTAGTGTCAGTGAGGATGTGGGTTTGATCCCTAGGCTTGCTCAGTGGGTTAAGGATTCGGTGTTGATGCCTGATAAGGCATAGGTTGCAGATGGAGCTCAGATCCGGTGTTGATGTGGTGTAGCTCTGATTCAGCCTCTAGCCGGGGAACTTCCCTATGCCACAGGTGTGGCCATAAAACAAACACACACAAAAACAAATGTTATCTGGAATTCCTTTATATGCTACCACTTTACCTAGCCAAGAGTGAAATCCCTGGTGATAGAGACACTCCACAGAGAGGCCAAGGTCAGGCTTGACTCCAGCAGCCACTTTGGAGGTAGATCAGAATAGTGATCTGTGCCTTTCCACAAACTTAACTGTGAGGCTTGGTATTTAGAACAGGGGATTCACACTCTTCTTGAAGAATGCTGAGCTTCCATCTTAGTTGTACTAAGGCACTGGTCTTGGTTTTCTGAGAATGTTTTGATGCCATCTCTTTGATTCAGATGAACCCAAATTTACTGATCATCCTAGGAACATCTTGTGTCAGGCACTAAAGGGGGACAGAAATGTATGTGATATGGTCCTTGTTCTTAAAGAATTTAGAATGTAGCAGGAGAGGCAGACAGTAATTATGGTAGCAGCCAATACTTTGCTTGCATTCTTTTAGGTACTGTTCTAAGTTTTTCCTTTTATATGTATTAATAACAGCCCAGTGAGGTAGGTACTATTTTCACCCTCTGAAACGGGGGAGGAGAAAATTGAGACACAGAAAAATTAAGTCATTTGCTCGGTGTTAAGACAGCTCGTAAATGGCAGCACCTGGGTTGAAACCAGAACAGTGTGATTCTAGAGCCTTTGTTCTTAACTTTATATTGTTGGAGCACTAGTTCTCAAAATGTCCCCAGATCAGCAGCATCAGCCTCATCTGAAAACATATTAGAAATCCATATTCTTTGTGTCCCACCTAAGACCTCCTGAATCGTAAATTCTGGAGGTGGTGCTCAGCATTCAGTGTTTTAACAAAGCTGATGCCTGCTGTTTGTGAAACTCTTCACAGAAAAGCAAAGGATACTATGAAAAGTGTCAGAAATTAATCTCCTCCAATGGATAGTGACTGGTATGGTCTCTGTTAAGTTTCTAGCCTTCTGCACAGCATCTAATGGAAAGTAGGTGTCAAACAATACATGTGGATGAATGCATATGAATGAAAATATGGAAAAGTTATGTTTGAACTGGGTCTCTTGCCACCTATCAGTTGAAGGGGACTGAATGGGAGTAATGTTCCCAGAATCTGTGAAACTAGCAAGGTATAGTATTTTTGGCAAGACATGATAAGGGTCTGCACCAGCACAAGGAGCCATCAGAATGGCAAGGACGACATATGAGAGCAGTTCAGGAAGTAAACAAGTCAGGTCTTGGTAAACAGCTGGCTGTATGGGTGAAGAAGCAAGGATCATTTCTGGGGTGAAGGTGTCCTTTGCAGAGACAGGAGGTACAGGACAGGCACATTTGTAGGGGAAAGAGAGTTTGGTTTGGGACTCTTTAAATTTGAAGGGCTGGTTTATCCAGGTGGAGCTGTCCAGCAGACATTTGGAAATATGAGTCTGAGACATGGTTGGAAATAGAGATTTGGAAGGATAGTTGAGCCATAAGAGTGAATGACACTTTTAAGGGGAAAGTGGAAAGTGGAATGAGAAGGAAGAGCTGGGTGTGGAACCATGGTGAACACTGTTATTTAATGCGTTGAAAGCGGGGCGGGGGGGGGGGTCCTTGAAGAAGACTGAGAGGACATAAACAATAGGAGACCTCAGAAAATGCTGAAGCCAAGTGGAAGGCTCAAAAAGGAAGGAGAGGCACAGTGTCACATGCCGCAGAGAAATAGGGACTGAAAATTATCCTTTGAATTTAGACACAAAAAGTGTTTTAAGTGGCGTGGTGAGGGGCAGAAGCAGATTGACTGAATTCAGGCGTGAGCTGTAGATGAGAAAGTGGAGACAGGTGCTTCCCAGGTCCCGCAGGTAGTGCTCGGTAGCTGCACTTAAGTTTGAGAATGTGACATCTTCCAGGGTAGGCAAGGTCTCTTTCACATCTGTGGTCTCAGCGCCCAGCACTTGGCCTGGAAGAGAGGGTGGCGTCAGTGAGTTCAGTGACTGGGGACAGAGAAAGGCTTCGCGGAGGCAGTCGCTTTGCAGCCGATGCTTGAAGGATGAGGGTGATTGGGAGGAGAGGTGGGAGGCAGGGCCCCTGGGTGATGGGTCTCAGAGTGTGTGAGGGTGGCCCGGGAACGTGGTGGATATGCACGCGTGGCTCTGTGCGAAGGGGGAAGGCTGTGTATGGGCTTGGAGGGACCCATTTGGGGAAAAGACAGGGCCGGAGGCTGCTGCTGGGGTGTCCTCCCGCCCCGCCCCACTTAAAGCTACCGCGCGGTGCCGCGGCGCCTCCACCGGAGCCCTCCCGCCGGGCTGCATGGCGACGGGTGACCGCCAGGGGCCGCTGCCTCCGGTCCCCGGTGCCCCCGCCCCTCTCCATTGGCCTTTGTTGCCGTCGAAGCGCCCCGTTTGACTCGTTCCCGTCCGCCCCCTGGGCCTGGCGGTCGCGCCTGCGCACTGGCAGCTGGCCGGGCGCTCGCAGGGGGAGCTGCTGCAGGCTCCGCGGCGGCGGCGGCAACGGAGGCTGCGGGGGTGGCGGCGCGAGCGGCCGGGCTTGGGGGGGGGAGCCGAGCCCGGCCCGGGAGCCTGAGCAGCTAGAGTGCGGGGTATCTAGACCCCTCACACTGGACTCCACAGTCTCTGGGCCGCCTGACCTCCGCACGGGTATATGGGATGGAAGCGGGACCCTCGGGAGCAGGTAAGGGCCCCCGGGAAGGGGGGACGGTGCATGCTCCAAGGACCAGGGTACTTCCGCGTAAAGGGCAGGATTTCCGAGTGAGGAAAGGTTTCCTGAGTGAAGAAAGGGGCTCTTAAGAGATGGGGGGCCCAGTTTGAAGGGGGCTGTGTGCAGTTCCGGGGGAAACCTTGTGAAGGGAGCTCTGAGACGAGGGCCATTTATCAGAGACTGTATGCACTCCTGGAGGTGGGAAGTGATCTGAGAGAAGGGCCTGAACACACGTAAGGAGTCCTAGAGATCCCGGGAGGCCTAGGGAGAGGCACGGCAGGTGGCAGGGGGCGGGCTCCAGGTGTCCAGGAGAGGAGGGGGTCAACACAGATGGGCCCTGAGCTGCCGCATGCCGGGGGCGGGGGTTCATCCCGGCTAGGCTGGGTTGGGTTTGTGTCTTTTCGGGAGAAGGCGCCAGATCTGGGCTGTGAGCTCCGCCCCAGCCGGGCCTAACGCGGGGGCGAGGGTCAGGGGGCGGTGGGTGGGGATCCAGCCCCGGGATTCCCCCCCTTGAGTCTGGGGAGCTGGAGAAGAGGCGCCGGAGCATGCGCGGAGGTGGCAGCTGGAAGGGGCTGCCTGATGTGGTGGGGGCGTGGCCGCCCGAACCCCCCCACCCCCAATCGTGCCAGGTTTGGCTTGGAAAAAGGAGCGCGAGGATGGGGTGTATTCTCTCTTAGGTCATGCTGGCTTAGCGCAAATGGAAATGGGCCCCTTCCCCATCTTGAGGCTCTTGCACTTGGCCCTGAAAACCTTCAGTCACAGTTTGCCAAGAATGGATTGAAGGAAACTGCCAAAGTGCCTTATTCTGCCACTGGGATGAGGAAAGACTGAGATAGAAGCAATGTTTTAGGTTAGAGACGGGTCCTTCCTGAAGACAGGCCTTAGAAAATGTATTGGTTACTTAGGAACCGAAGTCAGGGCCAGGTTTGCCTAGAAGGGGTTGTCTTTCCGGTTTGCATGTTTCTGGTCCAGTAGTGAACAGAGTTGGGGTCTTTTAATCCAAGTATAATGACCTCTCAATTGAAATGTCTCCAGAGGTGACAGCCTAATCTTTCTATACCTTAATGTTTTTATGGCTGCTATCCCCCACTGGGTATCTTTTCTTTTTCCTCTCTCTACTCCCCAGAAACTCCTAGGGCCATGTTATTACAGGTTGCCAAGCTAGCCTTTTGCCGCAAATAAGTTGTTTGGGGTAGGGGGAAGTTTATAGCCTTCACCCTGATGAGTCTCAGATCATAGCTTTAATGTCTCGTTAGTCACAACCAGGAGAAAAGTAGGTAGGAATAGAAGAGAAACTGAGGCAGAGCTGCCCCAAGAAGACCAGAGTCCTTGGATGGGCTGTAGGGTGGAGGCACCTCCTGTGTCCTAGATAGGAGACCTTTGATGGGAGGAGTATGGACCTTTAGGTCTTGTCTCACCACTTCCTTCCATTTGATCTGGGGGTGGGAATAGGATTTCCACTGGGGACATGAATTTCATTTCTGGTTGAAGAATCTTTGTCTTTTATACCACAGCTATTCCCCTCAAGGAAATAGCTCCTACCAGCACATTCAAGTCATCTATTCAGTGATTTCTAAGTACTTAGTGACTACTTTCCCCAAGACAAAAACAAAGCTGGAATGCTGGGAGCAACTGACTTGAGAAAACTACTTCCTTCTTCCCTTAGGCCCCTTTCTCCATTCCGGGAACTCTCCTAGTTTTCTGGGCTGGAGACAACTTGCGACAACCTATGGACTAGGGTAGGAATGGGTCACAGAGGTCCAGATGGATTGCTGGGAGCTGGCACTCATTCCAGACTGTGAATGATCTTGTTGATCATTTATCTAATGATGAATGCCTAATGGACTCTGGAGTGATGAAAAATTTGACTTTGTTGTTGTAAATAAATAAGCTTATAGGGAAGAAACTGGAGCCTGGTATCTGGAGTTGGCTGTACCTTAATGGGGCAGACTTTACTTGCCTGGTAATTGGAATTTATTCTGAAAGCTGTGAGTAGAGGGATTTCCATAACTGCCTCCTTCCTAGGCCCAGATGATTTTCTTGGAGGTCGGAGGATATGATACACAAAGCAAAGTATTGTTGCTGGCTTCATTGGGCTCATGTCCAGATGTGCCTTCTGTGTTTAAGTGTGTTTTAAGCACATATACTGGACTGGGAACTCCCAGGGTAGAGGTGGTGTCTGATTTATCTGTGGAGGCCCTGACAGAAGTACATGTTTATTTTTTGAATTAAATCAAATTCTAGTGTGAACGTAAATGGTTAACACATATGTGAATGTTTGATAATTTGATGTACTCAGTGTGTGATACTTTTTGGTGAGATTGGCCTCTTAGTCTTTGCTTATCGGACAGCTAACCTAGCCTTGAGTTTGTCTTTTGAATGGACAGTCTAGCTCCTTGGGAGGTATGTGGGCCTCAGAACTGCAGGGAAGGAATCCCTGAGGCAAAGCCTTTCAGCTCTGATACTTTTCCTTCTCCCGGCTGGTTGGGGATGGGGGAGGGGGAGTGTCCTTTTCATAGCCCCTCCCTCTTTGCTTTTGTCTGCAGGGAAGGGCCCCGCCCCTTTCCCCCAAGGCCCAAGCTTTGTCCTCTGTGCTGGGGCCCTCATCTGCATCACAAAGTGGCCGTCTGTCCCTGTCTGGGTCTGAAGGGAAGTGTCTCCCTTTCTCAGACTAAAAGCTGGGGGCAGGGTGGGGTTAGAGGGGAACTTTGAAAGCCTTGCAGGGGGATGTGGTGAGGAAGGGGTTCTCTATTCCTCCTGCCTTCCATATTTTGGGGATGAAGGTGAAGGTGGGGGCTCCCTGTTTTCCCCAAGCCTTCTAGGAGTAGAGGGTGCCTAAGGCTAAGTCTGGTGTGTAGTTCTGGGGAAGAGAAGGCTTTGAGACTTGAGTGTCTGTCCCATCCCCCATCATTTCTACCCAGCCCCTAGCTCTAGGGGATGAGTTTCTCCCAAGGCTCCAAACAATTATTCAGCCTGGGAGGCTATGGAGGTGAATGGAATATTAGAACATAGGGAGGGGAAGGGTGTCTATTACCCACTGCTTCCACCAGGGTCAGGTTTGTCCTGTGCAGGATTTGTAATTATTTCTGAGCGGTTTGCAGGTGTTTGTGTGCTGTGTATGCTTGTGTGTTCTTTGTGATGTGTCTTTGGATCTGTTTGTTAATTCATTTGGTATCTGTATATTGGACCCCTCCTATATGCCTGGCACTGGAAATTCAGCAGTGACCAAGGCAGATACAGTCTTTATATCTTTGAAGAAATCAAAATCTAGGGTGGTGAGGGATATGTGTATGAAGGTAATCTATCCAGGCCTAAGTGTGTGTTTGGGTATGTATTAAGTGTATTCCTCTATGTGTGTATGTCTGTCTGTGGCTTGTGTACAATTTCCCTCCAGCTCTTCCTGGGGTAGGCTGCCAGGTGCTAGTCATTAGACTTTCACTTCCCCAGGTAGCTGATTCCTGTAGGCCTCTTCCCCCTAGGCTGGGCCTCCATTTCCCTGTCTGCAGAGTGGGGTAGACTTGACAGGTGGTTAGGAGACACAGCAGCTTAGCTCTGGGAAGCCTGCCCCTCCCATGAATGGTTCTGACCTCTTCCTGACCCCCCAGCTGAGGATATGCCCCATCCCCCCAGCCTGGCTGACTGTGAAAGCAGATCTCTGGTGATGGGAGCTTCTGGGCTGGTTTATCCCTCTCTCCTCCCACCTGGGCTGGTCCTCTACTGGCAAGAACAATAGTAGATGTGGACAAAGGGTTCTCTTGGGCAGTTTTTCTCCTCCCCCCTTTCCTCTCAAGCTAGAAAATAAAACCAGGGGCAGCAGTCTGGCTGGTGGCAAGAGAGGACAAAGTGGTAGGAGCTGGCTCTGCTCCAACCCTTTCCCAAGGACCTCCTCTCTCTTAAAATTGACCCCTTTTGCTACTCTCTGGGCCCTCTATGTGAAGGAACTGTGGACTTGGAGAGAATCTTGTATTCTTCTCAGAGCCAGTAATCTCTTTCTTCTCCAGCATGCTAATGACTGCCCCTCCTTCCCAAGTCCTCTGCTCTGGCCTACTCTTGCCTCAGTCTCCTATATTTAGCCTGTCTTCATTCTCTTGCTTTTTCTTCTTTTGAACTTTTTCTTTATTGTCTCCCCAATGTTTCTTGCCCAGGCTCCCAACTCTTACTTTACCTTGCCTCAGCCGCTAACTTCAGCCTTTCCTCCTTCCCAATTCAAACATTTTTCTCCAGGTCTAGCCTCTTCACCAGCTCCCTGTTTCAGTTTCTCTCCTTTTCTTAGTCTCCAAACCCTGTACTTTTAGCCTCTTCTCCTTTTCTGTTTCTTCAACCTCAGCCACTCTGTTACCTTAATTCTTTCTCAGACACTGCCCTCTTCCTTGCCCCTGCCCCAGTTGCTGCCCCCCAGCTTGGCCTTCTTTGGCTCTTCCTCCTGCTTACAGTGCAGAGGAGCATTAAAATGCTGCTATTTCATGTTCAGGATGGTGACAAGTGAAGTAAGCATACGGCTGACAGATAATGGACTTTCTTGGTCTGTTAGATATCTGGTAGAGGCAGATGTCTTAATCTAGTAGGAAGAGTTTTGTTACTAGAACCAGATTTAGCCCCTGTACTTAATATGTGATCAAAATTATTACGTATTCACTTGATGAATTTAATATGGACAACAAGGGTAATTTTCCTAACTGGAAAGAGTTTTTAAAAAGATGAGCCTGGGATTTCCCTTGTTGCTCAGCAGGTTAAGGATCTGGTGTTGTCACTGCAATAGCTCTGGTTGCTGCTGTGGTGCAGGTTCTATCCCTGGCCCAGGAACTTCCATGTGTTGTAGGCACAGCCAAAAAAGAAAAAAAAAAAAAAAAGATGAGCCTGGATTATTTCAACCAGAGGAAGCCCTCAGTTGGGTTGGGCAGGGAGGAAAGAGGCTTCCTCTACACTCTGCTGCTCCCATTCTAGGAGGCCTTGTGCCTTCTCTGATCAGAGTGGTAAGGAGATTACCAGACTCTACCCTCATCAACCTCTCTATCTTGTAGCTGCGGGCGCCTACCTGCCCCCCCTGCAGCAGGTGTTCCAGGCACCTCGCCGGCCTGGTATTGGCACTGTGGGGAAACCAATCAAGCTCCTGGCCAATTACTTTGAAGTGGACATCCCTAAGATTGACGTCTACCACTACGAGGTGGATATCAAGCCGGATAAGTGTCCTCGCAGAGTCAACCGGTAAGTGATGCTCATTTAAGCCACCACGTCCAGGAATCCTTATATTCCTGAGTTTCAGAACCTTGAAAGAGAATCCAGAGAGATAAAAGAAAAACTAGTAGAATGTGGTATCACCAAATTCAAGAAAGTTTTTGAGAAAGAGATTCTGAATAAGGTAAATGTTGAAAAATATCACTAGATTTGGCTCTAAGGAAATAATTAGTACCTTTTGCCCAGCAGTTTCAGTAGAGGAGTTGGGCTAGTAATCTAATAGTGAGTTAAGGAATAGGTGGAAGGTAATGTGGTAGGGATAATGAGAATGATAGCTTTTTTCCTAAATAGCTTAACAGTGAAGCATGAAGAGGGGAATATGTTGGCTACAGAGTATCATAGAGGTCAGGTATAGTGCCTCCTGTATTTCAATATTTATTGAAATGAATAAATGAAAACATTTTAAGAATGAGACATGGATATGTTTATAAACTTAAAGGAGCTAGTGTAGGAGAGGTTAAAGGTACAGGACAGAGAGGAAAGGAATGAGTGGAATGTCCTTGCAGAGGCAAGAAGGATATATAGAGTACACAGAGAGGTTAGCCTTAGAAGAAGCTATAGTTCTTAAAATTAATTTATTATTATTTGAAAACTATATATGTACAGCATAAAAAAATTAAATATTACAGAAAGTGTAGCAGTGAAAAATATCTCCTGTTACTCTGGTCTTTAGTCTCCAGTCCCATTCCCCAGATGCACTCATTATTACCATTTTTTGGGTGGTGGTGGAATCTATGGTATCCAGAAGTTCCCAGGTCACAGCAGTGACAATGCCAGATTCTTAACCTGCCGAGCCACCAGGGAACACCCTCATTATTACCGTTGTTGGGTATAGTTCCAGATGTTTTTCTATGCATATGCAAGCATATATGTGTATAGACCATCTTTTTAAATGCACAGAATATAGATTCTTATATACCTTATTCTGTACTTTTTTTCCACTGAGCAATATTTTTTGGAAAATAATACATAGCAATACCTACATATGTGCCTCATTCTTTTGCATAGCTCCATAGGCATTCTACTGAATGGATGTATTTCAAGCTATTTATAAACCTATTCAGGAACATTAGCTTGAATCTAAACTTTTGCTACAATTGAAACTGTGTAGAATATTAATATCGATACATTTTTGCACTCAAATATCAGTGTGTCTGTAGGGTAGATTCCTAGCACTGGGAATTGGTGGCACGATATGTTCTAAATTTTTGAGATAATGAACAAATAAAAATCATTTAAAAATAAAATAAATAAATTTTTGAGATACTGTTAGTTTTTTTAAGGTAAGTTGTACCAACTTATACTTCCATAAGCAAGGTATCAGAGTGCCTCTTCCCCATATCTGCAGCAATTCAGCATATTGGCTTTTTTAATTGTTGGCGTTCTGATAAGCAGAAAATTATATCTTGGCCTAATTTGTTTTTTCTTTTTTCGGCTGCCCCACTGCGTATGGAGTTCCCAGGCTAGGGATCAGATCCGAGCTATAGTTGTGACATAAACGGTAGCTGCGGCAATGCTGGATTCTTAACCCACTGTCCCCGGCTGGTGGTTGAACCTGTGTCATAGCATTCCCAAGACACTGCCAATCCCTTTGCACCGCAGTGGGAACTCCTGTCTTGGTCTAATTTTAAATTGTGTTTCTCTGATGAGTGAAGTTGGGCATATTTTTATACAGAAGGGGTATATCAAGTGTGAGAGGGAAGGAAGAGGAAGAGATGTGTATATATATGTAAATGTGTTTGTTTATATGTCTGGAAACTTGAGGGTGGCTTTGCCTACTATGCTCTACTCCTTTCAGAATTGTTAGACATGTTTTTTTGATACAAGGTAGGAATGGATTTTGAGGTTAGAGGGTAGTGGAGAAGGTTTGACATAATCTTTGAGGATGAAGGTGATCAGGGATATGAAAAAGATTGCTGGGCAGTACTGAGGTCTAACTGGCATTGAAACCAACATTGGGAGTTCCTGTCATGGCTTAGTGGTAATGAACCTGACTAGTATCCGTGAGGATGAGGGTTCGATCCCTGGCCTTGCTCAGTGGCTTAAGGATCCAGCAATGCCATGAGCTGTGGTATAGGTCGCAGACGTAGCCCGGATCCCATGTTGTTGTGTCTGTGGTGTAGGCCGGCATCTATAACTCTGATTCGACCCCTAGCATGGGAACTTCCATATGCCGCAGGTATGGCCCTAAAAGACAAAAAGAACTAAATAAATTAATAAATTCCACCTTGTTGGTTTTGGTTCATCTTTCCAGTTTGAGATATTTTTGAACTATGATCCAATTACACTAGCTGTGAATTTGGTAAGAACCCATGTTTTACTAGTGACTCTTAGATCAATTTTGCAAGTTACTTCCGAACTTTGAAATAAGATTTTCCTGGGCCCTAAATAAAAAAAAAAAAGAAGAAGCCAAGTGTTTACAGTTGCTTCCTGTGTACATTTTGAGTTTTTATTCAGTAATATTCGAGAGCTTTTGTTTAGAAAGTGAAGGGGGAGTTCCCGTCGTGGCGCAGTGGTTAACGAATCCGACTAGGAACCATGAGGTTGCAGGTTCGGTCCCTGCCCTTGCTCAGTGGGTTAACGATGCGGCGTTGCCATGAGCTGTGGTGTAGGTCGCAGACGCTGCTCAGATCCAGCATTGCTGTGGCTCTGGTGTAGGCTGGTGGCTGCAGCTCCGATTCAGCCCCTAGCCTGGGAACCTCCATATGGCCCAAGAAATAGCAAAAAAAAAAAAAAAAAAAAAAAATAGAAAGTGAAGGGGTCAGTTAGTTGGATGGGCTGGAATTCTGAAGGACAGATGGATGCTCTGGAATCTAAGTGGCACAGGACAGAAAGTGAAATCTCGAAAGGGATGTTAATGGAAAGGAAATGAGTGGCAAAACTAAGGACTTCAGAGAGGTGGAAGAAACGAGGTTCTTTTCCACAGTTTATTCCTATTGCAATTCAGAGCTCTTGCCCATCTACTTTTTTGGTAATCACCTTGGGAATTGGAACAGCCTGGATTTTGTTCCTGATTCTGGACAGAGCCCTTCTCCCCTCAGACTTCCCTTCTGCCCAGAAGACACTCATACCCACTCTTTGAGGTCCTTCAGAGCCTTTTTGATCTGAGGACCAAAAAATATCACCTGGGAGGATGTTATAGATACACAATTTCAGACGTTGCTCTAAACCTACTGAATCAGAATCTGCATTTTAGATTTCCAGGTGATTTATATGAATGTTGAATCTTGAGAAGTATTGTCATAGGGTAGAGATTAGTAGCTGTTAGGAGAGAATATGGCACATTCCCTGGACTTTGAATTACTTGGAAAAGCTTGAAATGGTGGTCTTTCAGCTTCCACTGGCCTTTCCCATTCCCCACAGGGAAGTGGTGGAATACATGGTCCAGCATTTCAAGCCTCAGATCTTTGGTGATCGCAAGCCCGTATATGATGGAAAGAAGAATATTTACACTGTCACAGCGCTGCCCATTGGCAATGAACGGGTAAGGTTGGGAGTCAGGCTGGACCTGTGTCAGGAGTCTGGGGAAGGACAGAACTTAGGTAAGCCTGTTTGGAGCCTGGCAATCCAGAGATCCTTTTCATCTTTTGTGCTGAGAAAAGTGTATTATAGGATGAGGGATGGGAAGGTGCTGATGTTTATTTAGCCTACTGTGTATCTGTCCCTGTCCCAAACAGACTGGGATTAGACTTAAAATTGACCTAAAGGACTTCCTGATAAGTGTGGTTGAGAGGGACAGACACACTGAGCCAAGTAGCTGGAGACAAAGGGGGCTGGATTTATTCTGAAGACCTCATTGTGAGCCCCTATCAGCTTAAAAAGCAGATTCTTGGCAAATCTGTGGGGTGAGGGGCAGTAGGGGAAGGGCAAGGAGTGTTGGATTGTGGGAAAGCATTGGCAATCCATTACCCTTTTCTCTTTCCTGAAGGTCGACTTTGAGGTGACAATCCCTGGGGAAGGGAAGGATCGAATCTTCAAGGTCTCCATCAAGTGGCTAGCCATTGTGAGCTGGCGCATGCTGCATGAGGCCTTGGTCAGTGGCCAGATCCCTGTTCCCCTGGAGTCTGTGCAAGCCCTGGATGTGGCCATGAGGCACCTGGCATCCATGAGGTACTGGGTGTAGTTAGAATCTGGGCTCCTAGTGGTGGCAGAAGTGCTGTGGGGGGAGGAGAGGAATGAGCTTATGTTAAGGTCCCAAAGTGTACCTTTCAAATAAAAAATTCTTTGAAGCCCTGTCATATACCAGGCAAGTGTACATATACATTTAGATGGTTTAAAGCTTCAGCCCTGTCCCTTTTAGATATCTTTGGACCTCACCCCCTCTGTCCTTGCAGGGCAGAAAAAAGGGTAGAGACTTGCACATGGTCAGTCACACAACTAATAAAGGATCAGAGCTGGAATTAAAGCCCTGGTGTCCTGCCTTCCAGGCCAGGGCTCCTCCGTGCCCAGGATGCCTCACAGGGTGGGGGCCTGTGCCCGAGGGACCAGTTCTCTGCCTGTCCCTGCCAGGTACACCCCTGTGGGCCGCTCCTTCTTCTCACCGCCTGAGGGCTACTACCACCCGCTGGGGGGTGGGCGCGAGGTCTGGTTCGGCTTTCACCAGTCTGTGCGCCCTGCCATGTGGAAGATGATGCTCAACATTGATGGTGAGTGGGGAGAGCTATGGAGCCAGGGGCACCCTCAGTCCAGTGACCACACTCCCAGCCTCATCCCTCCCAGCTCTGTAACCACACTCCTAGTCTAATCCCTATGGCCCTGGGACCCCTCCCCCATCCCAATACCCTATAAGGAAGAGGGTGTAAAGAGCAGTGCCTCCATTTATTCTGGAAGACAGAAGCTGAGCTGAACTATACCTACCCTGTCCCCACAGTCTCAGCCACTGCCTTCTACAAGGCGCAGCCAGTGATTGAGTTCATGTGTGAGGTGCTGGACATCAGGAACATAGATGAGCAGCCCAAGCCCCTCACGGACTCTCAGCGTGTACGCTTCACCAAGGAGATCAAGGGTGAGGACTCAAGCAGGCGGGGAGGGGAATCAGTGCTACTTTCTCTTTGGTTCTAAAAGGAAATCCCCCTGGGATATGTTCGGGGGAAAGGCCAAGCCTGGGCACATGAGCAACCTTTTCCAATCCTGACAATGAGTGTATGTGTCCCAGGCCTGAAGGTGGAAGTGACCCACTGTGGACAGATGAAGAGGAAATACCGTGTGTGTAATGTTACCCGCCGCCCTGCCAGCCATCAGACGTAAGTTAACGGGACTGCAAGCCGTATCATTAGTGGAAGAGGGCGGGTATTTCAGCACCTTCCATTCACTGTCTCCACGCGCCCCCCTTCCCTGAGAATGAGCCTTATTTTGGAAAGTAAGCTGTGGGAATTTGGCAGCCCTTCCTTAACCTTCTCAGATCCATTGATACTTTCCCTACCATTTTTACCTTCTTGGTCTCCACCTTTCCTCCTTGGGCTCTGACTATAGAGCAGGTATCGTCCCCTAACTTCTGTCTCAGTTCTATAAATGTTAGAATCTCTCTCAACTTACTCTTCCTCTAGAAAACGCTGAGATCCTGGGCTAGCTGTTAGGGAAGTTGTCACCGATTCCGTCTACCTTCTTCACCTCAAACGGTACTGGACTATAAGTGCCTACTGTGTGTGAGGCTTCATGCTTGACACTAGAAATACAGATAAGATCCTGACCATTGTGGAACTTGTCTTGCAAATATTTGTCTTCACTCCTGGAACCCTATACTGCCTCTGCTTTCCCATGAGTGGCGGGAGTGCTCAAAGAAGCTGGATAGGGATGAAGTCAAGTCTGACACTTCCCATGGTTTTAGGTCTAGAAAGATGTTATTGAATGCTGGCCTGTGACACCTCTTTCCTTTCCCCCAAACAGGTTTCCCTTGCAGCTGGAGAGTGGACAGACTGTGGAGTGCACAGTGGCACAGTATTTCAAGCAGAAATATAACCTTCAGCTCAAATATCCCCACCTGCCCTGTCTGCAGGTTGGCCAGGAACAAAAGCATACCTACCTTCCCTTAGAGGTGAGGCTGCCAAGTAATGGCCAGGCTGGGGAATAAGCAATGCATCTGCACACTGATCATCAGATCGTCTGTTCTTCCATTGGGAGTCTCTCATCCTCCCTTTGAAGTTTGGAAAATTAACATTGTGAGAGGTCATTCTGTGAAATGTAGACCTCATTCATACCTGCCGAATTTTCTTCCTTACCCCCCCATCCTGCTCTCATGTTCTTTCAGGACTGCCAGGCAGAGGTGAAAGCTGTATTTACTGTTTAATAAGTAATTAGAGAGATCCCATTGTGGCTCAGGGGTGATGAACCCAACTAGTATCCATGAGGACTCGGGTTCTATCCCTGGCGTTGCTCAATGGGTTAAGGATCCAGCGTTGATGTGAGCTGTGGTGTAGGTCGCAGACTCAGCTCTGATCCTGCTGTTGCTCTGGCGTAGGCCAGCAGCTACAGCTCCAGTTTGACCTCTAGCCTGGGAACCTCCATATGCCACAGGTGTGGCCCTAAAAAAAAAGTAATTGGTTCATTCAGGACAGAGATTTCTGATACCTACACTCATATCCTCTTAGTTTCTTTCCTTGTCTGGAGCTGGGGATCATAAATGACCTAAAGTGACTTTATTTTACAGAAACCGGAGATGAATGTTACCAGTAATGTGAATCCTACTTCTCCAATGATCAACTTTTTTGAAAAAATTTTAGCCCCAAGATTTGTCATATTTTTATGCTTCAGCAGACCTTTGAAATCCTGCAATTAAAGAAAGAATAATAACACTCTTTAAGTCATAGAATGCAAATGGAGAACCACTGGGTTGTGTTTGGTTTTTTATACACCAGCCAAAATATCTGAGAAACTATGCTGGTTGCTTCATTGTCTAGTCCAGTGCTGCTCAAAGTCTGGTCAGTGGACCAAGAGCATAGGTATTTACCTAAGAGCTTGTTCGGGGTTTTGGGATTTTTTTCGGGTGTTTTTTGGCTGCAGTGTGCAGCAGTTTGATGTGGAATCTCAGTTCCTAGACCAGGGATCAAACTCAGGCCACAGCAGTGAAAGTACAAATTTCCAACCACTAGACCACCAGAGAACTTCCACCTGAGAGCTTGTTTGAAATGCAAAATCTCGGGTTCCATCTAGACAAACTGAATCAGAATCTCTCTCTCTCTTTTTTTTTTTTTTTGGGCTTTTTAGGGACCATACCTGCAGCGTATGGAAGTTCCCAGGCTAGGGGTCGAATCAGAGGTGGCTACACCATAGCTGCAACAATGCAGGATCCAAGCCTCAACTGTGACATACACCATAGCTCACAGCAACGCTGGATCCTTAACCCACTGAGCAAGGCTAACGATCAAACCTGCATTCTCATGGCCTAGTTGTGTTCATTACCACTGAGCCACTACGGGATCTCCGTGTTGCTTGTTTATTTAACAAATATTTATTGAGCTCCTACCATGTGTCATATACTCTTAGGTGCTGAGAATTTAGAGATTAACAAGACAGACCAGGTCCCTGCTGTCATGGAGCTTACAATCTCGAAGGGGGAAATAGATATTAAATTAACAAATCAGATAGTTTCAGATGGTGGTAAGTGTTATAAGAATTATAAAACAGGATTCCCTGATGGCCTAGTAGTGAAGGATCCTGTGTTGTCACTGCTGTGATGTGGGTTTGATCCCTGGCTGGGGAATTTGCACATCCTGTGGGCGTGGCTAAAAAAAAAAAAGAATAGAAGAAGAAGAAAACAGGTTAGGGGGATAGGCATAAAGGTGGGGTTGTAGAGGCACTTTAATTATTGTGGTCAGGGAGGTCCTCTTTTAGGAGACACTTGTGCTGAATCCCAAATTATGAGATAGAACCAACCTTATTACAGTCTGAAGGAAGAGCCTTCCAAAGTAGCAAGTACAAAGGTGCTAAAGCAGCAGGGAGTTTGGCTCTTCTTGAGAGACTGAAGGACGCAGTGGCTGGCATGTAGTGTATGAGGGGAAAAGTAATACATGATTTTGGAGAGAGAGCACATCACATAGACTATTGTAGGTAATAATTTTTTTTTCAAGAATAGCTTTATTGAGATATAATTCACATACCATAAAATTCACCACCTTGAAATGTGTAATTCAGTGGTTTTTAGTATATTCACAGTTGCACAACTATTAGCATTGTCAATTTTTTTTTGCCTTTTTTTTTAAGGGCCGTGCTGCGGCATATGTAATTTCCCAGGCTAGGGGTCCAATCAGAGCTGCAGGTGCCAGCCTATGCTACAGCCACAGTAGTGCAGGATCCAAGCTGTGTCTGTGACGTACACCACAACTGGATCCCTAACCCACTGAGCAAGGCCAGGGATGGAACCTGAGTCTTCATAGATTTGTTACCGCTGAGCTGCAACAGGAACTCCCCATTGTTAGATTTTGAAACATTTTCATCATCCCTATAAGAAAGCCCATAGCCAGTAATAGTCACTTACCGTTCCTTCTGCCCTCTTCACAGCCCCTGCTAATCACTAATCTGCTTCTGTCTCTGTGGTTTGTCTATTCTGGACATTTCATATGAACGGAATTATATAATATATGCCTTTTTTAACTGGCCCATTTCACTTAGCGTGACGTCCTCGAGGTTCGTGCTATATTATAGCATACATCAGGATTCCCTTCCTTTTTAAGGCTGGATACTTTGGGGGGTGTGTGTGTGTGTTATATATGTACTGCATTTTGTTTATCCATTCATTCATCGGTGGACACTTGGGTTGCTTTCACCTTCTTGCTGTTATGAATAATGCTGCTATGATTATAGATGGACAAATATTTGTTCTAGTCCCTGCTTTCACTTCTTTTGGGTACATACACAGAAGTGGAATTATTGGATCATATGGTAATTCTGTGTTTAATTTTTTGAGATGTCACTGTACTATTTTCCACAGCAGCTGTACCATTTTATATTCCCACCAGCAACGCAGAGGGGCTTCGATTTCTCCACATCCCTGCTTTAGTCTTTTTCCTAGTTTGATTTCGTTGTTGAAATCATCTGTAAAGAGTGCTACAACTTAAGTTGCCTTCAAGAGAGCAACTTTATAAATTTTAACAATTCTGGATTTTCATTAAGTGTATTGACTAATTTGTGTATTTGTTGAAAACCAGGCGGTTTTGTCCTGGTTTTCCCTACCATTGTTCAGCATGAACTCTGGAAATTAAGAAGAGAACCAGTACTTACTGAGTATTGGCCCTGTGGGAGCAAGTTTTACATTTCATTTCATCTAAATCCTTACAACAGCTTCAAAAGACAGCCAGTATTTTTCCCCATGACTAGAATTAAAGAAGCAGAGTGTTAGTGGCTAAGAATTCTGCCCAAGGTAACATCATCTAGAATTGGCAAAGCTGGCCTTCAAAATCAAGTCGTCCAAACCTGTTGGCTTTCTCTACTCTGCCAAAAGTCCTCCTATTTACAGATTCTTGAATATAGTATATTGGGCAGTAGAATCTCATATATCACTAGAAAGTTTTTTCTGATCTCTGTTGTGTTCTCTTGGGCCCAGGATAGAGGAACAGGTGGTAGGATGTTCCTTTACACCAACAGAGGACATTGTCGGCCAACAGAAACAGTGATTTCTGTAGTCTAAGGGCTCGGTGATCACCTTTAGGCTGGAGCTGAAGAATTAGGAGCCACCACTAGTTCTCTTGGTGTGTTGTGGGCAAAAGCAACTGACTGCCTGCTGCTAGGAATCCAGTGTGTGCATATTGAGTTTTTTTAGTATTCGCAAGAGCTCTAGAATGGGTTCTTTGGTAAAAAAATATTTTTTGCTACAGGTTACTGAGTGTTTACTATGTTCCAGAACTGTACTTGGTTCTTTTAGCACTGTATTTAGTCTCCAGACCATTCTCCCCATTTGACATGTGAAACCTGAGCAGAGACCACAGAGTGACTATATTGCCTTTGTATCACACATGGATATTTTGTAACTTACCTGTCTATGAACAAGGGATTTTGTAGTCCATTTCCTAGAACTGATAGCTAAGTTCTCTTCCTTTACTGTGGGGCTCGGGGTACAGGGTGGACTATACTGAAGCCAGCACTACCTGTTCTCATTTCCTTAGGTCTGTAACATTGTGGCCGGGCAGCGCTGCATTAAGAAGCTGACTGACAACCAGACTTCAACCATGATAAAGGCCACAGCTAGGTCGGCCCCAGACAGACAGGAGGAGATCAGCCGCCTGGTCAGTGGGGCTGCAGAGAAATGTATGCTTTGTTGCCCAGTCATTGGGGTCCCTGGGAGCATAGAGGCCTTTCTGCCTTGGCAGGACTCTTAGGAAAGCAAAAGTTTGGATTTGTTGCCTAGGACTCTGTAGGACTGCTCTTGCTTCTTGACCCTGGAGCTACTTTGCTTCCTATTCTTCCTATATCTTTTTCCCTCCTGTATTACTTCCCTGTGTTATCCATTCCCACTTGCCTCATCTTCCACTTCCCGCCCCTTTTTTAGGGCTATCCCTTGCTGGCCTCAGCTGCTTTAAGGGTTTTCTGCTTGGGACCCAGAGGGCGAGAAGTATTGCAAGCCTACTTCTCTCTTAAGATTCTCTTCTTTGGTCTTGCAGATGAAGAATGCCAGCTACAACCTAGATCCCTACATCCAGGAATTTGGGATCAAGGTGAAGGATGACATGACGGAAGTGACAGGGCGAGTGCTGCCGGCGCCCATCTTGCAGTACGGCGGCCGGGTGAGCAGGGTCAGGGCCAGACAACATCTCTGGGGCATGTGGGCAGAGGTTGGGTTGTATAGCCAGGGGCCTTTGCTCCCCTACCCACCTGACTTTACTGAGGCTCACCTGGGCGCCCCCTCTGCCTGTCCTTAGAACCGGGCCATTGCCACACCCAATCAGGGTGTCTGGGACATGCGGGGGAAGCAGTTCTACAATGGAATTGAGATCAAAGTCTGGGCCATCGCTTGCTTCGCACCCCAAAAACAGTGTCGAGAAGAGGTGCTCAAGTAAGGAGGGTTGGGTTTATGGGCGGAAGGGTGGGAAGGTCCCAAGAGCTGCCTAACTTCCTCTTCTCCCAGGGGGCCAAGATTTGTTCTGAGGTCTCCTCTCTGACTCTTGACTCTGATCCCCTGTGCTATCTGGCTCAAACTTCTGCCTGCTTCTCTTTTGTCCATTTGTGGTCAGGAGTCTCAATAAGGAGCCATATCTGTGTCAGAGATGATGTTCTCAGGGCATGAATCTCCTAAGGGAGACCTCAATTATTTTATTGTTATAATTATTAACATTGGTAGTAAACAGTAGTAGTGATGACTATAATGTTTATGCCAACATTGTACCTAATTTTCTGTTCTCTTATTTCATCTTCACAGTGAGTAGGTGGTGGTATTTCCATTTTCAGGAGACTGAGACTCAAAGAGGTTAAGTAACTTGTATAAGATTTGCATATCAAGAAAGTGTCAGATTGGGATCAGATCAGCGGTTTCAAAGCTTACATTCCTAATTGGAAATAAAAGTTTAGCTGGTACTCTGAGCTGTGCTTTCCTGTACAAAGAATTTGTTCAGTCAGGTCCAAGTGACTTGAATTAGGTGAACATGAGTTATGAGGGCCTCTAAGTCACCTGTGGCTTGAGGGGCTGGGAATAGATGACAGCTGTGAAGAAGGTGATTAATAGCCAAATGGTTTTAAGGAATGAGTTAGTGTAGTGATGATCTTGAGTGAGTGATGGAGCAAAGAAGTCACTGACCTTTCCCTTGTAGTCTTTTTTTTTTTTTAAACAGCTTTATTGAGATATATTTCAACTACCACAAAATATACCCATTTAAAAGTGTATAGTTCAGTATTCTTGCAATCTTTTGAAGTAGTGGCTTCTTGTTTTCTCTGAATCTGGAGTAAGGTCAGTGCGCTCTGGGGCTGACGAAGAACTGGTGGAGCTATCTACTTTGGGCAGTGATGCGAACTAGTAGAGATGTGTGCCCTGGTAGGTTTAGCTGGCCTTGGGATTTTTTTTATAAGAGTTAGTTATAGCAGTCCCTGAAGAATGTGGGGACTGTGGCCTTCCTTCTCCCTTTTCCCCTCACAGATACACAGCTACCTCAATCACAATTACAGTTTCTCCTAAATGGCTTTTTCTTGCCTCCTTTCCAAGGTTCTTGGGATTTTAGCTTCATTTAGGCCAGGCTGCTCTTAGCCTTGGCCAAGTTTTGGAGGGCTGGCCTTTAGCAATATTAGAAAGGCTCTCAGCTCTGGGCCTTTGTGTCGCCTTGTTGGTAGCTCTGTTCTCTTCTCTCCCATTCCCATGTCTTTCCCCTCTATAGTTCTTTTGAGAAATAACTTATTGTTTTGGATATTTTGGGGTACAGAAACTGATAAACCTAGAATCTCAGAGTTGGAAGGAGTCACTTCATTAGACAACCCTTTCCTGCAGTGATCTCTAGATGTAGGAGGTAAAAATGTGACTTGTATACCTGTATACCTGGGTCAGTGGTACCAAGTGACATATGTGATTCTGGGTTAAAGATTAAGATCTGCGAGTTTTTAGCTCTGACAGTGAATAAATAAGATGGTTGAGGAAGAATGTGCATAGTGAACAGAGGCTGAAAACAGAACACAGAGAAACTAAGGAAAGGAAATAGAGCATAGTTCCTACATGTGTATGAGAGAATGGGATCCCGAACACAGAACAGGCCATCCTTTCCACTGAGACATAAGGGGAAGGGATGAAGGTGGCCATGGAGGTGGAGAAACTGGTAATTGGCAGTGGATAAGAGACTTCTAATAAGGTCAACTCTCAGAATTTTTCCTCCGGCTAAAGAGGCCCTGTTAACCTCAGCTATATCACATTTAGGATGGGGTTTTAAGACTTTCCCGTCCTAGTATTCTCTTAACACTTTGTGGCCCCAGCATTGGACATAATATCCCAGGCATGATCTGGTAATAGAAGACATGAAGACACTACTTTCTTTCTTTCTTTTTTAAATTGAAGTATAGTTGAATTACAGTGTTGTATCAGTTTCTGCTGTACAGCAAAGTGATTCACTTATGCATATATATGCACAATGTTTTTAAAAGATATTCATTATGGTTTATTATAAGACCTTGAATATAGTTCTCTATGCTGTACAGTAGGATCTTGTTTAACCCCCCGGGAATACCACTTTCCTTGAAGTAGAGACCCACTTATTAATGAAATCCAGTAACACATCGGTTTTTTCTTTTTTTTTTTGGCCAAGGCATGCGGAAGTTCCCCAGCCAGGGGTCAAACTCAAGCCATAGCAGTAACCCTAGCCACAGCAGTGACAGCACTGAGTCTTTAACCACTAGGTCACCAGGGAACTCCCACATTGGTTTTTTTACTGGCTATGCTACAGATGTATACAAAGCAGAAAAGTGGAAGAAACATTGTTAGTAGTCCATCAGAGTCCTGGCTCTTCTTTACATGAAGTAGTAGGTGTATATTTTATGCTAACATTTACTTTGAAAAAAATTTTAAAAATACAGACTAATACGGCAAACATCCATGATCTGTGTGTCCGTCATCCAAAATATTGTCATATTTATTTTATCTTTTTTTTTTTTTTGTCTTTTTAGGGCCACACCCACAGCATATGGAAGTTCCCAGTCTAGGGGTCACATTGGAGCCATAGCTGCAGCAACACAGGATCCAGGCTGTGTCTGTGACATACACCACAGCTCATGGCAACGCTGGATCCCCAACCTACTGAACAAGGCCAGGGATTGAACTTGTATCCTCACGGATACTAGTTGGGTTCATTACTGCTGAGCCACGATGGGAGCTCCTCTATTTTACCCTTTTTAAAAAGTAGATAAAATGTTACAGAAAAATTTGAATCCCTTTATATTTTCCATCCTAGTCCTGTACCTCCCATCTTTTTTTTTGGCTGTGCCCATGACATATGAAAATGATTGAACCCATGCCATAGCTGTGACCCAAGCCGCTGCAGTGACAATGCCAGATCCTTAACCCACTGTGCCACAAGGGAATTCCCTGTTCCTCCTTGCTGATGCAGCCACTATCATGAATTATTATAACCTTCCTATCCAATTTATATATTTTCTATACTTATATGTATATAAGTGGTTTGAAATTTTATACAACAGTATTGTATTTATTTGTGTTTTTTCTTATTAAATAAGTGATAAAACGTGTTTTTTCATTGCGTAGGCTTTTGAATCTATTATACTGATTTATATGCTATATAATAACATCCTCCAAACAATTGCTTTTATTCTCTATTCATACTTTGTTACTTTTTTGTTTGTTTGTTTTGTTTTTTTTTGTCTTTTTGCCATTTCTTGGGCCGCTCCTGCGGCACATGGAGGTTCCCAGGCTAGGGGTCTAATCGAGCTGTAGCCACCAGCCTACGCCAGAGCCACAGCCACACAGGATCCGAGCCGCGTCTGCGACCTACACCACAGCTCACGGCAACGCCGGATCGTTAACCCACTGAGCAAGGGCAGGGACCGAACCCGCAACCTCATGGTTCCTAGTCGGATTCGTTAACCACTGCGCCACGACGGGAACTCCCATACTTTGTTACTTTTAATCTAAGTGCAAGATTTTCACAAATTGACTTCCTGTTGTCCTTTTCAGCCTGTCGTTTTATTTATGTAGCTTGATTTTTTTTTTGTCTTTTTACCTTTTCTAGGGCTGCTCCCACAGCATATGGAGGTTCCCAGACTAGGGGTCGAATCGGAGCTGTAGCCGCCAGCCTACACCAGAGCCACAGCAAATTGGGATCCGAGCCGCATCTGCAACCTACACCAGAGTTCACGGCAATGCCCGATCCTTAACCCACTGAGCAAGGCCAGGGATCAAACCCACAACCTCATGGTTTCTAGTCGGATTCGTTAACCACTGCGCCATGACAGGAACTCCTAGCCTGATTTTTTTTTTTTTTAAATGTACTGCATGTGTATCCTCTATTCCAACTTTTTCTTTCCTAGGGTAAAGCTCTAAAGCCAAAAGAAAGAAGCTTGTTTAATTATTTGCTCTCAGGCTTCAAAGAACCAGTAGGGGAGGAGCATCTCATTTTTACTGAGCATCTCCTGTGCTCTGATCATTGTTGGAAACATTTATTTTGAGCACAGAGGGCTTCCTCTTGGGCATCTTCCTATTGTTACAGACTTAGAGCACAGAACTGCCTGCTTGAGGGGAACAAGGTGGAGAACCGAGAATTCGTTCCCACAGGTCCCTTCTCTGGGCTCCCTCAGCTCTCTACTTGTACCACTGAATATTTAGCAAGCTCTTTCTTATCCTACCCAACTATAAATGTGTTTTTTTACTGGATATGATGATGTCTCACTCATCTTAGAATCTGTCAGTACCTGTCATATGCTCAACACCTAAAACGGAGGCATTTGGTCAGGGGTATTTAAGTGGGACTTACTGCTTCCTGTCATGACCGTCCTTGTGCTGCAGGAACTTCACGGACCAGCTGCGGAAGATTTCCAAGGATGCAGGGATGCCTATCCAGGGCCAGCCTTGCTTTTGCAAATATGCGCAGGGGGCAGACAGCGTGGAGCCCATGTTCCGGCATCTCAAGAACACCTACTCAGGGCTGCAGCTCATTATCGTCATCCTGCCAGGGAAGACGCCAGTGTATGGTACGGTTCTCTTGGGACAGTAATTACAATGATAGGACTCATCTCAGGGTTCCTCCCTGGAAGATCCTATGGATGACTCAGTGTGGATTCTTGGCTTTAGCTAGCGGTGTTCCTTAGTGTCATTGCTCTTCTTATAGGAGAAATATCAGCCTGTATGAGGCATTTAGTCATCTCTGGTCCTGCTTACCTGCTCACACTTCCTCCCAGTAACATGTACTGGGAGCCTCTGTGTGCTGGTGTTTATGCCAGGCTAAGCTGAGCCAGATAGAGAGATGGGTCAGTCTGGCTTCCTCTCCTTAGGAGTGCATTGTCTATCAGGACATAGCGCAGCACACCCAAGCAGAATTTGTGGTGTTCCTGTTGGTATTCCATTGGTGGGAATGACTTAGACTTTGGGAGAGGTTTTCTTTTTCTTCCTCTTTTACGAATGGGAATGATGGAGCTCCCACTGTGGCACAACGGGATTGGTGGTGTCTTGGGAGTGCTGGGACGTGGGTTTGATCCCCAATTTGGCACAGTAGGGTGGGGATCCTGCGTTGTCTCAGTTTCGGCTTGGGTCAAGAATGCAGCTTGGATCTGATCCCTTGGCCTGGGAGCTCCCTGTGCTGTGGGGCAGCTAAAAATGGGTACGATTGTGTACATCTCTGACCCGGTGCTTTTCTCTCACCTTTTTCTCCATCTCCACTTCTGCTTCACAGGACAAGATATCCCTTTCTTACTTAATTCAACCCATTTGTGCTCTTGTTTCTGTTTCATCCTTCCTTTGGGACCCTTAGACCACTTCAGATTCCCCATCCTAGAGCACATTACCACAATCATGCCATCTCTTTTAGCTTTTTTTCCTGTTTTCTTGTTTTCCTTTATCGAACTTGTAAAAATTAGTTCTCTACATTTTTTGCCTTCACTTCCTTACCAGCCATTTATTCCTTAGTGGAATTCCTTATTTCTTAGCTTTTTTCATCTCTTACCTCTGCCATTCCTTTAAACCTCCTCAGCAGAAAGTCACTAATGACCTTTCTCAGTTCGCCTCTTGACTTCTTGATATTTTTTCCTGTCTCTCCTTAGTTGTTTTAGTCATTATTGGAATGCCTGGCATTTTCCAGATTTCTGTACTCTGCTCTCTCTTTCTGTCTTTCATTTTAGTGAAATCCTCATCCATTTCAGTTGTTTTAGTCATCAACTATTGTTATTCTATGTTATTGTGTATAATTAAAATCTTTTTACATTAGATCATTTATTTGAGGTTTTTTTTCTTTTCTTTTCTTTCTTTCTCTCTCTCTCCCCCCCCCCCTCTTTCTTTCTTCTTTTTTTGCTTTATAGGGCCTCACCTGCAGCACATGGAAATTCCTAGGCGAGGGGTCTAGGGGTCCCATTGGAGCTGCAGCTGCCAACCTATGCCGAAGCAACACAGGATCTGAGCCATGTCTGCAACCTACATCACAGCTCACGGCAATGCCAGATCCTTAACCCACTGAGCGAGGCCAGGGATTGAACCCACATTCTCATGGTTACTGGTTGTGTTCATTACCACTGAGCCACAATGGGAATGCCCATGTATAATTAAAATCTTGATTCAGCTCTTGACCCCTCTGCAGTTCCCATCTCTTCCTTTAACCTCTCTTCCTTATTTCTGTAAGAGTTTATTGATCACCTAAGTGTGAAAAGAAACACTGTGCTAGATCCTGAATACATTGGTGAGTAAAACAGATGTAGTCTCTGCTCTTATAAAGCATTTTGGTGAACTATTTCTTTAGTGGCTTGTCTTCTCTATCTACCAGCAAGCCCTTCTTTTTAATTTTCTGTGTTGGCATCTGGACCAGGGAATCGAAGGTCCACTTGCATTGTGATTGCCCTGAGGGTATAGAAGGACAGTGTCACATTTGTCCAGTTCTAATCTAGTACCATACATCATCTTGTCCTTAGTATTTTTAACTCCTTCCTCTCTAGTATATTGATTCTGTTGTCTTTTTTTAATGTAAACTTTTAAAAAAAAAGTTTAATTTACATATAGAGATCTTAAATGTTCAGTTCAGTAAATTCTCACAAAACGTCACTGCAGGATACCCAGTACCTAGTTCTGATAGTATGACATCACCACAATCCCAGGCCACCGATCACTACAACTCCCTATCGGTGGTAACCACTATTGTTCTGACTTCTAACACCATAGATTGGTTTTTACTGTCTTTGAATTTATATAAATGGAATCATATATTGTATACTTTTTGTATTTGGCTTCTTTCACTCAACATTCTTTCTGAGATTTATACATGTTATAAATGTTTTTCCATCACATGGTTATAATACAATTTGCATGTATTTATCCATTCTATGGTTAATAACTTTTGGATTGTTTCCAGTTTTTACTATTATAAATAATGCTTCAGTGAACAATCTTTAACATGTCTTTTGAACATATATGCTTTTTTTTTTTTGTCTTTTTGCCTTTTCTAGGGCCGCTCCCGTGGCATATGGAGGTTCCCAGGCTAGGGGTCTAATCGGAGCTGTAGCCACCAGCCTAAGCCACAGCCACAGCAATGCCAGATCCGCGCTGCATCTGCAACCTTCACCACAGCTCACGGCAATACCAGGTCCTTAACCTACTGAGCAAGGCCAGGGATTGAACTCGCAACCTCATAGTTCCTAGTCGGATTCATTAACCACTGCGCCACAAAGGGAACTCCTATGCTTATTTCTATTGGGTGTGTAACTAGGAGAGATTTTAAGTGTACAAATATATTCTTCCAACAGCAGCACATGAGAGTTCTAGTTACTTTACAACCTTACCAAACTTGGTATTATTGCTTTCATTTTAGCCATTCTTATGGGTGTTTTGTGATATTGTGCTTTCAATTTGATTTATCTGATGATTGATAAAGTTGAATATCTTTTTGTATTTCTATAGCTCTTTCACTAGCTTCTTTTGAAAATTACCTGCCCAAGTCTTTTTTTTTTTTTCTCTTTTGTCTTTTTAGGGCCTCACCCGCAGCATAGGGAGGTTCCCAGGCTAGGGGGCTAATTGGAGCTGTTGCAACTGGCTTATGCTACAGCCACAGCAATGCCAGATCTGAACCGTGTCTGCGGCCTACACCATAGCTCACGGCAGTGCCAGATCCTTAACCCACTAAGTGAGGCCAGGGATCAAACCCTCAACCTCATGGTTCCTAGTCAGATTTGTTTCCGCTGCGCCACTATAGGAACTCTGCCCAAGTCTTTTTTTAAATTGACTTCACTGCCTTTTTCTTACTAATCTGTAGATGTTCTTTATAATGCCTTTATTTAATATGTATATGTATTACACATATCTTCTCTGTTCTGTGGCCTGCCTTTTTACTTTCTTAATGAGTTCTTTTGTTAAACAGAAATGTACAGTTTTAATGTAGTCTGATTTTTCAATATTTTTCCCTTGTGGCTAGTACTTTCTGAGTCCTGTTTATGAAACCCCAAGGTGGAGTTCCCGTCGTGGCGCAGTGGTTAACGAATCCGACTAGGAACCATGAGGTTATGGGTTCGGTCTCTGCCCTTGCTCAGTGGGTTAACGATCCGGCGTTGCCGTGAGCAGTGGTGTAGGTTGCAGACTTGGCTCGGATCCCGCGTTGCTGTGGCCCTGGCGTAGGCTGGAGGCTACAACTCCGATTCGACCCCTAGCCTGGGAACCTCCATATGCCGAGGGAGCGGCCCTAGAAATAGCAAAAAAAAGAAAAAAAAGAAACCCCAAGGTAATGAAGATACTAGTCTGTGTTTTCTTTTCTTTTTTCTTTTTTTTTTTTTGTCTTTTTTGCCATTTCTTGGGCCGCTCCCGTGGCATATGGAGGTTCCCAGGCTAGGGGTTGAATTGGAGCTGTAGCTGTTGGCCTACACCACAGCCACAGCAACGCAGGATCTGAGCCGTGTCTGTGACCTACACCACAGCTCACGGCAACGCCAGATTGTTAACCCACTGAGCAAGGGCAGGGATCGAACCTGCAACCTCATGGTTCATAGTTGGATTCATTAACCACTGCGCCACGATGGGAACTCCTCTTTTCTTTTTTTTTTGTTGTAGTGCCATAGCATGGGGAAGTTCCCAGGCCAAGGATCAAACCTGCACCACAGCAGTGCCCAGGCTGCTGATGTGGCAAATGGCAGTTCCTTAACCAACTGCACCACAAGAGACCTACTGTGTTTTCTTTAAAAAGTATTAATTAATTAATTGATCTTTTTATGGCCACGCCTGCGGCATATGGAAGTTCCCAGGCTAGGGATCAAATCAGAGCTGTAGCTACTGGCCTACACCACAGCCACAGCAATGTGGATCTGAGCTGCATCTGTGACCTCCACCACAGCTCATGGCAGTGCTGGATCCTTAACCTACTGAGTGAGGCCTGGGATAAAACCCACATCCTCATGGATGCTAGTCAAGTTCTTTACCACTGGTCCATGAAGTAAATTTTTTTTTTTAATCTTTCGCATTTAGAACTAATCTGTCTTTGCAAGAAACTCTGTTGCTTTCTCCGTCCCCTGGCAGTGGTTCTTCTGTTGGTGCAAAGCCTAGAATCTCAGCCTCTTGCCCACACCTAGAATCAGCAAATATATTCAGGGCAAAAACAGCTACAGCAGCTGGCTCACCTATGTGAGATTTCTTTCCATCTCTCGAGTGTTAGCTGTTCTAGTTCTTGTTGTCTTAGCACCTCACTGCTGCCTTCAGAAAGATGATTTCTGTACTTTATTTGGCTCTCCTCAATGTTCTCTGTAGAAACACTGATTTACTATTAACTATATTTCTTGGAAGTAGTAACGACTCCTTCATCTTTTTAAACATGCTCAAGTCTCTCCCATGGAGAACACATTAAACCCTTCATTGATCCTACATTTGTCTCCTCCTTGGTACTTTATATCACCAAAATAGTTTTTGCCTCTATATTATTAATTTTTGTTTGCTGTCACTAAATCCAGAATTCTGGTCTTCATCTACCTCTTAGAAGCATTTGACTTGGTTGAATAATTTCTCCTCCTTGAAACACTGTTCCTTGCCTTGGCATTCATGATATAACACTGTCTTGATTTTCTCCTTAGTTTTCTGGATTTTTGTCCTTTGCAGACTCATCTTCTTCCTGTTGTACAATTATTGTGAGTTCCTCAAGATCCAGATCTAAGCTTTCTTCTCCTTTCATTCTGTTCTCTTCCTTGATGATCTCAAGACCATGTCTTCAATTACTACCTGTACCTAGATATCTCATAAATTTGCATCTCCATTTCAGACTACTCTTGAATTTTCAATTACTATATGCAGTTGCTTGATTGATATCCTCACTGGGATAACCTAAAAATACTTCAGAGAGTTCCTGTCATGGCTCAGCGGTAACGAACCTGACTGGTATCCATGCGGACACGGATTTGATCCCTGGCCTCTCTCAGTGGGTTAAAGATCTGGCATTGCCGTGAGCTGTGGTGTAGGTCACAGATGCAGCTTGGATCCTTTGTTGCTGTGGCTGTGGTGTAGGCCAGCAGCTATAGTGCTGATTCAACTCCTAGCCAGGGCACTTCCATATGCTGTGGGTGTAGCACTAAAAAGCCAACAAAACAAAACAAACCTTCAAACTCAAAATGTCTCAGAAAGAACTTATGATCTATCTGTTCTATTACAAAAATCTAGAAACTCAGAAGTTATGCATAAAAACTACTTTCCCTTACTCACATATATGGTTTCCAGGTCCCTTAAATATCTCTTGAATCTGTTTTTCTTCATCCTAATGACTGCCTTCTTAATATAAGCTACCCGCATTCCTTCTGTAGATCACATTTTAATGACCGCATTCTTTCTCTTACATGGTGGTTCCTTTACTCTCCTTTGTAGTTACTTTGGCCTTTCATTTCTCAAACACATGTTGCTATGTCCTACCACAGTGCATCTTTGCATTCTGTACCCTCTGCCTGGAATGCTCTCTTCCATACTCTCCCTTCCTTCTAAATTCTTTTCTGCCTTTAGATTTCAGGTCAGTCATTACTTGCTCAAGAATCTTTTCCTAGCTAAGTGATTACCCAACATATATGCTCTCACAGCTGCATGAAGCTTTCTGTTGTAGCATTCATCACTGTTGTACTTTTCATGGTTTTTAAGAGTAATCACCAGGTAGTAACCACTGTAAGAGTAGGGACCCTATGTGTTTGTGGTTGCATTGTGTTCTCTTGCATCCCATAAACTTGCAGGCATCTAGTAGGCATTCAGTAAATATTTGTTGAATGCACTCATCAGTTCTCTCCCTGCTCATAGCTGAAGTGAAACGTGTTGGAGATACACTCTTGGGAATGGCTACACAGTGTGTGCAAGTGAAGAATGTGGTCAAGACCTCACCTCAGACTCTGTCCAACCTCTGCCTGAAGATCAATGTCAAACTTGGTGGCATCAACAACATCCTAGTCCCACACCAGCGGTATGAACTCCATTGCCCACTTGCCCTTGTTAATAAGCAAGGTCTCATACTGGGGGATTGATGAAAAGATAGGACCCTGTCTAGGCACAGTGGATCAGACACAAGGGAGAGAGAACTGATGTGGGTGCTAAATGGTGCCAGGAAGAGAAGACCCAACTCCTCACCATTCATTTTCTCTTTCTTGTTTAGCTCTGCCGTCTTTCAACAACCAGTGATATTCCTGGGAGCGGATGTTACACACCCCCCGGCAGGGGACGGGAAAAAGCCTTCTATCACAGCAGTGAGTGATACTTTTCAACTTCCTCATAAGCTTCTCCTCTTTGCTCTGAGCCCCCAGGACTACACATGATTTCCTTCCCTCAGCTCTGGCACTTGAGCCTTCACAAGATCTTTGTATTTCAGCTCATCATTTCCATTAACCACTCCTTTGGTAACTTAATAAAACTAACTCTGTTTGATGTCTTCTTTTCAAAGAGAGCAGTGAGAGTGTAGCCTGTGGCCAATGACTTGGCCTCATCTCTGTCACTCTTTTCTGTGTTTGAGTTTCCTTCTCTTTGTGCCCACTTTTGAGATATGGCTACTACCATATCTCTTCACTGGAATCCCTTTTAAGGGAGTTATTTGGTTGTTGGGATTGTCCTTTACTCTTCCCCATCCCTACCCCTGACCCATTTAGTAGATTAGATAACTCTCCAGTTGCTCTCCTGACTTCTTTGCTTGCTGTCTCATAGGAGCTTCTGAATTGCTAAAGGGCCCAGGCCTTCTTTTTACTTCTCTTTCCTCATGTTTCTCTAGACAGACTGGGCCTATCTCAGTAAATGCAGGGTGACCCTATACTTTGCTTACCTTTACTTTCCTTGTGGCCATCCATCCTGGGCTGTGGCCACTGTCCCCTTAGAAAATAATATTAATATTTGCACCACCCTCAAGAACACTCTTCACTATGGTTCCTAGGGTAGATTAGCACTTGAATTAAAACTTGTTTTGATGAGCTCACTCTTTGAGTTAGTAGTGCCAAAGCTTCACATGCCTCTACAAGGGGTAAGAAAATCAGACTTATCGAGTACCTATTATGGGATAGGCCCTGTATAAGGTGCCTTCTGTATACCACAACAGCACTGCAAGTAAGTAGTATTCTTAACTCCGTTTGAGAGGAGAACAAGAAGATCAAAGTAAGTAATTTCCATATTTGTGATAGTATAGATGTTGAAACCAGGGATTATTGAATGCAGAAAAACCCACTCATTTGATTGCATAGTTTTCTTAATAAGAAGCCTTTTCCCAAACCCACAATCTAATATGCTGGGAGGGTGGAGGTTCTAGGAGCTGATCCTGTCACTTTGATTATCAGGTTGTAGGTAGTATGGATGCCCACCCCAGCCGTTACTGTGCTACTGTGCGGGTGCAGCGACCACGGCAGGAGATCATTGAAGATTTATCCTACATGGTACGTGAGCTGCTCATCCAGTTCTACAAGTCCACCCGCTTCAAGCCTACCCGCATCATCTTCTACCGAGATGGGGTTCCTGAAGGCCAGCTCCCCCAGGTAGGGCCCACAATAGGAAAAGGAAACCTTCACATTGAGGCCAGGGGGCCAGATGGTAGTAGAGTACTGCTGCCTTTTCTCAGCTTTTGGTACTGGGAGGTACTGCTACTTAGGGAGGGAGATTAAGTGGAATAGACTTGGAAGTAGACATGACAACTGAGAGATGGTGTGTACAATCACCGATAGACCTTTCTTGTAGTAGAAGACCCTCCTCAGTGCCTTTTTACTAGTTCATGTTGAAGACTGATTCTTTAGACCAGTGGTTCTCAACTTTGGCATCCATCAAAATCTTTTGAAGGGCTTATTAAAATAGACTGTAGGGCTCTATCCTTAGAGTTTCTGATTCAGTGAGTCTAAGATAGGACCCTAGAATTTGTAGTTCTGACAAGTTCCTGGGTGATGCTGCTGGTCTGCAGGCCACATTGCTGAAGGTCAGTGCTGTTGACCTTCCTTCACAATGTTCCTCCAATTCTTTCTCCCTTCTGTTGTGTAGCTAGTATTCTGAAGTGGTCTCCTTGACTACTATTTAATAAATAGTAATATAACTATCATTTATTGGGTATCTCTTATGTGCCATGAACTGTGCTAAGCATTTTGTATGTGTTCTATTTAATGCCTACAATAGCCCTATGATATAATAATAATAATTACTATTCCATTTGATAAATGAGGAAACTGAGGCTTGAAAATGTTAAATGATTTCTTCGGTGTCACTCAGGGTAATAAGTGGTGGAACTGGGATTCAGACAAATTGGTCTGATTCCAAAGTCTATGGTCTTGACACTATGCTAAATTTCCTCAAAGTTATCCAGTATTTCCTAAAATACCAGAGAAATTTATCATAATACGTCTGTGTTCATAAATGTCTAGTGACTTCACATAGCCTGGGGTTAAAATTCAAACTACTTAGAAAAGCAATCACAGTTATTAAGCCCATACTAGGTTTTTTTTTTTTTTTTTGGTCTTTTTGCTATTTCTTGGTCTTGGGCCGCTCCCGCGGCATATGGAGATTCCCAGGCTAGGGGTCCAATCGGAGCTGTAGCCACCGGCCTACACCAGAGCCACAGCAACGCGGGATCTGAGCCGCGTCTGCAACCTACACCACAGCTCTCGGCAACGCCGGATCGTTAACCCACTGAGCAAGGGCAGGGATCGAACCTGCAACCTCATGGTTCCTAGTCGGATTCGTTAACCACTGCGCCACGACGGGAACTCCCCATACTAGGTTTTTTAATGCTTTCTCTTAATAATTTATTTTAGTCTTCACAACAGCTTTGTGAGGCTGAGCTTATTGATAACTATAGTTGATATGGAGAAAATGAGACTTAAAAGGGTTAAGTAACTTGGTTGAGGCAATACAAGTAGATAAAGTTTGGGTTTAAACCTAGTTCTAATTGATTCCAAATATTATTAACTTTAGCCATACAGTTTTTACTCCTTGTATCTGACATCCAAGGCCACAAGGCAACTACTGCCTACCTATGGTTTTTCACCTGTGGTAGCTAGTCCATCTTCTTATAATACTGCTTTTTTGTAGAACTGAGTTCATCTAATCCCTCTATACCTATTCCTGAACTGTGTATTTGCTCCTCTATGGTGGTCCCAATGCTGTATGCTTTTATTTTATTTTATTTATTTTATTTTTTTTTGTCTTTTTGCTATTTCTTTGGGCCGCTCCCGCGGCATATGGAGGTTCCCAGGCTAGGGGGTCGAATCGGAGCTGTAGCCACCGGCCTACGCCAGAGCCACAGCAACGCGGGATCCGAGCCGAGTCTGCAACCTACACCACTGCTCACGGCAACGCCGGATCGTTAACCCACTGAGCAAGGGCAGGGACTGAACCCGCAACCTCATGGTTCCTAGTTGGATTCGTTAACCACTGCGCCACGACGGGAACTCCAATGCTGTATGCTTTTAGAGCTCATGGGCAACTCACATTTTCCTCTTTTTTCTGAAATTGACCTTTCTGTGGGCATTATGATTTCTCTGTCAATCTTGGTTCTCTGTCTTGATGTTAGGTCTCATTATGCATAGGAACGAGGTAGTGTTCTCTGTTGATACTAAGCCTCCAAGCTAAGGTTTATAGGAACGTGTCAGGTGAACTGTCTACAGGCATACCTTATTGTGCTTCGCTTCATTATGCTTCACTGATATTGCATATTTTTTACAAATAGAAGGTTTGTGGCAGCCTTGCATCCAACAAGTCTATCAGCACTGTTTTTCCAATAGCTCACTTCATGTTTCTGTGTCACATTTTGATAATTCTTGAATATTTCAAACTTTTTATTATTATTTTGTTATGGTGATCTGTGATCAGTGATCTTTGGTATTACTATTAAGATGCACTGAAGGCTCAGGTGATGGTTAGCATGTTTTAGCCATAAAGTTATTTTTAATTAAGGTATGTACATTGGAGTTTTTTAAGACATAATGCTACTGCACACTTAAATAGACTCTAGTATAATATTAATGTAATTTTGATATCCACTGAGAAACCAAAAAAATTTTTATAGTGGTCTGGAACTGAACCCACAACATCTTCAGGGTATGCCTGTATAAGGCTAATTTTGGCAGGAAGAGCTCGTCATGTCTAATGGTTGGGTGTCAGCTTATAAAGGGAGGCTGAACAAAAAGCCACATTACAACCCCATAGAAAGATGTGTAAACTCAAGAGGAGCTCTATGTCTCTTTGTCTCCCTCCTCACCCTGTGCCTAGATCCTCCACTATGAGCTGCTGGCCATTCGTGATGCCTGCATCAAACTGGAAAAGGACTACCAGCCTGGGATCACTTATATTGTGGTGCAGAAACGCCATCATACCCGCCTTTTTTGTGCTGACAAGAATGAGCGAGTGAGTGAGGGATTGAGGAAGCCACCCATACCCTCGACTTGTCTCCCTTCTCTAATAAGGAAGAAGCCCTTGAAATAAAATCTGAGAATTTAGTCCTTGGCCTGTCCTTCCTCCCTGGCCCCTTTCTTCCCCTTAGCTCTTGTGGTCCTTCCTCTGCCACTTGCTTCCCTTTGTTTCCCCCTTCTCCCCTCCTTCCCTTATACTTCATCTCCCTCCTCCTAGCTCCCTGGCCTATAGACCCCATATATAGACCAGCTCTCCCAGAGAAGGGAAAGGGAACTACCATTTATTGAACTTCTCCTATGTGCCAGACACTGTACAAGGCGTCTTCCTCACAGCAGCCCTGTGAGGTAGGTACTATTATTATCTCCAATTTAACCTTAGAAAGGTTAAGTGACTTGCTAAGATCACACAGCTAATAAATGGTGAAAGCAGCAGTTAAACACAGGTCTGTGTAACTTTAGAAGCCTGTTATTTCAATACCCAGTACCCTCTGGGAATAGCAACTTTCACTTTACTATTGGGATTCTGGAGGCGTCAGATTAGAATTGAGTTGGGGCCCTGGTTAGGGCCAGGCAGGTCTTGGGATCTTGGTTGTCTTTGTCTCTATACAGATTGGGAAGAGTGGTAACATCCCAGCTGGGACTACTGTGGACACCAACATCACCCACCCATTTGAGTTTGACTTCTATCTGTGCAGCCACGCAGGCATCCAGGTAGCTGGGCTATATCCTGGGGTTTCCAATGGGTCAAAGATTAGTCAATTATTCCCACTGCCTCTAGAATGTATCGGTCATCACTGAGTGGCATTCAGATAAGGATTGTTCTCTTAGTAAGCCTTTCATGCACTTGAACAGAGGTGTACTTTAAATGTTTAGGCAGGTTGCCCATAAGATGGATGCTTTATGACATAGGTGACTTTGGGTTTGCCTGTTCCTGGGTGGATCTTCTAATCCAGCCATACCCTTGATATGATCCTGTTCCTTAACATCATTCATCCCCTCTGCCCAACCTGGGGCCCCTCACCTTCCTATTTTCCCAGGGCACCAGCCGACCATCCCATTACTATGTCCTTTGGGATGACAACCGTTTCACAGCGGATGAGCTCCAGATCTTGACGTACCAGCTGTGCCACACTTATGTACGATGCACACGCTCCGTCTCAATTCCAGCACCTGCCTACTATGCCCGCTTGGTGGCTTTCCGGGCACGATACCACCTAGTGGACAAGGAGCATGACAGGTGAGGCCTGGGATCAGGCTGACTTCCTTTTTGCTTCAGCCTCTGGTACCAGACCCGCTCAACTTTCCTTGGGTAGAAGGAAACGAGTATGTCCAATTTGGTGTCCTTGGTCTTAACTGCCCAAATCTGGGTTGGGGTTTTCTTTTAAACTGAAATGGGAATTGGTCCCATAGGGGTGGAAGAAGGGATTAGTAGAGGCTCGGTTCACCAGGAAGGACTTCTTTCCTTTTTCCTTTTCAGTGGAGAGGGGAGCCACATATCGGGGCAGAGCAATGGGCGGGACCCCCAGGCCCTGGCCAAAGCCGTGCAGGTTCACCAGGATACTCTGCGCACCATGTACTTCGCTTGAAGGCAGAACGCTGTTACCTCACTGGATAGAAGAAAGCTTTCCAAGCCCCAAGAGCTGTGCCACCCAAATCCAGAGGAAGCAGGGAGGAGGGAGGTGGGGTAGGGAGGAATGCAGAAGGCCTTGGTACCTTCTACTTCTATACAGGGGGCGAAAGGGTGGGGAAGAGGGCCAGTAAGCCAGACCACCAGCCAGAAATCTCTGATATTCACCTCACGCCCTCCACCCTTCACCTCATCTTGTCACATCTGGCCCTGACCCCACTGGACCAAGAGAGGCAGCACTGGTGCCCACCATACACACAGGTGTCTCATGTGACTCACAGTGCTAAAGACTCATGCCTGACAGCTTGGTAAGGTCGGCTCTGCAGCCCTGCGGACAAAAGCTGGTAGGTTTGGGTTCGATACTTTAGATGGGAAAGTGAGGGGCTTGAGAAAGTGGGTGGGAGGAGGGAAGGATTTTTTTAGGAGCCTTAATCAGAAAAGGTCTAGATTTGTTTAAAAAGAAAAACAAAACCAGATTCAGATCAATATTTTAGGATACTAGATGTTTTAATGGGTTGAGAATCCAGTTTGTAGGAAGATTTTTAATGCTGATGGTTTTGGTTGCCCCTCCCCCAGCTGCCACTCCCCTTTCCCTTATTCCTCTCGCCACCTTTTCTACCCCGCCATACACGTCCTCCCTGACAGACATCCAGCCCCTAGTAAGACTTAAGGCACTATGGCACTTAGCTCTGAAGTGACACGACCCTGTCTTCCTTCCGCCTGCTGGTGGGTAACCAGTGCCTTCCCTGTAACGGTAATGCTGCAGAACTGCAACCTTTTGTACCTTTTTTGGGGGGTGCGGGGTGGGGGTGGGAGAGGAGGCAGGTGGGGCTGAAATACCCCTAACCCAGCAAGCCTCCAGCCAGAGCGCCAGCTGTTTTTCATTTGAAGGAATTGACTTCCATATTCATTGAGCTTTTAAAAAGATCACAACCTCAAAATGGTTAAAATCCATTGACATTTGCACTTTCAGACATGACAAGTCTCGGAGCTGCTGAGATGACTGGCCCCTGGCCGTTCCACTTATGTCTCCTTTCTTTCTGTCCCGTTCTCCTCTCCGGTAACCTGGGTCTGGAGTTACTTTCATAGCATTTCTCAACTCTTGGCTTGTTTTTTCCCTGATGGTCAAGTCTCTTTATGTTTCAATATTTTTTAACTGAGGTGTCTTAAAACAAATGACCCTTAGGTCTAAAGTAAGAAAAAAAAGCAAAAACTAAATATTATTTTTATACTACAACTTGAGTCTATTGCCAAAATCTGGAAATCCCTCCCATGCCCAGTGAGTTTACATCCCAGAAACATTGAGCCATCAGAAGGAACTCTTGACCTGACCTGTTCTTTGGCCTGGCTAGGTAGGTGGTGGTTATTTCCCCAAGGTGGGGCTTGGGCTCCACCCCTCCTCTGTGCAGATAATATCTTTTTCTGGCTGCAGGCTCCCTCTTCTGCACTGCCCTGCACTCTTTTCCTGCAAGTGCATCTACCCTTCCTCTGGGCTGTCCTCTGACACTTTGGCTCATCCTAGATTTCAGCGTGTCCTGTGGATAGACTGGGGATTTTGCTGTTCCCTATTGCTTCTGTTTACACAAATGAATTTTTTCTGGTTTCCCACTAGGGCATGTGAGTGGGTGGCATGGGCTTTTTTTTTTTTTCTTTCTTTCTTTCTCCCCCATCTCCCTGGATAGAGATGGGGTTTGGCTGTCTTGCAGAACTGGAAAAGTAGGGGGTTCTAGCTCAGTGCCTGCTGGCCTTGAAGCAAGGCTCCCTCTTTCCTTGACTGTTCATTTTTTCCTATCCCACTGCTTGGGATAAGGAGTTGCAACTTCAGTGTGGAAATTCCTCTTTTTGAGGAGCTTGGGCTTGGGTTTGCCCCAGTCTGGTGATGAAGCCATGACACTTTAGACCTAGGTCAGGCCTGGAGGCCAGTCAGAGGAAGGCCAGTCTGAATATGGGCCTATGCAGTTAGAGCTACAATTTCCCCTCCCCAGCAGCCCTTGTACAGACCCAGATTTGCTATGCAAAACAGTCTATCCCAGGTTCTGTTCTGGTTGGCTACTTTGTTCAGCAACTTCACAAAACGTAGCACAAACATTGATTATGGTGAAGGCATCAGGACTGTTGAGTAACTCCTCCTTTCTTTCTTTCCTACTGGCTACAGTGTGGGGTGCCCCATGGGCACAGCCCAGCTGAAGAACAGAATGGAGGGCTTTGGGAGGAGGCAGCTCACTGGAGAGCCTACATTCCTTACACAAGTGCCTAAAGAGAGTGATGCCAACACTCCATCTGCCCTGTCCATCGCCTTCATATACTGTCTACTTCGTGTTCAGTCACCCTTTGGGGAGGGGAGCTCTCTTGGGACAGTGGGTTTTGCGTGTTGTCTTCTTGGGTGCATTTTAGGGCTGGGATCAGGGCAGTATTCCTGGAGAGTCCAGTCATTCACCAGCATTTGCAGATGTCCATTGCGAGTTGGTGGTAGTCACCTACTCTCAGCAACAAGTTTGTGTTTTTCCTTTTTCTCTCTTTGCCTCACTCTCTGCAGTTGGGTTTTGAGCTGAGGCCTGAAATGCATTTTTTAGCCCTTTGGCATTGTGCATGCCACGTAAGAAATAAAAGCAAGAGAAAAAGCGTGGGCAAGGGCAAGAATATGACTTCTTGCTGTGATATTCTTTCTATCCTTAAAAAAGAAAAAAAAAATATCTTTGAGACTTGAAAAATACCCTTGACCTTGAGGAAGGTGGTACATGCAGATTGAGAAATGGTGTTGGCAACAAGCTTTGACTTTTTTCAATTTGGTTAAAGTGGTGCTTCTTTCTTAAGCTCTGAGGAAGCCCTGGGGGGACCCCAACCTCATCCTCTTAGACAAGTCTCTTGCTCCCTTTCTTCCACTCTTCTGCGTTCCTTATACTCTTCTCTCTTTCCCTGACCTCCTTTTATTTATTTTTTTATGTTCACTCAGCTTGCTTGCAGGCCTGCCTGCCTGTCTGCCTATGTGATGATGAATTCTCTGCATGGCTACAGTGATCCTGCTGTTAGCTGGCAAGGTCAGGGTTAGCTCCTTGGCTGCAGAAGACCAAGAATCTGCATCCTAAACCCAATGATGTCCTCCCTGGGCTGGACTGCTTTCAAACTTACATGAAGGCATAGCAGAAGGCCTGCCCAACTGGCATGAAATCAGGAGGGCTTCTGGCAACTTCCATACCTATCCATTCTTTGGAGTTGGTTTCTCTTATTGCTTTTTCTTGATCTGGTTTCATTTATTTACCTGGGGCCTTCCTTTTCTGAGGATGTCCTAGAAGCAATCTACTTGGTTATCCAGGGTTAAAGGGTTAAGGGATAGACATGGGGGAAGAAGGAGAGAGATGGGAAGAGAATGGAGAGAATATGGCTAAAATCTGGGAAAGGAGAGCACTGTTCATTGATCACTTTTCCAGTCCAGCCTGACTCATTGGGGCATTGAGATGCTACTGCTGGCCTCTGGGGATAAGCGGGGGCTGTTGTTGCTGGGAACTTAGGCTTAGATCAAGGCTGAAGAAGAAGGTACCTGAAAGTATGGAACCTCCCTAAAAAGCTCCTGTTTCCCACCTACTCAATAGCTCCTCCATAGCCTCCTCTTTGGCCAAGCAACGATGTTCTTGGATAGTTTTCTTTTTCTTGTCTAGAGTTCTATAAATGAGGACAACAAGATGGGCACCCAAGGGAACGCTGGCTTCTTAACTGACCCATGGGATAGCTTCGAGGCTGGTGGACAGTGTTTTAGATCTGGCATCATGTGTAACAAGGATGAAAGTTCCTTCCCCTTCAGGGTAGAAAGTCATCTCAAACAAACTAATATGCAGTTTTGGAAACTACATTGGGGGAAGCTATTTTTATTTATATTGATTGAGCCTAGGCCAATCCAGGATGGTAGCTGGTATGCCTTCCTTCTTAATGTCTGATCATGGTAGGATTATGCAGGGCACTCTTTCCTCTTTGGCCTTCTAAGCAGACTGGGGAGAAGGGATTCTCTGGTTTTTCTCTCCCCCCTCCCCCCATTTATTAGGACTTGCCTTCTCCCTGGGCAGGGAGAGAGGCTAGGTTGGTGCTCTCCCCTTACTCTACTCCTACTGACTTAGAACCTCTGGCTGCTGTTTGGGAGCCCAGGAAAGGGAGTGGAGAGAATGGGCTCAAAATAAAAGAAGATAAAACAAAAAAAACAGAATAAGGTGGGGAAGGCAGATTTTCTTCTTTAAAATGGAAAATAGGAAACCCTCCAAGGATTGTGCAAGTAAAGACAATGTGTCTAATGCACTGACTCCCCTGGTGTAGTAGCAATAAGGAAAAATGAAATGACTCTCCTGTGCGCACAGTCCAACCTGATTGGTGTGTTATGTTGTACTTAAAGCAGCCAACTGGTGGGCATGTGTGACTACTCTGGGTTTCACTTTAGTTTCTAAACTTTTTATCCCTCTCAAGTCCAGCATGGATGGGGAAATGTCCTTGGAGCCCCACAGCTGTGTACTTGTTTGCATTTGTTTCCCCTTGAGACTTGTGTTTGTGTCCTGCTTTGAGCTGTACCTTGTCTAGTCCATTGTAAAATTACCCCAGCAGCTGTAATGTACAGTTCCTTCTGAAGCAAGCAGCAGCAGCAGCAGCACAATTCTGTGTTTTATAAAGACAACAGTGGCTTCTGTTTCTAAAGTGCGGTCTCTCTCTCTCTCTTTTTTTTTTTCTTAGCAAAGCAAACTATTGGGATTAATTATATCTCTGATAGGTTTTACATTAGAATAATAGATTGTTAAAGAGCCAAACCATCACTTTGTAAAGGAGGGAAGTAGGTAAAACAAATTCCAGTATGTTGAAACTACAGCCTCTATTTATTCTTCATTCAGCAAACGTGCAAAGTACTGTGTTCAGCGGTATTTTGGGGGAATAGGAAGGCACGGTCCCAAAGTGAGGAAAACAGTGTCTCTTTCCTTAAGGAGCTTAAAAAGTTTGGTTGGGGATATGAGTAGCCAAATGGTTTTCTGGTACCATTTAGACTACCATTTAGTCCTTGTTTTGAGGACTAAAACAAGGCTATAAGACTGTAGTGATGAAGATAGGAAAGGGCAGATTTGAGAGACACTCAGGAGATAGAATTAATAGGACACAGTGGATAATGGAATGGGAAGAGGAGTAGAGGCTGACGCTCACTCTGCTTGAGCAGGTGAGTATATTGGGACATTACTCTAGCCAGGATTGGGGGTAAAGGGGAGATGATAGAAGGAAGGTGGTGAATTTTGTCAAAAGACATTTAGCCTTGTATAGACTGAGTTTTGAGGTTCCCATGGGATAACAAGGTTAAGATTTCCAGTAAACATTTGTGTTTTGGTGCTCAGGGAAAACTACAAAACTGCAGTTATAGATATGGGATTTGTACTCATATAGATGGTAGTTAAAACCATATGAATGAATAAGATGGTTTAGAAAAAGAGTAGAGCAAGGGAAACCTAGTGTACCAATCTAGGAAATACAAGTTATAAGATGGGGGGAAGAAGCCGAACCTAAAATGACTATCAGATCGCTAGTAGATATCTTGTATGTTTCTGATTGATTTAATGAGGTGGGAGAATAGTCAAGAATGGAATAGAATTAAAGAAAGATGTGATTAACAGCATAAAAACTGCTGCAGTGAGGAGGGGTATTTTTTTCTACTTAGTTTACCATCCTCCAACCCATCTTCTCTGGGATCTTATAATTATATAGTCATTCTCCAGTATTTCTTGAAAATGAGCATTGAAAAAAGCTAACTTAAGGCTAAGACTGGGACTTCCAAGTTGTTCACCACAACTACCACCACCACCTCCACCTCCAGCTTCCTCCTATCCTCAGGAGATAACTTGTAAAAGAATGAAATAAACAAACCTAATTTTGTTCCTAACCAGGTGTCATAGATGGTGTTCCAGTGTACTCAGTAGCACTTAGCAGCTTGCTCTGTTCACTTTCATGACTTGTTTTCCCCAGAGCCTGTGAACTCCTAGGAGCAGAAACTACATTCTGTTCATTTTTGTCATCTCAGGGCCATAGCATATATCGGGGGCCAATATTTGTGAGTAGAATTGAAATGAGCTTAGAAATCTGTGGTTTATGAATACAGAGTGGGAGGATCAAGAAGTGATATTGAGGATACAAGATGGACTCAGCATTCCCGAATGTTCAGGTAAGCAGAAACGTAACCAGATTATATTCACCTTTCCTCACTCTCACCCCATCTTGGAGGTTCTATGATTTTGTGTCTTAAGCTGTTGGTGCAGTTGTCATTCTTCCCTGGTACTCCTAGAGCATTGTTATCTGTGTATTGGAGGAAAATGGCACAGAGAATGATTCTGGCACAGGGCCCAGTGAGAAATTTTCAGTGGCAGCCAGTTTATTCAGAAGTGGGCCCAGGAGTTCCCGTTGTGGCGCAGTGGTTAACAAATCCGACTAGGAACCATGAGGTTGCGGGTTCGGTCCCTGCCCTTGCTCAGTGGGTTAAGGATCCGGCGTTGCCGTGAGCTGTGGTGTAGGTTGCAGACGAGGCTCGGATCCCGCGTTGCTGTGGCTCTGGCATAGGCCGGTGGCTACAGCTCTGATTCGACCCCTGGCCTGGGAACCTCCATATGCCGCGGGAGCGGCCCAAAGAAATAGCAAAAAGACAAAAAAAAAAAAAAAAGAAGTGGGCCCAACATTCCTCTGGAGGCCAAGTGTTGTGGACTTCAAATTGTGGAGCTAACCTGTGGCAGCCACCTGCCAGATTCCCTTGGGAGCAAGCCAGCCAGACCAGCGCTCCTTTTCAGCAGCAAGGATTAGCGAGGTTGGTTGGACTTGAAGAGCAAATTGGGACATGGAAGAGATTTCCAGTTGAAACAAGACTTAAACTTATGGCCATTAATGAAGCAGAAATCGCTTAGAGTGAATGAGATGGTGTTCATTATGGCACATTTTTTAATCATAAATTTCATTGCCATAATGGTTGATGTTAAAAAGACTTAAGGATTTGGCTGTTGGTTGCAACTCAGGAGGAAAAGATGATGGGAACCCAGGGCTTGATTTGTCTGGTCCTAGAGCTCAAGTTTTGAGTTAAGGGTTGTCCTAGCACACCTGGACATCCCTTTTTAGTATTGGGTGAGCAGCCTTTTCTTTGCCTTGTCAGTTGGCATCATATACTCTAGCACAGTCTTGTCTAATAAGTGCCTTTGGGGCGGAATGAAGCTGTGTATTTGTTGGGTATTCCTTGGCTTAACAGACGCCAGAACCACATGGCAGTTAGGGCATGGCAGCTGAAGGAAAGGGTCATAGTACAAAAAGAAGAATATTTTCAAGTTTTGAGCCTGGGCCATTCTCAGACTGCTGTCTGTACTACTTGAATGGAAAGTAGCACTGAATTGGAAAATTAGCTCTCCTTTTTTGTTTATAGTTTTCGAGGCATTTATTCCTTTGGCTATAGGCTAAGGAAAGCCAGCAGGCTTGGAAGGTGCACAAGAGAAGCACTCTTTTAAAGCAGCAGTGTCACGGAGGAGCTGGAAAAATGCACTTCCTGGGGATGAGGTGCATTTAGAAGTTGTCTTTTTTTTTTTCCTTTTTTTTTTTTCTTTTTAGGGCTGCATCTGTGGCACATGGAGTTCCCAGGCTAGGAGTCCTATCAGAGCTACAGCTGCTGGCCTTCGCCACAGCAATGTAGGTCACATCTGTGACCTACACCACAGCTCATGGCAATACCAGATCCTTAACCCACTGAGCAAGGCTAGGGATTGAACCTGCAACCTTATGGTTCCTAGTCAGATTAGTTCTAGTCAGATTAGTTTCCGCTGTACCACGACAAGAATTCCTAGAAGTTCTCCATTTAAATACCATAACTGCCTTTCTCAAGATACCATATTCAAGGGTTTTTAGGCCACTGTGGCTTACCCTACAGGAATACACTCTGCTCTTGTTCTGGAGTGCAGCAGCTTCACCACTATCCACTTGGCATTGTCTTTTTGGGACAAAAAATTTGAGGGACCTATCCAGGGAACCCTCTGTCCCTCTTCCCCACCTTCCGAAGGCAAGGAACTTTCCTTGCAAAAGAGGTATCGGGAGCTCTTAGCCAGGTTTTTGGAAAAGGCCTATGGGTTGTTAATGGATGTGAACTAGAAAAGGAATAGGGGCTTTCGTACCTTGAAATACTTGACTAGGTGTTTTGTATAGTATCCATTATTATTTGGTTGTATCTTCACAGCATTCATGTGAAGTAATTTATTCGTTACCTTCAGCTGCATGTAACGAAAGCCGATTAAATTGGCTTAAATAAGGAAACTATCACATTACAAGAAGTCCTGATTTAAAGTGGCTCTAAGGTTAGTTAGTTCAGTGGCTCATTGATAATGCCAACTTAGCAGGTTCTTGCAATCTCTTTGCTGTCCTCTCTGTTGGTTTCAACTCATGTTTGTTCACCTCAGGGTTCCAAGATGGCTATTGTTATTCCAGGAAGGAAATGCTGAAAGAACGAAGTCTAGCAGAAGAGGGACTAATTTTTTTTATTAGTGTTTCATTTTAAAGAAAGGAAATCCTTGGAAGCCCCAGGAAATCTGGCCTCGTGTCTCATTTGCTAGAAATTGGTCATCTTCCCACTATTCTGTCATTGACATAGCAAATGAGATCATCCATCATGAGTGGCTTAGATTAATTACAAGTTATTCTGTGAGTCATATGGATTAGAAAGACAAGTCATGTTTGCTAGGCAAGAAAGAAGGGGGTAAGGACTCTTGGTTAGGCATCCAGCAGTGTCTGCTCTATGAGGAAAAACTGTTGTTTATTTAACAGATGAGGAATGTGATGTTCAGAGAGAGTGTATTTCCTAGAGTCACAGATAGTAGCAGAGGGCCTTCAGTGTCAGCTCTGACTGTCCCTAAAGCCAGTATGTTTTATATTGTGTTCTGCTGCAGTACAAAGTAGCTTTCTGCCATGTAAAAATTGCTTGTGTAGGAGAAGAGATCTCAAGTGTCATGTTGGCTAGCCTCAGCCCATGCAAGAGGAGAGAGGATTCTATCCAGTTGCTTTCCTCATCCAGTGATGTTTATCTAGCACAGTTAGGAACACAACTTTCAGAGGGCACTGATTTCTGTGCCCCTGAGATTTCTACACTATTTTATAGTTCTCCCTTCTGAGAGCAACCATATCACAAGGGATGAGGGCAGAGTTTTAGCCTGCTTCCTGAGCCCCTCTGTGAATCCCACTCACCTATTCATCCATCTACCTGTTCCACAAGATATTTATAAAATGCTGCTGTGTAACAAGCAGTGGCACTGTTCTAGGCACTGGGGCTTTGTCATTTAAGATACAAAGAGACCCTGCTCTTATGTCCTTAAGACTCACTTGGGAATCCAAAACTATGATGTGCATGTGCTCAGAGGAGAGCTCTCACAACTTTGCTTTTGGAAGAATCAAACTTTTTTGCCTTCCTATTTCCTGATACTGTAATTTCCTATGCATAGGAGATATATCTGTATATATCTGAAATATTCCTATTTCCTGACATTACAATTCATGAGCCTTTCACACGGGCTTACAGATGGGGGATCCTGAGTAGCAACAGTAAATGGGAAGGCATCATTGACATTTATTAAATTGGATTGAATTAGAAGGTCCAAATTCTGCCTCATCCATGTCATCAAATAAGGCTTACCTTTGGGGTCCTCATCGTCACTATGTCTATTCTGGGAGACACCTAAGAAGCCTACAGTCATTTAGGGAACCTGTTGAGGGGGTTGAGGGTGTGATAGACCCTTGCAAAAGCTGATATTTACCCCTGTCAACTGCTGTGGAATCCCTTTAGTCAAGGATTCAAAGTAACTTTTAAGATAGTGTTTCATCTAGTAACATTTGATATTTTAAAATTGGGGAGAGCATTTTTTGTAAAAGGTAGTTATAAAAGTCAACTTATAAAGTGTTTACTATACGGTAGGTGCATCTAATAAGTGCTTTAAAATGGTAACTATAGTAAATACATCCTTACTAACATTTAGGGTGGATTTTCTGGATGCATAACGTGCATTCGTTAACTTCACAGCTGTGAGGAAACTGAAGCCCAGAGAGGCTCGAGTGACTGATCAAAGTCCCCTCAGTGATTGGGCTGGACTAAAGATAGGATATTTTTTCCTTTTCCTCTTTGTCCAAAGCTTTTTTAAAAAGAGTGTATTTTGATTATTAAAAGTCTAAAACATTACTGATGCTTCGGGACGTAGGGAAAAATCATGAATCATTCCTCATCCTGAATAAAATAGTATCATATTTCTTTAAGGCAAGAAAGACTAATGTGCTGGTCCTAATAACCTTATAAAGCTTACATTCTAGTGGGGGAGACGGCACATAATAAACTAGTACATGAAAACTGGAGATTGGGATATGGGCTATTAGGAAATACTGTAATAATATACAGAAGTCCCTGATCATAGATCAGACGTCCGGGCAAGACCTCTGAGATGTCGTAAGTCGAAGTATCAAGAGTGGGGAGCTGAGGGGAAGGGGTGAGGGTGAAGAGGAAGAGGGCTCCTGCCAAGGGAACCAGAAACAGACGCTCCAGGTCTATTAGGCGCTTTTCCTTTTGCAGGAATTGGAAGCAGACCAGTATAGCTGTAGCATAGTGATGAGGAAGATTCTCACTTGAGGGGAAAGGCTGGGGCCCCGTTACAACAGGCGGTTTGGCCCCAGAATGGACTTTGGGTCTTAGCCTGACGAGGCGTTATTAAAGAGTTTTAAACATGGAAGTTATTCGAGCTGATGTTTGTGTAAAGTCATGTTTCTTAATCTAACCGAGTTATAGTGTACATCCCCCCCCCCCCAAAAAATGGTCGTCAAAGCAACTCTACAAACGGAGTGATCAGCTGTGGTGATCACTTCACCGCCTGCAGAGGAGGCGTGTGAGGCGGTCCAAACCGGGCGTGGTGAGAGGGTTTCGAGAAGGAGGGGGCTTCTACCCAAGACCGGAGATCGGCCCGGGGCCCTCAGATCTTGGTCCTGCCCGTCGCACTAACCACGTTCCCGGGAGGCTCCCGTGCAGGTTGGCTACGCCGCCCTCCAAGACGTCGTCTCAGACAAGCACGGCCCTGCACCAAGGCGGCAGGAGGAGTCCAGCCCCTCGGGGTTGTCTCCGGCCTGCACCGCCCGGCAGAGGACAGCGGGAGGGCCGACCCCGCAGCGCTCGCCACCCACGGCCGCGCTCGCCTCAGGCCCCGCCCAGGCGCGGCGCCCGCTCGGTGACACCTCCCCTGCGTCCTCCGCGCCGGCCGCGCCCGAACGGCTAAGCTGAGAGGCGAGGCTTGGACGTCCGGCGAGCCCGGGCAGCGGAACTGACGCCAGCGGGCTTCCGGGGGCGGCCCCCGGGGAGGTCGTCGGCGGCGCCGCAGTCGTGGAGAGGCAGTGGGAGCGTAAGCGGCCGCGGGCGACGCAAGTTCCGTACGGAGCTCTGCTCTTCTCGCCACACGCTTCTTCCTCTCTCCTAGTCGCGTGCTGCCTCCCGACGGCCGATCTTCCTGACGGGAGCTTTCAGAGTGCGGTTGCTGAGGAGAAGCTGTCGCCACCCCGCCTCCGGGCCGAGTGAGGGTTCCTGTCGCGCCGCGTCGCTCCCTGCGCCGCCACCTTGCCCTCAGTGGCGGGCGCCCTTCTCGCTTGAAGCACTCCCCCCAGCTCCATGAATGGAAATCGGCTCCGCAGGTGAGTGAGTCAGAGCTGCTGGTCCGTTCGCCGAGGTATCCCCAGAACGTCGTCGCTCCCTCCGCCCAGGCCCAGGTGCGCGAGGTGAGCGGCGCCCGGGTGGCTCCCTCCTCCGCCCCCGGCCCCTCCTCCGCCTCCCCGCAGCCCTGCGGCGGTTCCCCCGGCCACGGGGTGGGCGAAACTGCGGGGAGGAGACGCTGCTCACAAAATTGAAGTTTAGGGTTCTCTAGGCGATATTACTCTTTTTCACTGGAGTCCAGAAGCGTTTGTCATCGCTTCTGTTATTCCAGTTGAAGATGTAACGGTGTGTGTGTCCTTTGACCAGGTTGTGTGTCCCGTAGGGGCACTGGGCGGCCGGCACTCTCCCTTGCTTATCGTTTAAGGTAGTCATGAGGATGCATTAGGATAACGGATAAAAACTAAGTTTAAGATAGGTATTAGTGCAACGTCAAATGCAAGATGGCATTTGTGTCATCCCTGAGTTCTCTTCTGATGTTTGTGGCAGCATGGTATATAGTCCTGAGGATCTTGGAAATGTCATTATCAGCCTGGATCACTGCTTATGTGAGGCGATAGGTCTTAAAATTTCCGTCTGTCCGTCTATCTAGCTACCTGTCTTTTTCCATTTTTCTTTTTTTTCCTAGAGAATCGGCCATCATATTCTTGGAAATTTGGAATTTAAGAAAATTGTTTCTCTTTTTGGGAAAAATGACAGTCTTGAGAAAAAATTGCAACATGGGCAGTGCTTATCGTAAAAAAAAAAAAAAAGAATGAAAAAGCACTCTTTATGGTCCGTAATTAACTGAAGGACATAAAGTAGGTGTTACGTAACGGTTTGCTTTCCAAATGATCATACTTGGTATGCTAAATTTGGAAGTATGCTTCATCCAGTCAGAAATTTATAAATTAATTTTGAAAATATTTGGGGGGTTATCTTGTTACTAATAGGATCACAAGTCCCTGAATTTCACATCTCATTTTGCCAATTCGGGAGGCACTTAAATATGAGATAAGAAAAAATCATATAAAAGAAACCAGTGACATGATAATAAAGATTTTGTTGACTGCGTTAAGGAGTATAATTATCAAGTAGATGCAAAAAGCACTTAGAAATTGTAGAGATGGGCTGGAGAGAAAGGTTTATTACAAGTTTTATTATATGGAATTTTCTCTAATCAATTTCTATCATTTCTCTTTTGCATGCTCCATTTTCCCCTCTTATTCATGTCGTCTTTAAAAGGGCAAGTTTGTCTAGATTATCAGGAGTTTTAGACTCTTGTTTATCATCGATTTGTGTATTTCCAAAACTGCCCTATCCTACCTTTTTTGTTTTTTTTCAATTTTCTAATACACTATTTAGAGATTGTGATGATTTGGAAACTGTATGTAATTTTTATATAACTGTTCTATTGTTGAGCCTGAAAAACAAACATGAAAGTTAGAGACTTTACTAATTATCTTAAAATTTTAAAGACATTTCGAAAACATTTTTAGTTTTTTTCTTTTTCTTCTTTGGGTTTTTCATATGAAATTATTCCCAAATATGTGGATAGCATCTTAGAAAATACTTCTGAAGTCAAACCACCTAGTCAATTAGTCCACCTAACCAAGTATGATTCATTAAATGCTGCTATGAATTCTTGAGCGATAGATAACTTTTACCTCATTTTTCATGTGCTATCACTGAAATATATACCCATTTAACTGTCTTCACATCTGCAGAGGTATGGTTAGATTTATCAACCATATGTGTGGACATCTTGAAACACAAAGTTTATTCTTCAGTGCAGCTTAAACATGATTTACTAAAGAAGATAAATTATAATTTGGCTCAAGATTGTCATCTTCAAGAACAAAATTTTCTTTCTTCCTAAGACTTACATGTAATTGTTATGCAGCAAGTGAAATTGAAAGCATAGTTGAGGAAAATATGCAACTAAATTTAAAATCAAGAATTTGACATAATACATTTTGCTTTCAAAAATTTAGATGCACATGTTCTCTGATAGTCTGTTGAGTCAGTGTTGGATCTTAACCCTCCAATTCTGATCTGAGTTTTTCTTTTCTATGTAGATTTTCAGGAATCATCTTATGGCAAGGTGTTATAAATTCTAGTTGTTAGGTGGATACGTAGAAAACTGGAATTTATTTACATTAGAGGACTTCAGATACAAATTCTGTATAATTGTTTCTTGATGAGTCATTCTTCACCAAAAGTTAATAATATTTGTCTACATTTCCCTTTCGTATGTAATATTTTAAGTGATTTTTTAAAGGATGTCCTGTATAATGTACTGATTTAGTACTGTGTGAACTTTGATTTAACCAAAAAGCTGGCAGACATAATTGGTTTTTAAATAATAATGATTGATAATTTAGCACCTGTGCCTATGACTCCTTAATTAAGGGAACTTTTGATGAAACTAATTTTTATGGTTTAATTACAGCTGGACTAAGAGTATATATGTTATATTTTCATTCTAAATAAAGTGGGAATAGAAGAAGCAGAAAAGTTCATGGAGATATCAGTTTTCCTGAATAACTTTTTTAGGACATACTATTCTAGTCTGTATTTTTAGGTAAAGTCAGACTACTGTTGAGGGCCTAAGGAATTGTACTTACCTACTGATGGAAGAAAAAAAATTTCTATTATCTTAAATTAATGATAAGGCAAAATGATTTGAACTGTTCGGTAGTTGTCTTATACAGTCTTGCAAAATGAGTAGGTTGTTTCTTAGTTATGTTCTTAAATTAGTGTTTGGATATAGTTGTTTCAGCACTCTACATTTCTTTCTTTCTTTCTTTCCTTCTTTCTTTCTTCCATTCTTTCTCTTTCTCTCCTTCCTTCCTTTTTTTTTTTGTCTTTTTGCTATTTCTTTGGGCCGCTCCTGAGGCATGTGGAGGTTCCCAGGCTAGGGGTCGAATCGGAGCTGTAGCTTCCAGCCTATGCCAGAGCCACAGCAACGCAGGATCCAAGCCACATCTGCAAGCTACACCACAGCTCACGGCAATGCCGGATCGTTAACCCAGTGAGCAAGGGCAGGGATTGAACCCGCAACATCATGGTTCTTAGTCGGGTTCGTCAACCACTGCGCCACAACGGGAACTCCCTTCCTTCCTTCCTTTCTTTCTCTTTCTCCACACCGGTGGCATATGGAAGTTCCCCGGCTAGGGGTTGAATTAGAGCTGCAGTTGCCGGCCTAAACCACAGCCACAGCAACGCCATATCGGAGCCACGCCTGTGACGTACACCACAGCTCATGACAACACCGGATCTTTAACCCCCTGAGCAAGGCCAGGGATGTGTCCTCATGGATACTAGTCAAGTTCATTATCACTGAGCTACAGTGGGAACTCCCAGCATTTCTTTAGTAATTAAAATTTTAAAAAGTCATTTGCGGACAAGTTACAAATGATATATAGAAGCTAGATTTGAATGGGATAGATAAAAGTTGTGGATTTGAAAGTACTAAAATAAATAATGCCATTAGATTTCATTTCTTTAATCACTTGCTATGTGTTTTTATTATTTGGGGGGGGGCATGCCCAGGGCATGTGAATGTTCTCAACCCAGGGATCGAACCTGCGCCACAGAAGTGACAATGCCAGATCCTTAACCTGCTATGCCACAAGAGAACTCCTGTTTTTATTGTTATATGGATTTTCTCACCTGTAGATTTTTGTCTTGAAGAAAATAAAATACTACTCTGTCTAGAGGGCATGAATTTTAAACTCAGAAAGGTTTTTCTACTTGGTTGTCGCTTAACTTTTAGCTGGTGCTGCTCTGCAGTAGCCCTTACAATTATTTTCCTAATATTTGCTCCTCTTGACTGGCTTTGGGACTTATAAAAATTTGCAAAATTATTTTGATTTTTGTTTTAGAATTTAATTTCTCTGACAGTGGTGGAATGCCCTAAGGGAAAATTGAAAAGGAGTCAAGAAACAACTTTTTTCTTCTAAACAAAGACTTGGAGCTCCCGTAGTGGGCAGCAGAAAGGAATCCGACTAGGAACCATGAGGTTGCGGGTTCAATCCCTGGCCTTGATCAGTGGGTTAAGGATCTGGTGTTGCCATGAGCTGTGGTGTAGGTTGCAGATGAGGCTCGGATCTGGCACTGCTGTGGCTCTGGTGTAGGCTGGCAGCTACAGTTCTGATTAGACCCATAGCCTGGGAACCTCCACATGCTGCGGGTGCGGCCCTAAAAGGAGAAAAAGACAAAAAAAAAAAAAGAATAAACAAAGACTTAAAAGTAAAGGGGGGAAAAGGACATATATACCCTCAAATGTAATTCAGTTAGCATGATGAAAACTTTAAAAAATTATTCTTGATTTCATCACCCTGATAGAACCACTCTTTAAATTTTTGAACCAAATTGAAGCTATTAAATATACTACTTTAAAATTTTTTTGAGTAAGTAATTTAGGAACGTGATTAGAATGAATAAAACAATTTCTAAATGCTACTTTCGCTCTTTTGGAGAAATTTATGTAATAAATTGATAACTTAGAATTATATTTTCCAGTGGGAACTTTGCATTTGTTTGGTTTTATATGCCTGGTCTGATAGTATTCAAAGAGGCCTGGGGCCCTGTATAAGGGGACATTTCCAGGAAGAGTTGTATATGGAAAATCCCTAACTCAGGGTAGAATTCTTGCCAAATTGTCATAATATTGGATTCTAATTGACTACTCTCTTGCTTTTCATCATAGCCATCTTTTTTCACATTGGTTTCCATAGTGTTAAAATACTTAAGGGTCTGCTTGGAAGATGAATTAAGTATTTTGTTAATCTTAAAAAACATATTTTCTTATAATACTTAAAACTAGAATCTTAAGTAATTTATGTGTGGTGCTGTTTTGTTTTAATGGATGGGAGGAAAGCTCAAGTGATCTGTTTTCAGGAAGGTAGGACTAAAAAAAATAATATTCTTTCCAAACCTGTTTAGTCTCGGTTTGTTGGGATGAACAGCATTCACCAGACATTCCTACTTCTAATTCAGTTGTCTAGGATACTCAATAGACCGTCATTCTTGGCTCATTAACAAAACAGATGTGAGAAAGAATATTGTGTAGTTTTTCAACCATAGTGGTTATGCTGTTAAGATATATGAACAGACTTTCTGTATTTGGAGTTTGTAGTTTCCTACCATTATTTGTGTTTCTAATATTAATGCCTTTCTTTGGCTAGCCATTGCTAAAAAAAGATGACTTTGGAGGTTTAGCAAAATCTTGTCACACAATTGATACTTTCTCTTACATGTTAAATGTAGGCTCTGTGGTTTGGTTGCAGTGAAAAATTATATACATTAGCCTGGAATGTCAATTTAATGAAATAATCTGGAAGAATTTCTTTGTTTTCCATCAACCAATCCTATATTATTTCTAAATTATCAGGTTCTTAGGAATTAGAAGATATCTATAGAATATCGACATGAGATATATTTGTATTTTGTGCTTGTGGAAGGAATTTTGCAAGAAAATGTTCTCAATTGTAGGTTTACATAATACTATTTTTGAGTCATTACCAATATTTGATATTTTAACTGATTTCTAAATCTAACAACAGAAGTTCATTAGTGTATCTGAATTTTTTAAAAAAGGTTGAAGAATAGATTGCAAATTAGGCTTATATCTTAGCAATGAAATCGCTTTTTTGTTGCTTGAAGAAACTTCCGGCTTCTAAATTAGGACTTGCTCTTTATCTGTATATTTAACATAAAAGTGGCATTATTCTAAAATTACTCAAAATTTTACTAAAATTTTTGCTTGGGTGATCAAAGTTTTTCAAAAGCTATCCAGACTTTAATTATAAATCTCAAGGCATTTCCATAGTTCAAGGGCTACTTTTTTTTTTTTCCACGGGGAAAAATGCCTTTGAAAAAATGTTTCCCTGTACTGCATCTGAGAAGTTTAACCCTTAACAGACTGAATGTTCTAGAATGATTATTATAGTGAATCAATAAATGTAATGTAAGTGCATTATGTTTGTACAGGTTTATTGAATAGGTAGAATTAGTAAATAAGCTACTAAAATCTCATGCTGATGTTTACTAGTTAGCCTTGTGGATTTAACTCATAACAGAGGCATTTAATTACATCACATTTTGAGGTCAATACCATATGTTTTTTCAAAACAAAAATAGACATTTTTTTCTGAATGTAAAAATGTATGTTTATTTTTATTTTATTTTATTTGTCTTTTTTAGGGCTTCACCTGCAGCATATGGAAGTTCACCTGCAGCATATGGAAGTTCCCCTAGGTCGAATCGGAGCTGTAGCTGCCAGCCTATGTCACAGCCACAGCAACACAGAATCCCTTAAGCCCCTGAGTGAGGCCAGGGATTGAACCCGCATCTTCATGGCTGCTAGACTGGTTCATTACAGCTGAGCCACAACAGTAACTCCTGTTTATTATTTTAAAAGAAGCAAACAATATAGGAAAGTCTAAAGTAGAAATAAGAATAACATGATCCTATTTTCCAGATAAAACTATTGTTAACTTTTTCTTGTATATCTTTCTAGACATCCATCCATTATCATATTAATTGTTCTTAAGCTGCTTTTTCTATTCAGTAATACAGCATGGACATTTTTTTCCATATTATTACTTATATCTCTATAGCAATATAGTAATTTTTACTGAGCACATAGCATTTAATTTTTTATATTATTAATCTCATTGCTGGTGGTTTAGTTTTTTTTTCAAGTTTTTAATAAAATTATAAATAAACTTTGGTAAATATCCTAATACATTTGTCTTTGTATAGTGGTCCAGTGATTGCTTTAGGATAAATTCTCAGAATTACTGAAATAAGAGGTATTCCATGAATATTGAAGCAGAAGTTCCCAGTGAAAATTCATAATTCGGCAATAGACTATAGTAATGCTGTAGCTGATTCTGATTTATTCGTTGCTTATTTTTCATCAATCACATTTACTATAAACTATTATTTAGCTTTGGACTCACAACTAGGACATGTTAGAATGTTAGGTCAGTGAATAGCACACACGTATTCTTTGAAAATGTATGGTTTTATGTTTGAAACTCAATGTGAAATTATTAGCCAGTACTTGCTATAGATTCCAAAAGAAAAGTTTTAGGTAGAGAGATATTCCAGATAGTGCTTTGTATTTCTGTCTAATTATATTTTCTTTTTGGTCCACATCTGTGGCATATGGAACTAGGGCTGGGATTACATCAGAGCTGTATCTGCCAGCCTATACCACAGCCACAGCAACGTCAGATCTGAGCCACATCTGCAACCTACACCATAACTCAGGGCGACACCAGATCTTTAACCCACTGATCGGGGCCAGGGATCAAACCCGCATCCTCTTGGCTACTAGTCAGGTTCGTTACTGCTGAGCCACGCTGGGAACTCCAATGTAATTATATTTTCAACTCTAGTGGGCAATATATATATTTATTAAATAACTAATATATGATTCACTGGAAGCATAATTTGTTGTATTGACAGAATTATTTCTTCCATTAATTTACATTAAAAAATTTTTGAGGGAGTTCCTGTTGTAGTACAGCAAAAACGAATCCTAGTAGTATCCATGAGGATGCAGGTTCAATTCCAGGCCTCGATCAGTGGGTTAAGGATCTGGCATTTCCACAAGCTGTGGCATTGCAGATGTGGCTCGGATCCTGAGTTGTTGCAGCTGTGGTGTGGGCCAGCAGCTATAGCTCCAATTTGACCCCTGACCCAGGTACTTCCATATGCCTCAGGTGCGGCCCTACAAAGAAAAAAAAAATGATCTTGGAGTTCCCTTATGGCTCAGCAGGTTAAGGGTCTGGCATTGTCACTACTGTGGCTTTGGTTACAGCTGTGGCTCAGTTTTGATCCCTGACCTGGGAACTTTTGTGTGCCGAGGGCGCAACCAAAAAAAAAGTTGTAACTTTTTAAGCAGTGCATTTAGTCTTCCTTAACCTTGATTTCCTTATCTATATAATAGCATAGTAAGGAGATTAAGTATGCAAAGGAAATGGCATTTCTGGCTTCCTAATTTTTAAGACATCTTATTATAAAGACATTTTATTATAGAACATTAAGGATGTAGTCAGAACTGTATAATATAATCTCCCATGTATCTACCATCCAAACCCTCCAATCATCAGCCCATGTCCAATCAATGTACTATCCTCTCTGTGTATTTTTGAAGCATATTCTAGACACAATAATTTATTCATAAATCTCTATTAAGTATCTCTATAAGAGATATGGACTCTTTAGATAAGCCACAGTACTACTATCACAGTAGAATAATAATAGTATAATTCTTTATATCAAATATCTATTCAGTGTTCAAATTTCTACTTGTCTCAGGTATTATATTTAAAAAAAAAATTTGCCTTTCATTTATTTATTTTTTTCATTTCTGAGTTAAGTTCCACACATCATGAATGATGATCGATGTGTCTCTTTTCACCCTTGGTCTCGGCCTCAGCATACAGACATTCCCCGACCAGACATCTGTATCACAGCAGTGACAACACTGAACCCTTAACTGCCAGGCTACCAGAGAACTCTGATTAATATGTCTTTTAAGTGTCTCTTAATTTGTAAGTTTTCTATCCTTTTTCTCCCTTACAATTTATGGATAGTTTGTGCTTTTAGACTTTCTCACAATATGAATTTTGGTGGTTCCATCATCATGGTGTAATTTAACATGTTTCTCTAAATTTACTATAAACTGTTAGCACCTCAAGGTTTGATCTGATTCAGGCCATTCTTTTTGAAAAGTTTTTGTCTCTGCCACCTCACTGAAATTGTTATCAAAGTCAACAGAGAATTTGCTAAACCCAATAGTCAATTCCCGAATCTTAACTTTGACTCTTCAACTACATTTCATTACGTTGCTTCCTTCTTGAAACAGTCTTTTTCCACTTGCTTTCTGGGTACCACATTCTCTAGGTCCTTCAACCTTATTCACTATCACTTTTCTGCTTCCTTTGCTGTTTCATCTTCATCTCAATTTCTTAATGTCAGGAGTATCTCAGGGCTATTAGTATTCTTCTGTATCCTGATACAGTCTGAGTGATCCCCTCTGGTCCAGTGGTTTCAAATATCACTAATATGCCAAGGACACTGACATCTACATCTTTAGTCTAGACCTCTTGCTTGAACTCCACCCCCATCTAACTGCCTAATAAATACCTATTTGTATAAAGACCTGAAAGTTAATGAGTCCTAAAAATCCTCTTGATTTGTTCTCAAAACTTTGTACTATTACTGAGTCTTTATCTCAGTAAGTGGCATTTCTAATTATTTCATACCTAATCCATTAACAGTTCCCATCAGTTTTACCTTCTAAATATTTTCTACATTGACATCATTCCCATAGCTGCTACCACCCCTACCCTAGCCAAGATTATCTTTTGCTTGGAAAGTCAACTAGCCTACCAACTGGTCTCTCTACTTGTACTCTTCTTGTGTGTAATTTTTCATACAGCAGCTGGAGTGATTGTTTTAAAAAAATTTAAATCAGATCATAATGCTTCTTGACTCGGAACTTTGTATTGGTTTCCTCATGTGTCAGAGTAAAAGCCAAAGACCTCATTATGGCTTGTAAATCTTGTATGATCTGATCTCCCATTATCTTTCTGACCTCATCTCCTACCATTCTCTCTCTTGCTCACTCTGTTCCAGGCATAGCATTTTTTTTTTTTTTTTGCTGTTCATCACACAGCAAGCAAGCTTCTCTTTTTTCCTTTTTACTTGATTTTTTTCCTCTGCCTTGAATTCTTTTTCAGCTATCTATGTGACTTTTTCTCTCACTTTTTCTTTTTTCTGCGTATTTGTTATCCTTTCAAAGAGGGCTTCTTTTTTTTTTTCTTTTGTCTTTTTTGCCATTTCTTGGGCCGCTCCTGCAGCATATGGAGGGTCCGAGGCTAGGGATCAAATCGGAGCTATAGCCGCCAGCCTACACCAGAGCCACAGCAACTCGGGATCTGAGCCATGCCTGCAACCTACACCACAGCTCTCGGCAACGCCAGATCCTTAACCCACTGAGTAAGGCCAGGGATCGAACCCGCAACCTCATGGTTCCTAGTCGAATTCGTTAACCACTGAGCCATAACGGAAACTCCAAAGAGGCCTCCTTTGACAAACCTATCTAGTAACACCAACACATATACACTTGCTACCCCCTTAACCTTATTTTTTTCATAGCAGTTACTACTATCTAATTGGCAAAAAGCAAATACAATATAATCTGTCCCCGCATCCTTAAAAAGACTTCATGAAGCCCAGGTCTTTATTGTTATTATTAAAATTATCATTTACCTGAACAATGCTTGTTCAACAGTAACTACATTGAACAAATTACAAGTTACTGAACAAATTTATGAGTCAGTGAATGAATGACTTAATGAATGATAGACTGTCAGCAAATGTTATTTTGTACTATATTGTATTGATTAAAATGCAGGCTCTGAAATCAGACTGCCTATTCGCAAATCCTAGCTTTGCCACTTTCTAACTGTGAACATGTTTTTTAATCTCCCTGTGCTTCAATTTCCTCAGTATAATATTTTACCTGCCTCAAAAGTTATTTTGTAAGGAATCACCTGATAAATGTCAAGTATATAATACTCATACATTCCTATTACTATTGTTGTAATGTTGGGATATCCCCCAATATATTATGAACTACTTAAGCAAAGTAATTGTGTTTATTAACTAATCCATATATCTATAAAACCTGTACATAATAATTATTCAGTAGGAAGTTCCCTCGTGACGTAGCAGGTTAATGATTCAGCATTGCTGCAGCTGTGGTGCAGGCCACAACTGCAGTGCTGGTTTGATCCCTGGCTTGGGAAACTCCACATGCTGCAGGTGCAGCCAAAAATAATAATAATTATTGTTCAATAAATAGAATAGATAAATGACCTGTTAATGTTTTTGATTTTTATAAAATTATCTATTGGAGCAATGAGTTTTGTAAGGGAATGGGGGAGATGGAGCAATAAACCTTTTTTTTTTTTTTTTGGCTGCACCCAAGGCATATGGAAGTTCCCAGGCTAGGGGGTCGAATTAGAGCTGCAGCTTCCAGCATATGCTGCACCCACAGCAACACCAGATCAGAGCCTCGTCTTCAGTCTACACTACAGCTCATAGCAATGCTGGATCCTTAACCCACTGAGTGAGGCCAGGGATTGAACCCACATCCTCGTGGATACTAGTCAGGTTCATTACCACTGAGCCAGAATGGGAACTCCTAAAACATTATTTTTAAGCCAGTCTTGATAGTAATACATAAATATAAAATAAGAGAAATTGATTTTTTTTAAACATGTGTAAAAATTTTAAAAACCTAACACCTAATGCTAGACAAGATAAAGGAGAGAAATCTGATGATAGTAGTGTGTTCATATGCCAGTTTGGCAGTAAATATCAAGAGTCAGAAACATGCTTCTGTTTTATCCTTTGACCTGATAGATCTGTTTCTGCAGTTTATCTGAAGGAAAAAATTCTATATGCCAGGTTCCCTCTGTAGCTCCCCCAAATAAAAGAGTAGGTGCCTGATGCAGAGAAGTTTGCTTTATTGTATGATTTGTTGTAGATATTAATATTTATTGAAGAACTACTATTTTTTAATGGTTTTGGTGCCAGGCACATCTAGATTGTATAGATTGTTTTATCTCATTTCAAAAATAAAGCAACTGGAGTTCCCGTTGTGGCGCAGTGGTTAACGAATCCGACTAGGAACCATGAGGTTGCGGGTTCGGTCCCTGCCCTTGCTCAGTGGGTTAACGATCCAGCGTTGCCGTGAGCTGTGGTGTAGATTGCAGACGCGGCTCGGATCCCGCATTGCTGTGGCTCTGGCGTAGGCCAGTGGCTACAGCTCTGATTCAACCCCTAGCCTGGGAACCTCCATATGCCGCGGGAGCGGCCCAAGAAATAGCAACAACAACAACAACAATAACATCAACAACAAAAGACAAAAAAAAAATAAAGTTATAAAAAAAATTTAAAAAAAATATTTATTGAAGAACTACTATTTTTTTAATGGTTTTGGTGCCAGGCACATCTAGACTGTATAGATTGTTTTATCTCATTTTAAAAATAAAGCAACTGGAGTTCCTGTCGTGGCGCAGTGGTTAACGAATCCGACTAGGAACCATGAGGTTGCGGGTTCGGTCCCTGCCCTTGCTCAGTGGGTTAAGGGTCCGGCGTTGCCGTGAGCTGTGATGTAGGTCGCAGACGCGGCTCGGATCCCGCGTTGCTGTGGCTTTGGTGTAGGCCGGTGGCTACAGCTCGATTAGACCCCTAGCCTGGGAACCTCCATATGCCGCGGAAGCGGCCCAAAGAAATAGCAAAAAGACAAAAAAAATAAAATAAAGCAACTGAATGTCCTGGAACGTAATAAAAGCCATATATGACAAAGCCCACATGATATATAATACTCAATGATGAAAAGCTGAAAGCTTTTCTTCTAAGATCAAGAATAAAACTCTTGGAGTTCCCATCGTGGTGCAGTGGTTAACGAATCCGACTAGGAACCATGAGGTTGCGGGTTTGATCCCTGCCCTTGCTCAGTGGGTTAACGATCCGGCGTTGCCGTGAGCTGTGGTGTAGGTTGCAGATGCGGCTCAGATCCTGCGTTGCTGTGCCTCTGGCATAGGCTGGTGGCTACAGCTCCGATTCAACCCCTAGCCTGGGAACCTCCATATGCCGTGGGAGCGGCCCAAGAAATGCCAAAAAAAAAAAAAAAAGAATAAAACTCTTAACATTTTTATTCCTAGCCAGAACAGTCAGGCAAAAAAAGGAATAAAAGGCAGAATTCCTGTCGTGGCTCAGCAGTAACAGACCCGACTACTATCCATGAGGACACAGATTCAATCCCTGGCCTCGCTCACTTGGTTAAGGATCTGGCATTGCTGTAAGCTGTGGTGTAGTTCACGGATGTCGCTTAGATCCAGCATTTCTGTGGCTGTGGCATAGGCCCCTAGCCTGGGAACTTTCTATGCCTTTGATGTGGCTGTAAAAAAGAAAAGGAAAAGAAATAAAAGGCATCTGAATTGGAACAAAAGGAGTAAAATTGTCTCTATTTGCAGATGACATGCTATTACATATAGAAAACCCTTAAAACTGCATGAAAAAAACTGTTAGAACTAATTCATGAATTAGTAGAGTTGCAGGGTACAAAATCAATATACAAAATCTACTGCGTTTTTGTACACTAACAACTAACTATCAAAAAGATAAATTTTTTAAAAATCTTATTTATAGTTACATCAAAAATAAGAAAATACTTAGGAATAAATTTAACCAAGGAAGTGAGAGACCTACACGTGGAAAACTTTAGACATTGATGAAAGAAACTGAAGAAGACACAAATATATGGAAAGATATTCTGTGCTCATGAATTGGAAGAATTAATATTATTTAAATGTCCACACTAACCAAGGTGATCTACAGATTAAATGTAATCCATATAGGAATTGGCATTTTCTATAGAAATAGAAAGAAAAATCCCACAAGACCCAAAATAACTAAAGCAATCTTGAGAAAGATGAACAAAGCTGGATTTATCACACTTCCTGATTTCAAACTGTATTACAAAACTGTAATATTGCAAACTGTTTTACAAACTGTATTTATCAAAACAATATGGTATTGGCATAAAAATAGACACATAGATCACTGTGAGCCCAGAATTAAATCTATGCATAGACAGTCAATTAGTTTTTGACAAAGGAGCAAGGAAAATATGGTGTGGAAAGGATAGCCTTTTCAATAAACAGTGTTGGTAAAAACTGGATCCCAATTTACACCATATATAAAAATTAAAATGGATCAAAGGGAGTTCTCTCATGGCTCAGCAGTAACAAACCCAACTAGGATATGAGGACACAGGTTCAATCCCTGGCCTCGCTCAATGGGTTAAGAATCCTGCATTACTGTGAGTTGTGGCTCAGACCCCACATTGCTGTGACTGGTCTAGGCCGGAAGCTGCAGCTCTGATTCCACCCCTAGCCTGGGAACTTCCATATGCTGCTGGTGTGGCCCTAAAAAGACAAAAGACAAAAAAAAAAAAAAAAAGATCAAGAGATCTAAGACCTGAAACCATAAAACTCCTAAAAGAAGACATCTCAGGTAAGCTCCTTGACATTGGTCTTAACAATGATTTTTTTAGTTTAACAGCAAAGCAAAGGGAGCAAAAGCAAAAATAAACAAATGAGGCTACATCAAACTAAAAAGCTGCTCAGCAAATAGGAAACCACTGACAAAATTAAAAGGCAAGTCATAGAATGGGAGAAAATATTTGCAAACCACATATCTGATAAAGGGTTAATATCCAAAATATACAGAGAACCCTTACAACCCAATAGGAAAAAAACAACCGGATTGAAAAATGAACAAAGGACCTGAATAGACATTTTTCCAAAGAAGACATACAGACGGCCAACTGGTACATGAAAAGGTGCTCAACATCACCAGTCATCATAGAAATGTGAACCCAAACCACAATGACATATTGCAGCTAGGATGACCAAACTTAGGATGATTTTTATCAAAAAGACAAGATGATAAATGATGGTGTGAGTGTGAAGAAAAGAGAACCTTCACCTTTGTACACTGTTGGTGATGATGTAAACTGGTACAGCCACTATGGAAAACTGTATAGAGATTCCTCAGGAAATTAAAAATAGAGCTATCATATAAGTTTTAGCAATATATCCACAGAAAATGAAACCATTATCTTGAAGAGGTATCTGTATGCTCATGTTCACTGGAGCATTCACAATAACCAGGGTATGAAAACCGTCTTACTAAATGTCCATCAGTGGATGACTGGATTAAGAAAATGTGAGATACACATACACAGACTAGAATATTATTCAGCCTTTAAAAGGAAAGAAATCTTTTCATTGCTGACAACATGGATGAGCCTGGAGGGCATTATGCTAAGTGTAATAAGACAGAGACAAATATTAGATGGTATCACTTACATGTGGAATCTTAAAAAAAAAAAAAAAAAAGAGTTCCCTTTGTGGCTCAGTGATTAACGAGTCCGACTAGGAACCATGAGGTTTCGGGTTCTATCCCTGGCCTTGCTCAGTGGGTCAAGGATCTGGCATTGCCATGAGCTATGGTGTAGGTTGCAGACACAGCTCAGATCCCACGTTGCTGTGGCTCTGGTGTAGGCCAGTGGCTATAGCTCTGATTAGACCCCTAGTCTGGGAACCTCCATATGCCGTGGGAGTGGCCCTAGAAAAGTCAAAAAGACAAATAATAATAATAATAATAATAATAATAATAATAATAAAGTCAAACTTATAAACAGTAGAAAAATGGTTGCCAGTGGTTGGAGGAAATAGGGAAAGTTTGTTACATGGGTACAGACTTTATATGATGAATAAGGTCTGAGGATCTAATGTATAACATAGTGACTATAATTGATAACACTTTTATAATTGGAATATGCTAAGAGAGTAGAACTTAAAATATTTATTTTAAATCTCCCTTCCTCCCCAAAAGAGGTGAATATGTGAGGTGATGGATGATGTGTTAATTAACTTGATAGGGAGAACATTTTCACAGTGCACAGGTATATCAAAGCATCATCTTGTATACTCTAAATATCATTAAAAAATACTAGTAAAGCAACTGAGTCTTTGAGGTTGTGACTTTCTCCTGGTCATTAGATCTGGAATTTGAATTCAGTTCTGAGATCATACTTCAGTTGAATTGATTAATTTAATACAATTACTCTTTTTATCAGTTAAGAGTTTTAGTTGCAAATGACAGAACTCCAGCTCAAACTAATTTAAGCAAAAGGGGTTTGTTTATTGGCTCATGGAATCCAAGGAAGGTTGAGTAGCAATAGGAAGAACAGGTTTGCAGCTGAGCTTGCATTTGGAGCAGTTGGAAGTCCTCATAGCAACACATGGTATCAGACTACCCTATATGTTATTTTGACTTCTCCCTACCTGTAGCTTCCATGTTCTCTCACTGTTGATTGGATTTTCCTATGCATCAGGATGTCTGACCTCTAATAGCTAGTACATCTCACCACTTTAAACCCTGAAGAGGAAATGCCTGATTGTTGTTTACGTCCCAAGTTAAAACAAAGTCTCAGGGGAAGGACTTAATACTTTGTCTTGGTTCTGGTGTCCATCCCTGGACCTCTCAACTGTGTGTTCAATATCAATTACTGTATTCATGTAGTACTTGAGAGAGTATACAGTTTTCAAGCGAATAGCTAGTAGATGGAGGAAAAGGATGGGGTTTTATTTGGCATACAGTCCTGCTTATGTTTCACTTTTTATAATGGTGAAAAGTTGGAAGCAAGCTAAATATGCTTGAGTCTCAGAGCTTGATCAGTTTTGGTTCATCAATTTAATGGGTTATTATGTAATCATTAAAATTATGATGACCTTAGTAATACAGGTATGCTTATGTTACTATGTTAAGTGGGAATAGAATATAACATTTTATATACAGTGTGTTTGCTACTGTGAAACTTGAAAATGTAGTGGAAAGGATTCAGATTACTCAAACAGAAATTTACGAGGTAGTATGACACAGGGTCACTGTAGTCCAAAGTCTGGTCCCTAGCTTTGTATCCTGATGCTTGGTTTTGTCAGGGCAACCAGAGCTAATCATCATTATGAGGTGCTAACCAGCTTCAGAAAAAACTAATACATGTCATCAGGTCACTCAATTTACATGAAAATACAGGTATTTAAATATCTATGGCATTTTCTCTGTATAAAGGCAGATTTGTTTATTTTGGGGGGGGCAGGTTATTTTATTATCCTTAGAACTCCCACTAAAAAAAGTTTCAAAATCTAGATAAAATAGAACAAAATACCTTCTTAAAAGCACAGAATGATTATGAACAAGTTCTTGAAGTCAGACATTCTGTCTTGGAACCAGTAATTGAGAGACTAGTTCCCATTATTTTAAATGGGAGAAATTATTGCATATTACATATCGGCCTAACCTTAACTAATTTCCCAAAATGTAATTAAAATACATTAAAATATTGCAGTTCCCATAGTGGCACAGTGGAAATGAATCCACTAGGAACCGTGAGGTTGCAGGTTCAATCCCTGGCCTTGCTCAGTGGGTTAAGGATCCAGTGTTGCTGTGAGCTGTGGTGTAGTTCGCAGATGCGGCTCGGATCTGGCATTGCTGTAGGCCGGCAGCAACAGCTCTGATTAGACCCCTAGCCTGGGAACCTCCATATCCCATGGGTGCAGTCCTAAAAAGACAAAGGGAGAAAAAAAGTGTATCAATCACGAAGTATCACATGAGGATGTAAAATGCTTAAGAAGATCAAATCATCAAATAATTAATATGGTTGGTTATAAACAGTTGTTTTGTGAGTAGTACATGACAAATACATGAGCTTTCTTTTCTTTCTTTTTTCTTTTTTGGCCTCGCCCACAGTATGCAGAAATTCCAGGGCCAGGGATCAAACCCGTGCCACAGCAGCAATCCAAGCCACAGCAGTGACAATGCCAGATCCTTAACCTGCTGAGCAAATTAAGACTATCATTTTTCCATTGAATTGCCTTTGCTCCTTTGTCAAAGATCAGTTGACTGTGTGGTTCAGTTTTGGGGCTATCTGTACTCTTTCTGTCATCTATTTGTCTATTCTTTAACAAATATCACACTATTTTGATTATTGTAACCTTTCATATTAGCACCAAAAAAAAAAAAATCAAAAAATAAGGAAATACTTAGGTATAAAGCTAACAAAATATGTGCAAGATCTATGTGAGGAAAACTACAAAACACCAATTTAAAAGATGAAATAAAATCTAAATAGAGATGCTCTATTATACATGGATGGGAAGTACTCAGTATCATCAAGATGTCGGTTCTTTTCAACTTGATTTATATATTTAGCACAATCCCACTCAAAATCCCAACAGGATATTCTGTGGATTGACCATCTGATTATAAAGTATATATGGAAAGGCAAATTATCCAGAATAAGTACACAGTATTGAAGGAGAATAGTCAGAGAACTGATTGACAGTACCTGATTTCAAAACTTACTGTCAAATGTTGTAATCAGGACAACATATTACTGACAAAAGGATAGACAAATATGTTAGTGGAACCACAGGGTGGGTCTCAATCCCAGTTCTAGTACTAGCTATGGAATTTTAAGCAAATCATTTCAGTTTTCCTCACCTATAAAATCATAAGTTTCAGTAAGAGCTTGATACATTTTAACTATTTTTCATGTTCTGATTTGATCCTGACAGGATTCATAAGAAAGAGGCAGAATTATTCCTTGGTGGCTCAGCAGGTTGGGGAACCAGTGTTGTCACAACTGTGACTCTAGTTACTGCTCTGATGTAGGTTCAGTCCCTGGCCTGGGAACATCCACATGCTGCAGGTGTAGCCAAAACCACAACAACAACAAAAAAGAGACAGATTAGGTATTATTCCCATTTTGTAGATCAGGAAATAGAATTTCCAGGGTATTAATAAAGGCCTGAACAAAAGTCAAGAGGTTAGATAAATGACAGAGCCGGAACTCAGACATAGTCTAGAATTACTCATTATTACCTATCTCATTCTAGAATCGTACCTCAGAAGAGATCTTACAAATACATGAAAACAAAATTTAAAAATAAATGATGCAGGTAGCACTTTAATGTACTTTTGTCCACGGTGGGAAAAAAAGTCATTGTTAATCCAACTTTTATTTCCTGATATGAACTCATCTTGGTCATGATGCATTATCCTTTTTTTTTTTTCTTTTGTTGTTGTTGTTGTTGTTGCCATCCCTTGGGCCGCTCCTGTGGCACATGGAGGTTCCCAGGCCAGGGGTCAAATTGGAGCTGTAGCCACCGGCCTACGCCAGAGCCACAGCAACGCGGGATCCGAGCCGCGTCTGCAACCTACACCACAGCTCACGGCAACGCCGGATCGTTAACCCACTGAGCAAGGGCAGGGACCGAACCCGCAACCTCATGGTTCCTAGTCGGATTCGTTAACCACTGAGCCACGACGGGAACTCCCCTGCATTATCCTTTTGATGTATTGCTAGATTTAACTTGTTAACATTTTATTTAGGATTTTTGCATGTATGTTCATGAATAGTATTGTCCTATGATCTTTCTTTTTCATAATATTCTTGTCAGGTTTTAGTGTTAGGGTTTTTCTGGCATCATGGTTGAATTGGGGTATGTTATCTTTTTTCCTATTCTCTGGAAAAATTTGTGTAAGATCAGTATTATTTCCTTCCTTAAATGTTTGGTATAATTCTCTAGTGAAGCCATTCTAGAGCTGGAATCCTTTATTGTGTGCATGTGTGTGAATATTTTTAACTGTGAATTTAATTTTTTCAAATAGCTACAAGACTTTTTAGATATTTTAAATGTAAATTCATTCAGATTATAGTTAATAACTTACTGACTGAATTTATTGTTTGAACTTTGTTTAACAAAGCTAAAACAGTTTGAGCTTTAAATACTTAATACTAGATATCACCTAGGGTTTTTTTTTTAACCATGATAAAATGCACATATAACATTAAATTTGCCATCTTAGCAATTTTTTTTTAAAGTGAAAGTAGGTTTATTTGGAGAGGTACACATTCCATAGGCAGAATGCAGGGGGTCTCAGGTGAGGGAGGTCAGCAATTTTTAAATGTGCAGTTTAGCAGTACCTAAGTACATTCACAATGTTGTGCAACCAATTTCCAGAACTCTTTTCATCTTGCAAAACTGAAACTATATTCATTAAGCAAAAATTCCTTATTTTACTTTTTCCCCCAACCCCTGGCAACTACCCTTCTACTTTGTTTCTATGAATATGACTACTCCATTAATAAATGGAATCATACAGTATCATTTTGTGACTGGTTTATTTCACTTACCATGACCTCCACAGGGTTCATATGTGTTGTGGCATATGTCAGAATTTCCTTCCTTTTTAAGGCTGATTAATATTCCATTGTATGTATATACCAGATTTTGTTTATCCATTTATGCATCACTGGACACTTAGGTTGCTTCCATCTTTTGTCTATTGTGAATAGTGCTGCTATGAACATAGGTGTAAAATTATCTCTTCAGTACCCTGCTTTCAGGAGTTCCTGTTGTGGTACAGCAGAAACGAATCCAACTAGAATCCATGAGGATGCGGGTTCGATCCCTGGCCTTGCTCAGTGGGTTAAGGATCCGGTGTTGCCATGAGCTGTGGTGTAGGTCACAGACTCAGCTTGGATACCCCGTTGCTGTGGCCGTGGCATAGGCCACCAACTAGACATAGGGATCCCAGTTCAGTCCCTAGTCTAGTAACTTCGACATGTCGAGGGTGTGGTCCTAAAAAGCAAAACTAACAAACAAAAAATGCCCTCCTTTCAGTTCTTTTGGGTTTATACCCAGAAGTAGAATTGCTGGATCATATGGTAGTTCTGTTTTTAATGTTTTAAGGAGCCACCGTACTGTTTTCCAAAGCAGCTACACCATTTTACATTTTATCAGCAGAGAATTTTTCAAATTTTATATGCTTTTGTATATCAGTAAGCTGTATTTTTTTCTAGAAATTTGTCTATTTCATCACATTTTCAAATTTATTAGCAATGTTTATAATGTCTTAAGTATCTTTAGTGATACTTTCTTTTCCCATTTGTATTGGTTACTTATATCTTTTTTCTCCTTTATAAAAATCAGTATTGCCTGGGGTTTATCAGTTTTATTTATCTTTTCAAATAATTGATTTTGTGCCTTTTGATCCTTTTTACTGTATATTGTTTTTTATATCATTCATTTTTTTCTTATCCTTTTAAGTTTACTTTGCTATTGGTTGCATACTCTTTGGATATGATTTGTGATTTGCTCATGCTCACCTGTGTTTATGTGATTGTTCTCCTTTTTTCCCCTTCTAAAACAATTTTCCAGAGGTACCCGGTTTTTGTTTGTATGTTTGTTTTAATGAGGAGAGTAAATTGGTATGAAAGAGGTCCGTGTTAGAAATGATGTCTTCTTTGAGCACTACGCTTCAACCATTATTCTCACCTACTCTGGTTGACAAGATTATCAAATGCAGCTTCTAACAATGTTTTTATTTTTTTTCCTTCTCTGGCAGGACCCGTTGGGGCCCAGCCCCTACTCATGGTGCCCAGAAGACCTGGCTATGGCACCATGGGCAAACCCATTAAATTGCTGGCTAACTGTTTTCAAGTTGAAATCCCAAAGATTGATGTCTACCTCTATGAGGTAGATATTAAACCTGACAAGTGTCCTAGAAGAGTGAACAGGTAAGGATTGAGAAGTCACACAGATCTTTTGCTGTTGGTATGTGTCTTTCCTTTAGTAATTATGTTCCTCTTGTATATCTGAATAGCAGTGATGTTGTCTAACAGCTTGACCAAGAACACATGGTAATTTGCTTTGAAATTATACTTTAGGAATTCTTGGCGTGGCTCAGCAGAAACAAATCTGACTAGGAACCATGAGGTTGCGGGTTCAATCCCTGGACTCGCTCAGTGGGTTAAAGATCCAGCATTGCCGTGAGCTGTGGTGTAGGTCACAGATGCGGCTCGGATCTGGCATTGCTGTGGCTGTGGTGTAGGCCAGCAGCAACAGCTCCAATTAGACTCCTAGCCTGGGAACCCCCATATGCCATGGGTGCAGCCCTCAAAAGACAAAAAGACGGGAAAAAAAAGAAAGAAATTATACTTCGGAGGTGTGATGATGGGAAAAATCTACAAACAGCCTAGAAATTTTTCTGTTATAAAATAAACTCATATTTTCTATGATAATAGAAAAGGTCCAAATCATTTTTAGGAAAGGTCCAGGTCTTGAAATCAGATGGAGCATTTTTTTTCCTTTGCTGTTATTTATTTGTGCTTTCTTTTTTCTCCTCACCTTATTTACTCCTTTTCTAATGTTCCCTTTTAGGTGGCAGTGGTGGTAGCAGTGATGGGTAGAGATGGTGGTGTCATAGTTTCATGCCTCCTGTTCTTCTCATCCTCAGTTCCTGTTCCTTACTCTTCCATAGGAACAAAGACATATGATATGTAAAGATTTATCATTCTGCTTTCAATATGTTTCTCTCACTTCCCCCAAATATTGTAGATATGAATATGATTTAGTAATACAAGCAGTATAAAAGGAACTTATGACATGGCATACACCATGAAGGAGATTTTTTCTTTAAAGAAAAAATACTTATGGACAAATAGAAAACAGTGATGTTCAGCTTAGCATTTTGGTTTGTGCTGTTAAATACTTCAGCCTTTTTCTTTTTTTTCCCAAGTAAAAGCATTTTTATTTTAATTTGATTTGATTTGATTTAGTTTAATTTTATTTTATTTTTATAGCTGCACGTGCAGCATATGGAAGATCCTAGCCTGGAGGTTGAATAAGCGCTGCAGATGAGGCCTATGCCACAGCCATAGCAACACCAGATCCTTAACCCAGTGAGCAAGGCCAGGAATTGAACCCGCATCTTTACAGAGCCTATGTCAGGTTCTTAACCCACTGAACCGCAATGGGAACTCTGGGAAAGCAACTTTAAAGGATTTGAGGAGTTTCCATTGAGGCTCAGAGGAAACAAATCTGATTAGTATCCATGAGGACAATGGGTTCCATCACTGGCCTCGCTCTGCGGGCCAGGGACCCAGCATTGCCATGAGCTGTAGTGTAGGCCACAGATGTGGCTTGGATCCTACATTGCTGTGTAGGCTGGCAGCTGTAGCTCTGATCTGATTGGACCCCTAACCTGGGAATTGCCATGTGCAAAAAGGACTTGAAGTGCCGGGGAGCATAAATAGGTGGGAGAACAGAGCCACATATATGTAGTAGTGAGAGAAGTCATCCAATGTGTGTTTTCCCTCAACACCAAGAAATTCTCCAGTCCTCAGCGGACACTGACTGAGGGTCCTATAAATTTTTTTTTTGTCTTTTTGTCTTTTTCAGGGCTGCACCCGCAGCATATGGAGGTTCCCAGGCTAGGGGTCTAATCGGAGCTGTTGCTGCCAGCCTACACCACAGCCACAGCAACGCCAGATCTGAGCTGCATCTGCGACCCACACCACAGCTCATGACTTCAGCCTTTTTCTTAATCAATAAGTATTATTATTAAGAGCCTTAATTTAAGATATAGATTTTTGTTACTGTCAAGAAATTTGTAATTTAGTAGAAGAAATAAGACACATAGGAAACATGAAATGTATATGTATAATTGAATCACTTTGCTGTATTCCCGAAAGTAACACAACATTGTAAAGCAACTATATTCTAATAAAAGAAAAGAAATACAAAGTGAATAAGTACTGAGAGAGTTTGTAATAGCATGTAAAAAACCCTCATATGACTGTTAGGATTAACATGTAATGTGAATTTCTTTCTGAAGTCAGGAAGCCAGTTGTTGAGTATTACAAGTAGAGGAATCTTAAGAGATCAACTGATCTGATGCCTTATCAATGGTAGAAATCCAGAAAGGGCTTACTCAAGAATATACATTTCTAATAGCAAAGGTAAGACTAGAATTCCAGAATCCTGGCTTGATAGTCATGAAATACTGTAAAGCAAGAAGGAAAGGAATTGAGTTAATCTAAACAGTTGGTAGAATTGCAGATAGCTATATAGTAAAGAGAACACTCTTTTTTTGTTTTGGGGCTTTTTTTTTTTTTTTTTTTTTTTTAAGATAAGGCCACAACAGTAACAGAGGTACAACAATTGAGAAGAAACAGATGCAGTAAGCCAGGCTTAAGGAAGAGGTACTATAGTAAGGTACTATCTATTGAGTAGATGACTTCTTAACCTTCCTGTAGCCTCCACTTTTTTCCTGAGCTTCGGACTGACACCTGAATATCCCTAAAGTGCTTCAAGCACAAGTCAGAAACAATTACTGTTTCAATCGCCTTCCGCACACTCTGCTCATGCTACTGCATTCTTTTTCTATACCTAAACTTCCAAACTAGACCTTCCTTTTCTTCCTATTGTTTATCAAGTCCTATTGCTTTTGTTTCAGAATTTTTTCCCTAATCTGGTCCCTCTCTGTCCATACGGCTACACCTTGGTTTCAGAACCTTTGTTATCTAGACTATTATAATGATCTTCTAATGGGTCTCTGCTAACATCCCTTTTTCTCCCATTCACATTAAGTATCCCTACTTCTGGCATAATTAAAACTTTTAGGTAAGAAATCTGATTATATCACTCCTCTACTTTAAAATGTAGTCAGTTCCCTATGTCTATAGAATAACATCCCAAATTTAGTATAGCATATCCTTCTTAGTTTGGCTCTACCCTGTATCTTTTTTCATATTCTTCAACTCTTACCTGGAATGCCTTCTCTGCCCTAGTCTGTCTGGCGCATTTCTGTCATTTTTCAAAACAAACCTTTTGAGCTCCATTGTCATATGGTAGTTAATTCTACTACGGCCTTGTAGTACTTGGTTGATGTATACTTTTGCTATAGTCTTTTTAATGCATTTTGGTTATCTTTTTTATTATTATTATTATTTTTTTGGTCTTTTTTTGCTGTTTCTTTGGGCTGCTCCCACGGCATATGGAGGTTCCCAGGCTAGGGGTTGGATCGGAGCTGTAGCCACTGGCCTACGCCAGAGCCACAGCAACGCGGGATCCGAGCCACGTCTGCAACCTACACCACAGCTCACGGCAACGCCGGATCGTTAACCCACTGAGCAAGGGCAGGGACCGAACCCGCAACCTCATGGTTCCTAGTCGGATTCGTTAACCACTGCGCCACAACGGGAACTCCATCTTTTGATACTCTCTTCTGTCAATATAACCTCTTCATGAAAACTAATGTTCTTTATCATCATTTTTGTAGCCCTGATCTTAGCTCAATGATTGGCATATAACTACTACTCTGTAAAACGAATGAAATGCTTGTAAAAGTAAAATGGGATGTATATGATGATGGAGGACAGGAAAGAGAACTGGACATTGTAGAGGGCTTTGTATAACTAAATATGGATTTTCCAGTGCCCTATCCTTTGCTACTGGAATCTGTAGGCTAGTCTTTGTCTTAATCTGCTTTTCTTTTGTCTGTCTTTGTGCTTACAGGGACCAGCTGTCTCATGCTACACTCTAAAATTCTCTTTTTCTTGTTTCTCAAAACTGGAATGTTAATGTGTAAATTTGAATGAAGGATAATCCTGACCTCTCTGGTAGATGTTTACATTTTTAAAAAGCATTTATTAATAATCTAAGGAAAACTCTTAACTGATAGATAGAAAGTCTAAAGGCAGGTATTTCTTAGCTGAATCCCTTATTGTCGCCTCTCCACTTTGCTCTGCCTGAAGGAATTCCCTCTAGCTTTAGCAGGGTATAGTGGAGAATTATTATCCATTAATTTTGAATAGGAGAATTAAATGATGAAAATGTTAGGAAAACCGAATCACTTAGAAATGGGTTAGAATTGAGGGAATGGCCAGAGATGGAGGCCTAGGAAGGACTTAGATGGATGTGAGTTGAGGTTTCTTTAGTATTTCAGATGAGTTATGAGGTACTGGAACAGTGGCAATAATGTTGGGTAAAAAAGAACAAAGTTGCCTATTAGATTTGTTCCTTCTCCTACCTTTTTTTGGTAATAGGTAAAGGAATAATCATGTATTATATGTGTGTATGTGAAGTGTACCATAGTGTTTCACATGTCAATGCTCAACATGTTGGTTAAATTTGGGAGGAAAATGTATATAATAGTGTGGTACATTCTAATTTATGATCCTGTTGATGTCCCTAATTATGTTTCATCTTGATGTTGTTTTGTCTTACATTATTTGTCAGTAGGAGTGAAGGATCTGTAATTTAGACATTTCCAAATAGAATTTTTTTATCATGTTCCTTTTATTTGAGTTTTGACAGGAGCTACAGGACGTCTTTGGGACTCTAAAATTGACATTGATTAACTTTATACTTAATAATATTGATTTAATTTTTTGCAAACATTCGCAAAACTTATTCCCTCTATTTTCTTCAAGAGGCACTTCACTTTTTGCAATAGTCAGTTAAAATTGTTAGTGCACTTCTGAAATTAGTTCAGTTCTTACTTACACTTCAACAACTGGAATTCTGGAAGTTAGAAGAAACTAAATAGAAGTTTCCAGTTCCTTCCCACTATTAACTAAATAGTTCTGGGCCAGAATGCAACAGTATTTAAATCAACGCATATGAGGTTTCTCTTGTCCATATGCCACATGTTCAAATATTTGGCAGTGTGGATTAATCATAATAGTAGAATGATGTATTGCATGCAGTCAAACAAGTTTCCACTTTAGAAGAGTTTTCTTGGACTAACTATCCAAGAAATGCTTATAAGTGATTTTATGAGTCATTTTATACTTCAGACTTTCTATCTGTTGCTTTTTTTCTTTTTCTCACTTTTTTGGATAGTGTGTATATATGTGTTTCTTTTTTTTTTCCAATTTAAAGATTCGATTGAAAAATCACCATTAGTTAAAAGAGCATGTTTATTAAGCAGATGTCAAATGCTTCTATTTTTTTTGCAAGTGAATGGTCTTAATAACTAAAGATTAATTTTTTTACAAATACTATGACTTAAATGAGGTCCAGGTATACAGTGCAGGGAACTTTATCCAATCTCTTGGGATAGACCATAGTGGAAGATAATATAAGAAAAGGAATATATATATATATATATATATATATATATATATATATATATATGGGTCACTTTGCTGTACAGCAGAAATTGACACAGCATTATAAATCAACTAATTTAAAAAAAAGAAATGTCATGACTTAGGGTATAAATTCTGTAACTTGCTAATTTGTCCAACTATTAAAAATATACAAGGATACACCTTGAGTAGACTGTTAGGTACTTATTCAAAACGGTTAAATAGTGAAATAGGTGGAGAAAATTGTATATACAGCATGATTATAAATACAAGACCTGCTTGAATAAAGATCTGAAAAAATCTTAAAATAGTTGATAAAAGATTATAATTGAATTTTTGGTTTAATTTTTTTTATAAATTAAACATTATAGTCATTGTACTATTATGATTAGTTACTATTCTGAGTAATAACATAGTGCTCAATATTTGCATATTGCTTTTGCTGTACAGCAGAAATTGACAGAACAATGTAAATCAACAATAATAGAAAAAGTAAAAACAATTTTCAAAAAATAAAAATATTTGCATATTGCATATGGATGTAATGTAATTCTGATGATTGACTTTTAGAAGGAAGAAATAAAATGATTTTGGCTTTTTTTTTGGTCTTTTTAGGGCCACACTGGCTGGATGTGGAGGTCCCCAGGCTAGGGATGTAATCGGAGCTGTAGCTGCCCGCCTGCGCCACAGGCACAGCAATGTCAGATCCAAGCCGCGTCTGCGATCTACATCACAGCTCACAGCAACGCCAGATCCTTAATCCACTGAGCGAGGCCAGGGATCAATCAAACCTGCAACCTCATGGTTCCTAGTGGGATTCGTTAACCACTGAGCCATGAGGGGAACTCCTGATTTTGGCTTTTAAATAGAAATCTCAGATTAGAATGTTTGTTCAAACTCTCTTTTGTTATTAGGGATATTATTGGCATAATGTTATAACAGGATAGTATGTCATGAGAGGGACATTCTTTTTTTTTTTTGTCTTTTTGTCTTTTTGCCTTTTCTTGGGCTGCTCCTGCAGCATATGGAGATTCCAAGGCTAGGGGTCTAATCAGAGCTGTTGCTGCCAGCCTACGCCAGAGCCACAGCAATGCAGGATCCAAACCGTGTCTGCGACCCACACCACAGCTCACGGCAACGCTGGATCCTTAACCCACTGAGCAAGGCCAGGGATCAAACCCGCAACCTCATGGTTCCTAGTCGGATTCGTTAACCACTGCGCCATGACGGGAATTCCTCCAAGGGACATTCTTTTTTTAAACCACAACTTTATTGATATAAAATTCACGTTCTACATAGTTAGCCATTACAAGTGCACACTTCAGTGGTATTTAGTATGTTCACAGAGATAGTATACAACTGACACTACAACCTAATTTTATAACATTTCATCCTCCCCAAAAGAAATTCCATACTCTTTAGCAGTCACTCCCATTGCCTCTCTCCCTGTAGCCCCTGCCCAACACTAATCTACTTTCTATCTCTGTAGATTTGCGTTTTCTGGACATGTCAGTATAAATGTAATTATACAATATGTGGCCTTTTGTGTGAATGACCTCTTTCATTTCACATAGTATTTTCACATAATATTATAACATGTATCAGTCCTTCATTCGTTTTTATTACTTAATAGTATTCCATTGTATGGATATTTTGTGTATCATTTTATCAGTTGATGGCAAGTAAACTGTTTGCAGTTTTTGGCCCTTAAGAATTATGTTGAGGGAGTTCCCGTCATGACTCGGTGATTAGTGAACCCAACTAGCATCCATGAGGACTCGGGTTTGATCCCTGGCCCCTCTCAGTGGGTTAAGGATCCGGTGTTGCTGTGAGCTGCGGTGTAGGTCACAGACGCGGCTTCTATTCCATGTGGCTGTGGCTAGGCCGGCGGCTGTAGCTCCGATTTGGGCCCTAGCCTGAGAACCTCCATATGCTGCGGGTGTGGCCCTAGAAAAAAGACGAAAAAAAAATTATGTTGCTGTGAACATTCATGTACAGAATTTTATGGAGGACATGTGTTTTTATTTCTCTTGAGTGTATTCACAAGGGTGGAATCATCTAGTAACTATATTTAACCTTTTGAGGAACTGCCAGGTGGCTATATCATTTTATATTCCCATTAGTAGTGTGTAGTGATTTAAATTTCTCTACATCCTCATTAATATTTGCTATCGTTTTTATTATAGCCATCCTAGTGAGTGTTAAGTAGTATCTCATTGTTATTATTTTGATTTGCATTTCCCTGATGAGTGATGATGTTGCTTATCTTTTTGTGTATTTATTGCTATTTGTATATTTTTGGAGAAATGTCAGGTCCATTGCTCATTTTTAAGTTGGGTTGTTTGCCTTTTTGTTAGTGAGTTTAGGAATTCTTTATACCTTCTAATTAAAGTCCCTTTTCAGATAAGATGATTTGTAAAAAGTTTCTTCCCTTCTGCACATCAACTTTTTAGTTCCTTTTTAAAATTCTTTTCCTTTTTTTTAAATTGAAGTATAATTGACTTACAATACTAAATTAGTTTCAGGCATATAACAAAATTATTCAATATTTAATAGATTATATTCCATATAAAGTTATTATAAAATATTGGCGATACTCCCTTTGCTGCCTTTTCACTTTCTGGATAGTATCCTTTGAAGCACAAACATTTTTAATTTTGATGAAGTGCAGTTATTTTTTTCTTTTTCAGCTGCTTTTTCTTTTTGGTGTCTTATTGGTAGAGGGGCATACTTCGGATTAAAATGATTTAGAGAACATACCCCCAAAAACACTGCCAGTGAAAATCAAATGGTACACTTTTGAGAGTTTAGCTGTCTTGGGGAAACTATAACATACTAAATTTGTCAGTTAAAAGCAAGTTTTACTTTTTTTTTTAGTTGTTAATCACTTAGAAAGTAAGAAAGCTAATAGATGGTAATTTTTTCAAATCTCAAAATTCTTTTAAAGTAGCATCTCAGTAAATTACTCAGTAGATATTAACATTTTGACTAATATTCCTACAATATATTTGAAATTCAAAGATACTTTTCAGGAGTTCTCATGGTGGCTCAGCTGTAATGAACCCAACTAGTATCCATGGGATGTGGATTTGATCCCTGGCCCTGTTCAGTGGGTTGAGGATCCAGTGTCACCATGAGATGCAGCTTGGATCTGGTGTTGCTGTGGCTTGGCGCAGGCTGGCAGCTGCAGCTCCAATTCCACCCCTAGCCTGGAACTTCCATATGCTGAGGGTGTGGCCCTAAAAAGAAAAAAAAATTAAAACAGTATTTTGCAGATACTCTTATAAATAAAAGGGTGTATAAACATCATTAACTAGTAGGTAGGATTTACTCCTAACATCTATCCATTTATGTAGATTTAAATAATAAGAACAGCTGTATAATATTCCATTGTAGGATGTACTTTTACCTTTTTTTTTTTGTCTTTTTGCCATTTTCTTGGGCTACTCCCACGGCATATGGAGGTTCCCAGGCTAGGGGTCAAATCGGAGCTGTAGCTGCCGGCCTACACCACAGCCACAACAACGTGGGATCCGAGCCGTGTCTTCAACCTACACCGCAGCTCACAGCAATGCCGGATCCTTAACCCACTGAGCAAGGCCAGGGATCGAACCCACAACCTCATTGTTCCTAGTCGGATTCGTTAGCCACTGAGCCATGACGGGAATTCCAGGATGTGCCTTTACTTTTTTACTTGTAGTTTGCTCCATTTTTTCCCTTAAACTGAATTAAATTAATTGAAAGCAGTTACCTGAATTTACCATATTATAGTACCGCGATAGTATGCTTGCTGTCAGTACTAGATTTAAAGATATATGGATTCTGACTGGAACTACAATTCTAAGTCCTACAGTAACTTTTAAGACTTAAAGATCATTTTTTTAAATCTTCCATATATTTTCATTAATTTATTGTGCCCCTGTTTTGTGTCAGGCACTATGCTAAGTTCTTTAGATAATAAGATGATTAAGATAATGATGCCGGCTAAGGATTTCATAGTCTGCATAGAGTGACAGGTTCTCTGAGATGTATATGTTCTGTGATGACAGAGTAATGATTCCTGCTTTTGGTTAGGGAGGAAGATGGGGTACATGACATGGTACCTGAACTGAATAGTTGCCCAGTGGACCAGAGGAAAGAATAATCCATATAGAGAGAACATGAGCAAAGGTAGGCGTGTTTATGTAACAGAAATGGGCCTATATAAATAGAGTGGCTAGAGTCTGAAAAGTTGGCCAAGGGGTAGGTTATGAAGGATGTTAAATACATGTTAAGGCTTGTGAATTCAGAAACAGTCAAGAGTAATTGGAGTCTTTTGAGCCAATGAGGAATATCTATATTTAAAGGCATTTCTAATGACAATGTAGAGAACAAATTAGAGAAGAAAAAGCCCAGAGTCCTGGAGAATGTCTGGAAGGCTATTGTAGTAGTCTTTTGACTTTTTTGATCATGCATCCCTATTAGATAAAATATATTTGCCTGTTCATTAAATAATAAATAGATAAATGTAAATGCACATACATTTCTTAAATTTATGGACACATACTACTACTCTAACATATTGGATAACTATAGAAAAATTAAAGGTGGGAAACCTTCGAAATAAACAGTTAAAGAATACACATAGTAATTTGAAATATTCTGATTAATGTACCAAGAACCTGATTGAATATGTGCCATACACTTGAACTGAAGTAAGTTTCAGTATTCTGAAAATGAATGAATAAGTGAGAGTTCCACCATTAATTCTTACATGTTTTAGAACTCCTGTTATTCTCTTAGGATTCCTGGTGTACCTACGTGTTACACCTGGCCATCTGATGTGAATAAGTGAGGGTACCAGTGTCAGTCCCTATTCTTGAATATTAGTATATCTTAATTTGTGATTGCTGGATGAAAATTAAATATGGATATTTCTAACCTTTTTCTCATACTCTAGCATACCACCTAGCACCTCAGATACCTGTTTTCTTTAATTGGCAGTATAGTTGATTTATAGTATTATATTAGTTTCAGGTGTATAGTATTGTGATTCAGTATTTTTGCAGATTATAATCCATTATGAGTTATTATAAAATAATGGCTATAATTCCCTAAACTATGTACTATATCCTTGTTGCTTATCTGTTAATCCCATAGCCCTACTCTATCCTACCCTCCCTTCTCTGTCCCCTTTGGTAACCCAAATTTGTTTTCTCTCTCTGCCAGTCTGTTTCTATTTTGCATATGCATTCATTTGAATTATTTTTAAGATTTCACATATAAATGATATCATACAGTATTTGATTTGTTTCACAAAGCATAGCATTCTCTAGATCCCTCCATGTTGTTGCAAATGGCAGAATTTCATTCTTTTTAATGGCTGAATAATATTCATGTGTATGTGTGTGTATACATACACACACTACGTTTTTATCTCTTCATCTGTTGATGGGCACTTGGGTTGCTTTTGTATCTTGGCTATTGTAAATAGTGTTGCTATGAATATTGGGGTGTGTTACCTTTTCGAATTAGTGTCTGTTACTTTTTTTAGATTAGATGTAGTGTGTTCTAAGACTTAACTAACAGCTGTGGCAGTGGCAGTGGCAATGGAGGCGGGGCATTTAGATAAAAGATTTAGTGGAAAGGAGTTCCCGTTGTAGCACAGCGGAAACAAATCTGACTAGGAACCATGAGGTTGCGGGTTCGATCCCTGGCCTCGCTCAGTGGGTTAAGGATCCAGCTTTGCTGTGAGCTGTGGTATAGGTCACAGACGGGGCTCGGATCTCGCATTGCTGTGGCTCTGGTGTAGGCTGGCAGCTATACTCCAATTAGACCCCTAGCCTGGCGACCTCCATATGCTGTGGGTGTGGCCCTAAAAAAGATTAGTGGAAGAATGAACAATTCTTTCCACAAATGAACACACTTGTAGGGAAGGGAAGAGATAAGAATGGCTTCATAGTCCCTTGCTTGTGCAATGTTGTTGGCTTTAACAGAGATACAGATGGTGAACCAAGTGTTTTTTTGTTTTTTTTTTTCTTTTCTTTTTAGGGCTGCACCCACAGCATATGGAATTTCCCAGGCTAGGGGTTGAATCAGATTTACAGCTTCCAGCCTACGCCACAAGCCATAGCAACTGGGGATCTGAGCCGCATCTGCGACCTACACCACAGCTCATGGCAACACCAGATCTCCGACCCACTGAGGAAAGCCAGGGCTTGAACCCACATCCTCATGGATACTAGTTGGATTCGTTTCTGCTGCGCCACAATGGGGACTCCCCAAGTTTTTTAATTTTAATTTTTTTTTGGCCATATGGAAGTTGAATTATGTAAGAAACATCAAAATGGAGAAATTCAAGAGATTTTTGGAAATATGTGCCTAGAGCTCAGGAAATAAGATAGAGATTGAGATTTGAGATATGTCAGTATGTAGGTTATAGTTAAAAGCTCAGGAGAGTGTGTAAGTCAAGATGAAAAAACTGAGAGTAGATCTCTGGGGATGCTGTTATTTCAGGTTTGCCAGTAAAGACACCTAGAGATGCAAAGGTAGGAGAACCAGGACAAAGTATAAGCTGTTTCAGAAAAAGTAAGGCAAGGATTGTAGTTTTCAAGGATTGATCACAGTGGCAAATGCTAAAAGAAGCCAGGCATGCAGAGACTGAAAAGAAATCATGCCTATTTAAGAAGTCAGTGGTGGCCTGGGGAGAAGTGTCCTAGAGGGAAATTGTTAGCATAAGCCACATTGAGTTAAAAATCTCTCTCTCAGAGTTCCCTGCTAGCTCATTGCATTAAGGATCAGTGTTGTCACTACTGTGGCCTGGATTCAGTCCCTGGTCCTGGAACTTCTATATGCTGTGAGTGCAGCCGGGGGGGGGGAAGCCAACTTTTTCTCAATCTAAAGTAACCTATCAATTTTTGTACATACTAGAAATATTTACTCTAGGAGTTCCCATTGTGGCTCAGCAGTAAGAAACCCCAGTAGTATCCATGAGGATGGGTTTGATTCCTGGCTTCACTTAGTGGGTTAAGCATCCAGCATTGCCATGAGCTGTGATGTAGGTTGCATACTTGGCTTGAATCTTGCATTGCTGTGTCTGTGGTGTAGGTTGGCAGCTGCAGCTCTCATTTGACCCCTGGCCTGGGAAGTTCCATATGCCACACATGTGTACCTAAAAAGGCAAAAGAAAAGAAATATTTACTCTAGTAGATTAGCTGGTATGGCTATATAAGGTTACAAAAGAATTCACACCCATGTGAATTGGCAGTGAAGGTAGTTTATAGGATAATGCTCTGGTGTACTGCAAATTTTATAAAGTATTAAAAATTTGATCTAAAGTATAACTCCTTCTCTACTCTGCATCTTTTTTTTTTTCTACTCTGCTGTCTTTAAACTTTATTTTGGTACAAAAGTATTCAATGGCTACCTTCTATGCTACTTAGTACAGAGTTATGAAGATAAATTAGAGATTGGAAGGATACTAGAAGAGGCTGTGAGCTGTTTTAGTTATGCTTTATAAACCTCTGGGTGATTTTGGTATCTTGTTACACATTAGCAGTCTCCCTTTGTTCTGTCTGTACTATACTGAAAGATTAATTTATTGTAGCTGGGAATACTAAACTAAGGTATATAGTTACTTTTAAGGGAAAGTATTATTTCATGCTTTCTTTTAAAGACTTAAGGTAGTATTACCCATATTACCCTTTAAGAGCAGAGAATTAAGAGGTACCTAAAAATGAGATGAAGATGGGTCTCTATGAGTTTATAGTAACAATTAAGAGGAAAATAATTTATTCTCCTTTTTACATTAGAGTTTCCCTCTCTTACCATTTTTCTGCTGTTTGAGTCAGGTGGTATAGTAGAACTTACTGAAACCAATATTAAATTTTACTTTACAGTCTGTGCACCAGAGCATGATGGAGTCAAAAGACTTGGTACCAGAATGTAGGAATGGTGGTTGAGGTAAGAGTGGGAAGGTAGGCTGTAGCTCTTTGTAAGACCTAATGTACTCAGGTAGGTTCCATTTTTGTAGCGATCACCAGATATTCTTCAGGATTTTTTCATTCTATCCTGAGGTTCTACAAAAATGCATCATTTTATTCTCTGCAGGAATTCTCTCCTCAGACTAAGGTTATTAGTAAAGGAAGCCACTAAAGATTGGTTAGAAGTTCTTATCCCCAGTTATTCAGATTTTCTTTCCCAAATTTCTTTCCTAAGTACTGCTTTAGAGGTTAAAATAGTTTATGTATTTTGGTTATTGTAGCTTTACTTTTTATTGTAAGCTAAGAAGCTAACCTAACAATATATACTTAAAATATTGTCCTGAAATTTGTACATTTGAACAGAAGACCCTGCCCCCATTGTTATAATAAAAGACTAGTGCTTCGCAACTACAATATGGAGAAAACTTAGTACACAGTTTCTGTTAATCACCAGAATTCATTCTTTGTATTAATTTATAATATTTGATGCTAATGCATTATAATATTTCTGTTTGTTGTTTGGAAGACTTCAGTACTTCAGTCTAATTCATGAAGTACGTTTTTGACATAATTATGCTTAAATCTTCACATAAAACTAGTATCATGCATACTTATTTTTTCCCCCGAGGTACTTTCACTGTTTATCCCACATGGTTCCTTGTAATAGCCTTGAGACTATTTTTTTTTTGTCTTTTTTTTTGCCTTTTCTAGGGTGGCTCCCGCGGCATATGGAGGTTCCCAGGCTAGGGGTCTAATCGGAGCTGCAGCCGCCAGCCTACACCAGAGCCACAGCAACGAAGGATCCGAGCCACATCTGCGACCTACACCACAGCTCACGGCAATGCCGGATCCTTAACCCACTGAGCAAGGCCAGGGATTGAACCCGCAACCTCATGGTTCCTAGTCAGATTCGTTAACCACTATGCCACGACGGGAACTCCGCCTTGAGACTATTATCTCATTTTTATTGATAAAGAAACTAAGTTCAGAGAGGCCAAGTAAATTTCCTGACATTTTAGTTGCCAAGTGGGACTGAAAATTCAAATCTACTTATTTCTTTCTCTAGTATATATGTTACCAGATATTTTAAAGATTTCTCAAGTTGGCAGTTTTCTTTCTTTCTTTTTAGGGCCAAACCCATGACATATGGAAGTTCCCAGGCTAGGGGTCAAATTGGAGCTGTAGCCGCCAGCCTGTGCCACAGCCACAGCAGTGCTGGATCCGAGCCACATCTGCAGCCTACACCACAGCTCATGGCAATGCCGGGTCCTTAACCCATTGAACGAGGCCAGGGATTAAACCTATGTCCTTACGGATACTAGTCAGATTCATTTCCGCTGAAGCCGTGATGGGAGCTCCCAAATTGGCCGTTTCTCAGGTCATACTTTCTTCATAATACAGTGAGTGCCTTTGCTGCTATAGCTGACTAGATGACTAGATAAATTACTGTTTTATAAAGTTTTTCCTCTAGTTTCACATACTTGCCTGATGAACATTCTAATAAACTACTCTTTGCTACAGTATCTTTTGAGATAAAAAATGAAAAGTTATAGTACCTGGACTTGTCTTTTTTTTTTTTTTTTGTCTTTTTAGCTATTTCTTGGAGGTTCCCAGGCTAGGGGTCGAATCGGAGCTGCAGCCGCCAGCCTACGCCAGAGCCACAGCAACGCGGGATCCGAGCCGCGTCTGCAACCTACACCACAGCTCACGGCAACGCTGGATCGTTAACCCACTGAGCAAGGGCAGGGACTGAACCCGCAACCTCATGGTTCCTAGTCGGATTCGTTAACCACTGTGCCACAACGGGAACTCCTGGACTTGTTATTTTGTTAACTTGCATATTAAAGTTCCATTAAAAGTCCAAATATATTAACTAATTACATCCATCAGTGAGACGCTAAAGTGAAGAGACATGATAATAAATGGTGGTCCTCATAAAGGCTGATTCTGTTTAAAGCATAGTTTTTAGCAGTTATGAACTTAAAAGTAGTTTAATGTTAAAATTGCCCAATGTATATAGAATTCTAATATTTTGTTAAGGGTCTAAAAGAACTTTAAGTTCAAATCAAGGTTTAGTGTAATTATTTATAAAGGAGTTTCTATATCTGATTCCATGATAAAACCTACAATATCCTTATTTGATATTCTCATAATTAAATTTTACTGTTAGAGGTGATTGTAAACATTATTCGTTTCAGTCTTCTAGTTGATATCTTTCTTGACATAACTGGTCTTTGAACAGTTCTAGAAAGGATGAACTCAGATACCCTATGACATAATATAATCCACTTGTGAATAATTTTGGTGGTTAGAGAATGTTGGAAATTTTGTTCCAAAATCTAGCTCCTTGGAGTTCCTGCTATGGCACAATGGGATCAGTGGGTTGTCTGCAGTGCCAGGTGCAAGTTCAGTCCCCAAACAATGCAGGTGCAGTGGGTTAAAAGGATCCAGCATTGCTGTAGGCTCGGATCTGAACTCTGGCCCAGGAACTCCATATGTGCTGCAGGGCAGCCAAAAAAGGAAAAAGAAAAAAAAATCCAGCTCCTTGTATTTTTCCAACTATTTGTGTTGATCAGTACTCCCAACTATTTGTGTTGATTCTTTACTCAGTTTTTCACAAGACAGTCTATCACAATAGCTGAAGACTTTCATAATTTCCTTTGACTTTTGTAACTTATGTTGAGTCTTTCCTATTCCAAACTAAAAGTCCTTAATTTGATTTATTTTTACTCATATTATGTGAGTTTCTATCAGGATTACCTTCTTCAGGTTATGTTTCATTGTTTAGGGACTTAAGTTTTTTCAGAGTTAAGCAGAATACTCCAGTATTTGAAGTTACCTATGTAGTATATGATGGAATGATTACCTGTTAAATATATGCAACCTGAGTTTTTTTAATTTTGAGGAAGCTGTGTCACACTGTTAGCTCATTCTGGATTTATAATCACCTATTACCCCTTTCCACAAGAGCAGTGGGTAAGTTCAGATCCTCTAATTTGGTCTTATTGCAGTTTCCAAACATAAGTGTTTAGACTTCATAGTTACCTGTATTATGGTTCATCGTCATTTAGTTTATTGTTGTAGTTTGTCAGTAGCTTTTAAAACACTAATTTGTTTTTAGCATACTAACCATGTCTCTCAAGCATGTATCATTTGAGGTTTTCTTAACCAACAGATTTTTTAAATTATTATTTACTCTATGTAGGGCCCTGGATATGTTTCTTTTATTTTATTGATAGTTTTGTTGGGGGAGAGGGAGGAGGACTTTAAAAGTTTATTCTGAATAAACGTTTTCATGAATATCCATGTTAACTTAGAAAAGGAACTTGCCCTACCCTGTATTATAGCATAATAAAACATTCTAGTAATCATGGAAATATATGATACTGGTCTAAGAACAGACAAATAGACCACTGGGACAACAGAGAGAGCTCATATAAGAACTTTTAATAAGATAAAACCAGCATTATAAATTGATCAATTAAATATAGACTGTTGAGTAGACATTGTGGAAAAACTGTCTCATTATGTGGAAAAAAATAAAATTGAGTTCTGACATAATACTCTTTATCAAGAAGAAACTCAGATGGATTAATGACCAACATAGTATAGGTAAAATTATAAAGTCAATAAAAAAATACATCTTTGTAACTTAATATTAGGAAGGTATTTCTTAAAATCTCACAAGCATGAAACCATTAGATGAAAAAATTAATTTGATGATATAGCATTAAGGATTTTAGTTCAGTAAATACATGGACAGTGTTTACACGCAGATAACAGTTGGGGAAGATATTTACAATAACTAAACTTTAATGAATTAATTTTAGACTATCAAAGAAATTCCTTCAATTCAACAAGCCTGGGACTCCAGTAGATAAATGAGCAAAGGAAACAGAATTCACAAAAGAAGAAACACAGATATATGAAGAATACTCAAGTTCATTAGTAGTAAGATAAATCTAAATAAAACAAGTTTTTAATTTTACCTACTAGGCTAGCAAAAAAACTAGAAAGCAAAGCTGGATAATGCCAAATCTTGTCTGGGATGTAGGGAAATAGGAACCTCTAGGAGCATAGTTTAGTGCAGCCATTCTGGAGAGCAGCTTGGCAGTTCTTCATCATTTAGTTGATAAAATTCACTTGAACCTAACAGTACTGTTCCTGGGTATACATGGCCAGAGATTAATTCTCACACAAGTTCATAAGGGGTCATAGAAAGAGATATTGCATTGCAGTTATTTTGGTGACTGACAGAGATACTTTGAGTATGTATTGTTGAGAGACTAAATGGACAATATGTGTCCCACAGCAGCGCGAGTCAGTTTAAAAAACCTAGTGCAGAGAGTAAAGTTAGGAATACCTATGAACAGGAGGATGTTCATTAAATGCATTAGGAAAAAAAATATAACTTACTGGGAAGGAGAATGGGAATAGGAAACATATGGAAGAATAGAAATTAGTTAGAAGCAGGGTCTTATTTATATAGATGGATAATGATAATGTGGCATGAACTGAGGGCATGATTAACTTAACCTTGTGTACCTGGAGAATAAAAGTGGAGTTTGGAGACTTGCTTGGCAGTGGGATATAAGTTGGGCCAGAGAAGAAAAAATTAAAGGCATAAACAATGAGAAACTTAAAATAGTCCAAATACCAGGACATGGCATTTTGATTTAGAATGATGGTAATTAGGAATGGTAAGCAAAAGACTACTGCAAGAAATACTGCAGAGAGGTAGAGTCAACACCTGTATGGCAAGTTCCCCTTGTTGCTCAGCGGAAACAACCTGACTGGTATCCATAAGGATGCGGATTTGATCCCTGGCCTCGATCAGTGGGTTAAGGATCTGGTATTGCCATGAGCTGTGGTGTAGGTCACAGACACGGCTTGGATCCTGCATTGCTGTAGCTGTGACTGTGGCTGGCAGCTGTAGCTCTGATTCAACCCCTAGCTTGGGAACTTCCATATGTTGCAGGTGTGGCCCTAAAATGCAAGCAAAAAAAATTAAAAATAAAAAAAGAATATACTGTGTTAGATATCAAAGCAAAACATTTTTTATTCTTAAGATGTTTTGAAATGGCCTACCATTTTAATCTCCTCCACCATTTTATCCTTAGAGTGTTTTGATTGGGTTGCTAGGATTTGCTAAGCTTAAAATTATACACACCAATTTACTCTTGAGAAAAATGTGAAAAAACAGTTGAAACATCCTGACAAATTAGGTCTGTAGCATTTCACCTGAGAAACTGGAATTGATGATAATGACTACAAAAGAAAACTTCAAATGTCAGAAAAATCTTTGAAATATGTTTTGTACCCCAAAACAGATCAGTGAATCAAATCCTCATTATAAAATTTATACTGGAAAAGACTTGATTTTGTTTTAAACAAGTTTCAGCAAAATAAAACTGAAAGCAGGGGAAATAGAAATGTGAGCACTTGGAAAATTTTTCTGGGTATCAGACCAGCTTAATTATTTTGTTGCATAAAGTACTTTTTCTCTCCTTTCCCTTTGACTTGACTTGGCTAAAACTGAATTTTTCCCCTATTTTTAAAAATGTTTTGTAAATTATACCAGTACTATGTGAGTATACTGTCATTGTGATATATTTAGATCTAGATTGTATAAACAAAATTTAAAAATCATTCTTCCCTTCACTTCTTTCTCCAGAGGTAACCAAACACTGTTATCTCTTTGGTATATATCTCTCTAGATATGTTTGCACTGCTTTACAAGTTATGTGTATACAAAAATAATTTTTTAAAAAATTTTAATGGCCGCACCCATGGCATATGGAAGTTCCCAGGCTAGAGCAAAAATAAATATTGGTGTGTGGGTATTTGATGTTATTCTCTCTTTAGTTTATTTATTTAAAAATGTCTAAGTCTTTAATATCTTTCCATGTAAGTATATAGGATAAAAATATTTGCTGGGTAAAAACAGAGGTTTCTAAATATACTTACTGGCTATATACCATTGGAATAATGGAGGATAGAAGGATGGGAAATATAAGGTACAGGTGTGTTTATTCTCAAAAATCTCATGGTCTAGTAGAAATGAAGCATATACTAATTATAATACAGTGAAGTAAGTGTTCTAATAGATATAGGTACCAGGTGCTGTTTGAGCACAAAGGAAAGGGCATTACACTATTTGATAAAAAGAGGTGAATGTATCAGGGAGTGCTTAGAGATCGTGAAAGGGATTTTGGATCAGTTTCTAAGGATAATATTTTTCAAGTCAACTGTGTCCAGAATGATTAAGTAATTCACTGGATTCACTCTTCTCTGTCTTTTGTGAAGTTCATATCATCCCTTGCTGGAAATCAATCTTTCTGGCTGATTGAATAATAAAGCAAAATCTTTATCATGTATGATTATCTTTAAGAATTTTGACAGCTTTAAATAGTGTATAAAATTAGTTAAAATTTTTGTTATTTTATCATGGAGAGAATTATGTGAATGCATTTTTTTCCCTTTTTTAGGGAGGTGGTTGACTCAATGGTTCAGCATTTTAAAGTAACTATATTTGGGGACCGTAGACCAGTTTATGATGGAAAAAGAAGCCTTTACACAGCCAATCCACTTCCTGTGGCAACTACTGGGGTAAGATGCATTCCTTTATCAGAAAGCCATGCTTTTGAATGTCTTTTAAATGCATTTATTACCATTTTATCATAGTCTGTATCATTTATTTGTTTTAACTTTTTTTTGAAATAATTTCAAACTTAAAAGTTGTAAGAATCATGCAGTGAATTCATATATACCCAGATTCACCAGTTTTCTTAAAGTTTGCCACATTCGTTTATCATTTTCTTCCTTTTCTCTTTTGCTCTCTATCTATAGAGACAGCTATATAGAGAGAAACACATACATGCTTATTTTTTCCTGAATCATTCAAGAGCAGGTTGCCTATATTATGCTCTTTAATGTGTGTTTCCTAAGAACAGAATAAAAACCATAGAGTTATCAACTTCCCTTTTTTGTCTAATCTGGAGATCCCGTCGTGGCTCAGTGGTTAACAAATCCAACTAGGAACCATGGGTTGCTGGTTTGATCCCTGGCCTTGCTCAGTGGGTTAAGGATCCTGAGTTGCTGTGGCCGTGGCGTAGGCTGGCAGCTATAGCTCCGATTAGATCCCTAGCCTAGGAACCTCCATATGCCGTGGGTGTGGCCCTAGAAAACACAAAATATATATGTATTTTTGTCTAATCTGTCCCTATTCATTTTGTCATTTGTTCCAATGATGTCCTTTAGCATTTTTTCCCTTTTAGTACAGAATCCAATCCAGGTTCCTGAATGTCTTTAGATATCATGTCTTCTTAGTGTTCTTTATTCTGGAATAATTGCTCAGCCTTTTTTTTTTTAAATATGGTTAACACGGTTGAAGGTTATAGGCAAGTTATTTTGTAGGATGTCCCTCTGGGTTTTTCTGGCACTTCATCTTACTAGGTTCTGTTTAAGCATTTTTGGCAGAAATACTACACAAGGGTTCTTTCTTTTTTTTGCAGCATGTGGAAGTTCCCAGGCTAGGGGTTGAATCAGAGCTGCAGCTGCCAGTATATGCCACAGCCACAGCGACGTGGGATCTGAGCCACATCTGCAACCTACACCACAGTTCATGGCAATGCCAGATCCTTAACCTGCTGAACAAGGCCAGGGATCGAAACTGCGTCCTCATGGATTCTAGTCAGGTTCATTACTGCTGAGCCACAATGGGAACTCCCTTTCCTTTTTAAAAAAAAAAAATTTATTATAGTTGATTTACAATGTTCTGTAAGTTTCTGCTGTACAGCAAAGTGACCCAGTTTTATATGTGTATGTGTATGCATACACATTCTTTTTCTCATATTCTGTTCTATTGTGTTCTATCACAAGTGATTGGATATAGTTTCCTGTGCTATACAGTAGGACCTCATTGCATATCCATTCTAAATGTAATAGTTTGCATCTACTAACCCCAAACTCTCGGGCCATCCAACTCCCTCCCACCTCCCTCTTGGCAGCTGCATGTCTGCTCTCCAAGTCTGAGTCTGTTTCTGTTCTGTAGATAGGTTCATCTGTGCTTTATTTTAGATTCCACATATAAGTGATTTCATATAGCATTTGTCTTTCTCTTTCTGACTTAGCTTCACTTAAGTTCTATCCATGTTGCTGCAAATGGCATTATTATTTTTTTGTCTTTTGCCATTTCTTGGGTGGGCTGCTCCTGCGGCATGTGGAGGTTCCTGGACTAGGGGTCGAATTAGAGCTGTAGCCGCTGGCCTATGCCAGAGCCACAGCAACGTCTGCGACCTACACCACAGCTCACAGCAACGCCAGATCCTTAACCCACTGAGCAAGGCCAGGGATTGAACCCTCAACCTCTTGGTTCCTAGTTAGATTCATTTCTGCTGCGCCACGATGGAAACTTGTGACTAGTATTTTTTTTTTTTATGGCTGAGTAGTATTCCATAATATATATGTGCCACATCTTCTTAATCCATTCATCTGTCAGTGGACATTTACGTTGTTTCCATGTCTTGGCTGTTGTGAATAGTGCTGCAGTGAACATAGGGATGCATGTATCTTTTTGAATGCAAGTCATGACTGTATATAGTGCCCAGGAATAGGATTGCTGGATCATATGGTAGTTCTATATTTAGTTTTCTAAGGAACCTCCATACTGTTTTCCATAGTGGTTGTTGTACCAATTTACATTCCCACCAGCAGTGTAGGAGGGTTCCCTTTTCTCTGCACCCTCTCCAGCATTTATTTGTAGACTTGTTAATGATGGCCATTCTGACCAGTATAAGGTGGTACCTCATTGTAGTTTGATTTGCATTTCTCTAATAATTGGTGATGTTGAGCATTTTTTCATGTGCCTGTTGGCCATCTGTGTGTCTTCCTTGGAGAAGTGTATATTTAGGTCTTCTGTCCATTTTTCAGTTGGGTTGTTTTTTTTTTTTTTCTTGTTTAGTTGTATGAGTCGTTTGTATATTTTGGAAATTAAGCCCTTGTTGGTTGCATCATTTGTGGCTGTTTTCTTCCATTTCGTAAGGTTATCTTTTCAATTTTTTGTATGGTTTCCTGTGCTGTGCAAAAGCTTGTCAGTTTGATTAGGTCCCATTGCTTTATTTTTGTTTTTATTTCTATTGCCTTGGGAGACTGAAGAGCTTCTTTCCTTAATAGTGCATAATATCAGAAGGCACATAATATGTATTTGTTCCATTAATGGTGATGTTAATTTTGGTCCCTTGGTTAAGTTGGTATCTGACAGGTTTTTCCTGTTAATTCTTTTTTCTTTTGTGAGAAGGTAGTTCTTTTTTTGATTGTGGCAAAATGCACATAGTATAAAAATTATCCTCTGAGCCATTTTTAAGGTGTAGTTCAGTGACATTAAATACATTCACGACCATGATCACCATCTAGCACCATCTCGTAAAACTGAAACTGTTCCATTAAACACTTAATTCCCCATTTCCCCCCGCCTCAGTTCCTGGCAACCACCATTCTCCTTTCTGTTTCTGTTAATTTGATCTCTCTCAGTACTTCATATAAGTGGAATCATACAGTATTTGTCTTTTGTGATTGGCTTATTTCACTTATCATAGTATTCTCAAGGTTTATCCATGTTGCATGTGTCAGAATTTCCGGAATTCCCGTGGTGGCGCAGTGGTTCACGAATCCGACTAGGAACCATGAGGTGGCGGGTTCGGTCCCTGCCCTTGCTCAGTGGGTTAATGATCCGGCGTTGCCGTGAGCTGTGGTGTAGGTTGCAGACACGGCTCGGATCCTGCGTTGCTGTGGCTCTGGCATAGGCTGGTGGCTACAGCTCCTATTAGACCCCTAGCCTGGGAACCTCCATATGCCGCGGGAGCAGCCCAAGAAATGCCCAAAAAAAAAAAAAAAAAGAATTTCCTATCTTTTTAAGGCTGAATAGTATTCCATTGTATGTATATATGACATTTTAATTATCCATTGATCTGTTGTTGGACACTTGAATTGCTTCCACAATCGCACATGGATTACTCTAGGGACCTCGTATAAGTAGAGCCATACCTTATTTGTCCTTTTGTGACTCATTTATTTTACTTAGCATAATGTCCTCAAAATTCATCTATATTGTCACATGTGTCAGAATTGCCTTCCTTTTTAAGGCTGAATAATGTACCTTTGAATTTATTTACCACATTTTGTTTTTCCATTCATCCACTGGTGGACACCTTTTGGCTATTGGCAGATAGTGCTGCTATGAACATGCGTGTATAAATATCTCTTCTAATGCTTGCTTTCAGTTCTTTTCTGTATATGCCAAGAAGTGGAGTTGCTGGATCATATAAATGATAATTCTATTTTTAGTGTTTTGGAAAACCACTATACTGTTTCTTGTGATGACTGTATCATTTTACATTCTCACTAGCAGTGCACAAGAGTTCCAAATACTCCACACCCTTGCTAGTATTTGTCGTTTTCTGGTTTTTGATAGTTATCATTGAGACGGTTGTGAGATAATATCTCATTCTGGTTTTGGTTTGCCTTTACCTAATGATTATTGATGTTAAGCATATTTTCATGTGCTTAAGGGCCTTTTATGTATCTTCTTTGGAGATGTGTATTTAACTCCTTTGCCTTTTTTTTTTTTTTTTTTAGGGGCACACCTTTAAAAATGTTCCCAGGCTAGGGGTCGAATTGGAACTGTAGATGCTGGCCTACACCACAGCCACAGCAATGTCAATCTGAGCCATGTCTGCGACCTATGCCATAGCTCATGGCAATGCTGTATCCTTAACCCACTGAGCAAGGCCAGGGATCAAACCTGCATCCTCATGGATACTAGTCAGATTCGTTTCCGCTGAACCACAACAGGAGCTCCCTTTGCCCATTTTTTAATTGCATTGTTTGGTTTTTGTTGTTGTTGAGTCTTATGAATTCTTTATATACTCTAATCAGATATATGTTTTGAAATATTTCCTCACATTACATAGGTTGCCTTTTCACTTTGTTGATGGTATCCTTTGATGCACCAAAGTTTTTAGTTTTTGTATGGGAGGTACTTTAAAGGATCATATTTCTCATTAGACTTTTTTGGTAATTGATGATTCTTGCTTGGAAGGATTATTACTGTGTTGCAATGGTAATTTTTCTAATTCTGTCATTCCTTCTACAGTAATAAATTGGTATTCTTTTGTAAGGGAGAACATTTTCTTCTCTCCTATTTATTTATCCTTATCTATTTGCCCAAATTGTCCCAAATTTGACCTATGGGAGCCACACTGGGTTGGTTCCTGTGTCCTTTTAACATGACACATCTTTATTTTTATTTATTTGTTTTGAGTACTCCCTTACTTTTGGATACAAGATGTTCCAGGTTCATCTTATGTTTTTCCTGTTGCAGTCCTAAAACTAGCCATATTTCAAAGGTGTGCTGGTTTCTTTTGGTTAGGGAATATAATTTAGAAACCAAAATCTGGGTGTGCTCATTGCTACTGGGGTGTATGTGCTTCTAAGCCCTTTCGATGAACAGAGGTAGAAAATAAAGATACATACATACATAAAACAGATAAAAAATAAATATTGCATTCATATAATTAATCTTTGTATCCTGCAGGTACTGCTTATTGTATGCAGTATATAATATGTTTGTTGGAAATCATGAATTCAAACTGATTCTTCCAGTTCCAAGCTATCCCCACAAGGATTCTTCCTTTACTCTCTTCATTGCCTTTTTTTTTTTCTCTTTCTTTTTATAGCTGCACCTGTGGGATATGGAAGTTCCCAGGCTAGGGGTCAAATCAGAGCTGCATCTGTGGCCTGCACCACAGCAACACTGGATCCAAGCCACATCTTTGACCTCTTGCAGCTTGTGGCAGTGCCAGATCCTTAAGCCACTGGCAAGGCCAGGGATCGAACCTTTATCCTCATGGATAGGATATTATGTCAGGTTCTTAAACTGCTGAGCCACAGCAGGAACTCCCTTTAATGCATATTTGTACCTTCTTTCTTCTTTAAACCCTTGACTCCCCAAAATGTCACCACTTACTTATTTGTTCAGTCATACAGTATGTGTAAGATAGGTGGGGTTTTTGTTTTTGTTTTTTATTAAGGCTGAATTGTGACATATGGAAGTTCCTGGGCTAGGGATCAGATTGGAGCTGCAACTGCAGGCCTACACCATAGCTTGCAGCAACACCAGATCCTTAACCCACTGAGTGAGGCGAGAAATTGAACCCACATTCTCACAGTGTAGCAGGTTCTTAACCCACTGAGTCACAACAAAAACTCCCTAAAATAGTTTCTGAATTGCTCTACTGTATCACTACAGAAAACAAACCTAGTAGTAAGAATTTAAGGTTTTATTTTGTTTGCAATTCTTCCCCATGCACCCCTTCCTCCACACCCCTGAGAGTATAGTCAATATATTATATTCAGGAGATATCTGCATTTGAGTTTCCTTTTTTTAATATTATTTCAATCTGGCTATATTATTTGAAATGCATTTGGTTTTATTTGATTTGTCTTAGTTTTTCCTTCCATCTTTGTTGGCCTTATTTTTTAAATGTTATAGAACTTAATTTAACATGCTTCCAAAAGTCAAAACTATACCGAAAAACAATTCTCAGAATTGTTAAGCCTTATTTTATTTCTTCCAATGTGTTCCTTCATATCCTTTAAAAGTAACCATTTTTTTGTTTGATTCATGCTTCCTATGTTTCTTTTTATAAAAATAAGCCGATATATGAATATTTTTCCATTTTCCCCTTTCTCACACAAAAGATGACATACTGTTTGTAATCATCTGTACTTACTTTTTTCACATAACAGTATAGCTTAGAAATTATTCCATAGCATTCTAACAGATCTTCCTCATCCTTTTTTTATAGCTGCCTAAATGTTTGAGCATTTAGGTCATTTCCAATATTTTGCAGTGACAAAGAACACTGGTATAAATAACCTATTTAAATTTTAGTCTGTTGATTTGATATTGAGATTTGTTTTATATTTTCTTTGTTTTCTCTTTAAATATTTTATAAGGTAAACTTAATAGTATTTATCTTTTTATTATAGTTTTAACTTTGTTATTTTATTTTTTATATTATGATTTTTTTTTTTATTATAGCTAGTTTACAGTATTTATCTTTTAAAATTTAAGTGAGTTGACTCTTTTCCCATCAACAGGTAGATTTAGATGTTACTTTGCCTGGGGAAGGTGGAAAAGATCGACCTTTCAAGGTGTCAATCAAATTTGTCTCTCGGGTGAGTTGGCACCTACTACATGAAGTACTGACAGGACGGACCTTGCCTGAGCCACTGGAATTAGACAAGCCAATCAGCACTAATCCTGTGCATGCTGTTGATGTGGTGCTACGACATCTGCCCTCCATGAAGTGGGTGCTTCTGGCTTTTTTTTCCTCTTTAGATTTTAAATATGACGGCTTTCTTCCCCAAAGTGAACTGTGCAGTCTTCCTTTGCTTAACCCTCAGATGTATATTTTATTTCTTTTGAAGAATAGTATGAATACAAGTTCATTGACAGAAATAAATTACAGTTCTCTGACTTGTGAAATAAATAATGAGTGCACATTATTAGCGTAGCTATTCTAATGGATATTTTTCAGAAAAAAAGTCTTAACCCTTTTTCTTAGGAGCTATGAACATAAGTAACTGATACATTTTAAGTTTTAGTATTTTAGTTAAATCACCTTGTCTTAAAGGTAACTTTGTTTATATAGTAGTATCAAATTGTGTTGAAATTATTACCCTCTTAATCACACTAGCCACTCATGTGTATGTAATATATATGTAAGATCAGTGTGTCTTATTTAAAAATGTGTCTTTTTTTTTTTTTGTCTTTTTGCTATTTCTTTGGGCCGCTCCGCGGCATATGGAGGTTCCCAGGCTAGGGGTCTAATCGGAGCTGTAGCCACCGGCCTACGCCAAAGCCACAGCAACGCGGGATCCGAACCGTGTCTGCAACGTACACCACAGCTCACGGCAACGCCGGATCGTTAACCCACTGAGCAAGGGCATGGACCGAACCCGCCACCTCATGGTTCCTAGTCGGATTCGTTAACCACTGCGCCATGACGGGAACTCCCAAAAAATGTGTCTTATTTTTATATACACATTTATGGAAGTAGCTTTTTGATCAATATTTATTTAGCATTTTCTAAGATTGGAATTATTTTTTAAAACTTTTTAATAAGATTTTTCTTGTTCGAACTAATGTTAGTTTTAAGAATAGAGAATTTCAGTGAAGGATGCTGTTTTTTCATTTTGAGTGGCTACTTTTTGCTTTACAAATTTGGAAAGTGTTTAGGTTCATATACTCGTTATGTTAGGCATTATTAAGGATAAGTTAAGATTATACACTCTTGACTAGGATTTCTCTGTGAATACAGCTGTAAGTATATGTGCAATAGCTTAACTGTATTAATCAAGTGTTCTTGTTGAACCTGTCATCTTTGACACCTGTGTTTAGTCCAGTATCACTTTTTGTCATTGTTGGTTATTTATCAATAGATTTTTAAATACTTTCTTTAAAAAAGATTATATATTCTAAACTCACCTGTTCTACAGATTACTCAATGGGAAAAAAAGGATTGAACATGCCATTTTAATTTTTGTAGATATACGCCTGTGGGGCGTTCCTTTTTCTCAGCTCCAGAAGGATATGACCACCCTCTAGGAGGGGGCAGGGAAGTTTGGTTTGGATTCCATCAGTCTGTTCGGCCTGCCATGTGGAAAATGATGCTTAATATTGATGGTAAGGGAATTAAGACCATATTCTATGTTGGGTAGTTGATTTCTATATGGACTCTGTGTGTGTGGGGGGGTGTGGTTTATATATAATTTTGTGCATTGGTCTCTTGAATTAATATTTGGACATATATTAAGACAAACTGGTAAAAACTTTTATTTTTTATTGCATTTCATTTGGAAAGCCTTTCTATAGAGCTTGTCCTGGGATGATACTAAACATGAAGTAAACACGTGAAAGCAAGTAGTAAAGCCTTGACATGATCATCTGAGCAATTATAACTCATTATTGTCCTTGACTGTAAGTTGGTATTTCATTATGAAATGCATTTTTTTGTTGTCATCCCATGGCACATGGAGTTCCCAGGCCAGTGATCAGATCCAAGCTGCAGTCGAGACATAAGCCGTAACTGTGGCAGCACTGGATCCTTAACCCATTCTTCCAGGCCAGGGATTGAACCTGCGTACCAGCACACCCAAGACACTGCTGATCCCATTGTGCCACAGCAGGAACCCCTGAAATATGTTTTTTTTTTTTTTGCCATTTCTTGGGCCGCTCCAGCGGCATATGGAGGTTCCCAGGCTAGGGGTTGAATCGGAGCTGTAGCCACTGGCCTATGCCAGAGCCACAGCAACGCGGGATCCGAGCCGCGTCTGCAACCTACACCACAGCTCACGGCAACGCCAGATCGTTAACCCACTGAGCAAGGGCAGGGACCGAACCCGCAACCTCATGGTTCCTAGTCGGATTCGTTAACCACTGCGCCACGACGGGAACTCCTAAAATACGTATTTTAAAGGAAGAGTAGTCTGTTGGTTTTGTTGACCCTAAGATTATGCCTACTACTGATGCTAAATATGGTGCTAATTGCATTCTTATTTGTAGTTTTTTTTTAATAATATTTTTGAGCATATGTAAGAGAGAATAGTGTGAAACCTACATAGCCATTATTCAAATTGTCAGGATTTTTCTGCCTTTGCTTAAACTATCTATACATTTCTTCCTCTATTGTAGTATATTTAAGTCAGATTCCAGACAGCTTGTTATTTGGTCCCTACTACAGTATGCACCTCTAAAAATGTGGATTTTTCTTGTACAGGTACAATGCCATTACCGTATGTAAGAAAATTTAATCATTTATTTGTAGCCTCCAATTCCTGTCCATAATCAGATTTCCCTGATTGTCTCAATATGTCTTTCTATAGTTGGCTCTAGTCAGGATCCAAACAAGGTCCATACATCATATTTGGCTGTGATGCCTTTTTTAAATGTAATAGTCCCATTTCTTTCCCTCTTGTTTGGTTTTGTGTTTTTCCTTTTTTTATGCCACTAACTTGTTATAGAAACTTTCACTTTCCTGTAGAATACCCAAAAATCTGTATTTATCTTGTCTTCGTATGGTGTTGTTACCTTGTTCCTCTCTCCCCTGTATTTCCTGAAAATGAAAGTTGGCCTTAGAAGCTTGATTCAATTCTGATTTATAAGTGCTCCATATTATATCATATTAGGAGGCACACAGTGTATAGTGCTCCCAACTTAGTGCTACTGAGCTTATCAGTATGTTCAGTATCAGTAGGACTGATCATCCCTCTCCATTGTAAATTTCCCAATCAGACTTTCAATTACTAATATTCCATTCATTGATCATTGTTATATCATTTATTTCACTAGAGGTTACCAACTGGTAATTTTTCTAATATTTTTATTTCTTTGCTTTAAGATGGAATTCTTATGTGGAAAATCATATTGTCCTATTGATAATTCATTGTCTTTCATTGCTTTCTGGCACAGCAGAATGTTCCAGATTCATCTTTTTTTTTTTTCTTTTTAGGGCTGTATCCATGGCATATGGAAGTTCCCAGGCTAGGGGTCTAACTGGAGCTACTGCCTCCAGCCAGTGCCACAGTCATAGCAGTGCCAGATCAGAGCCACATCTACAACCTACACCACAGCTCATGGCAATGCCATGGATTTTAACCCACTGAGCAAGGCCACGGATTGAACCCGCATCCTCATGGATCCTAATCGGGTTTGTTAACCACTGAGCCATGAAGGGAATTCCTACTAGGGGTATTTTTAATTATTTGTCATATCAGTACATCATTTCATATATATGTGGATGTATTTTTAGAATACATTACAAGAGGTGAGATTGATGGGTCAAAGGCAGATGTATTTGTAATTTTTATTGTTATTGCCAGATTGCCCTCAATCAATTTCATTTTCATGTTTCATAATAAACATTTTGTATCAGTAAATGAAACTACCTCTTCCCCTATTCCTTTGCCACTAGCAATAACAAACTCTAGATTTTTGTCAGTCAAATTTGCAAGAGTTTCCTTATGTACTATTATTTTGCATTTGGTCATCTTGTCACATGTATAGAGGCAATTTTATTTCTTTTTTTTAATTAACTCTATGTCATTTGCTCCTTTTTTTCTATCAGATTTTTGTTCTTTTTTACTGAGAGAACTTTTTAAATTAAGGAAATTAGCCCTTTGTGATATGGATTGTAGATATTATCTGCAGGTTGTTACTTGTCTTTTGACCTTTGGTATGGTCTTGTTTTTGTTTTTTTGTCATATAGGAATTTGTCTTTTAGTTGGTACGGGTGTTTATCAGTCAGTCCTTTATTTTATAACTTTTAATATCTAACAGGGCTAGTCTCATTTTTCTCTTCAGGATTTTCTAGGCCATTCTTACTTACCATAAGCTTTAGAAACACCTTGTCTAGATCCAGTGGGTGTGGAAGGATGGGCTCTTATTTTTATTGTGATCTCATTATATTTTTAAATCAAGTTACTGAGTCTTTCGATATTGAGTCTTTCTGTCAAGAAAATACTATGCCTTTCCATTTGTTCAGGATTACTTTTGTTTCCTTCAGGAGTGTTTTAAAGTTTTCTTCACATAAAATTTGCACACTTCTTAATTGTCATTCTTGGATATTTTCTATTTTTTTCTTTTAAATGGTTTTATAGATTCTATTTGGTTATTTTTTATGTACACGTAGGCTTTCAGTGTCTATGTAGTAACTTTTTTCTTTCTGCCTTAATTGAATTCCATTAGCTTTTCAAATGTTTTCTTTGGAGTTTCTAGGATATAATCATTTCATCTACAGATAGTGATAGGTTTACCTCTTCCTTAGAATATTTATACCTGTAATTATTTTAATCAGATTATATTGACCAATTAGAAAAGAGTGTTAGGTATTAGTGAGCAGTGGCCAACCTCTTTTTATTCCTTATTTTAGAAGGAATGCTTCCAGCGTATCTGCATTAAATATGATGCATACATGTATGTATATTTAGTAGCATCTGTTGTTTCCTTTGGGGTTTTTTTTTTTTTTGGTGTTGAAGACCCATTTAATGTGGACACTCAAGGCCTAGGCAGAGTGGGGACCATCCAGGAGTTGGGCAGGCAGGCGAGGTGAGCAGGTTGCAGGCCCACACCTGGTCCCAGGAGGGGATGCCGGTAGGCAGGGCTGGCCCAGGCATGCCAAGCGAAGTACCAGAAGGGTAGCCTAGGCAGGCAGACCCACCAGGAGATCTGTAGGCCAGTCCTTGAGAAGGTCCCTAAGCCAGGTGGTGAGTAATCAGGCCAGAAGGAGGCAGGGTTGGGGCCTGGCTGGGGGCTCCTAGAGCCTAGGGTCTGGCATCGCTAGGGGCTTCCCCGAGCTGCTGCTGGAACTTAAGGCACATCTGCCGTATGGATTCAGGCAGCTCCTGGAGATGGGCATGGAGGTGTCATTATTTTCCAGGTGGTCCAGGAAGGAGTTGATCTGATCCAACATGGAGTTGATGGCATAATATTCTGCTTCCCTGAAGCTGTTCTCTCCTTCTGCACCAGTCTCCACCAGCATGCCTAGATCCCGGTTAGGGCCCAAGACTGTGGGCTCGGGTGCTTCAAGGACTATATGATATGGTTGTCGGGAATGGTCATGCAGCCATCCAGCACAGGGCAGAAGGTGGAGGCGGTGGATGGAACTTGGCTGTTGGTTCTTATTTTCTTAAGTACTTCTATTTTTTTGGCCATGCTTGCTGCTGGCGGAAATTCCAGGGCCTGAGATTGAACCTGCACCACAGCAATGACCCAAGCCACAGCAGTGACAATGCCAGGTCTTTAATTGAGCCCCAGAGGAACTCCCAATACTTTACTTTTTTTTTTTAAGGGCTGCACCCTCGGCATATAGAGGTTCCCAGGCTAGGGGTTGAATTAGAACTGTAGCCACTGGCCTACACCACAGCCATAGCAACGTGGGATCCAAGCCGCATCTGCAACCTATACCACAGCTCACGGTAACGCCGGATCCTTGACCCACTGACCAAGGCCAGGGATCAAACCTGCAACCTCATGGTTCCTAGTCGAATTCGTTTCCTCTGTGCTATGACAGGAACTCCCCAACAGCTTTTATAAATAGTGTTGATTATCAGCTCTTTTAAGATTTGGTAGAGCAAAGGACATAAAGAGTTAATAAAAAAAGAAATAAGATGGCCCTTAAACATGTGAAAAGATGACCAAATGCAAATTTTGGTAAAATCTTGTAGCCTGGTGTGTTTTGTTTTGTTTGGTGGGTATCTCTTTTAAAACTTACATTTATTTTATGAAAATCAGTCTGTTTAGGCTCTTGAGGTTCCATTTTGGTAGGTTATATCTTACTACAAAATTATTTATTTTATCTGTATCTAATGTATTACAGAGTAGTTTCTTATTTTTTTTAATTTTGTCTATTTCTGTGGTTTACTCACATTTATTTATTTATTTATTTATTATATTTGTGCTTTGTCCTTTTTTACTCTTTATTACACCCCACCAAAGAAATTCTGAAATTTTTTCTTAGTTCTCTGCTTTCTGTTTCCTAAGTCCTTAATTTCTGTTTTTAACTTTATAAAATTTTTTCCTTTATTTTTCTTCAGTTAATTTAGCTGGTTTTGAACTGCATTAGTAACTAATTTACTTTTCATTCTTTTTATTGAAAAAAGTATTTATAACAATTTTTTATCACTGTTTAGCTATGTTCCCAAGCATCTTATTTTTTATTAAAGCATAGTTGATTTACATTGTGCCAATTTCTGTTGTACAGCAAAGAGATTCAGTCATACATATGTATATGTACATTCTTTTTTTTTTAATAACCAAGTCTTCTAATATGTAGTTTTTTTGTTTTTCTTTTGTATGTTTAGGGCTGCACCTGTGGCATATGGAGGTTCTCAGGCTAGGGGTCTAATCGGAGCTGGAGCTGCCGGCCTATGCCAGGGCCACAGCAACACCAGATCTGAGCCGTATCTGTCACCTACACCACAGCTCACGGCAACACCTTATCCTTTAACCCACTGAGCAAGGCCAGGGATCGAACCCGAAACGTCATGGTTCCTAGTCAGATTCGTTTCCGCTGCACCACAACAGGAACTCCTAGTGTTTCACTATATTGTTTTCTCCAAACACCACACATTTCATTTATATTTCCCCCATTATCCTAATGTTGTTTGAGGGACTTTTTTAATTTTCAGATTAAAGATCTTTTTATTTTCTTGTGTTATAAATTTCTAGTTTCACTGTGTTGTTAATCAGAAAATGTGGTTTATATTTCTGCTTTTTAAATTTTTGAGGTTTTTTTTGGCAACCTAATATATAGTCAGTTTTTATAAAAGTTCAGTAGCAGTTTGAAAATAAGATATTTTCAGTTTTTGGAGTTCCCACTCTGGTACAGTGGGTTGAGAACCTGACTGCAGCATCTCAAGTTGCTTCAGAGGTGCTGGTTCAATCCCCAGCCTGGTGCAGTGGGTTAAAGGATCCAATATAGGCTGCACCTGGCCCAGATTCAGTCCCTGGCCTGGGAGCTTCCATATGCCACAGGTGTGGCCATAAACACAAATAAATAATTAATTTAAAGAAGAAAACAGTGTTTAAAAAAAGATACATTCTGTTTTAGGGGTAGAGTTAAATGAATATCTATCAGCACTTCCATTTTGGTTGTGTTGTTTAGATTATTTATTTCCTTATTTATTTTTGTTTACTTGTCTCAGAATGGTGGGAGAAATAAATTTCTATTATGTTTCTATTACTCCTTATATTTCCACTCTCTTAATATTGCTGCTGTGTTATTGGGAGCATATGTATACCTATCTGTGTTATTCGTTGTGAATTATACTCTTTACAATGATAAAGTGATTTTTTTTTTTTGTATTTTTGGGCCAAAAGTTTACAGTTGTCTAAAAAAAGATTACAATCAATGTGGTCTATTTTCTGTGCTTTTTAAATGCTAGTTCTGATATTAGGAAGATTTTTTTTTCCACACCAATGATTACCTGTATACCTTCATACAACACTCATCTTTCTCTCTATATAAACTAGTATCTCTTGGACGTTCCCTTGTAGCATAGCAGGTTAAGGATCTGGCATTGCCGCAGCTGTGGTGCAGGTCACATCTATGGTATAGGTTCAGTCCCTGGCCTGAGAACTTCCACATGCCATGGGTGTGGCCAAAAAATAAAATAATAAAGTAACATCTTTTGTTTTCCTTAATAAATAACATTTATATTACCTTTATTCTTGTCCTTCTCTTTTTTCCTCCCTCTCCTTTATTAAGTAATTTTACCCAGTATAGCATTATTTCATTGTTCTTTATAATTTTGCTTAAATTTATTCTACTTTCGACTTTGACTCCTATCACTGTAAAGCGCAATCAGTGTTAGTTCTACTTTTTATGATTCTTCTGTCATTCTATTACTATTCCTTGTTTTTTGAGCATCTAACAGTTATGTTCCATCTGTCACCTGTGTGTCCACTTGTTTTCATCTTAAATTTCCAATTATATGTATTGGTGTCTAACTGTAAGTCCTTTTGCTGAAATTTTTCCTGTCATCTGTCACTTCAGGAAGGGCTCATATGAGTAAGAGCTGAATTTTTGCATATTTAAAACTATTTGTCTATAGCGTTATTCCTGAAGGACTGCTTGGCTAGACATAAAATGACTTGACTCACACTTTCTTGAATTTCTTATAGGTATTTTTCCACTGTCCTCTGACAGTGAATGTTCAGTAGACAAGTATGACATCAATTTGATTTTTTTTTTTCCCTTAGATGGGACCTGCTTTTTTGTCTGGTTGCTGAAAATGTATTTTACAATTATTTTGCTAGATTTTTTTCTCAGTGTTGACCATTTTCGGTCAATTTTATTTAAAACATGGGATTCCCTTTGAAAATGTAGGTTTGACTCTTTTATCTTTTTTTTAATCTGTCATTTTATTTTCTTTTTAAAAAATTTTACTCTGTTTGCTCCTTACTGTGCCTTCTATGGTATAATTTGTACCATTTGCTCACTGTGGTTTAGTTTTCATTTTTTGAATTAAAAAAATCTTTTTCTTCCATTTCTTTCATGAGTTCTGCAGTGCTTATTTCATTTTCTTCTCTTGACTGTCTCTTCCCTGAATTCTTAAACTTCTACTGTGATATCTTCATAGCTGCATTCAAGGAATTTTTTTTTTTTCTTTTTTTAAGGGCTGCCCCTGTGGCATATGGAGGTTCCCAGGCTAGGGGTCTTTTAGGCCTATGCCACAGCCACAGCAATGCCAAATCCAGGCTGCATCTGTGACCTACACCACAGCTCACGACAACGCTGGATCTTTAACCCACCAATCAAGGCCAGGGAGTGAACACGCAACCTCATGGCTCCTAGTTGGATTCATTTCCACTGCGCCACAACAGGAACGCCAAGGAATTTTAAATTCATGTTAAAAAGTAGTGTTATGATCATTATACAACTACACATGTGATAAATTCATTTGAGTAATAAAAAAATGAAAAAAAAGTAGTGTTATAATTTTTTAGCTACTTTGTGGTGATATTTTCTGTTGAGTTTTCTTTGTCAGGGATGCTGTGCTGCTTTTTTACATTTTTTTAATGGTATCTTTGCATGGATACTTACAACTATTCTTATTTGTATTTAAATGAGATGAGTTTTCCCAAACCACCTATTAGAAGAGACTGGAGTGGGAGAGGGAGGTGAGACAAGACATTAGGAGAAGGTAGTTTTTCCAGGTTTCTTTGCTCAAGCCCCCTGTCCTTTGTTGTTCTGATGGATTCTTCAAAATAAAGCTGCAACTTCTTTGCCTCTCATGTGTTTAAGAAGTTTCTGTTACCAGGTAGGATACAGCTATCAGAGACTATACCTTTTAAATTGCCTGCTCAAATGTTAACAGAGAATTTGTGCTATTATTCTGACTTCTCTGCCGGTTTGAAATTAGAAGAAAAATGCATGCCTTGGTTCTAAAAGAGTAGTCCTGTCTGAACTCTGTCTTTTCTAGTTCACCCTCCACTCACTCTCATGACACTTTCTACACCTCCTCTCTATTTCCTTCTGAGATTCTTACATTCAACCCCAGTTCTAAACATTGCAGATCCCACTCAGGATAGGACCCCTCTTTCTGGAGCAAAAATTTATTATCCCACCGGGCTTTCTTTCATACTTCATGTCTTTTTCCCTTGCATAGGTTTTACTAGTCCCAAGTACTTTGGGTCATATTTATGTACAATTTGGTATTTTTTAGGTTTTTATTGTATCCTAGGTTCCTTTTCTCTCTTTTACATTCTCTTTGTTGCTCTGTATTGAATTCTAAGAGGAAAAGCGGAAAATTTTGGAAATAAATTGCTGCTCTTTTCCCACTACTTAAAGTCCAGCTTTGGATATTATTTTAAAAATAATTTCTAAATAACTCATTGGTTAAAGAAATCATAAAGAAGAGTTTAAATATTTTGAACTGAAGGGTAATGAAAGTAGTACATACCAGAATTGGTATGATTAGTTAAAGCAATGCTTACAGAGAATCTCAAACCTTAAATGCCTGTTAGAAAAGAAGAAAAGTATCAATGACCTATGCATTCATCTTAATAAGTCAGAAAAATTAAATGCAGAGAAAAATAGAAGAAAATAAAAGTGAAAAATAGAAATTAATCAATAGAAAACAAATTTACCTCTATCCTGTAGATAGGAAGACTTAAAAGGTTTTTAAGAAGAATAGTGACATGATCGTATTTGTTTTCCAGAAAGAGACCTCTGGCAGCAGTGTGGAGAATAGATAGAGGAGAAAAAACTAATCTGAGAAGCCAGTTAGGAGGCTTTTTCAATCACTAGTTCAGGTAAGAGATGGTGATGGTGTAATGTGGGATGGTGAGGAAGGAACATATTACGAAGATTAAGTTGAAAAAACAGATTTAAGAACCATGTCCAGAAAAAAAACTTTGGGTATAGTTACTGGTACATGGAATTGATTGAAAATGAATAGATCAGAAGATTTACTAGGTTTTTGAAGAAAAAACATTTTTTAATAAAACTACAAACTTAGTGTGTTAGGTTCAACCAGAGAAGCAGAACCAGTAGCATCTTTATATAGAGAGATGGGCTTACACAGTTTTAGGGGCTAGCTAGTCAAGTCTGAAATCCTTAGGGTAGGCTCTCAAGAAGGGTAGGCTCAAATGCATGAGTATGGGCTGAAGCTGCTATCCATGGGTGGAATTTCTTCTTTCTCTTAGAGATACCTCAGCCCTGTTTTTAAGGCCTTCAACTGACCGAGGCCCACCCAGACTATTCAGAATATTCTCCTTAAAGTCAACAGATGATAGAATTTAATTACATCTATATAATACCTTTAGAACAATACCTAGATTAATGTTTACTTAAATAACCGACAACTAATAGCCTAGCTAAACAGATATATTAAAAATAAAAAAGGAGTTCTCGTGGTGGCTCAGTGGTTAACGAATCTGACTAGGAACCATGAGGTTGAGGGTTCGATCCCTGGCCTTGCTCCGTGGGTTAAGGATCCAGTGTTGCCGTGAGCTGTGGTGTAGGTTGCAGACGCAGCTCAGATCCCATGTTGCTGTGGCTCTGGCGTAGACTGGTGGCTTCAGCTCTGATTCGACCCCTAGCCTGGGAACCTCCATATGCCGCGGGAGCAGCTCAAGAAATGGCAAAAAAATAAAATAAAAAATAAAACCATACCTAGCCTATAAAATTCTCTGCTTATTCAGTCTTTGAAACAACCTTCATATTCCCAGACCTTCTAGTTCATTGATTGTGCTAGCTTTCAAGAAGGACATATTCAGAGTTGCTGTTTTGGCTGAGTGGTAACAAACCCGACTAGTATCCATGAGGATGCGGGTTCCATCCCTGGCCTCGCTCAGTAGGCTGAGGATCCAGTGTTTCTGTAAGATGTGGTGTAGGTCACAGATGTGGCTCAGATCTGGTATTGCTGTGGCTGTGGTATAGGCTGGCAGCTGCAGCTCTGATTTGACCCCTAGCCTGGGAACTTCCATATGCTGCAGTTGAGGCCCTAAAAAGCAAAAAAAAAAAATAAAAATAAAAAAAGACATACTTACTAGCATGCATTCAGAATAGTGACTCATTCATACCAGGTATGAATGATAATGCTGAATTTGGGAGGTAGGTCTGTTGTTGCTGATTAGCTGGCAGTAGAAATAGTACTTAGATTGAAAGCAGGGATGAGAAGAATAGCGCCATGAGAAATACTGGCATTTAAGGAAGGAAGAGGAACCAGAGAGCAACAAATCATCACAGGCAGTTTGAGAGCCAAAAGATGGTGTCAGGGAAGCCAAGGGAGGAAACATACTCAGAGAGTAAAGGATTTCACAGATAAGCAGTGGGAGCTTTTCCAGTAAAATTAAGAGTAAGACAAAGATGTCAGTACTATGATATTTAGTCACTCTTGTGTTTGCTAACTTCTGTTCTTCTTGCAGGTTTCAGTCTACATGTTACTTCCCTGAGAAGCAGTATTTGACACCTTTCTCCCCCCTTCCCTCCCCCATCCAGCCATCCCCCAAGTCTGAGTTAGATATTTCTTTCATGTATACCCCTAGCACAGTATACTTCCCCTGTAATACCATGTGTCATCTTGAATTATAAGTGTTTATTATTTTTTGTCTCCTATTAGAATGAAAACTCCATGAAGCTAGGGACTATCCATCTAATTTACCTGTGTATGTACCCTCAATGCCTGGCACAACTTTTGGTCATATTAAATAAAAAATGAATAAATAAAACCAAGAACAGGGAGGAAGAGCATCCAAATGAGCCTGGAAAGTTAGAAAAATATTTGTAGAAATAAATGATGTCTTAGCTGAGTTTTAACATATGATGAGATCAAGAGTTGGGATTGGGGAGTTCCCGTCATGGCGCAGTGGTTAACGAATCCAACTAGGAACCATGAAGTTGCGGGTTCGGTCCCTGCCCTTGCTCAGTGTGGGTTAACGATCCAGCGTTGCCGTGAGCTGTGGTGTAGGTTGCAGAATAGGCTCGGATCCTGCGTTGCTGTGGCTCTGGCGTAGGCTGGCGGCCACAGCTCCGATTGGACCCCTAGTCTGGGAACCTCCATATGCCGCAGGAGCGGCCCAAGAAATAGCAAAAAAAAAAAAAAAAGAGTTGGGATTAAAAAGGGGATACACAAGAATAAAAGATTTCTGAGTGGTCTCTAAAACTATTGAAAGATAAAAGTGAAAAATCTAAATGAAATATAGTAGCCTTATTGAGAAGAATCCACTTGATATCAGTTCTCCCAAAATTAATCTATAAATGCAATTTTAAGTAAAGTTCCAAAAGAGTATATAGTGAAACCTTTATCATAAGTCAATATTAAGATTTATGTGGAAAAATGAATGACTACGAAAAGTCAATATAACTGTAAAGAATAAAGGGGGAGGACTTGTCCTCCCTATTTTATTTTATTTATTTATTTTGTCTTTTTAGGGCCACACCCACAGCATATGGAGATTCCCTGGCTAGGGGTCCAATCGGAGCTGTAGCCACCAGCCTACAGCCACAGCCACAGCAACAATAGATCCGAGCCTCATCTGCAACCTACACCACAGCTCACGGCAATGCTGGATCCTTAACCCACTGAGCAAGGCTGTGGTTCAGACCCACAACCTCATGGTTGCTAGTCGGATTCATTTCCACTGCACCATGATGGGAACTCCTGCCTTCCCTATTTTAAAACTGTAGTACTTATACCACACTTTAACTGCAGGAACAGACAGATTAATGAAGCAAAATACAGAGCCTAGAAATAAGCTGAATGTGTGTGTGTACTTTGTTTATGTTAAGTTGGCATTTCAAGTCACTGAGGAAGGAGTGAAGTATTTCATAAATGATGTTATATAGTTGCTAACTGTATGAAGAAAAAATAATTAGACCCTCTTACATCATATCCCAAATTTATTTCTAGGTAGATCGTAATCTAAAATTTGAAAAGCAAGGAGTTCCCTGTGGTACAGTGGGTTAAGGATATGGCATTGTCACTGCAGCAGGTCAGGTCACTACAGTGGCTTGGGTCACTGCTGTGGCACAGGTTCAGTCCCTGGCCTGGGAACTTCCACCTGCCACGGGCATAGCCAATAAATACAATACAAAATAAAATACAGCAAACCTTCCAAAAAACTTGAAAAGCAGAACTTTGAAATTCAGAAAAAAAAATGAGAATAACATTAATCAAAATATAAAACATATATATCAGGAGTTCCCGTCATGGCGCAGTGGTTAACGAATCTGACTAGGAACCATGAGGTTGCGGGTTCGGTCCCTGCCCTTGCTCAGTGGGTTAACGATCCGGCGTTGCCGTGAGCTGTGGTGTAGGTTGCAGACGTGGCTCGGATCCCGCATTGCTGTGGCTCTGGCGTAGGCCGGTGGCTACAGCTCTGATTCAACCCCTAGCCTGGGAACCTCCATATGCCGCGGGAGCGGCCCAAGAAATAGCAACAACAACAACAACAAAAGACAAAAAAATATATATATATATATCAAAAAAGAAAACACTGATAAACTTGGCTACATCAAAATTTAAAACTGATTTGTATAAAAGACCCTGTCAACAATGTTAAAATGCTAGGAGAATATTTACAGCTCATATAATCGAGAGTTTTATGGAATATAAGATCAGTAGTAAAACAGGTAATTCACAAAAGAGAAAATCCAAATGGCCAATAAACACATGAAAATCAGATTCTCAAATTCATTAGTAATCAGGAATGAAATCAGTACCATTTCTACCATTTCACATCCATCAGATTTGTAAAAATTTAGAAGTCATATCAAATGTTGGTGAGAATAAAGTAAAAGGAACTCTCATGCACTGTTAGTAAGGGTATGATTTGATACAACTACTTTGGAGAGCAGTTTTCAATATCTAGAAAAGATGAAGTAAAGATGAAATTGAACATATCTTAAAACCCTTGATATACCATAGAGATATCTTACATATATGCCTGAAACAATATTTATAATTGCATAAAATTGGAAACAGCCTGCTTCCTGTAAATAGCAAAATAAATATTCAAATGAGTATATAAATTGTTATATTACGATGTGCAGTTAAATGAATGAACCAGATCTATATATATCTATATATATCAACATGGATTATTTTTGAAAACAGTGTTGGATGGGAGTTACCGTCATGGCTCAGTGGAATCGAATCTGACTAGCATCCATGAGGATGCATGTTCAATCCCTGCCCTTGCTCAGTGGGTTAAGAATCCAGAGTTGCTCTGAGTTGGGATGTAGGTCACAGACACAGCTTGGACCTGGCATTGCTGCAGCTGTGGCATAGGCCAGAGGCTACAACTCCGATTAGAGCCCTAGCCTGCAAACCTCCATATGCCACAGGTAAAGTCCTAAAAATCCAAAAAAGAAAAGAAGAGAGTGTTGGGAGGGTGAGCAATAGCAAAGGCTATGTTACTATTTATGAAAATTTAGAAAAATAAAAAGTATATATGGGATACATTACAAATGCAATAAAATTATCAAAACATAGATGGGACAAATACCAGTTTCAGGATAGTGGTTCCCTTTATGAAGAAAGAAGGAAGAGGAATGAAATAGATTGGGGTCGGGAAAAGAGACCTAAAAGACTGCATCTTTCAAGAAAAATGTGAAAGTTGAGTGTCCATTGTGGCTCAGTGGGTTAAGAACCCAACCAACCGTAGTCTCTGTGAGGATGTGCGCCTTGCTCAGTAGGTTAAGGATCTGGGCATTGCTGCAAGCTGCTGCGTAGGTCACAGATACTGCTCGTATCTGCTGTCACTGTGGCTGTGGCGTAGGTAGGCCTCCGCTGCTGCTCTGATTTGACCTCTAGCCTGGAAACTTCTATATGCAGCAGGTGCAGCCTTAAAAAGAAAAAAAGGAAAGAAAAATGTGAAAGTATGTGTATTTGTGTGAACACACTGTGTAGATAACTTCAGGTGCCATTGTGAAGCAAAATAATCAAGATAGTATTTTTTTAAAGACCTGTGGTATCTTCATGAAGTGAAATAAAGCCTAAAATTTAAAATGGGTTTATTTTTAAGTTGTCAATACTATGTAATGCTGCTATGAAAAATAATGAGGGAAAGTATTGCACCGATCACCATACTTGCTTATGTTTCCTTTTTCATTTGTGTGATTTTGATTTCGCAACCTTTGCACTTGGTGTATTATACTGAACAAAGCAGTCTTTATTGAATTTGAAATCAACCAAAGAAAATTGGTATTGAGCAATATGAGTACTACAAAGAAGTATTAAGTGCAATGGGACCATCTAACAAAGGGATCCATTCTAGTCTCGGTGTTTGAAGAACATTTTTCTGAGGAAGTGACAGGAGCTAGGTGAAATTTGTGGTGGAGATAAGCAATGGAAGAGTACTTTAAGAGAGCGAGCAATTTAATTCTAATTGTGTGACTTAATCTTGTTTTCAAAATGATTGTTTTCATGATATTTAATACCCTAACTCTCAACTATGTAATTAAACTTAATGAATTTTACCAGTCTAAGACATACACTTTTTTTCACATTTCGTCATCTCTGAAGTTAGGAGATATCTTGGAGTAGATGGTTTGTCACAGTTTAATTGACAGATTTCTCTTTTAGGATACATAAAATATCAATGTACCTTTTCATAATTGGCATTTTGGAGTCAATGAAATGCAGATTTTCTTTTCTTGCTTTTTAGGGCTGCACCTGCGGCATATGGAGGTTCCCAGGCTAGTAGTTGAATTGGAGCTGCAGCTGCCAGCCACAGCCATAGCCACAGCCACAGCCACAGCCACCCCATATCCCAGCCAATCTGCCATGTACACCACAGCTCACGGCAAAACCAGATATTTAACCTACTCAGTGGGGCCAGGGATTGAACTCGCGTCCTCATGGATATTAGGTTCTTTACCACTGAGCTACAACGGAACCTCCTGCAGAATATTTTTTTAGGTTAACCTCTTTCTAGACCTAACTCATTTGCAGCTTGCATTTTATTGTAATTATGCATTTTAAGAGTATCAGACTGAATCTGGTTTTTATTAGTTGTATCTCCCTAAAGATATTTTTGTTATCCACTTATGTACCAGGTAGAATGCTAAACGTTTTACATTAATTACAGCTTTCCCTCATTACCTGGGTTCCATGGATACCAAGGGCTGACTGTATTATGCCATTTTATGTAAAGGACTTGAGCATCCACTGATTTTTGATATCCATACGGAATCCTAGAACCACTCTCGCACAGATACCAAGGGACAGCTGTATCTCATATGAACTTTATCGCAGTTGTATGAGTTAGGCGATACCCCCAACCGAAGTTCAGAGAAAAAAATCTCTAAACTTTCTCTTTCTAAAGGTCATATAATCTAACTTTATATTTACATTACTATATATGTAATATAACCTAAAATATATTTAATATGCATATATTTAATATAACCATAGTTTATATTTAAATAATAGAAGTCAACTTTTCTGATTCCAAAGCTTATACCATTAATGTTCACAACTCTTTCTGTATCCTTTAAGAAGCAAGATTCCTGGCGGACACATCTCAGACCTGAGACATCTGAGTTGAGAAATGTTTTTTATTTTCATTTACTTTATTTACTTTCTTTGCTTTTCAGTAAAAAGTAGCTCTCTATAAAACATTCACTATCTCTTTTGCTGCTAGAAGAAAGTAGTCAGAATACATAAATCATTGTAAAATTTAGTAATTTTAATTTATTCTGCTTAATAGTCAAAGGTTCACACTGAATATGCTTCCTTTGCATATTTCTAGTAGGTAAGTTATTTATTTTTTTTGTCTTTTTAGGGTCGCACCCTCGGTATATGGAGGTTCCCAGGCTGGGGATCGAATTGGAGCTATAGCCACTGGCCTACACCACAGCCACAGCCACGCCAGATCTGAGTCATTTCTCTGACCTACACCACAGCTCATGGCAATGCCAGGGAACAAACCTGTGTCCTCATGGATACTAGTCAGATTTATTTCTGCTGAGCCACGATAGGAACTCCTCTAGTAGGTAATTTATCAATCACAACATTAGTGTTGCTTGCTTTGTATGTTTGTCTTAGGCTCAGGTGTAAGATCCTTAAGGTTAAGAAATAAGTTGGTTATATAGTATTCAAATTAGTCCTCAGAAATAGATCAAAGCAAAACATTTATTTCTTTAGGGTAAAGTGAGAGTCTGATTTCAGGTAGGAGGGCAGGAACTTTATCAACATGCCAAATAAAGTTATCTGTATCAGGCTTGTCCATTTGTACATTGTCCATGTACATTAGAAAACAGTATAATAGGAATTTCAGTGACAGTATTCACCAAATCTGTTTTTTGATTGACACTGTTTCAGTCTGATTGAGTATGCTCTTCATATTTGGTATACAACTGTCCTCTTGGGATCACACTTCACTATCTCTATCCCCTCCCCCCCTTTTTTTTGTCTTTTTGCCTTTTTCTGGGGCCGCTTCCACGGCATATGGAGGTTCCCAGGCTAGGGGTCCAATCGGAGCTGTAGCCGCTGGCCTACGCCAGAGCCACAGCAACGCAGGATCCGAGCCATGTCTGCAGTCTACACCACAGCTCACGCAACGCCAGATCCTTAACCCACTGAGCAAGGGCAGGGACCGAACCCGCAACCTCATGGTTCCTAGTCGGATTCGTTAACCACTGAGCCACGATGGGAACTCCTATCCCCCCCTTTTTAAAAACATTCAGAAGTTTCATGAAAAGTTTAGCTGGGTTTCTATGTTGGGAATAATTTTCCTTCATAAATTTGAAAGCAGTGCTCCGTTTTTAAAATGGCTTTAGTAAGGTTTTGCTTCCCTTGTTTATTTAACTTTCTGGAAAATTTACTCACCTTCATCTTCTAACCCTCTCTTCACTTTTTCATTTTTGCTATTATGTTTTTAAATTCTAATCATTCCTTTTTATTTTCTGAATGTTATTTTAATATGGCATACTATTCTTTTTCACATATGATATTCTCTAAGCTCATTGAAAATAATTTATTTTGGAGTTTTGTTTTTCTTGTATGTGCTTATGTTTCCTCCAAGGTCTTTTTGTTTGTTCACTTTGATCTCTGTCCTCCATTCTGGAGGCTTCCCGTAGTGTCCTTGATTATTTTCTCTGGATACAGTGGGAATCTAAACCACTGACTAGATGCTTCGAATGCATCCTGGGGCCTATTGACCTTGAGCTTTATCATAGGGTGATTTAAGTGGACTGATGTTGGGGAACCTATATTGTTGGTATCCTTAGGTCTTCCCTGTTGGCTGGTCAAATTTCCCAAAGATGAGTCTTCAAACTCCTGCCTGAAAGGTAATAGTCTCCTTGTCTGCATTCTGGAAGCCAAGTTGGGGGTTCTGGCTTGGGAGATGTCTGCATTCAGCATTTAATATTTACAATCATTTAATTCCTTGTTTAGGGTATAGTCCTGTGTCCTCAACTGTGCCTGACATCCTCCCTCCAATAAGTCTTTTACTTTTTCCAGAGAATAGATGTACAGATTATGCCAGGATGAAGAAGAGGCAGTTGTTCAGCACTGTGAATGGACAAAGGATCTAGAACTTTACCTGCTTCTCAAACAGCCTTTCTCTTCATTTTTCTGTACCACCCCCATCCTTTTATTATTAGTTTCAGAGGTACCTGGTACTGTCATTTCTCATGCCTTGTGAGGTTACTATCTGCTATGTCTATTACAACTTGTCTACTTGCTTTTCATCATTTAAAATGTTGATGCATTTCCTGTTTTCTGTTCTCCTTCCTTCCATGTTTATGTCTTTTCTTACTTTATTAAAAAGTTCCCTACCATAGTCATAGAGTTTGGGAAAGGAGTGAAATGAGCTGCTTATGGTTTACCTGCCATCTTAACCCAGGATCTGTTCTTAAAAGGCAGAGGCTTTTGTCTGGTTCATCTCTAAATTCCAATGCACAAAGGAGTCCCTGTATAGTAGGTACTTGAAGAATGTTTAAATGGATGATGAAGTCTTATTTTATACCTGTAAAATTCAGTTGGTAACAAATTTGTGTGGAGGCCTTTTTTCTTGCCACCTGGACTTCTCAGTAGGGCTGGTTAAGTGTTCTCATGAAATTGTGGCTGGCTTCCTCTGGAGCAAGTAATCCATGATAGATGGCAAAAGCTCTAATGACTTTAAGGCCTAGAGTGAAAGTTACATACTGGTATTTTTGTAATATCCTATTAGATACACAAATCAGTTATGTTCAGTGTGGAGAAACTTACACAAAGGTGCAAATTCCATGAGGCAAGATTTATTATTAGGGACCATCTTGGAGGCAGGCTACCACACAAAGTTTCTATCTTAAGCTAGAAGAACAAATTAAATCCAAAGTAAGTAGAAGGTAAATAATAAAGGTCAGAGCAGAAATTAATTAAATAGAAAACTACAGAAAATAAATGAAACCAAAAGTTGATTCTTTTTTAAAAGTTAGTAAAATTTAAGAAATTTATAAATTCCTAGCAAAACTAGTCAGGAAAAGTAGAAAAAAAAATTACTAGTGTCAGGAATGAAAGAAAGGGTTATCGCTAAAGAGCCTTCTGAATTGAAAATAAAGGAATGTTAGGAACAATTTTGTACCAATTAATTTTGTAACTTAAATGAAACACAACTTTATAAAAAAGTAGCTTGAAGAAAATTGGAATAGCCTGTATCCATTAAGAAAATTGAGGAGTTCCCATCGTGGCTCAGCAGAAATAAATGTGATTAGTATCCATGAGGACGCAGGTTCAATCCCTGTTCTCGCTCAGTGGGTTAAAGATCCAGCATTTCCATGAGATGTGGTGTAGGCCACAGACGTGGTTTAGATCCGGCATTGCTGTGGCTACAGCTCTGATTCAACCCGCAGCCTGGGAACCTCCATATGCCACGAGTGAAGCCCTAAAAAGAAAAAGAAAAGAAAATTGAATTCCTAATCCTTTCTAACAAAGAAAACTCCAGTCCCAAATGATTTCACTGCTGAATTTTATCTAACAGTTAAGGAACAATAATACCAATCTTTGACAGATTCTTTCAGAAAACAAAAGAAAGACTTTTCAACTCAATTTTATGAGGCTAGTGTACCTCTGAATCTGACACCTGACAGAAACACTATAACCCTCAACAGAAGAATCGACACATTTTAACATATTCATGATAAAAATTTACAACAAACTAGCAGTAAAAGGAAACTTCTTCAACCTGATCAGAGCATCTAGAAGAACATACAGGCATGATCATACTAAATGATAAAAAGAGTGAATGGTTATACCATAAGATTAAGAAGAAGGCAAGGATACTTATCTCACTACTTCTAACCAACATTGTGCTGGTGGTCCAAGAAAAATAAAGGCATAATATTGTAAGGGAAGTAATATGATTGTCTTTATTTGCAGAAGACAAAATTGTCTGTATAAAGAATCTTAGGGAGTTCCCATTGTGGCTTAGTGGGTATCCTTGAGGATGCAGGTTCGATCCCTGGCCTCGCTCATTGGGTTAAGGATCTGGCATGGCTGTGGTGTAGGCTGGCAGCTACAGCTCTGATTGGACCCCGCCTGGGGACCTCCCTGTGCCTCAGGTGCAGCCCTAAAAAGACAAAAAATTAAAATTAAAATTAAAAAATAAAAAAATTAAAATGTGTTATAAAGTATATCACAAACCCTTAATGAAATTGAAATGACCTTGATAAATTCAGAGATATATTATGTTCTTGAGTTGAAAGACTGTCCTAGTGGTATTCTCAACATTTAGTCTCTTCTGGTAAATTTTTTTGCCTTAGTTGTATATTATACATACCTAGATAATGACAATCTAAGTAGTTGGTAATATCTGATTTTCTGCCATACTCCACTCAGGTTTTTTTATTTCTAAATTTTATTTATCTGAATTCTAGCACTTGCCCATGAATTTTGATTATGAATGTAGTACAAATGTGTCCATTTGATTAATGGTTGTCTAGTTGTTTCCATCCTTTTTACTATTAACAGTGCTAGAATAAGCATACTTGTTCATGTTAACTTTCACAGATACGGAATTTTTCTAGAGTATATATACCAATAGAGTGAAATTGAATTGAAAATTATGCTCATCTTGAAACTTACTGTAAATTACCATTCGCTCCTAACTGACTTATCAGTTTATGTTCTAACAGTCTGAGAGCTTTCATTTTTCATTCTTCCTTTGGCTTGTTGTCAGTTTGTGCTACTGGTCTTGAAATTTTTTGCCCATCTTGGTGTAAAATGGTAGCTCAATATAGTTTTTATATATATTTCCTTAATTACAAATATAATAATTATTGAAAATTTTTTTGACATTTAGGTTTTCTCTGCCATGCTTATTGTTTTATCTTGATCTGTAGGAACTCATTACATATTCTATGTAGTAATCAATATCCACATAGTAATCTACATATCTATAGATATGTGTTGTTGGGTTTTTTTAGCTTTGTTTATGGTGTCTTTTTTCTTATAGTTTTTGTATCTTAAGAAATTCTTTCTTGCTTCCAAGATCATAAAAAATATTCTATATTTTCCTTTAAGTGTTGTTTTTCTTCTCAGGTTTAGTTTTCTGAATAGCAGTTTGTTTTTGTATAATGATATAAATTAGGCTTTCAAGTCTATTCTGTTAGTCTGCTGTGTCTGTCCCATGGCCTCTTGACTTGAATAGGATTGTAACAAATATTGATGAATGATAGAGCAGACTTTATTCCTAAAAAGTGTCTTAGCTATTTTTGTTTCCTTGGTCTTTCATAGTAATTTTGATATCAGTTTCTTAAGTTCCAAAGGTCAAGGAGGTTATATCCTGTTGGTATTTTGATCAAAATTGCTTTGAATTTGCAGATTAACTTACAAATAATTTATGCTTATAAGGTATATTACTCCATTTTCTTTGGCCACACTGGTGGCATGAGAAGTTCCCAGGCCAGGGATGGAACCTGATCCACAGCAGTGACAATACCAAATCCTTAACCACTAAGCCACCTTCCATACTCTGTTTATTTAAATCTTCTGTAATAGTGAAGATACCTATTACTTATACAGGTCTTATACATCTTTTTTTTAGATTTTATTCCAAGTGTCTCATTTTGTGTGTGTGTGATATTAAATGATGTCTTCTTATATTTTAAGTAGGTTGCTAGTGTGTAAGATTGCAGTTTATTTTTATAATTGATCATAAATCTAGCAACCTTACTGAACTCTCTTATTCTGTAATTTATCTATAGATTATTGGCTTTTCTCTCTAGATAGTCATATTGTGAAGAATAATAATTTTGTTTCTCTCGGAGTTCCCGTCATGGAGCAGTGGTTAACGAATCCGACTAGGAACCATGAGATTGTGGATTCGATCTCTGGCCTTGCTCAGTATGTTAAGGATCCAGCGTTGCCATGAGCTGTGGTGTAGGTTGCAGATGAGGCTCGGATCTGGCGTTGCTGTGGCTCTGGCCTAGGCCTGTGGCTACAGCTCGCATTCAACCCCCAGCCTGGGAACCTCCATGTGCCGTGGGAGCGGCCCTAGAAAAGGCAAAAAGACAAAAAATAATAATTATAATAATTTTGTTTCTCTTTCCAATCTTTTTACTTTTTATCTCGCTTAAATTGTATCACTGTGCTAGTTAGGACTTTTTATTAAATCGAGTTGAATTTACCATAGCCTTTTGGTAGATTTATCAAATTAAGAAAGCTCCTTTCTAATCCTAGTTATGGTGAGCATTTTAGTTATGGTGCTGAACTTTATCTACTGCATTTTAAGGAGCCATTCTCTATAGAAATGTTTACTTCCTTTAGTGTGTTAATGTGGTATATTTTGTTGATAGGTAAACTCATCTGATTTGTGAAAGAAAGAATAAAATGCATATATATATATACAGGTTTATAAAATGTTAAAGGATTCAATCAAAGGATAGTCAAATTTTTGCTCTTTGTAATACATGCCTAATTCAGCTGTACTCACTGATTTCATCCCATCTCTTTTTTTTTTTTTTGTCTTTTTAGGGCTGGACCCACGGCATATGGAGGTTCACGGGCTAGGAGTGGAATCAGAGCTGTAGCCACTGGCCTACACCACAGCTCACAGCAACACGGGATCCTTAACCCACTGAGCGAGGCCAGGGATCAAACTTGCATCCTCATGGATACTAGTTAGGTTCGTTAACCACTGAGCCACGACGGGAACTCCCACATCCCACCTTTTGTAAGAGCTTTTCTTCACTAACTTTAATTTTTACCTCAAATGCCCACATTATCATAGGGAAGATAGTAAACAGTAAAATGATTAGAAATATAGTGGGATAAACACTACAGAAATCAATGGAATATTAAACAGGATAAATAATGCTTGTTTAGTAGTTTCAACCCTGTGATGTAAGACACATTGTGGGAGTTCCCTTCGTGGCTAAGTGGTTAACGAACCTGACTAGGATCCATGAAGATATGGGTTCAATTCCTGGCCCTTCTCAGTGGGTTAAGAATCCGGTATTGCTGTGAGCTGTGGTGTAGGTCACAGATGCAGCTCAGATCTGGCATTACTGCAGCTGTGGTGTAGGCCTGCAATGGCAGCTCCGATTTGACCCCTAGCCTGGGAACCTCCATATGCTGTGAGTGCATCCCTAAAAAGCAACAACAAAAAAAAAGAAGAAAGTTTACCTGTAGAATTAAAGACAAATTAAGCATGTTACTTATTACTTAAGTAAATACTTATTTTCCTTTATCCATATTTTTAAATTAACACAGAAGCTATATGTGCTTATTAGGTATGTATCCTGACAACCTTTTTTTGTTTTGTTTTGTTTTGCCTTTTAGGGCCACACCTGCAGCATATGAAGGTTCCCAGGCTAGGGGTCTAATTGGAGCTGTAGCCTTCGGCCTACACCACAGCCACAGCAACTCGGGATCCAAGCTGCGTCTTCGACCTACACTACAGCTCACGGCGACGCTGGATCTTTAACCCACTGAGTAAGTCCAGGGATTGAACCCTCATTCTCATGGTTCCTAGTCGGATTCGTTAACTACTGAGCCACGACGGGAACTCCCAGCCTTGTTTTAATGCACAACAATATTCTCACATCTTTAGTAGGAGAATATAGTGTATATATATATATTTTTTTTGTCTTTTTTTGCCATTTCTTGGGCCGCTTCCCATGGCATATGGAGGTTACCAGGCTAGGGGTCCAATCAGAGCTGTAGCCGCTGGCCTACGCCAGAGCCACAGCAACGCGGGATCTGAGCCACGTCTGCAACCTACACCACAACTCACGGCAACACTGGATCCTTAACCCACTGAGCAAGGCCAGGGATCGAACCCACAACCTCATGGTTCCTAGTCAGATTCGTTAACCACCAAGCCACGACAGGAACTCCAGTGTATACTTTTTTTTTTAAAGTACTATGTATTTGAATAAGTTATCCAGAATGCTAATGCAATCTTATCTGTCTCTTTTTAAAAAAAAAAAAAGTTCAGGGAGTTCCTGTCGTGGCGCAGTGGTTAACGAATCCGACTAGGAACCATGAGGTTGCGGGTTCGATCCCTGCCCTTGCTCAGTGGGTTAACGATCCGGCGTTGCCATGAGCTGTGGTGTAGGTTGCAGACGCGGCTCGGATCCTGCGTTGCTGTGGCTCTGGCATAGGCCGGTGGCTACAGCTCCGATTGGACCCCTAGCCTGGGAACCTCCATATGCCGCAGGAGCGGCCCAAGAAATAGCAAAAAGACAAAAAAAAAAAAAAATTCAATATTGTAGAAATGGTTAAAGTTTATTTGGATGGAAGTTTAGCAAAGAGTATTGATTCTTAAACCTTTCTTCCGGAAGTACTCATGGATGTGCACCTATGTGCACCCATACATATGCACGCACACACACACATACACACACAGGACATTTGTTGGAATATTTTTTATAATGGTAAAAAAAAGTATCCATTGTTAGGGACACAAAGTATGTCCACACAATGAGATATCTTGCAGCTGAAAAAGAATGATATAGTTCCATATTAATAATACACATCTATCTCTAAATATATAATGAGAAAAAAAAATTAAAGAGTTCCTGCTGTGATGCAACAGGACATGCTGTGTGTCTGGAATGTTGAGACACGTGTTCAATCCCCAGCTGGGCACAGAGGGTTAAGGATCTATTGTTGCTGCAGCTACAACATATGCTGTAACTGCCGCTTGGATCTGATCCCTGGCCTGGAAAGTCCATATTCCACGGGGTGGCCCAAAAATAGAAAAAGAAGAGAGGAAAGAAAGAGAGAAATCAAAGCCCAGAATAGTGTTTCTAATGTTTTTATCGTTTGTGTTCTTTTTCATTAAGCGGGGAAGGGAATGTATATTCATTTAATTACCATGCAGCCAAACTGTAGAATAATATGAAGTCATTAAAAAGAAAGTGTTGACATGGAAAGATCTTTAAGACATTGTTAATTTTTAAAATAATGAAAAATCATAGAACATTTATTATCTGATCTCGTGTTTTAAAAAGTTAGATGTACATTTTTATCTCTAAGTGAATATTAAAAGAACGGGATATATACATACCTAACTAATGGTTATTGCTTAGAGATACTTGGAGACTGGAAGAAATTTTTTTTTTTTTTTTTTTAGGAGGTGCACCTTAAGCATATGGAAGTTCACTGGCTGGGGGTTGAATTGGAGCTGCAGCTGTTGGCCTATGCTACAGCAAAACAGGATCCGAGCCACATCTGTGACCCACACTGCAGCTCAGAGCAACAACAGATCCTTAACCTGCTGAGCAAGGCCAGGGATTGAACCCATGTCCTCATGGATACTAGTTGGGTTCCTTACTGCTGAGCCACAATGGGAACTCCTTTTATTTCTGTAATAGAGGAAAAAGTAATATGTGCTCACTATTAAAAAAATGAAGATTTGGGAGTTCCCGTCGTGCGCAGTGGTTAGCGAATTCGACTAGGAACCATGAGGTTGCGGGTTCGGTCCATGCCTTTGCTCAGTGGGTTAACGATCCGGCGTTGCCGTGAGCTGTGGTGTAGGTCGCAGACACGGCTCGGATCCCGCGTTGCTGTGGCTCTGGTGTAGGCCCTTGGCTACAGCTCCGATTCGACCCCTAGCCTGGGAACCTCCATATGCCGTGGGAGCGGCCCAAAGAAATAGCAAAAAGACAAAAAAAAAAAAAAAGATTTAAGATGAAATTGAAAAGAAGAAAATAAAAATATGTCAATAACCTCATTATCCTGAAATAACTACTACTAAAGCCTTGATAAATAAATACCCTCCCAGGAGTTATCTTGTGGTGCAGTTAAGGATCTGGCATTGTCACTGCAGCAGGCAGCTTGAGTGGCACAGGTTTGATCCCTGTCCTGAGATCTTCCACATGCTGTGGGCACAGCCAAAATATATATATATTTGCAGAGATAAGGGACATTTTGTGGAAGACATTTAATCCCAAACCAGGGAGCATAAAAGAACACCACAGAGGGCATGTTTTTTAAATAGAAAAATAGGGAGTTCCCGTCGTGGCTCAGTGGTTAGCGAATCCGACTAGGAACCATGAGGTTGCGGGTTTGGTCCCTGCCCTTGCTCAGTGGGTTAACGATCCGGCGTTGCCGTGAGCTGTGGTGTAGGTTGCAGACACGGCTCGGATCCCACGTTGCTGTGGCTCTGGTGTAGGCTGGTGGCTACAGCTCCGATTGGACCCCTAGCCTGGGAACCTCCATATGCCGTGGGAGCAGCCCAAAGAAATACCAAAAAAAAAAAGACAGAAGAAAAAGAAAAATAACACAGTAGCATGTAGCTTATTGTCTGTTTTGGTTTTACTTTTCACTATATCTCCAGTGCCTTTATAGTACGTAATAGCAGTCAGTAAGTATGTGTTTTAAGAAATGAATGCTAGTGGTCTGCTAATTATTGGTGAAGCTCTTCTAGTTCCAAAACCCAAGATTAAGAAATCATACTTGTTAACTCTTAGAAGGCTGCTGACTGTAGCTGGATAACATTGGGCAGATACCCTCACTGTTACTACTTATAGCTTGGATTAGTACTAGTAACATTTAATGCCACCGTCTTCTCAAGTCTACACCAGACAGGGAATAGATAGACATTTCGCTAGAATAGATAAGCCTTCTGAGCTAACACAGAAGTTTTGTTTAAGAAATAATACCTAACCATTTCTTATTCTAAGGTGCCCTGGGCTTCCTTGTCTCCTTACAGACCTTGTCTCATAGCCAGAACATTGCTCTGTACATGTAGTAGGGAAGGGAATGAGTCTGTTACCCATGATGAGAGAGAGAGATTATAAAAACTGTAATACACTTTTCTGTTACTGTATTTGTCTTCCAGTCAAACAAATAAATTGAAACTGCTTAATTTTGGAATTACCTATGTATATAGGTATACATAAAAGGGTAATTTTAACTCTATAAGTAGTTAATTATCATGGAGCCTGAGATCAAGTTTTTCATTTTTTTAAAGGAAACATTAATTTGTACTATGTGTGTTTTTCTTCTTAGTTTCTGCCACTGCCTTCTACAAAGCACAACCTGTAATTCAGTTCATGTGTGAAGTTCTTGACATTCATAATATTGATGAACAACCAAGACCTCTGACTGATTCTCATCGGGTAAAATTCACCAAAGAGATAAAAGGTGAATTAATTAGCATTTGGACAACTTAACTATAAAGTGCATGAATATAACAAACTTTTATTGAAATTCTTTTAAGTTAAAATCTGTTCATGTAACATCATCAGTAAAAGTATAGATTAGGTCTAAAATATCACATTAAATTCATTACCATAACATCTTAGGTAATGTTTCAATGAAAGAAATACCAAGTAAAGGCATTAGTATTGATATTAGCTAATTCTTTGTTAATACTTTCCCTTACTAGCTGAAGGTATGAGAATATCCCATGGAAAAATGCTTCTATGATACTGTTGAAAATAGGAGGTTTGTTCCAAAAACTTATTGCTTCATAATTGGAGCCATTCTTTGAACATATGCTAATATAATAATTTCTTTACTTTTCTGAAATGTTAGCAGAATATTTATTCCTTTGTAAGTTTTATGGATATGAAGCTAGCCTGTTTCATATCTTGTTCTAGAGTTGAAACTTAGTTATTTCATATACATTATTCAATTGACCATTGATCTTGCCTATTTTAGTTAGTAGCTAAAATTTATACAGTGGTGTTGCATTGTGTGTTTTTTACTAGTATAAATTCATCTCTACATGCTCTTCCAAAGAGAAAAATAAAAAATTAATTTCAGTTGTATTCTCAGATTTACATTTTATATATATTTACTCTGTATATTTGTACCTTTCTATATACAAACACAGTTTTATGTGCAAACCCACATATGCTGTACTTTATCAGCAATTTAAGGGATTTTTCAGGAGTAATGTTGATTGTATAAAGTCCTTGCCTTGTTCATGACTTTAGAATCTAATCCTCACATAAGATGTAACTCTACTGTACTTAGTTCCTTATTATTTAGATACAAAGAGAAATTAGATATCCTCTTAGAATGAATAGTATAAATTCTATTTATAGTAAGTGTTGCATCTTAAATAGAAATAATTATGTTTCATTTTAAGGTTTTGCCTATTTGTTGCAGGTAATTTCAGCTTGTGGTTTGAATGAAGCATTGAAGTTTGTTCTCTGAACATCTTACAGTTCCCCAAATCAATTAGTTTAGCTGAATGCATCCTGCTTGCTCGAGTAATCATTTATTCTTTGTCATTCAGTAATCAGGAGAGAGAGAGTCATTACAATAAAACATTGAAAGGAAAATCTTCCTGCTTCGAAAATAAGCATCCATTTATCTCAAGTTATTTGTTTTAAGAAAGTGTTATGTATTCTTATATTGCAACCATACCATTGTCCTTTCATAATCTGTATTAAATGCAGTTAGTATTGTTGGGAGGTGCATTACCCACCATTAATGTGTGATCATCTAAATGCCATGGTTTCCAGTGGAGTTGCTGCTTAGTTACCACCTCTGATATCATGAAGTCACTTAATTATTTTGCGGTAACTATGCAATCAACTCATATCACCACTCTATCACAGAAAATACAAGATGTACAGAACAAAAGGATTCAACTGCAGCCCGAAGAGCATGGACTCGATCTTAACTTCAACTGCTCAGGGGGCCAAAGAAATGACTGAAAAAATGACTAGAAAGCATTATAAAGTTGATGTTATAGTGAAGGTAAAGCCAAGTTTATAGGTTAAATATTTGATTTATTAAACCCAAAAACATTTTTTTGGTTGGATGGAGGGTTTGGGGAGGGACCTTGGCAGAGAATTATCTAGTCCATTTTTTAAATTTCCAGCTTTTGCTAACCCCTGGATTGGATCTAATCCTTAGGTACCTATGACTACTGATTTGGGGTAGAAAAATCTAAGTTGGATCTAACTGACAAACTGATGTATTTTTTTCTCCAAAGTCAAGAAGGCTTTTCTTCCTTTTTTTTTTTTTTTTTTTTTTAAAGAGGGCTCTTTAAAGTACATCATGTATTCCTACTTCAGTAATGTAAGAGAATCAAAGTTACATGTTCTGTGCTATAAATTTGGGATTACATTTTAGTTGGCATGAGGAATTTGATGATAACTATTAAATAGTTGTATGAGTAGTACAATATTCATTTGGTTCAAGTTGAACTTCTTCCTAAATATTTAATGATAACTTTAGAGTGGCTTTTTTTTTTTTTCTTTATAGTAACATATGAAAACTTTATTTATTTATTTATTTATTTATTTTTATTTTCCCACTGTACAGCAAGGGGGTCAGGTTATCCTTACATGTATACATTACAATTACATTTTTCCCCCAGCCTAGAGTGGTTTCTTTATGAAATAATTTATCATGGTTAATAGCAGAAATATTGGGGGAAGTGTATGGTAAAAGTACCATATGTATGTAAGTGTATCAACTTGCTTTTGATAAAAACTTACTTAGAAGGCTTGTAAAACCTTACTGATAATTTTTTTTAAATCAAGGGGAAGATTTGAAAACAAATTTTTTTTTCTTTTTAGTCTTTTTGTCTTTTTCAGGGCTACACCTGTGACATATGGAGGTTCCCAGGCTACGGGTCCAGTCGGAGCTGTGGCTGCCAGCCTACACCAGAGCCACAGCAACACAGGATCCAAGCCACATCTGCAGCCTACACCACAGCTCACAGCAATGCCAGATCCTTGACCCAGTGAACGAGGCCAGGGATCAAATCCACATCCTCATGGATGCTAGTTGGGTTCGTTAACCCCTGAGCCACGACGGGAACTCCGAAAACAATTTTTTTAAAGAGTATAGATGACAGAAATTTGCTTCAAATTTTTCTATCATGTTTTCCCCCTAAACAATTTTTTACATCTTGCTTACTTAATATTGTTGCTATTTCCATCTTAAAAGGCCTTCTCTTGGTAGTAGTTTAATTTCTGGTCTCATTTATAATATAGAGGCATAGTAAATGCTCTAACTGATCTGAAATTTTAGTTTTATAAAGATAGTTACAAATAAAAAGTTTCTTACTAATTCATCTAGGAGTACTTCTCAAGAAAACCCCATTACTAATCTGGGTACAGTGACATTGTGTCCATTTAACATCTTAATTTATGCTGATATGTCAAAAGAAAATATTACTATAATTGAATTTTGTGTTTGGTACTGCAGTTAGTAGATGGAAAAATACGTTATAGTATATCAGGGTCTCTCACCCTTGGCACTATTCATATTTTGGGCTGGATAATTCTTTGCTGTGGTTGGGGATGGGAGGTAGTCCTGTCCTGTGCATGGCAGGATAATTTAGCAGTGTCCCTGGATCCAAGCAATCCTAAATCTAGGCTCCACTAGATGCCAGTAGCACTCCTCAGTCATGACAATCAAAAATTTCTCCAGACATTACCAAATGTTCCCTGTATGGCACAGTCACTTGTTGAGAACCTTTGTACTATGGGATACACAGATATAAAAGGAAAATAATACAAAAGTAATAACTGAATTACTCTCAGGGAGCTAAAAGTTGTCCTCCATCTACCCCTTTTTAGATTTTCTTCCTTTGAAGTATAGGCCTTGGAAATGGAGTTACTTATCTGTGACCAGTAGCCACTGTATCTGTTTAACTGTTCTCTGGGTAGCTCCAAGACTGCACTGGCCAATATGGTAGCCACTAGCCACATGTAGCTATGTAAACTTTAGTTTATTGAAATTTAATCAAAATTTCAATTTTTCATTCACAGTAGCTACATTTCATGTGCTAAGTAACAAACATATTGCTAGTGATTTTAGCATAGATGTAGAACAGTCCGTCATTGCAGAAAATTCTTTTGGATACCACTGCCTAGGAAAATTCATCCCAAAGAATTTCAGCCAATGGTTTAAAAGCTCATGGCTTCACTTTCTAAAGTGGGTCTGGGATCCTCAAACTCCTAGGGTCCACAGATGGACACACGATCCAAGAACACCTAAAGTCATATATTAAATTATGTGTATGTGCATTTTTCTGAAAATGTATTGCTTTCATCAGATGCTCAAAGGAGTCATTGATTCTGTAAGAAGATCTGGATCGCCTGGTTTAGGAATTATTTTGGTTGCATTTGATTTCTATTAGTCAGTAGTAAAAGAGAATGTCACTATATTATCCTTTAACAAAATCATCACTCCACTTCTGTTAAAAGGGCCTGGGATTTTTTTTCTTCTTGCTTTGTAAATCTTTGAAGGACTTTCTTCTTGAGCTCTATGAAATTCTGATCTTCAGTCACTGTGTGATGACTAGACTATTCAAATATCACGTACTTTGAAGGTTATAGAATATCTTGCAAATTATTGCAACTCCTTTTCCTTTGCTCCTTCCCTCTCCCAGCATAAAAACCTACATTATAAGCGGGGGGGGGGAGGGGTATTATTATTATTATTGGAGAACTTTGTCCCTTGATCTACAGGCCCTGTGAATTTTATGATACTATTTTTTAACAGCTTGATAGAATAGGGAAAAGGCTTGGAGTTAGGTCCATCATGATTGTAACCATTATTAACCATGTTGTATATAAAATCTTTTGTTACTGTCACATTGCCTGTATCACAGATTTTCTGTCTGTTTAGAATTTGGGTATTTAAAGTAGTGAACAGGCTTTATAGTTGTAAATATTTTACGTATGACAGTTCTGTAATCTCAGTTTTTCTTGTTGGGAACAGGTCTGAAGGTTGAAGTGACTCATTGTGGAACAATGAGACGGAAATATCGTGTTTGTAATGTAACAAGAAGGCCTGCCAGTCATCAAACGTAAGAAAAGCTGGTGTTTGTCAGAGCAGAGATGATGTGCGGCAGCTTGCTCTAGTTAATGGATTGGGAGTTTTGCTGGCTCATAATAAGATAAGAGTTGTTAATGTGTAATTTTTTTTTCCAGCTTTCCTTTACAGTTAGAAAATGGCCAAACCGTGGAGAGAACAGTAGCACAGTATTTCAGAGAAAAGTATACTCTTCAGCTGAAGTACCCACATCTTCCCTGTCTGCAAGTGGGACAGGAGCAGAAACATACCTATCTGCCACTAGAAGTAATGTATTTAGCCTACTTATTAATATCCTCTTCTTCATCATTCTGTTGGAATTTTTTAATGACCTGTAACTTATTTTATATTCTCACATTTATTTTGAAGATTTAACTATTTTTAAATTTCATTTTATTCTAAATTTTCAGTTTTGAAATAATACGGGAAAAAATTTATCCACGGTCCTACCACTCTAAATGTAACCACTGTTAGCATTTTGGTTCACTTCTTTTAAGCCTTTTTATCCAGTGCACATTTTACCTAATTATAAAGCAGTATCATTTGCTGCCTTTTTACTTAACATGATATTTAAAAGAAGTGGTTTAATGGAGTAGGTTTTAAAATTTAATCTCACATGTAATTTGCACTCAACATTTAAAATACACATATCTAGGAGTTCCCATTGTGGCACAGTGGTTAACGAACCTGACTAGGAACCATGAGGTTGCGGGTTTAATCCCTGGCCTCGTCAGTGGGTTAAGGATCCAGTGTTGCTGTGAGCTGTGGTGTAGGTCGCAGACTCGGCTCGGATCCCGCGTTGCCATGGCCGTGGCATAGGCTGGTGGCTACAGCTCTGATTCGACCCCTAGCCTGGGAACCTCCATATGCTGCGGGTGCGACCCTAAAAAAGACAAAAAAATAAAATAAAATACATATATCTATATATTATATAATATATAATTGTATGTTATATATACTTTATATATGTATGTATATATAGAATATGTATATATATCCATCTAGTACAAAACTTTTTTCCATTTGTAGGTCTGTAACATTGTGGCAGGGCAGCGATGTATCAAGAAGCTAACAGACAATCAAACCTCCACTATGATCAAAGCAACAGCAAGATCTGCACCAGATAGACAAGAGGAAATTAGCAGATTGGTTAGTACTTAACCCTAGAAATGGAAATTAGAAATGTATTTGGATAAGCTACTAAAGAACCATGTCCTTATCAACTCATACCTTATTACCATTTTATGGACTGTCGTAATTGAAAGAGATTATGGAAGTAATCTAGTGGTATTCTAGGGGTAAACTTTAGCAGGTTCTATGATAAGGGTTAGATCCTTCTGATTTAACCACTCAACTCTTTAATTATATCCAAAACAGATTCTCTGATAACTAATGTTTCAGTTTAGTGAACTGGACCTTTATGAACTCTTACCTAAAAGAGGAAAGGAAGAGGAAGAAAAGTCAAGGTATTATGACTAGCAGTGGTGAACGTCTTAAGACACAAAGTAGGATTGCTTAACCCCGGTAACAGCACTGGTGACTATACAGGATGAATAAAGAAAAATGAGGAGTTCTTACTGTGATGCAATGGAATCAACAGTGTCTCTGCAGTGGGACGTGGGTTCTGTCCTGGCCGGGTACAGTGGTTTGAGGATCCACCATTGCTGCAGCTGGGGCGAAGCTCGCAACTCTGGCTCGGATTCCATCCCTGGTCTAAGGAACTTCCATATGCCACAGGGTGGCCAAAAAAGAGAAGAAAAATAAATATGAGACAGTTCCAACCATATGGAGTCTCTAAGCTGTCTCCTTCTAAGTGGGGAAAAAAGAGAGATATCAATACCACTTCATAAAACGGATGGAATAAGGCAGAATGAAAAATAAAGGCAGCTAGATCTTACTTTTTCTTGAATACCATGTAAACTGCCCAAGTGAAGAAAAAAGCCTAGAAATATGAATATTTCCCAAAACAACTTAATAACACTTTGAGAAGCAATTTTAAAGATTGTTGAAGGAGTTCCCTGTTGGTTCATTGGGTTAAGTATCCAGTGTTGTCACTGTGGCTTAGGTCACTGCCGTGGTGTGGGTTCAGTCCCTAGCCTGGAAACTTCCACATGCTGTGGGCATGACCAGAAATAGTTTTTAAAAAATAAAGATTATTGTAAAGGGGCTACAGAACTGGATCTTTCATTTTATAAGCCAGTTACCAAAACAAACAAACAAACAAACAAAAACAAGCCTTTTCTTCCTTACAGTTTTGCCAAGAGTAAGTTATTACATGATATTTAATTAAGAAAACATAGGTTGATTCAAACCATGGATTTTTTTCTGATCTAATATGACAAAATTTTAAAACCTTTAAGAGCCTACACTCTCTCACTATCTCTATAAAACCTTTAAGAGCCTACACTCTCTCACTATCTCTATAAAATCTCACTATCTCTATAAAATCCCGATAAAATCTAACTTGTTTATTACAGCTTTTCTGTAAGGAGAAATGATATTGTACAGTGATTAGAAGCGTAAGCTTTGGAATCCAGCAACTCTGGTTTCAAAGTCTTAACTTCTTTACTCACTTACTGTTACTATTATTGTGTTATTATCATTATAACATCTGGTAGGCTAGTGCAGTGATTGTAAGTAGGAGGAACACTAGAATCAGAAGGTACATGGTTTCAGATTATACATCATTTGCTTAGCTATATGGTTTTATGCCAGTCATTTAACTTTACTAAATTTTTTTTTGTCTTTTTTTTTTGCCATTTCTTGGGCCGCTCCCTCGGCATATGGAGGTTCCCAGGCTAGGGGTCTAATCGGAGCTGTAGCTGCCAGCCTACGCCAGAGCCACGGCAACGCAGGATCCGAGCCGTGTCTGCAGCCTACACCATGGCTCACGGCAATGCCGGATCGTTAACCCACTGAGCAAGACCAGTGGGTCTTGACCATGCAATCTCATGGTTCCTGGTCAGATTCGTTAACCACTGAGCCACAACGGGAACTCCGAACTTTACTAAATTTTAGTTTTATCCTCTATAAAATAAAAATTATCAAAAACTTACTTTTATAGTCACAAGGCTATTATGAAAATTATAAAACATTTAGCACCAAGCACATCTTGGTAAATAGTGGTTATTGTTTTTCTTTGTAAACTTACAGAAATGAATGGCATTTAAGCTTAAAGAAAGGATGCACCTCAACATAACTTAGAAAACAACTTTTCCTGCCTATTGTGGGGAGATTCTTTTTCCGTATTTAGATTAAATAGTGTTTTTTAATAGATTGTTACTCTAAGACTTGAACTCTGCCGCCTTTTTGTAACCATGTTTGACCTTTACCCTCAGACTAAATAGATTATGTTTTGAAAAACACACTGTAGTACACTATAACCATGAATTACACTTTGAGATCCAAGTCTACACTGAATTACAATAAATTGTTTATCTTTTCATCTATTGGTATATTATGTAAAAATTATAATCAGTATCTCATACTGGCTTTTTTGTCTGTCTCAACTGTATCTCTCAAGTAAATTTTATAATGTACCATATTTTATTTGAAAATATTTAGGTAGGGAGTTCCCGTTGTGGCGCAGCGGAAACGAATCTGACTAGGAACCATGAGGTTGCAGTTCGATCCCTGGCCTTGCTCAGTGGGTTAAGGATCCGGCCTTGCCGTGAGCTGTGATATAGGTCGAAGACACGGCTCGGATCTGGCGTTGCTGTGGCTATGGTGTAGGCCGGCACCTAGAGGTCCGATTAGATCTCTAGCCTGGGAAGCCCCGTGTGCCATGGGTGTGGCTCTCAAAAGCCAAAAAAAAAAAAAAGAAAAGAAAAAAATATATATATTTAGGTAGATTTTTATATAAGTTGTAAATCAAGTATTTAGGGGAAAAAAGCATTAGGATTATTAATATTTGCTGTCAAACTCTACATAAAATAAATTTTAATATGTCTAGGTCCTCTAATTAGAAGTAATTAACCATTTTTAGGTCACATATTTCTCTTGCAATCTCTAGACCACCCTCCTCAAAATATATTAGGCTTAATCACATAAAATTACCATTTTCATGAGTCATAAGTAGTTGAAATTTCTTATTATTCAACCTAGTACATTTAAATGTTCTATAAATTACCAAGAGGTTCACAGGCTTCCTGCAGTCCACTCATGGTTGGTGGTGCCCAGGTAAGATTCTCTGCTCTATAGTTAGGGTCCATTATCTAAACCTATCATAAAACTTTGATTACACTGTGAAGAAAAAAAAAATAGAGACTTCTAAAGCAGGGGATTTGGGGGAATTTTGAAAGTAACCCTGCAAACTTTTTCTGTTGATAGGTAAGAAGTGCAAATTATGAAACAGATCCATTTGTTCAGGAGTTTCAATTTAAAGTTCGGGATGAAATGGCCCACGTAACCGGACGTGTACTTCCAGCACCTATGCTCCAGTATGGAGGCCGGGTAAAACCTCTTGAGAGTTTTTAAATTATAAACATAATTTTAAACATTCCTGGGTATGGAGAGAAGGGCATCCTAGCTATGTCTGGAATTTAGAAAGTGGTTTATTGTTCCAGCAGTGTTTTTTGTTTGTTTCAGGATGAGTGTCTGCTTAAGCTTAGTAGAACTTTTGTTTATCTATGATAAAAATATAAAGTATTGATTTAGGGAGTTCCTGCTGTGGCACAGCAGGTTAAGGATCTATTGTTGTCTCTGTGGTAGCTCCAGTCGCTGCTGAGGTGCAGGTTTGATCCCTGGCCCTGTGCATAGGTTAAGGTGTTCCCACAGCTGTGGTGTGGGTAACAGCTGCAGCTTGGATTCAGTCCCTGGCCTGGGAAGTTGCATATGCCTCAAGAGTGGCCAAGAAATAAATTTTTTAAATAAATTAAAGGAGTTCCCATTGTGGCTCAGGAGGTTAAGAACCCGAAATAATGTCCATGAGGATGTGGGTTCGATCCCTGACTTTGCTCAGTGTGTTAAGGATCCAGTGTTGCTGTGGCTGTTGTGTAGGCCAGCAGCTGCAGCTCAGATTCAGCCCCTAGCCTGGGAACTTCCATATACTGCATGTCCAGCTGTAAAAAGAAAAATAAATGAATTTATTTTTTAAAGATAACATTGATTTAGAACAGCCTGCTCCATGTAGAATACCACGTGTATATCAGTTTAGCAATTTGATGTACTCATTTTCAGCTCATTCAAATAAATTATATCTTAAGTATTTGTTCTTCTTTACTTTGTTCTCTTTCTCCGTAGAATCGGACAGTAGCAACACCAAGCCACGGAGTATGGGACATGCGAGGGAAACAATTCCACACAGGAGTTGAAATCAAAATGTGGGCTATAGCTTGTTTTGCCACACAGAGGCAGTGCAGAGAAGAAATATTGAAGTAAGGCTTTTCATTAGTTTTGCTTTGGGACCATTTTGTGTTTAAATTTTATATTTCAATTTTAAATCACTCAGCTAAAGTTCTAACCAATGTTGCCTCAACATGAAGTATATTTAATCACTGGACCTTTAAAAATGTTTCTTTTCCATAGTTTGATGATGATTCCTGAATTTTTTGGTCATATTGAAATCACTGATTCATTCTCCTAGGCATCCTAATAAGACTAGCATAGGTGGTATAGCAGGAATATCATTGGCTTTTGATGGCAGATATGTCTAATTCCCAGATTTACTACTTCCTAACTTTATTACAATGGATAATTTAATCTCATTATGTTTCAGTTTTCACCTTTTAAAAATAGAGATAGGAGATCCTGCTATGGCACAGTGGGTTAAGAATCTCACCACAGGGGCCTAGGTTGCTGTGGAGGTGGGGGTTTGATCCCTGGCCCAGTGAAGTGGGTTAAAGGATACAGCATTGCTGCACCTGAAACATAGATTGCATTTGGGACTCATATTCAATCCCTGGCCTAGGAACTTCCATATGCCATTTTTTTGTGTGGCCATAAAATTTAAAAAAAAATAGAGATAATAAATACCTTTTTATTGGGTGAGGATCAAATAACACCTTATTTCTCTATTGAGTTCCTTGAAAAAGTCATTTAGCTTCTCATTTTCACTTCCTTACTTTCCAAAATTTGGCCTCTATCTTCATCAGTTTACTTTTTCTCCAGACTCTTTCCCTCAACATCTAAGTGATCAGCAATCTTCTGTTTAAATTTAAAACAAATCCCCAAAGGAGTTCCCTTGTGGTGCAGTGGGTTAAGATCCAGAATTATTGGAGTTCCCAATCGTGGCGCAGTGGTTAATGAGTCTGACTAGGAACCATGAGGTTGTGGGTTCGATCCCTGCCCTTGCTCAGTGGGTTAATGATCCGGCGTTGCCATGAGCTGTGGTGTAGGTTGCAGACACGGCTCGGATCTCTCGTTGCTGTGGCTCTGGCGTAGGCTGGCAGCTGCAGGTCCAATTAGACCCCTAGCCTGGGAACCTCCATATGCCGCGGGAGCAGCCCAAGAAATGGCAAAAAAAAGACACACAAAAAAAAGATCCAGAATTATCGCTTTAGGGTCCTGGATCACTGCTGTGGTGCAGTTTCGATCCCTGACCTGGAAACTTCCATATGCCATGGGCACAGCAGAAAACAAAAAAAAATCTTCAGTTTTCATTTTATCTGACTTATTCTCTCAGGCTTCCAGGCCTCCATTCTCTCTTCTTTGTTGAAATCTTAGGGCTCTGCTGAAACTAGTTCCTGAAAGATCTTCAGTATCTTTGTGCTTATCAATTCTTTTTTTGTTGTTGTTTTTGTTTTTGTTATTGTTGTCTTTTTGTCTTTCTAGGGATGCACCCATGGCATATGGAGGTTCCCAGGCTAGGAGTCCAATCAGAGCTGTAGCTGCCAGCCTGCACCAGAACCACAGCAACACAGGATCTGAGCCATATCTGCAACCTACTCCACAGCTCACGGCAATGCCAGATCCTTAACCCACTAAGCAAGGCCAGGGATCGAACCTGCAGCCTCATGAATGCTAGTCAGGTTTGTTAACTGCTGAGCCACGATGGAATCTCCTGCTTATCAATTCTATTTTCAGCCATTATTTTTCTCCACATGTGTGCAGCATTGGATGCATGTGACTACCTTCTTGACATTTTCTCCATCCTTGCCTCCCTGGTTTCTTTTTATCACCTTGGCTTCCTCTCTTCTCTATTTCCTCTCTTTTGGGACTCTCAAGTCTTTGGGGCTTTAGCAGTCTCAAGGGCTTCTGCTGTTACTCTTATGTAAGAAGTCGTCCTATTGTGAAGAAAATACCAGCTCCACTTGTGACCACCCCATTCTAAAACTTTTAGACTTCTCTTTGACAAAGAATAACATTAAAAGTCAATATGATTCCCATCGTGGCTCAATGGTAACGAACCCAACTAGTATCCATGAGGACTCAGGTTCAATCCCTGGCCTCACTCAGTGGGTTAAGGATTCAGCATTGCTGTGAGCTGTGGCGTAGGTTGCAGACATGGCTCAGATCTGGTGTTGCTGTGGCTGTGGTGTAGGCCAGCAGCTGCAGCTCTGGTATGATATCTAGCCTGGAAACTCTTCCATATGCCACTGGTGTGGCCCTAAAAAAAAACAAGAACAACAATAAAAAATAAGTATGACATTTAAACTTTTTCATTTGCCTCTTAAGTCTTTTCTCCATTTCCATAAATTCTGGACAAAGAAACTGAGCACCGTATTCCCTCTGTCTCTCTAGTATCTTTTTCCATTTCCACTTAGGCTTCTCTTTACTGAAAGTGTCTCATTTCTATACTCTTCTGTGATTTGTGATGCTGGAAATAATCCATGATAGTAAACATAGTAGCTTATCAATATCCTCACCATTTGTACTTGTCACTTCCTCTGTAAAATAGAATTATGATTTGTGTAAATTTCCTATCTCTCCTCTAGAATCTGATTTTCTTAAGAAAATTATTATTGTCTAATATCAATCTGCCCTAATAGATTCTATAAATTATGCCCATAATGAATAGTTCTTGAGAGACACAGAGATCAGTTACACCAGGTCAGTTCAAAATTTGCTTTGCCTCTTTTGTGCAAGAAAATTTTTTTCCATTTAATTCTCTTCACTTCTTTTTATTAGTTCCAAATCTCTAAATTTATGTCTTACGGTTCACTTAGCATATTTTTTTCTCCAAAGTTTTTATCCCCTGGCTTTCAAGTAAAATGTCATGGAGACAGTTAAATACAGTGCTGCGATTATCTTACTTGACCTCCAGAGACCAAAGAAAACACCTCCAATTGTTTTTCAAGCTTCAAGTTATTCTTTTCATTTTACATTTGTTATTCATGGCTTGATAGAAGTCTCATAATCATTGGGCTTATGGCTCTTGTTCAAGCTAACTGAAAATATTCAACTTCATACTTCTTGAATTAAGTACTAATAAGGAAAAGGAGAAGAATTCCTACTTCATCTCTGTCCTGAGGGAATCAGTGTTTTTGAGCAAAGATCACTCAGATCCTTGACTTAGGACTATATGTGTTTTAAAAACAAATAAAGTGATTGTTAAACCCCAACATTATTACTTATTTATCCTACGCTAAATGCAGAATTGTGTTTAAATATGAAATTATTAATCTCTGGTTTTTTCAGTATGCATAAAAGTACATTAAAGTGCCGCCTGCCTCATTTTTTTTTTTTTAATCTTTTTGTCCTTTTTAGGGCCGAACCCGTGGCATATCGAGGTTCCCAGGCTAGGGGTCTAATCAGAGCTGTAGCTGCTGGCCTACGCCACAGCCACAGCAACTCGGGATCCGAGCCTACACCACAACTCACAGCAACGCCGGATCCTTAACCCACTGAGCAAGGCCAGGGATAGAACCCGCAACCTCCTAGTCGGATTCGTTAACCACTGCGCCATGATGGGAACTCCTCATTTGTTTTTTTAAAATGCTTTCTTTCTTTTTTTTAATTGGTTCTGAGGACAGAATCTTTTTCCTGCTATCCTAGTTTCAGATAGGTAATATCATAGGAAGAAATTCTGGACTAGGTCATAGTTCTGACTCTTGCCATTTATTTAAGCATTTAACCTCAATCAAGTACTTACTCTCCCTGAAATTGATTTCTGATCTATAAAATGGCAATAATACCTAACCACTTTCTTATGAATTTTGTCAGGATCAAATTATAAAATGTACAGTAGCTTAAATTTACCAAGTTTTTATATCATGTCTTAGGCAGTGTGCTAAATGCTTTACATGTATTATCTCTTTTAATCTTCATGCCAATCCTATATTGAAAGTAATCATTTTACAGATGAGAGAAACTGGAAAAATTTGCCTAAACTTCTGTAGCTTATAAGCAGCAGAAATAGAGTTGGAACCTGTTGTGCTAATTCTAGAGCTGAGCTCTTAACCAGCACACTTTATTACTCATGCCCTTTGTAAACTACAAAATGGCACATAACTATATACTAGTGTTCTTAGTTTGCGAAATGGATTACTGACCAACCATTGCCCTTAACATCAGTAGTCTGGTGACCTCTTCATATATGGAGCACACAGACCTTTGCCTTTTTCTCCATTCCCTTCCCATACTTTCCATTACTACTTCGTAGGTGTTGGCGACTAGGCAAAGGTTTTATTTTTAGTGATTTCTCCTTCTAGGGGTTTCACGGACCAGCTGCGTAAGATTTCCAAAGATGCAGGGATGCCTATCCAGGGCCAGCCTTGCTTCTGCAAATATGCGCAAGGGGCAGACAGCGTGGAGCCCATGTTCCGGCATCTCAAGAACACCTACTCTGGGCTGCAACTCATTATTGTCATCCTGCCAGGAAAGACGCCAGTGTATGGTAAGGATATCATTGTATTAAGATTGCATTTTCCCTCAAGTAATCAATATTCTTTCCAGAATTATGCTAACACATACTCTACAACTTTCAAACATTAAAGTACGTTTGATAGCTACAGTATTTAAAACCATGTATTGTTACTATAAAAAGACAAATCAGAAGAACAAACTAAATAGTCTGAGACCCTGCGAAAAGAATTTCAGTGAAGGAGGCATTAAAGACTACAGTGTTTTAATTGCTGCTATACAGCAAAGTGATTCAGTTATCCATATATACATTGGTTGTTTTGTTTTGTTTTGTTTTTACTTTTTAGAGCCACATCACGGCATATGGAAGTTCCCAGGCTAGGGGTCAAATAGGAGCTACAGCTGCCAGCCTACACCACAGCCACAGCAACTAGGGATTTGAGCTACATCTGCGACCTACACCACAGCAACACCGATCCTTGACACACTTAACACACCAGATCCTTAATGCACTGAGTGAGGCTAGGGATCGAACCCACATCCTCATGGATCCTAGTCGGGTTCATTAACTGCTGAGCCATAAAGGGAACCCCTATACGTTGTTTTTTTATATTCTTTTCCATTATGGTATATCTCGGGATATTGATTTAAAGGAATTATTTATTAAAAATGTCGTTGAATGGAACTAGAGAATCTCATACTGAGTGAAATGAGCCAGAAAGACAAAGACAAATACCATATGATATCACTCATAACTGGAATCTAATATCCAGCACAAATGAACATCTCCTCAGAAAAGAAAATCATGGACTTGGAGAAGAGACTTGTGGCTCCCTGATGGGAGGGGGAGGGAGTGGGAAGGATCGGGAGCTTGGGCTTATCAGACACAACTTAGAATAGATTTACAAGGAGATCCTGCTGAATAGCATTGAGAACTTTGTCTAGATACTCATGTTGCAACAGAAGAAAGGGTGGGGGAAAAAATGTAATTGTAATGTATACATGTAAGGATAACCTGACCCCCTTGCTGTACAGTGGGAAAATTTTAAAAAATTATTTAAAAAATGTCATTGAGATAAATTGAGTATCAGTATAATGTAGTGGTTAAAAGAATAGGCTCTGGAGTCAGACCATGTTACTTAATAGCCAGGTATTGCCAGATGTATTTCCTGTGTGATTTAGCTGAATTACTTAACCAAGTCGAGGCTTAGTTTCCTCATCTGTGAAATTGGGATCCTAAAAGTATCTAACTCATAGAAAGTAGTTGTAATGATTAAATAAATTTGCATATGTAAACAGGGCCTAAAATAGCACCTGTCCTAGAGTGGACATTAATAAATGTTAGCTGTGATTATTGTAAACAAGTTAAAGTTTATGAGATTAATAAGTTAAATATAAGTCATTGAATCATGGAAAAACACAAAGAAATTACAATTTTCGGAGTTCCCGTCGTGGCTCAGTGGTTAACAAATCCGTCTAGGAACTATGAGGTTTCAGGTTTGATCCCTGGCCTTGCTCAGTGGGTTAAGGATCCGGCGTTGCCATGAGCTGTGGTGTAGGCCAGTGGCTACAGCTCGGGTTCGACCCCTAGCCTTGGAACCTCCATATGCCACGGGTGCAGCCCTGAAAAGACCAAAAAAAAAAAATTATAATTTTCAAACTGCTCAATGGGACATAATCACTTAAGCTTAGAAATGATAGACTTCGGAGTTCCCGTCATGGCGCAGTGGTTAACGAATCCGACTAGGAACTATGAGGTTGCGGGTTCGGTCCCTGCCCTTGCTCAGTGGGTTAACGATCCGGCATTGCCGTGAGCTGTGGTGTAGGTTGCAGACACGGCTCGGATCTCTCGTTGCTGTGGCTCTGGCGTAGGCCGGAGACTACAGCTCCGATCCAACCCCTAGCCTGGGAACCTCCATATGCCGCGGGAGCGGCCCAAGAAATAGCAAAAAGACAAAAAAAAAAAAAGAAATGATAGACTTCACAAAACAAAGTTATTAGATTGCATAAAAGTTAAATTTTCCATATAGCTGAAATTAAAAGGAAGCCATGGAAAATGAAAAATATGTGCGGCAAATGGAGACAACAAAGGGCTAGTTTATTATTAGTTAAAATATCCATATAGATGTTATTGCATTCAAAGAAAAAAATTATATTCTTTTAGATTAATGAGCAGAGAATATAAACCAAAATTTCTTGAGAAAAATCAAGTAAATGGCTTTTTTCGGGTTTTTTTGATGGTTTTTGTTTTTTTGTTTTTTGCTTTTTAGGGCCACACCTGTGGCATATGGAGGTTCCCAGGCTAGGGGTCGAATTGGAGTGTAGCTGCCAGCCTACACCACAGCCACAGCAACGCGGAATTCGATCTGCGTCTGCCACCTACACCGCAGCTCATGGCAACACTGGATCCTTAACCCACTGAGCAAGGTCAGTGATCAAACCTGCAACTTCATGGCTCCTAGTTGGATTTGTTTCCACTGTGCCACTACAGGAACTCCCAAAACAAGTAAATATTTGAGAAAGTATTGGCTTTCACCAATAAAGTACAAATTAATAAAAAGAAATGTTTATGCTACTAAATTAGCAAATATATACTATAATACCTAGTGCTTGTGAATATGCTGTGATGAATCTAGTATTTTAACACAGTGCTGATGGCAGTATAAATTGATAATATTCTTTCATTAAAAGTATTAAAATGTGTTTTCAGTCAGCAATTCAGTATTTCTAGTTCTAGGAATGTGTTCAAAGGAGAGAATTCATGATGTAGAAAAATCTACTAATACATGGTTTTAAACAATGAGTAAGTTATAGTATGTTGGTGAAATCATGATTCAAAATGACAGCTGTGGAGTTCCCTTTATGGCTCAGCAGGTTAAGAACCCAACACAGTGTCTGTGAGGATGTGGGTTCAATCCCAGGCCGCACTCAGTAAGTTAAGAATCAGGCGTTGCTACAAGCTGTGGCATAGATTGCAGATGTGGCTCGGATCTGGCATTGATGTGGCTGTGTCATAGGCTGGCAGCTGCTGTTCTGATTCAACCCCTAGTCTGGGAACTTTCATACACCATGGGTGCATCCATAAAAAGAAAGAAAAAATGATGGTTATAAAATTCAAAAGGTATTTGTTAAGTTGTGATAAAATACAAAATGTGTTAAACTCAAAGGATCCGTAAATCAAGGAAAGAACAAACACCTCAAAAAAGACAAATGGCATAAAAGGGAAATATAGATGGTCAGTTATCTTATGAAAAGATGTTCCCGCTCATTAGCCATTAAATAAGTATGAACTAGAATAAATTATTTTTCACCAATAATAATGCCCATTTTGGGCAAAGATGTTCATAAATGTACTCTCTATATATGCTGTTGATGGGAGAGAAAGTTGGTATTACCATAACCTCTAAACTGGTGTTCTTGCCTGCATTTCCTCTAGTTCACTTTCAGACCATTTTCTTTTTATTTTTATTTATTTATTTATTTTTTGTCTTTTGTCTTTTTGTTGTTGTTGTTGTTGCTATTTCTTGGGCCGTTCCCTTGGCATATGGAGGTTCCCAGGCTAGGGGTTGGATCGGAGCTGTAGCCACCGGCCTATGCCAGAGCCACAGCAACGCAGGATCCGAGCCATGTCTGCAACCTACACCACAGCTCACGGCAACGCCGGATCGTTAACCCACTGAGCAAGGGCAGGGACCGAACCCGCAACCTCATGGTTCCTAGTCGGATTCGTTAACCACTGCGCCACGACGGGAACTCCCAGACCATTTTCTACACTGCTTCACTCAGTGATTCACTGAGTGATTTTTCTAATTGATAGGTTTTAATTTTTTAGAACAGTTTTAAATTTACAAAAAAATTGAGCCGGAGTTCCTGTGGTGGCGCAGCAGTGACAAACCCTACTAGTATCCATGCCTTGCTCAGTGGGTTAAGGAGCTGGCATTGTCATGAGCTGTGGTTTTGGTTGTAGATGCGGCCTGACATTGCTGTGGCTGGGGCATAGGCTGGCAGCTACAGCTCAGATTTGATCCGTAGCCTGGAAACTTTCATATGCCACCAGTGCAGCCCCTTAAAGACAAAACAAAACAAAACAAACCCAAAAACATTGAGCAGATAATATAGAGAGTTCCTATATGCCTTCTGTCCCTTGTACACAGATTTCTCTAATTTTTAATATTTTGATTTAGTGTGGTACATTTAATGAACCAGTATTGATAAACTATTACTAATCTGTTGTCAACAGTTATTAATTTACTGTCCACTGTTTACATTAAGAGCTACTCTTTCTATATACAGGTCTATGGGTTTTGACAAGTGCATAATGTCATGTAGCTACTATTACATTATCAAAGAGTAGTTTCACTGCTCTAAAAATTCCCTGTGCTCCACCTTTTTATCTCATCTCTTCAAACCCCTGACAACCACTGGCCTTTTTAATGTCTCCATAGTTTTGCCTTTTTTAAAATATGTATAGTTGGAATTGTACTGTATGTACTCTTTTCTGATTGGCTTTTTTTCACTTAGCAATATTTAGGATTCCACCATGTCTTTTTGAGACTTGAAAAGTCATTTCTTTTTTTTTTTTTTTTCTTTTTAGGGCCGCACTTGCAGCATATGGAGGTCCCCAGGTTAGGGGTTGAATCAGGGCTGCAGCTGCTGGTGTATACCACAGCCACAGCAATGCAGGATCCTGACCACATTTGTGACGTACACTGCAGCTCAGAGCAACACTGGATCCTTAACCCCCTGTGCAAGGCCAGGGATCAAACCCGTGTCTTCATGGATACTAGTTGGGTTTATTACCACTGAGCCACAATGGGAACTCCAATAAGTCATTTCTTTCTTTCTTTCTTTTTGCTCTTTAGGGCCGAACCTGCAGCATATGGAGGTTCCCAGGTTAGGGGTCTAATCAGAGCTACAGTGGCCAGTCTACGCCACAGCCACAGCAACACCAGAGCTGAGCCACATCTGCAACCTTACACCACAGCTCACGGCAATGCTGGATCCTTAACCCACTGAGTGAAGCCAGGGCTCGAACATGCAACCTCATGGTTCCTAGTCAGATTCGTTTCCCCTGCGCCACAGCAGGAACCCCTAAGTCATTTCTTTTTTTTTTTTTTGCTATTTCTTGGGCCGCTCCCGCGGCATATGGAGGTTCCCATGCTAGGGGTCCAATAGGAGCTGTAGCCACAGGCCTACGCCAGAGCCACAGCAACGCAGGATCCGAGCCGCGTCTGCAACCTGCACCACAGCTCAGGGCAACGCCGGATCGTTAACCCACTGAGCAAGGGCAGGGACCGAACCCGCAACCTCATGGTTCCTAGTCGGATTCGTTAACCACTGCGCCACGACGGGAACTCCTCATTTCTTTTTAATGCTGGGTAATTTTACATTGTATGAATGTACTACAGTTTGTGTACATTTACCTCTTGAAGGACATTTTGATTGCTTTCAGTTTTTGGCAGTTATGAATAATGCTGCTACCAACATTCATGTGCAAGTTTTTGTGTGGATATGTTTCCAACTCAATTTGGCAGATAACCAGGAGCGCAATTGCTTTATCCAATGGTAAGCCTGCCAAATTATCTTCCAAGGTGGCTGTATAATTTTGTATCCCCTTCAGCAATGATATTGCTCTGCATCCTTGTCAGCATTTGGTATTGTCAGTTTTTTTGAATTTAGCAATTCTAATAGTTGTGTAGTAGTATCTTATTACTATTTTAGTTTGCAGTTCCTTAATAACACATAATATTGAGCAGCTTTTTGTGTACTTTTTGCCATCTATATATCTTCGATGAAATGTCTATTCTAATCTTTTGCTCATTTTTTTATTTGGTGTGTATGTTTCCTTATTGTTCCGTTTTAAGAGTTCTTTGTATGCTTGGATACAAGTTCTTTATCAGATACATGGTTTGCAAATATTTCCTCCCAAGCTGTGGCTTCTCTTCCCTTAACAGTTTCTTTCATTGAGCACAGGTTTTCAACTTTAATAAAGTCAAAATTTTAATGAAGTCATCAATTTTTTCTTTCTCAGATCATTTTCGGTATTATAGTTAAAAACCCATTGCCAAACCAGAGGTAATCTAAATTTTCTTCTGTGTTATCTTCTAGTAGTTTTATAGTTTTCCTTTTTGTATATAGGTTTATGATCCATTTTGACTTAATTTTTGTGAAAAGTATAAGATCTGTGTCTAGATTTTTTTTTTTTACATGTGGATTCCAGTTGCTTTAGCACAATTTATTGGAAAGATTATCTTTCTCCATTAAATTGCCTTTGCCACTTTCTCAAAGATTGATTGACTGTATTTGTGTGAAGCTATTTGTGGACTCTACTTTGTTCCATTGGTGTATATATGAGTTCATTTGCTAACACCACACAATCTTGATTAATGTAGCTTTAAAGGCTTGAAGTCAGATTGTGTCAGTTCTCTATTTTGTTCTTCTTCTTCCCTATTTTGTTAGCTAATAGCTCTTTTGCCTCTCTATATAAACTTTATCTTTTTTTAGGGCTGCACTGGCGGCATATGGAAGTTCCCAGGTTAGGGGTTGAATGGCAGCTGCAGCTGCAGGCCTATGTCACAGCCACAGCAATGCAGGATCCAAGCCGCATCTGTGACCTACACCACAGCTCACAGCAACACTGGATTCTTAACCCACTGTTCGGGGCCAGGGATCAAATCCACATCCTCAGGGATACTAGTCAGATTCATTTCTGCTGCACCACAACAGGAACTCCGACAATTAACAGTGTTTAAAGTCTTCTGTTCTTGAACATTGAATATCTCTCTGTTCAAAGCTTCTTTTGGAGTTCCTGTCGTGGTGCAGTGGTTAACAAATCTGACTAGGAACCATGAGGTTGCGGGTTCGGTCCCTGCCCTTGCTCAGTGGGTTAAGGATCTGGCGTTGCCGTGAGCTGTGGTGTAGGTTGCAGACACGGCTCGGATCTCTCGTTGCTGTGGCTCTGGCGTAGGCTGGTGGCTACAGCTCCGATTCGTAGCCTGGGAACCTCCATATGCCGCGGGAGTGGCCCAAAGAAATAGCAAAAAGACAAAAAAAAAGAAAAAAGCTTCTTTTGATTTCTTTTGTCAGAGGTTTATAGTTTTCCTCATTTAGATTTATGTCTGAGTATACTGGTTTTTTCTTTTAATGCTAGTGTTAATGGTATTGTGTTTTTAATTTTAAATTCTAGTTGTTCATTTTAGGAAAACAGTTGACTTTTGTATGTTTATTTCTATCCTGTAACCTTGCTGTAATCGCTTATTAGTTCCAAGAAGTTTATTGTCAATTTTTTTCATATTTTCTGCATAGACAGTTATGTTCTTTGTGAATAAAGACAGTTATTTTTCCTTCCCAATCTGTATACTTTTATATCTTTTTTTTTTTTTTTTTTGCTATTTCTTGGGCTGCTCCCACAGCATATGGAGGTTCCCAGGCTAGGGGTCGAATAGGAGCTGTAGCCACCGGCCTACGCCAGAGCCACAGCAATGCAGGATCCGAGCCGCGTCTGCAACCTACACCGCAGCTCACGGCAACACCGGATTGTTTAACCCACTGAGCAAGGCCAGGGACCGAACCCGCAACCTCATGGTTCCTAGTCAGATTCGTTAACCACTGCGCCACGACGGGAACTCCTTATTATCTCTTTATTGCGTTAGCTTAGACTTCCAGTATGAAGTGGAATAGCAGTAGTGGGAGGAGACATCCTTGCAGTGTTTCTAACCTTAGGAGTAAAATATCTAGTTTCTCAACAGTAAAACATGATGTTAGCTATCGACTTTCTACAGTTGTTTCTTATCAAGTTGAGGAAGTTCCCTTTAATCCTAGCATGCTGAGAGTTTGTATTATGAATGAATGATGGAGTTTGCCAAGTTTTTTTCTGTATCTATTGATATGATCATATGATTTTTCTTTTTTTTTCCTCTTAATATGATTGATTAATTGATTTGGGGGTTTTATGGGGGGGGTTGTCTTTTTAGGGCCTCACCTGTGGCATATGGAGGTTCTCAGGCTAGGGGTCGAATTGGAGCTGTAGCCACTGGCCTACAGCACAGCTTAAGGCAACACCAGATCCCTAACCCTCTGAGTGAGGCCAGGGATCGAACATGCATACTCATGAATACTAGTCAGATTAGTTCCATTGAGCCACGATGGGAACTCCTGATTAATTGATTTTTTAATGTTTACCCAGCTTCATGTGCCTAGGGTAAATCCCACCTTGTCATTATGTAATCTAATTCTAATCTTTTGTTGAAGATTTTTACATCTGTGTTCATGAGAGATATTGATCTATAGTTTTCCTTTCTTGTAATGTCTTTCTGGTTTGGGTATTAGGGTAATTTTGGCCTCAGAATCACTTAGGATGTATTTCCTCTGCTTCTCTTTTCTGGAAGAGATTGTAGAAAATTAGTATTTCTTCCTTGAATGTTTGGTAGATTTCACCAGTGAAACTATCTGGGCCTTTTCTTTTTTTGGAAAGTTATTAATTATTGATGCAATTTCCATAATACAGGCCTATTCAGGTAATGTATTTCTTCTGCATGAGATTTGGTAGTATTATTCAAGGAATTGGTCTGCTTCATGTAATTCAACAAATTTGTGGGCCTAGATATTCTTTTATTATCCTTTAAATATCCTTGGGACCAATGACCCTATTTTCATTTCTGATATTAATAATTTGTGTCTTCTCTTTTTTTCTTGATTACTCACACTAGAGGTTTATCAATTTCAAAGATATTTTCAAAGAACCAGCTTTTATGGTTTCCTTGATTTTCTCTGTTGATTTCTTATTTTAAAGTTCATTGATTTCTGTTCTAATTACTAATATTTTTTCCTTCTGCTTGTCCTAGGTCTGTATTGTTCTTCTTTCTCTATTTTCCTAAGATAGAAACATAGATTATTGATTTTAGATTGATCTTCTATGCATTCAGTATCATAAATTTTTCTGTAAGTACTGCTTTCACTGCATCCCACTAATTTTGATAAGTTATATTTCATTTTCATGTTACATAGAATTATGTAGTTTAATATACGCATATTTTGGGATTTCATGGCTATCTTTCCATTACTGATTTCTAGTTTAATTCCATTGTGGTCTGAAACAATACTTTCTATGATTTCTATTCTTTGAAATTTGTTAAGGTGTGTTATGGATCGGAATGTGGTCTTTCTTGATGAATGTTCCATATGAGCTAGAGAAGAATGTGTGTTCTGCTGTTATTGAGTGGGTATTCTATAAATGACTCTTAGAGTCAGTTGATTGATAGTACTGTTCAAGTCCACCATATCCTTATTGATTTTCTGCCTGCTGGATCTGTCAGGCACTCCACTACAATAGCAGATTTGTCTACTTCTCCTTGCAGTTCTATCAGTTTTTGCCTTATTTATCTTGGCATTCTTTTCTTAGTTGCATATGTGTTAAAGACTGTCCTGTCTTCTTAAAAAATTAGCCCTTTCACCTTTATTCCTGATGATTTTCCTAGTTCTGAAATTTACTTCCCTGTAAAAATAATATAGCAACTCTAGTTTTCTTTTCCTTGGTGTTAGCATGATATATCTTTCCGTATCACTTTACTTTTTTATTTTTTATTTTTATTTTTTGCTTTTTAGGGTCACATATGTGGCATATGGAAGTTCCCAGGCTAGGGGTTGAATCAGAGCTGTAGCCACTAGCCTACACCACAGCTATAGCTGTGACCTATGCAGCAGATTGTGGCGATACTGGATCCTTAACCCACTGAGCCAGGCATTGAACCTGCATCCCAGTGCTCCCAAGACACTGCTGATCCTGTTGCACCACAGCGGGAACTCCTTTTTTCTGGTTTTATTTATTTATTTATTGTCTTTTTAGGGCCACATCTGTGGCATATGAAGATTCCCCCTGGCTAGGGGTCAAATCAGAGCCGCAGCTGCTGGCCTATGCCACATCCACAGCAATGTGGGATCCGAGCTGTGTCTACAACCTACACCATAGCTCACGGTAACACCATATCCTCAACCCACTGAGCAAGGCCAAGAATGGAACCTGCATCCTCACGGATCCTAGTCGGGTTTGTTAACTACTAAGCCATGAAGGGAACTCCCTTTTTTATGGTGTTAAATGAGCATTTTACATATTTCATTTTCTTTCTTCTCTTATATCAATTATACTTTTTTAAAAATTTTATTGGCTTCCCTAGATTTTGCAGTATACATTTACAACGAATCTAAGTTCACTTTCAATAATTCTATACCACTTCACAAAGTATAACCTTATAGCAAAGTATTCCCAATTCCTCCCTCCTGTCCTTTACATTTTTGCTGTCATTCATTTCACCTATTCATAAGGTATAACCTCTCAATACATTGTTGCTATTATTGTTTTGAGCAGTTATCTGTTCAATTAAGAATAAGAAAGTAGGAGTTCCTATTGTGGCTCAGTAGTAACAAACCAGACTAGTATCCATGAGGATGTGGGTATGATCCCTGGCCTCACTCATTGGGTTAAGGATCTGGCATTGCTGTGAGCTGTGGTGTAGGTTGCAGTTGCAGCTCAGATCTGGAGTTGCTATAGCTGGGACGGAGGCCAGCAGCAGTAGCTCCAATTAAACCCCTAGCCTAGGAATTTCCATATGCTGCACCTTCAGCCCTAAGAAAAAAAAGAAAGAAAGAAAGAAAGAAAAAAGAAAAAGTGAAAGATTTTATTTTACTTTTATTTATTTATTTCTTCTCTGACCTTCCTTTTTTTAATGTAAATTTGGACTATATAAATTTTCCTTCTCTCTAAAAAATGTCTTTTATCATTTCTTGCAAGGCAAGTCTACTGTCTTAGTTTTTTTTTTTTTTTTTTTAATTTGTGTAAGAAGGTATTTCCCCATCACTTTTAAAAACTTACTTGTTGGAGTTCCCATCGTGGCGCAGTGGTGAACGAATCCGACTAGGAACCATGAGGTTACGGGTTCGGTCCCTGCCCTTGCTCAGTGGGTTAACGATCCGGCGTTGCCGTGAGCTGTGGTGTAGGTTGCAGACACGGCTCGGATCCCGCGTTGCTGTGGCTCTGGCGTAGGCCGGTGGCTACAGCTCCGATTGGACCCCTAGCCTGGGAATCTCCATATGCCGCGGGAGCGGCCGAAGAAATAGCAACAACAACAACAACAACAAAAAAAAAGACAAAAAAAAGACAAAAAAAAACTTACTTGTTTATCTTTGCTTATAAATCAAATTATCCACTCACATAGTTTCAAGTGTTAAATCATTCTGAAATTCTTATTTTCAAAAACAACCCCTTTATAGCCATCATCCCATTTATTTTCCTCATATAAAACTTTCATTATTTGCCACTTTTTAAATCTAATTTTTGTTTCTTAAGTGTAGCTACCTGTATTTCAGCCCTCTTTTGCCAGAGCCCTGGGATCTCCTATATTTGGTATCGGTGACACCTTCCTTAAATCAATCAATTGGTGTCTTTTTTTTTTTTTTTTGGTTTTTAGGGCCACACCTGCAGCATATGAAAGTTCCAAGGTTAGGGGATGAATCAGAGCTACAGCTGCCAGCCTACACCACAGCCACAGCAACACCAGATCCAAGCTGCATCTACGACCTACAGCACAGCTCAGGGCAATGCCAGATGCTTTAACCTACTGAGCAAGGCCAGGGATTAAACCTGCATCCTCATGGATACTAGTCAGGTTCTTTTTTATTTTTCCTTCTTTCTTTTTTTTTTTTTAAATTACTCAGTGAATTTTATTACACTTATAGTTGTACAACGATCATCACAACCCAATTTTATAGCAGGTTCTTAACTCATTGAGCCACAACGGGAACTCCCTGGTGTCAGATTTTGATTGTAGTTTTCATTCCTTCTGATGTACTGTTTTGGAGTTCCCATTGTGGCTCAGCAGGCAAAGAACCCGACATAGTGTCTGTGAGGATGTGGGTTCAATTCCTGGTCTTGCTCAGTGGATTAAGGATCTGGCATTGCCACAAGCTGCAGCATAGGTCACAGATGGGTCTCAGATCCTGAGTTGCTGTGGCTGTGGCATAAGCTGCAATTGCAGCTCTGATTTGACCCCTAGCCCGGGAACTTCTATATGCTTCAAGGCAGCATTTAAAAAAAAAAAAAAAAAAAAAAGGAGTTCCCATTGTGGCACAGCAGAAACAAATCTGATTAGGAACCGTGAGGTTGAGGGTTCGATCCCTGGCCTCGCTTAGTGGGTTAAGAATTTGGCATTGCTGTGGCTGTGGTGTAGGCCAGCAGCTGTAGCTCCGATTTGACCACTAGCCTGGAAACTTCCATATGCCACAAGTGCAGCCCTAAAAAGCAAAAAAAAAAAAAAAAAATCTAATGCACCGTTTTAATGGGTGTGTTCCTCAGTTGACTATTTGTTAACAAGATTTTGTGTCTATGTGTGGTAAAATATACATAACTTAAATTTTACGATTTTAACCATTTTTAAGTACACAATTCAGTGGTATTAAGTACATTTAGAGCATTGTTCAAACATCACCACTGTCCATTTCTAGAACTTTTTCATCAACTCAAACAGAAGTGTACCCATTAAACAATAACTTCCCATCTCCATCCACCAACCCCTAGTAGCCTCTATTCTACTTTCTGTCTCTATGAATTTACTTATTCTAGTAACTCATATAAATGAAATCATACAATACAAATCCTTTTGTTTCTGGTTTATTTCACTTAGAGTAATATCCTCAAGGTTTGCCTAAGTTGTGGCATGTATCAGAATTTTATTCCCCCTTTTGTGGCAAAATATATATAAAACATAAAATTTGCCATTTTAACAAGTGTACAGTTCAGTGGCGTTAAATACATTCACACTTTTGTACAGTCATCACCACTATCCATCTCCAGAGCTTTTTCATTATCTCAAACTGAAACTCTGCAGTAACTCCCTCCTCCCCTTTCCCCAGCCCCTAGAAATCTGTATTCTTCCTTCTGTCTCTATGAATTTGACTATTCTATTTACCTCATAAAAATGAACCACATAGTATTTGTCCTTTGATGACTGGTTTATTTCATTTAGCATAATGTCCTCACAGTTTGTCTGTCAGATTTTTCTTCCTTTTAAGTCTGAATAATATTCCATTGTAAGCTCCTGCTGTGGTGCAACAGGACCAGCAGGTATCTTCAGAGCGCTGGGATGCAGGTTCAGTCCCCTGCCCAGCACAGTGGGTTAAGGATCCAGCGTTGCCGCAGATGCCCCTTAGGTCACAACTGCAGCTCAGATCTGATCCCTGGCCTGGGAGCTCCATATGCTGTGGGGCAGCCAAAAAAAAAGGTATCCCGTTGTATGTATGTATACATTTTATTTATCTATTCATCTTATCTGGGCACTTGGATTACCTCTACCTCTGGGCTATTGTGAATATTGCTGCTTTGAACATGAATATATAGTTCCAGTCCTTCCTTTCACTTTTTGGGGGTATAGTCCCAGAAGTGAAAGTACTGAATCGTATAATAATTGTTGTAGTTTTTTGAGGCTTAAATGCTTTCCACCGAATCCACACCATTTTGCATTACTATCAGCAATGTACAAGGTTCTTATTTCTCTACGTTCTTGCCAGTACTTGTTACTTATTTATTTTATTTTAGCTAAGCTTAGTGGGTGTTAAGCAGTATCTTGTGGTTTTGATTTGCATTTCCCTAATGACTGGTGCTGTGGAACATCTTTTCAGGTGTTTATTAGCCACTTGTACATCTTCTTCAGAGACTATCTATTTAAGTCCTTTGGTCGTTTTTATTTGGATTGTTTGGCTTTTTTCTTGTTGAGTTATAGAAGTTACCCTGTAATTGTTTCTGCAGTTACTGGCTTCATCAGCTTTTGCTTCTGATAAGCTGATCTTGGCTATAATTTTGTTTTGGGGGGCGGCAGTTTGCTGTTACCTTAGTTCTCTGATGGATCTAAGACCAAGACAAGTCATTTATTTTCAGTTCGTTCAGCTTTTTTTGTTATGAGGATGGAAGTGATGACTTCTAATGTTTTACCTGTTGGTTCTATAGCCAATGTTCAGAGTTGTATTTCTGAAAGACAAGTCTGATTTTATCCCCTTCCCTATCGCTCCCACTTCAGTAGTTTTTCATTATACAAGTGATAAAAATTGATAAGTAGGATTATCTTCCTAGGGTTTACATGTTCTAATCCATGACTTCCTACCTCTTCAGAATTCATCTCGCTTTGTTTTTTTCCCCACAGGAACTCTGTTTTCATCCTCATCCTTCTACCTGTACTGTCTCTCATTAACCCACTTTCCACCCTTTACCAAATAAATGCACATTCTTCTTTTGAATTTTAGTTTCAGACATCCCTTCCTTGGAGAAGCTTTGCTTGACTTCCCTGACAAGGTCAAATTCTCTCACTATTATTGTGTTATGACACCGTGTATCCCTCTGTGTTGTTCATAGTTGTAAAGTTAAATTTGAGGTTATTTAATTAATGCCTCTTTCTCTGACTAGACAATAAACTCTCTGAGGCCAAAAACAGTGTTTCTCCCCACCCCTTTTTTTGGCTGTACATATGGCATGTGGAAGTTCCCTGGCCAGAGACTGAACCCACGCCACAGCAGCAACCTGGGCCACTGCAGTGATAGTGCTGGCTCCTTAACCCACTGTTCCACAAGGTAACTCCAAGAATGATAGCTATCTTAACTCATCATTGTACTGAGCTTCACACAGTACTAGCATGATTAGATGGACATTAAATATTTGTTGAATGAATGAATAAATCTTTTCAGCCGGGGGGGGGCGCAGTTTGTCAGTATCTATAAAAATGTTAAATATCCATACCTCTGATTCCTGAAGCTGTAGTTATACAAAGTAAATATACAAGTGTTATTCAAAGCATTGTTTGAAATAAAGAAAACGTGCAACAGGAGTTCACATCGTGGCTCAGCGAAAATGAATCTGACTAGTATCCATGAGGACACGGGTTCCATCCCTGGCCTCAATCAGTGGGTTAAGGATCCAGCATTGCTATGAGCTGTGGTGTAGGTCGCAAACACAGCTCGGATCCCACGTTGCTATGGCTGTGGCATAGGCCAGCAGTTGCAGCTTTGGTTCAGCCCCTAGACTGGGAACCTCCATATGCTCCAGGTGCAGCCCTAGAAAGACAAAAAAAAAACCTGGAATAGGCTAAAAATATGTCAGTGTATGAATGATTAGATACCTTATGGTGTTTAAAAACAGAGTAACTACTGCTGTTATAAATAATAAGGGATGTATATATGTAAAGATTTGGAACATAATATATTATCAAGTGAATATGACAAGTTGCACAATAGTATGTAGTATAGTCTCAATTTTGATTTTTTTTCTCTCCCCGCCAATTGTATATGGAAGTTCCCAGGCCAGGGATCAAATCTGCCTACACCACAGCTGCAGCAGTGCCATATCCTTAACCTACTGTACCATAGCAGAAACTCACTCAATTTTTATTTTAAAGTGTTTTCAATTTGTTATATATGTAAGACGTTATATACATTGAAGTCTTCATGGTAGTTAAAATTGCAAGAGGAAGCAATGAGATCCTGGGGAACTATATCTGGTCACTTATCATGGAGCATGATGGAGGATAATGTGAGAAAAAGAATGTGAATATGTGTGTGTGACTGGGTCACTTCGCTGTACAGTAGAAAATTGACAGAACACTGTAAACCAGCTATAACGGAAAATATAAAAGTCATTTAAAAAAATTGCAGGAGGGGAAAAGGGACAGAAAACAGGGTAAGGAAAGGAACAGGATAAAAGCTTTTATATTGTACTACTTTTGTATTTATAAATTAAAGTTTGGAGAATAGGATTGAAAGCTGTAAGTATACTATGATTATAGTGTTATTAAAATAATACAAGTGAGAAATTACTGGAAAAGAGTATAATTAAATAGTAATGAGATTATATATGAAAATTTTCATTTATTATATTATTTTTGTGATGACAATTTTTTTTTTGTCTTTTTGCCATTTCTAGGGCGGCTCCCGCAGCATGTGGAGGTTCCCAGGCTAGGGGTCTAATCGGAGCTGTAGGAGCTGTAGCCGCCGGCCGACGCCACAGCCACAGCAACGTGGGATCTGAGCCGCATCTGCAACCTACACCACAGCTCGTGGCAATGCCAGATCCTTAACCCACTGAGCAAGGCCAGGGACCAAACCCACAATCTCATGGTTCCTAGTAAGATTCGTTAACCATTGCGCCACAACGGGAACTCCAACAAAAATGTTTTTTTATATGAAGAAAACAACTGGAAAAAATCACTAAGTACTTAAGCTAATCTTCAAGGCAGTATACTTTAAATTTTAATAACGTTGTTTTAATATTGGTTTAATTTTTGATATCCTGTAAAACATTGATGTATTTCACAGGGGAAAACATACATAGCAGCTTAATTTTTAGTAAAATTTGACCTTTTTCCTAACTAGAGGTATTTGTATTTATTTCACAGCGGAGGTGAAACGTGTTGGAGATACACTTTTGGGTATGGCCACACAATGTGTTCAAGTCAAGAATGTAATAAAAACATCCCCTCAAACTCTCTCAAATCTGTGCCTAAAGATAAATGTTAAACTTGGAGGGATCAATAATATTCTTGTACCTCATCAAAGGTAAGATAAGCTAATCACCTAATAAAATATTCATTATTTTTCATATCTGAATTTTTCTATGTATTGCCATATCTAAGATCTGTGTAAGACACAACTTTGATAATTCCTGCCATGGGAGATAAGTAGTCATTTTGGCAAAAAGTTTGATAGGCAAAATTTAAGAGATTCCTTTATGGGAGTTCCCATCGTGGCGCAGTGGTTAATGAATCCGACTAGGAACCATGAGGTTGCGGGTTCGATCCCTGCCCTTGCTCAGTGGGCTAAGGATCTGGTGTTGCTGTGAGCTGTGGTGTAGGTCACAGACGTGGCTACAGCTCCAGTTAGACCCCTAGCCTGGGAACCTCCATATGCTGTGGGAGCGGCCCAAGAAATGGCAAAAAGACAAAAAAAAAGAGATTCCTTTATGAAAAATCCCTCTCACCTCCATTTTCATTTAGTATGCAAAGTACCTCTTCTCTGGGTGGAAAGTATTGAGAGCTTTGTTTATTTCTCACTGGAGAGCCCATCTTGAAGAATTTTCTCTTTTTTTTTTATCCCTTTTTTTTTTTCTTTAGGGCCACACCCACAGCATATGGAGGTTCCCAGTTTAGAGGTCTAATCGGAGTTAGAGCTGCCAGCCTACACCACATCCACAGCAATGCAGGATCTGAACCACGTCTGTGACCTACACCACAGCTCACGGTAATGCCGGATCCTTAACCCAATGAGCAAGGCCAGGGATCGAACCTGCAACCTCATGGTTCCTAGTCAGATTCGTTTCCACTGCTCCAGAGGGAAACACAAGAATTTCCTCATTGATAGTCAACCCCATATCGTGAGGCTACCTGCCTAGAAAATGAGAGAAGAAAGTAAGGTCTTAGGGTGAGGTTAGTGGAGGAGGCATGTCAATCAATTAAATCAGTTAAGTAAGCCGTATCAACTCCTTCTGCAGTCAGTGAGACAACAGATATTACTGTTAGATTGTCATCATGTCCAAGAGCTCTCAGGAAGTATGAGACATGATGACCTAGGAGTAGTGTGCTGGGGAAGAGGCTGTTTGGAGAATTGAACGAACTGATTTCCTTTCAACAGCTGAAGCAACGAGGGCTCTAAAAAGTTAAATATCTTGATCAGTATGCACCATGAATAAGCATTAGAATAAGGATGGACCTATGTGTATTTGACAGAAAGGCTCTTTTTTTTCCTGTTCTTCCATACTGCCTCTATTTCCCAGCCCTATTAACTGTAAAATGATATTCATAAATGAGATCAATCTAGAATTTTATCAACAGCTCCAAGAACTAAGAGAAACAGTCATTTGAATCTTAAATAATACAGTTTTAAAATTAAATGAAGTACTAGCTACTTCATGACTCTTAAATACATGTTACTCAAATTTTATACTTTAGGTCAGTGCAGGCAGGGGGAGTAGTAGACTCCCATAATCCCTTCCAGTATAATTTAATGATTCTTTATATCCTTGAGAGATTACATTGGCTTAAAATGAAAGTAGATTAAAGAGAGATTGATACAAATTAGTAGGTTAATATGAGGAAGTTTATCATTTTATGCCTATTATGAAGAATACTAGCAGCAGTTGACCCTTTGCAACCACCAGCACCACTGCCTAAGGCTCTGAATAAGACATTGGATACTCATTATGATAGCTTTTGTTTCACTTACTAGGGATTCATGAATTAAGAGAATAAAGCTGTCAGTAGTTCAGGTCTATGAAGCTTTCAATAAAGGACCTCCTCTAGGCTGTGCCAGCAATTGGCAGTTGTGTTGTAGTAGTATGAAACAGTAAAATAGATAATGAAAAAAATGAATTATCTAACTCTTTTTAAAAATATGTTTAAGACCTTCTGTGTTCCAGCAACCAGTGATTTTTTTGGGAGCAGATGTCACTCATCCACCAGCCGGTGATGGGAAGAAGCCTTCTATTGCTGCTGTGAGTATCGTTAGACAGGCTAATCTTATCTAAGACAAAGATCAACATTTTGGTTGCAGCTTTTCTGAATTTTTTTTTTTTTTTTTTAGGGCCGCACCCATGGCATATGGAGCGTTCCCAGGCTAGGGGTTGAATCGAAGCTGTAGCTGCTGGCCTACGCCACAGCCATAGCAACACCAGATCCCAGCCGTGTCTGCGACCTACACCACAGCTCACTGCAACACCGGATCCTTAACCCACTGAGTGAGGCCAGGGATCATACTTGCATCCTCATAGATGCTAGTCAGATTCATTCGTCTCCACTGAGCCACCATGGGAACTCCTCAGCTTTCTGAATTTTAAAGACATTTTCTTTGAAGCCAACTTTCATAAGTACACGTAAAGTTTTTAAAATATATTTATGAAGTTTTATAGTACTACATATAGAGTAAGATATATCTAGAGCCAACTTTCAAATATTCTTTGGGTTATTGAAAAGAATGATTATTCTCTGGTTTGGAGGCTACAAGTTCCATTGATATCTATTAAATCAACTTTATTAATTATATTACTCAGTTATTCTGTATCCGATTTTGATTTATCTGCTTGATCTCCCCATGATTATGTATTTTCAGTTACTTTTTATAATTCAAAGAATTTGTTTCTATATTTCAGTAATGTCTTTGTTACAGAAAACTGCATTATGCATAAGCTTGGTGGGTTGCATTTGTTTCAGTATAAAATATCTTCCACCTTTGTCCAGTTTAATACTTTGCCCTTGAATTCTTTGTTTTAACACTGCCTCTCTTACTTTTAACATCTGCCTGTTATATCTTATGCCCACTTTTATACTTGTAAAATCTTCTGTGTCCATTCAAGAGTGTTTTTTTTATAAATTTCATAAAGCCAGATGGGATATTTTACACAACTTGAAAATTGCTTGATTTTAATAAATGCCAACATTTTTAAAATGTCAACATATTTTAGGCACACTTGATAAATTTCAGGAATTAAACTGTAAGACTATTTACATATTTTTCTATCATCCATTGTAATCTTTACTTAAATTTTTATTTAAGAAATCTGATAAATCTTAATCTCTCCTTGAAATTAGTAGTAATATTAAAATTTTAAGGAGCTCCCACTGTGGTGCAATGGGATCGGCAGCATCTTAGAAACACTGGAACACAGGTTTGATCCCTAGCCCAGCATGGTGGGTTAAGGATCCTGCATTGTCCCAGCTGCAGCTTCGGTCATGACTGTGGCTTGGGTCTGATCTGTGGCCTGGGAGTTCCATATGCTGCAGGGCAGCCAAAAATTTTTTATAAAAATTAAAATTTTCACATATGATACCAAAGCCATTTTCTTTTTCTTTTATTTTTTTCTTCTTTTTCTTTGGCCGCCCTGTGGCATGTGAAGTTCCTGGGCCAGGAATCAGATCCAAGCCACAGTTGCAACCTACAGAGCAACACCAGGTCCTTTAACCCACTGTGCCAAGCAGGGGATCAAACTTGCATCAGTACTGCAGAGACACCTCTGATCCCAGTATGCCACAGTGAGTACGCTGCAAAGCTGTTTTCATTAATGAAGAAAATTGGCTCTTAGGGAGTTCCCTGGTGGCTTAGCAGTTAGGGATTAGGCATTGTCACAGCTGTGGCTTTGGATTTCATCCTTGGCACAGGAACTTTTGCCGTGAGTGTGGTCAAAAAAAAAAAAAAAGAAAGTTGACTTTTATCTATTAAAAATTATGTTTCTGGAGTTCCCGTCGTGGCGCAGTGGTTAACGAATCCGACTAGGAACCATGAGGTTGCGGGTTCGGTCCCTGCCCTTGCTCAGTGGGTTAACAATCCGGCGTTGCCGTGAGCTGTGGTGTAGGTTGCAGACGCGGCTCGGATTCCGCGTTGCTGTGGCTCTGGCGTAGGCCAGTGGCTACAGCTCCGATTCAACCCCTAGCCTGGGAACCTCCATATGCCGAGGGAGCGGCATTTATAGCAACAACAACAACAAAAAGACAAAAAAATAAAATAAAATAAAATAAAATAAAAATTATGTTTCTTTGTATTCTTAATGTTATGCATAAACTGTACATTTAAAGTGTCCTAGAGGTAGTATTGCACCATCTCTGATGTTCATTATTATGTTCTTACAGAAAATAAAATGATAAAAAAAATTCCCAACACTTACTTTGGATTTGCTATCTTAGGGTGGTTTTCCAAGAATGCTTAAGCACATTTAAATTCTTTTAGACTTCTGGGTTGTTGTTGTTCTTTTTTCCTAAATCCATTTCTACCAAATGTTAATTTTCTTTTATAATTATCAGGGGTCTTGTAAATAGAATGTGACTCTTTTTGCATATATCTTCTCTTCTTAAGAACTTAAAGACCAGTGTGAAAATCAATGTAAGTAATAAATGCCACATAGGGGAGTTCCCATTGTGGTTCAGTGGTTAACAAACCTGACTAGTATCTATAAGGATGCGGGTTCCATCCCTGGCCTTGTTCAGTGGGTCAAGGACCCAGCGTTGCCGTGAGCTGTGGTGTAGGTCACAGATGCGGTTCAGATCCCAAGTTGCTGTGACTGTGGCCTAGGCCAGCAGCTGGAGCTCCAATTCAACCCCTAGCCTGGATGCAGTACTAAAAAGACGGGGGAAAAAAAAAAAAAAAAAAAGGCCACATAGGGAATTAGTTGTGGCTCAGTGGTAATGAACCTGACTAGTATCCATGAATATATGAGTTCAGTCCCTGGCCCCAGTCAGCGAGTTAAGGATCCCCCATTGCTGTCAGCTGTGGTGTAGATAGCAGACGCAGCTCAGAACTGGCGTTGCTGTGGCTAAGGCAGAGCCCACCAGCTACAGCTCGGATTCAACCCCTAAGCCTGGGGACTTCCACATGCCATGCATGCAGCCCTAAAAAAATAAAATAAAATAAAAGAGTTCCCGTCGTGGCACAGTGGTTAACGAATCCGACTAGGAACCATGAGGTTGCGGGTTCTATCCCTGGCCTTGCTCAGTGGGTTAAAGATCTGGTGTTGCCGTGAGCTGTGGTATAGGTTGCAGACTCGGCTCGGATCCCATGTTGCTGTGGCTCTGGTGTAGGCCGGTGGCTCCAGCTCCAATTAGACCCCTGGCCTGGGAAATCCATATGCCACGAGAGCAGCCCAATAAATGGCAAAAAAGAAATAAATAAATAAATAAATAAAATAAATGCCACATGGAATAATAAATACTGCCATGATAGTGCTGTAAGTTAAAATTGCAAATGTATAGTGTGTTTGGGGAATTCCAAATGCAGTGAATTGAAATGTAGTATAGCAGGCTGTGTGGCAAGATTTTGTGAGGGTTTTTTTGCCATCAGAAGCAGTATGAATTTATTTTTTAGTAGTGAGAGAGAAACGGTCAGGTTTCCTTTTTCTTTTTTTTAACATAGAGAAGATTAAGAAGAAGTAGATGCAGTTCTGTGTTCATAAAGAAGTAGACGGGTTCTAGCTTACTTTCTTGTGATTATTTTCTAATCTAACCTAAGACCAAAGAGAAATGTAAAAAAAAAATTTTTAAGAGCTGAACCTGCAGCATATGGAAGTTCCCAGGCTAGAGGTTGAATCGGAGACATAGCTGCCAGCCTACACTGAAGCCACGGCAACACCAGATCTGAGCTGCATCTGTGACCTACGCCGAAGCTTATGGCAATGCTAGATCCTTAACCTACTGAGTGGGATCAGGGATCAAACCTGCATCCTCATAGGTACAATGCCAGGTCCTTAACCCAGTGAGCCACAAAGGAAACTCCTGGAAGTTTGTACCTTTTGACCCATTTCACCTATACCCCACCCCTTTGTCAACCACTGATCTGTTCTCTTTATCTATTAACTCAGTTGAGTTTTTCGGTTTTTTGGTTTTAGAGTCCACATGTAAGTGACATCCTATGGTATTTGTCTTTCTCTGCCCTGTTTCACCTAGCTTATGCCCTCAGGGCCATCCATGTTCTCACAAATGGCAAGATTTCATTCTTTTTTATAGCCAAATAATATTCTCTTATATGTATATGCCACATTTTCTTTATTCATTCATCTATCAGTGGACACTTAGGTTGATTCCATGTCTTAGCTGTTATAAATAATGCTGCAGTGAACATGGGAGTGCAGAGTTCCCCTTTTTGTTTTATTTATTTATTTATTTTTCTTTTTAGGGCAGCCGTCACCTGCGGCATGTGTAAGTTCCCAGGGTAGGGGTTGAATCAGAGCTGCAGCTGCCAATCTATACCACAGCCACAGCAACACAGTATCTGAGCTGTGTCCATGACCTACACCACAGCTCACAGCAATACCGGATCCTTAACCCACTGAGTGAGGCCAGGGATCGAACCCAAATCCTCATGGGTACTAGTCAGGTTCGTTTCCTGCTGAACCACAACGGTAATTCCCAGAGTTCCCCTTTTTTAAACATAACTTTGGTATAGATACTGCCCTGGAAGAAAGAGAAGCTGGAGGTAGAACAACCAGCTGGTTCTTGGCCCAGGCTCTGATTACAGTGATGTGTGGACATTTTTAAATATTCTGATTCCAGAGATCATGCTTCAGTATGTCTGTGAGTGACTGCAGTCAAAGTGAACTTATAAGTTCACGCTTCAGAGTTCCGTCTGCTCCAAACACATAACAATATTAAGACACAGAGAGGGAGTTCCCGTCATGGCTCAGCAGAAACTAATCCAACTAGTATCCATGAAGACACAGGTTTGATCCCTGGCCACGTTCAGTGATTTAAGGATCCAGTGTTGCCATGAGCTGTGTTGTAGGTCACAGATGTGGCTTGGATCTGGCAGTGCTGTGCCTGTGGCGTAGGCTGGCAGCTATAGCTCTGATTTGACCCCTAACTTGGGAACCTCCATATGCCATGGGTGTCACCCTAAAAAGACCCCCCGCCAAAAAAAAGAAGACACAGAAAGAGAAAATTAAGATAACTACTCTCAAAACCAAGATTAACTTCTTTGGGGACCAGATACAGAGCATAAATACAAATCTATAAGACTAAATATAGGAGTTCCCTTGTGGTGCAGCAGGTTAAGGATCTGGTGTTGTCATAGCTGCAGCTCAGATTCCATCCCTGTCCCAGGAGCTTCCATATGCTGTGCATGTGGCCACAAAAAAAAAAGACTTAAGTATAGATTCCAGGCTTCTTGTCTAGAACATTGCAGTAAAAGAGGAAAAATTCTTTTCAAATTTATGAAACAATTCTAAGATGATGCCAAAGTCTTTCTGGGGAGGTTTCCTAAACTGTAAGGGCTGTAAAGATAAATGAAGGAGTTCCCATCATGGCACAGTGGAAACGAATCTGACTAGGAACCATGAGGTTGCAGGTTCAATCCCTGGCTTCACTCAGTGGATTAAGGATCTGGCGTTGCTGTGAGCTGTGGTGTAGGTCGCAGATGTGGCACAGATCCCACATTGCTGTGGCTCCGGCGTAGGCAGGCAGCTACAGCTCCAATTTGACCCCTAGCCTGGGAGCCTCCATGTGCCACAGGTGCAGCCCTAAAAAACAGGCAAAAAATAAATAAATAAAAAGATAAATGAAGGATTTGAATGGGCCCTCTTTTTTATATATCTCCCTTTTCTTCTCTCTGTGTACATTTTTTTGGTCTTTCTATCCTTACTAATATTTAAGTCTACCAGCAATGTCTATAAATTAGAATCAAAATGTTAAATATGAAGTACAACCTACTTATAGGAAAATAGTTTTTGATCCTAAATTGGGTCTTTTATTCTGTTCTTCACTGGAATTATCTATTTTTATTACTTTCAGAATGAATAGTTATATGTAGTTAAGGTTATATTAAATACAAATTTAAATGAAATCCGTGTACTTTTTTTTCAGGTTTTTTTGTGGTAAAATTCATATTCGTATAGTTTTGATCATCCTAATTGCTATTTTTTTCTTACCTTTTCCAACCTAGGTTGTAGGTAGTATGGATGCCCACCCAAGCAGATACTGTGCTACAGTAAGAGTTCAGAGACCCCGTCAGGAGATCATCCAGGACCTTGCCTCCATGGTCCGAGAACTTCTCATTCAATTTTATAAGTCAACTCGGTTCAAACCTACTCGTATCATCTTTTATCGGGATGGTGTTTCAGAGGGGCAATTTAGGCAGGTTGGTTACCTGGGATTCTCATCATCCTATTGTTAAATCAGATACTGTGTTTATAATATGGTATCTACTTCTAAAGCTAGAGGCCTTAATTAAACTGAGAGTTCCTAAAGTCAATTTTTGTCACTTCCTTAGATTTTTCCCTTTTAAAATGTTTACTGTGTTTGTGTAAGCTCTGATCACTAAAACCACGTTCTGATAATAGCTAAGATGGAATAGAGAGGGATAATTAGCTATAAAGTGATGAGATTAGGAAATCCTGAGAATCAGTATCTTACTTTGAAGTATGTATAAGAGAACAGCTGACTCTGTCAAATCTTTCCATTTCATCTTCTCTAGGTATTGTATTATGAACTACTAGCAATTCGGGAAGCCTGCATCAGTTTGGAGAAAGACTATCAACCTGGAATAACTTACATTGTAGTTCAGAAGAGACATCACACTCGATTATTTTGTGCTGATAGGACTGAAAGGGTAAGCTTACACCTGTTGAAATACTTTTATGAGCAAAGTTTTTTCTAGCATAGTTCATAGAGCACTTAACAAAGGCTCTCTGCCAACAGTAGAGTTTCTAATATATATAGTAGTGGGTTACAATAAAGCAAGTTATGAGTATAGAAGCATCAGTATAGGTTAATTTTTAATACTCTAGAACTTCTAGTGACACTCCAAATACTCAGAATCCCATTATATATTTTTGTTGTGAAGAAACTCATAGTTTTAAATTTGTTCTTTTTATTCATATTTTCTTTAAATGTTCAGAAGAGAAAAGGTATGTTCTCTTTTTAAAATACCTTGTGAAAATTATCTTTACAAGCAAGGAACTTTCTGAAGTTATTAGTGAAAATTCATGCAAACTAACTTTCATTTGCAATGCTCTGTCCCCATCCTGCAAACCTTAGAGCAGAGAAATCTGAGGATTGCAAGGGTCACTGTCCCCTTGGGAATGCAGTTTAAGAGAAAAACTGAGAAAGAGAGGAGTATGTCTTGTCTTTGGCATGTATTTGGTCTTTGACTATACTCATTGTGTAAATTTGGGCTAGTAACTTCACATCTCTGTGCCTGTTTCTTTCTGAACAGGGTTTGGACAATATTAATATTACCTTATTTGAGTTTTTGAGAGGATTTTAAAAACTTAAGTATGTGATGTACTTAGAATGGTGCCTGGCACATTCTAAGCCCTCAGTCAAAGTTAGTTGCAGAGTTACTGTCGTGGCTCATCAGAAACGAATCTGACTAGTATCCACCAGAATGCAGGTTCGATCCCTGGCCTTGATCAGTGGGTTAAGGATCCATTGTTGCTATCAGCTGTGGTGTAAGTTGCAGACTCTGCTCAGATCTGGTACTGTGGCTGTGGAATAGGCCAGGGGCTATATTTCCAATTTGACTCCTAGCCTGGGAAGCTCCATATGCCGCAGGTGCGGTCCTAAAAAAAAAAAAAAAAAAAAAGTTAGTTGTAGAGTGGTGGTAATTGTGGTAGTAATAGAGAAAAAGAGGTCCCAGTAGCAGACACTGCTCTAGATATTTTTTATAAATTTAACTCATTTAATTCTCATAAACAACACCATGAGGTCCTTATTATCCCCATTTTCCACAGGAGGAAACTGTGCCATGAAGGTTAAATGACCTCCCAAGGTTACAAAGCTAGAAATTTGTAGAGCTCAAAATAAGCAATCTGGAGTTTCCTGGTGGTGCAGCGGGTTAAGGATCCAACATTGTCACTACTGTGCCTCGGGTTCAGTTCCTGGACCCATAACTTCCACATGCTGCAGGGGTGGCCAAAAAATAAAATAAAATAAAAAGCAATCTGGCTCCAAAGTGCTCTTAACCACTGTCCTATACCACATCTCTAATAGCAGCAATGATAGTTTTATTTTGGCTTCCATGTTGTTAAAGGCCTTTGACACCAAATTACTAGGCACATTTCTGTACCTAGAAAACCAAAGGTTTCTTCAAAAGTTGTATTAGGAAAACTTAAGTTAGATTTAATGATTACTAACAACTGATGTTTAATTGTGCCTTTCTTTCATTTGCTTGCTTTTTTTCACCTTTGCTCTAAATACAACTAATCATAATAGATGAGAGGTAATTATAAATGAGGAGAGAGACACAGAGAGGAAAATACTGGACCCCAGATTTCATGACTAGAAACTGGCAGAGCTGTCATAAGAACCCAGGCATTCTGCTGCCTCTCTAAATAGAGGAAAACTTTTAATATATGTATAAATTAGGAGATTTATGTGTTAAGAAAAGCATAATTTGGTAAATTATGAACTGTTTTCTTTGTTTTGTGCTTTGGTGAAGGTTAGCTGGTTATAGTTACACAACTTTAACTCAAACCACCACCTGATAGGAGTCCCTCACACAGCAGAAATAATGTCTGAGTCAGTAAAATAGTTTCTGATTTGTTAGCCATGTAAACCTCAACTTATAATTAATGATTTTAAATGTTAGGGATAAGAGGGGAGTATACATATGCATTTTAAACTGTTTTATTATGAGCTTTTCGTCATTAGGAATTTTGAACTGTTTTATTCACATCACGTATCCACTTAGAGAAAATTGTGGTGTCTTTTTCCTTATAAGATACTGAAACTGCTAATATGAAATAGAAGGAATGGGGTCTTTTCAGTCCTTTCCATGTTTGACTCTCTGTTCTGCCCTGTATTATATGCTATTGGGCAAGTTATTTTCTATTCCGGAGCTGTAGTTACACCCACCTCTCGCAACAAATGGAAATAATGCCTAACATGCAGGATTATCAGGAAGAGAAATAATGTGTGTTAAGTACCTGACATCTAAATGGTTAACAAATGATGGCTCTAGTTGATGCTGTTGTCAGCATTCTTTCCCTCTAAAAATATAGGGTTCTCCAAGGAAAATGTTAATTTTCATAAAATTACACATTCAGGAGTACCTGCCATGCACAGATACAATAAATTGGAGCACTTCTATATGTATTAGGATCAACTAATAGCTAAGCATCAGTGGAGACTAATAATTCTTATTAGCTCTCACTTTCAGCAACTTTTAAGAATAGGAACTAGGACTAGAATAAGGTCTGCTGTTAATGCCTGCTGAAGTAATATTTCAAGCTGAAAGTAGTGAAACATGGGATCAGCCTATGTATTTAAACCTTTTGAAAAGTGCTTTCAGACACATTCCTTACCTTTGTCTTATTTGTTTAAACTTTGACCAAACAAATCTAGGTTGGAAGAAGTGGCAATATCCCAGCTGGAACAACAGTTGATACAGACATTACACACCCATATGAGTTTGATTTTTACCTCTGTAGCCATGCTGGAATACAGGTAAGCCTTACTCTGGTCAAATGTTTTGATTCAGGAACTTCCACTCTTAAACATGTTTTTTAATTTCAGAAAAAGGAGAAAGAAATACTCTTCTCTGGATGAAATTAGGTGAAACTTTCAGTAATTAAATTGTATCCCCTTTGTCATCTTGAGAGGGACTTTTTTTTTTTCTTTTTTTTCAGGGCCGCACCCACAGCATGTGGAGGTTCCCAGGCTAGGGGTCTAATCAGATATACAGCTGCTGGCCTACACCACAGCCAGAGCAACAACGCCAGATCCGAGCTGCATCTGTGACCTACACCGCAGCTCACAGCAACACCGGATCCTTAACCCACTGATCGAGGCTGGGGATCAAACCTGCAACCTCATGGTTCCTAGTCAGATTCATTTCCACCGCGCCACAACAGGAACTCCTGAGAGGGACTTATTTTTATGAAAATACCAGAATATAAGTAGCCTAAAAGAATACATCTCTCTAAACTGGGTCCTTAAGGTAAAACTTTAAAAAAAATGTAAAATACCTCATTGTTCCTTTGTACATGCTTCTCTCTCTCTCTCTTTTTCTTTCTTTTTTTTTTTTTTTCTTTTTAGGGCCGTACCCGCAGCATATGGGAGTTCCCAGGCTAGGGGTCGTACCAGAGCTGCAGCTGCCAGCCTACACCACAGCCACAGCAATGCAGGATCCAAACCATGTCGGTGACGTACACCATAGCTCATGGCAACGCCGGATCCTTAACCCACTGACCGAGGCCACAGATCAAGCCGGCATCCTCATGGATATTCGTCAGGTTTGTAACCCACTGAGCCACAACAGGAACTCCCCATATGCTTCTTTTGGATGATAATACTTCATAGAAAACTTTGACTTTTTTTTTTTCTTACCACCTCACAGCATATGGAGTTCCTGGGCCAGGGATTAGATCCAAGCCTGCAGTTGAAACACAGGATCCTTTAACCCACTGCACCAGCCAGGGATAGAACCTGCATCCTACTGCTGCAGAGACACTGCCAATCCTGTTGCACCACAGTGGGAACTCTGAAAACTTTTATATTTGCTGGCAGATATTGGGCATGTGAAAGAGTTTAACTGTAGAATTACTACTTTGTTTCAGTTAAATAATTTTAAGACTTTCCTTATTTTCAGAAAATTTTTTTGTTAATTTGTTAGCTATACTTAACAGAACATAAGCTTTGGAGTTCCCTGGTGGCTCAGTGGATTAAGGATCTGGTGTTGTCCCTCACTGCTGTGGCTCTGGTCCCTGGGAACTTCCACATGCCACAAATGTGGCAAAAAAAAAAAAAAGAGAGAGCGAGAAAGCATGAGTTTTAATTCAGTGCTTATCAAACTTTCCAGCAGTAGAGAGTGAATCCACATTCCCAGGATGTCTGAGAATGTAGCCTCCAAACTACTTTAGTTGACTTGCCATTGGTTAAATTAGAAATCTCTGGAGTTCCTGTCCTGGCTCAGTGGTTAATGAACCCAACTAGTTTCCATGAGGACGCGACTTTGATCCCTGGCCTTACTCAGTGGGTTAACGATCCCGCGTTGCCATGAACTGTGGTATAAGTCACCGATGCACCTCAGATCCTGCGTTGCTGTGGCTGCAGTGTAGGCCGGCAGCTACAGCTCCTATTCAACCCCTAGTCTGGGAACTTCTGTATGCCGTGGGTGCGGCCCTAAAAAGACAAAAGACAAAAGAAAAAAAAGAAAAAAAGAAATTTCAGAAAGATATACCTAATTTTATATCTGTATCTTACAGCTTTATATGTCCTATGTATACTAAACCCACTTTCATTCTTGTGGCTTTAAAATTACTGTTTGGAGTTCCCGTCGTGGCTCAGTGGTTAACGAATCCAACTAGGAACCATGAGGTTGTGGGTTTGATCCCTGGCCTTGCTCAGTGGGTTAAGGATCCGGCGTTGCCGTGAGCTGTGGTGTAGGTCACAGATGTGGCTCAGATCCCGAGTTGCTGGGGCTCTGGCGTGGGCTGGCGGATACAGCTCTGATTCCACCTCTAGCCTGGGAACCTCCATATGCCGCGGAAGCGGCCCCAGAATGGCAAAAAGACAAAAATAAAATAAAATTACTGTCCCACTCATTTATATATGTTCTTATATCTGCTCCTCTTTACAATCCGTGGGATACATTATCATGGTGGGTAGTAACAGCGAAACAAAGTTATCCCCCTTCTGAGATAAAATCTATATGATTTGAGTACATACTTTAACCTTCTGTTTCCTTCCATATGTCCTGAGGAACACAACACTACTGCTATAACTTTTTAATAAATATAACAGAGGGGAGAAAAAGATTCTCTGTTCATGTAAATTCTAAATGCTGGTCACACATTTTTTTTAACTCTAGAGCTTTTAGATACCATTGATATGCAAATGGTTATTGTAAATATTCAAGATAGTAGCATTTCTCCAATATATTTAATCAAAAACTTTAGAGACCAGTTTTTGTGGGAACACCAAATTGAAACCTTGCTGTAGTCAGCAGATAACCAGGAATATTTCACAGGGACTAAAGACAGTTCTTTACACATCTTCCCAGCTTTATTAGAGTTTTCAAACTTCTCTGAGATCAAAAAGAAGAGTATTGTTTCCCACCAGCCAAAATTAAAACCAAATCATTTCTAACCAGCATACGAGATAATTTTTTCATATCAGTGCTTTTAATTTTGCCAGTGAGTAACAGATCCTTTACCAACATTCTGGGCAAATTCTGCAACTTCTTTTTTTTTTTTTTGTCTTTTGTTTGTTGTTGTTGTTATTGTTGTTGTTGTTGCTATTTCTTGGGCCGCTCCCGCGGCATATGGAGGTTCCCAGGCTAGGGGTTGAATCGGAGCTGCAGCCGCCGGCCTACGCCAGAGCCACAGCAACTCGGGATCCGAGCCGCGTCTGCAACCTACACCACAGCTCACGGCAACGCCGGATCGTTAACCCACTGAGCAAGGGCAGGGACCGAACCCGCAACCTCATGGTTCCTAGTCAGATTCGTTAACCACTGCGCCACGACGGGAACTCCAAATTCTGCAACTTCTTAACCTTCATGTTGGTTGTAAATCTAATTAAAGCTTGGTTTTCCCCTTCTGTACCCTCCACCTGCCCAAGACAAGCTAAAGCTTTGGTCCCAGTGTTTTGGATAGAGGAGAGGATCATGGCCTGCCTCTGAGATAACTCCGTCCCTGCCTCCTTCTAGGACTCTAATTCATCTGGGATCACTGATTGCCAGAATGTCAGCAGTGGGAAGGTGACACAAGCTTTTCTGTAGTCCATTCTGATTCTAATCATTTAGCCTCCATGGAGTTAAGGGCCCTCAAAGGGTAGCAGTGTCTTTCTTTGGCCCCTTCAGTGGTATAGACCTCAATTCCCCCAGCTCTCTCTTTAGGTTAGATATCCTATTGCATGGCTCCATGGCTCCTGCTTCTCTATTCAATTTCCTTTTTTTTTTTTTTGGCCACATCCATGGCATGCAGAAGTTCCTGGGCCAGTGATCACACCTGAGCCACAGCAGTGACAATGCCAGATCTTTAACCTGCTAGGCCACCAGAGAATACCCTTAGTTTCTTTTTTTTTTTTTTGGTTGGCTTTCAGAACTGCTTCCAAGAACTCTTACCACTCTAGCCCTGTGGAGTCAGCAGAGTGGGACTATGGACTCTGAGCTCAGGAAGTATCCAGTTGGAAAATGAGATAATAGTCTCTCCCTTTCTAACAGTCTCTCTTTTGCACAACTGATTCTTTTGGAGGGCCCCTTAATTGTCTTCAGGGGAGAGAAAGCCTCTCCTCATAGCTAAAATTCCATATTTTCACAACACCCTCAATCTCTTCCTATATTGAGAGGACAGGGGTAAGATGAGAATAGGCCAGACCAGGGATTTGATAGTAAGACTAGCTTCTAATCTGACTAGCATCTGTGAGGACACAGGTTCAATCCCTGGCCTTGCTCTGTGGGTTAAGGATCTGGTGTTGCCATGAGCTGTGGTGTAGGTCACAGACAAAGCTCGGATCTGGTATTGCTGTGGCTGTGGTGTAGGCCAGCAGTTGTAGCTCCAATTCAGTCCCTAGCCTGGAAACCTCCATATGCCATGGGTGCAGCCCTAAAAAAGACAAAAAAAAAAAAAAAAACCTGTCCTGGAGTTCCCGTCGTGGCGCAGTGGTTAACGAATCCGACTAGGAACCATGAGGTTGCGGGTTCGGTCCCTGCCCTTGCTCAGTGGGTTAAACGATCCGGCGTTGCCGTGAGCTGTGGTGTAGGTTGCAGACTCGGCTCGGATCCCACGTTGCTGTGGCTCTGGCGTAGGCCAGTGGCTACAGCTCCGATTTGACCCCTAGCCTAGGAACCTCCATATGCCGCGGGAGCGGCCCAAGAAATAGCAAAAAGACAAAAAAAAAAAAAAAAAAAAAAAACCCTGTCCTGAACTGTCCCCTCTTAGTGAGCCCTTAAGGGTGAGTGGTTGGCTCCAAAGCTTGGTAGCTCTTTAGAATATAGGACACTTGCACCTTTAGTCCCCTGCTTTGGGCCTTAGTTGAAATGCTAAGACAGCTTGGGGGGAAATATCCCACTTATCGTATTGTTGGAAACATATTAACTGAGTGGAGCATGTGACCCACCAAAAGAAATTCTTCTGAAGAGATAAATGCATCTGTTGAAAAGTGGGGAGTATCCTAAATTATAACTTTCTAATATGAATCTCCAAAATTTCAAAGATGTCCTTCACTGTTATTTAAAATTCCTTTGACTCCACTTTCATTAGCTCCCCTTACTATTTTCTGTGGGTTCCTAACCTTAGTCTGTTACCCCAACACTCAGCATATGACCTGTTCCTTTTATCTCACTAAGAAATTATATTATCAGTTATGCCTACTTTCTTCCTTCCTTTCTCACAGGAAAAAGAGTCAACCTGTAGGATTGTTCTCATTTGCTCAGTCCTGCCTTAAGCTGGCCAGTTATCCTCTTTCATGTATCTTCAGTCTCTTCTGAGCTTCTGATTCTATTCCCTTAGTTTATAGTTATCCCTATCCTAAAATAAATTCCTTGATTTTGCTGTTCTCCTTTAAGTTATTGCCCCATATCTTTCTTCCATTTGTCACCAAACTATTCTTAAAAGAATAGCCTAAACATACCCACCAGAAGGGCTGAAATTTAAAAAGACAAACAGGGAGTTCCTGTCATGGCTCAGTGGAAACAAATCTGACTAGGAACCATGAGGTTATGGATTTAATCCCTGGCCTTGCTCAGTGGGTTAAGGATCCCACATTGCCATGAGCTGTGGTGTAGGTTACAGACATGGCTCGGATCTGGCATTGCTGTGGCTGTGGCGTAGGCTGGCAGCTGTGGCTCCGATTAGACCCCTAGCCTGGGAGCCTCCATATGCTACGAGTGTGGCCCTAGAAAGCAAAAATTAAAATTAAAAGACAAACAGTATAAAAGGACATAGAGCAACTGGAACTCTTATACTGTCCTGGCAGGAGTGTAAGTTAATATGAACATTTTTAAAAAACTGCTTGGGAGTTCCCATCATGGCTCAGTGGTAACAAACCTGACTAGTATCCACGAGGACCCACGTTCAATCCCTAGCCTTGCCCTGTGGGTTAAGGATCTGGCATTGCCATGAGCTGTGGTGTAGGTCACAGACGTGGCTCCAGTCTGGCGTTGCTGTGGCTGTGGTGAAGGCCGGCAGCTCCAGCTCTAATTCAACCCATAGCCTGGGTACTTCCATATACCATGGATGTGGCCCTGAAAAAGACGAAATAAAAAACTGCCTGACATTATCTATTAAATTTAAATACATGTATGTTCTGTGACCAGGATTTCCACTCCAAGACAGCCAACAGAAATGTGTATCTACATTCACCAAAAGATAGTATGTCAAAGTTCATAGTAACACTGGTCATAGTAGTCAAAAACAGCAAACAGGAGTTCCCTTGTGGCTCAACAGATTAAGGATCTGATGTTGTCACTGTCCCAGCTTAGGTAACTGCTGTGGCATGCCTATGGAAATTCCCTGACTTGGGAACTTCTGCAAGCTGTGGATGCTGCCAAAAAAAAAAAAAAAGCAAGAAAACAGACAACTCAAATGCTCATAATCAGTAGATTGGATAAATAACTGTACAAACATAATTTATACAACATAATATTATGCAACAGTAAGAATGGTACAACAGTATGTGTGAATTTCATAAACAATATCAAATCAAAGAAGCTAGACCTAAAGGGTACATACATTATAAAGTTCAAAAACAAGCAAAACTAATCTATGATGTTAAAAGTTAAGTTACTTTTAATATCAGGAGTAGGGTGGCAGGTAGGGTAGTGACCCTCAGAGGGCACAAAGGGGTTTTGTGTTTGCAGTTAATGTTGAGTTTATTGATTTGGGTGCTGGATTCATGGAAATGTTTACTTTGTGAAAATTCATCAATCTATATATGTATGGTCCATGTATTTTTCTCTCTATATTTATACTTCTATAGAAGGTTTACGTCTAGAACAAAAAAAAAAAAAAAAAGCTGAGAGGTTAATAGCATAATGGATTGCACACGGTGTGACCGCCAAGCAGCTCTAAGTTCAAGGACAAAAAAGACCACTCTTATTATTTCCTCTTCAACTTATAGCAGCCTGCCTTCTGCCCCACCCCTATTTGCTCCTTGACCTTTGTAACATCTGACTGTTATCACATACTCATCGAAACCACCTACCATTTGGTTTCCACTATACATTTTATCCTACTTGTCATCTTGCTCTTCTGTATTTCCTAGGTTTGGTTCTTTTTCCACCCACCCTTTAAAAGTTTAGGTTCAAATAATATTTATGACTTTGAAATTTCCTCTTACTGACACAACTCTTCCCCTGTTTTCCAGATCTTGAAGTTATTTCTTATTGTGTCCTCTCACCTATCACTCTTATCTAATGGAATTCCCCAACTCTCTAGAATCTACCTTCTAACTCTAAGACCCATCCCTTATTTTTAGCCTCACCTCCCCTGCTTAGTTCAAGTTCTCATTATTACTTTCCTGTACAATTACACAGTGGTCCTGAGTGACCTCATTTAGTCTGTACTCATCAGGTTAATTAAAACATAGCTAAGACCCTATCATTCATCTGCTTAGTGCTTCACATCCACCAGAGGACAGCATGTGGACTCAAGTCCTTATATCCACCATCCTACTCCCTTCACTTCTGCTACACCCTTAGTTGCCTCTGTTTCTTGCTTTTTTCTCGAATTCTTCCCTCCTCCTCCTTCTCTCTCCTTTTCTTTTCCTGTCTGTATGACTGTCTCCTCTCTTTTACATACACGAACACACAAGTGCAGCCATTTTAAACTATTTTTAGGTAGTTCTCATAACTCTAGCCCATGCTGCTCCTTTACCGTAAGTACTTCTTCCCTAACTTACTCCTGCTTATCCTTTAAGACTCATCTCAGCCATTAGCTCTTCCCAGCAGACTTTCTTGTATCCTATAAGACAGATACCCCTCTCCTGCACTGCCTGAACACCCTATGCATATCTCTTTGTTGCACTTATTATGTAACATTTTAACCATGCTTTTCTCTCCCCCTTCCACTAGTCTATAAGGTCCCAAAAGGCAGAGGTCATTCATTCAATCAATAGAAATTTATTGTATACCTCTTAGAAGATAGGTATTGGTACTAGGTATATGGGATGAACAAATAAACACAATCCCTTCCTCTTTTAGTTTATCGGGGGAGATGTATTAAGTATGTAATCTCACAAATGCATATTTATAAACTGGGGTAAGTGCAGTAAAAGGAAAGAAAAGATAGGAAGAAAGACTTTAGTGAGGAACTGATTTAGAGTAGGAGATCACAGAAAGCTTCCCTGAGAAATACATTCAAGATATTGAGGGAGTTCCCTGGTAGCTCAACAGATTAAAGATCTGGTGTTATCACTGCTGTGGCTGTAGTTACTGCTGTGGCGTGAGTTTGATCCCTGGCTCGGGAACTTCTGCATGCCACAGGTGTGCCCAAAAAGAAAAAAAAAGGTAAGATCTTGAGGAATGAGCCAAAAATGAGGAGGAGGCACATATGTAGGCCCTTTTGCTAGAGAAAAAAAAAGTTGTCCATTGAAGGAATCAAATGGAAGCTGCTGCTTCAGTATGAGAGTAGGTTATACAAGCAGCCTGGACTGGACCATATGGGCTTGCTGGGCAAAGATAAGGATTTGGATTTAGTCTAAGTGCATTGAGAAGCCATTAAAAGACTTTAAACTGGCCACTGACAAAATTAGACATGTGTTTTGTTTTCTTTTTAATTCACTCTTATCGAAGTACCGATTGTACTGGGGCATAAAAGTGACAATGAGGACATCCATTAGGAGTCTGTTAACATAGTCCCAACAAAAGATGATGATGGTTGGGACTAGAATGGTAATGGGAGAGAACTGGACAAATTATTTATAGTTAGGATTTTTGCCCTATCTCTCCCCTGTGCCTAGAATGCTCTTTCCCCTGATCTTACAAGCCCTGCTTATCATACAGAGCTCACTTGTATGTCTCCTCAGAAAGACAGGCCTTCCCTGAGCGCACAATCCAGAGTAGCCACAGACATAGTCAGTCTTCCATGGTATCCTACATTTTAATTCTCTCCATACCTTAGTGTTATCTGCCTCATTGATGGAATGTGTGTCCTATTCATTACCATATGCCCAGTACCTGATACAGGACATGGCATTTAGAGAGTGTTCAGTAAATACTGGATGTGTGAGAGTACAGTATTATATATGCATTATAAACATACAGTATGAGAAAGGTGGGATTTGGTAATAATTTGAATTTTATCCCCCAAATCTTGCACAACATCTGACAAATGGTAGTCAAATATTTGTTAAAATATGAGCTAATCTTTCTCCTTTTCTCCTTTGCCACTGTCATTTTATTAGTTCATACCATCATCATCTTACACCAGCACTAATTGGTCCCCTTGCTTTTAGTCTCTTCCTATTTCTTTTTTTTTTTTTTTTTAATGGTACTTGTTGGGAAGAGATTGGTGGGGTGTTCAGTTTATTTAAACTGAAAACAAAAACAACCACTCAAAAAAAAAAAAAAAAAAACCAAGGAGTTCCCGTCATGGCGCAGTGGCTAACGAATCCGACTAGGAACCATGAGGTTGCGGGTTCGATCCCTGCCCTTGCTCGGTGGGTTAAGGATCCGGCATTGCCATGAGCTGTGGTGTAGGTTGCAGACACGGCTCGGATCTTGCGTTGCTGTGGCTCTGGCGTAGGCCGGTGGCTACAGCTCCGATTCGACCCCTAGCCTGGGAACCTCCATATGCCGCTGGAGCGACCCAAGAAATGGCAAAAAGACAAAAAAAAAAAAACATTCATTTCTCCCACCCCTGCCTCTGGCAACCACCAGTCTGTTCTCTGTATCTTTGACCTTGTTTTCTGTGGGTTTTTAAAACTTCTTTATTTTTTCATTCATTTACTCATTTTAATTCCACATATGTGGCATTCGTTTTTGTCTGACTTATCACTTAGCGTAAGTCCATATATATCACAATTTCTTTGTCCATTCATCCATCAATATGTTGTTTCTGTATCTTAGCTATTGAAAATATTGCCGCAATGAATATGGGGAGTGCATATTTTTCAAATTAATGTTTTCATTTTTTTCAGATAAATACCCATAAGTGGAACTGCTAGATCATATGATAGTTCTCTTTTAATTTTTTGAGGAATCTGTATGCTCTTTTCCATAGTGGCTGCAACAATTTACTTTCCCACCAACAATGCACAAGAGTTCCCTTTTCTCTCATCACCAACACTTGTCATTTCTAATTTTTCAGGTAATAGACATCCTAACATTGTGATTTTTTTTTTTTTTTTTGGAGGAGGGGGTTCTTTTCTGGCCATCTCTCAGCATATAGAATTCCTGGGCCAGAGACCAGATCCAAGCTGCAGTTGCAACATACACACAGCTGTGGCAACGCTGGATTCTTAACCCACTGTGTCAGGCTAGAAGTCAAATCTGCATCCCAGCACTCCAGAGACAATGCTCATCCCATTGTACCACAGTGGAAACTCCTATCTCATTGTGATTTGGGAGTTTTTTTGTTTTCTTTTTATGGCCACACCTGTGGCATATGGAAGTTCCCAGACTACAGGTGGAATTGGAGCTGCAACTGCAGGCCTACGCCACAGCCAGGGCAACGCTGGACCCAACCTACACGTCTGCAACCTACACCTCAGCTTGTGTCAATGCCCCGATCCTTAATCCACTGAGCCACAAGGGGAACTCCTCATTGTGATTTTGATTTGCATTTTCTTGGTGATTAATAACGTTGACCATTTTTTCATGTACTTGTTGGCCATCTGTATGTCTCTTTTAGAAAAATGTCTGTTCAGATCTAATGCCTATTTCTCAGTTAGATTTATTTCTTTTACTATTGAGTTATATGAGTTCTTTATATATGTTGAATATTAGCCCCTTTCCAGATACATGATTTGCAAATATTTTCACCCATAGTAGGCTGCCTTTTTGTTTTGTTGATGGTTTCCTTTGCTTTGCAAAAGCTGTTTATAAAGTTTTAGGTATTCCTGCTTGTTTATTTTGCCCTTATTACCTTTGCTTTTAGTGTCAGAAAAAAAAAATCATCACCAAGGCCTATGTCAAGGAGCTTACTGCCTATGTTTTCTTCTAGAAGTTTTATGGTTTCAGGTCTTACATTTTGAGTCCTTAAACAATTTTGAGTTAATTTTTAGTGTGTGGTATAAAATAATGATCCAATTTCATCTTTTACATATGTCTGTCCAATTTTCCCAATACCATTTATTGAGGAGACTATCCTCTCCCCATTGTAAATTCTTGGCTCCTTTGTCATAAATTAATTGACCGTATATGCATGGATTTATTTCTGGACTTTATTCTGATCTATTGATCTATCTATGTGCCTGTTTTTACCATACCATTTTAATTAGTATAGCTTTATCATATACAGAAAGTCCCCAACATAAGATAGTTTGACCATTTTTCAGCTTTACAATGGTGTGAAAGTAGAAATTGTACATCATATTTTGATTCTTGATCTTTTCCCAGGCACAGTTTTCTCTCATGCTGGGCAGCAGCAGCAGCACAGCTGCCAATTAGCCACACAATCATCAGGGTAAACAACTAATATACTTACAACCATTCTGTACCCATACAACTACTCTGTTTTTCACTTTCAGTATAGTATTCAATAAATTACATGAGTTATTTAACACTTCATTGTAAAATAAGCTTCGTATTAGATGATTTTGCCCAACTATAGGCTAATGTAAGTATTTGGAGTACATTTGAGGTAGGCTAGGCTAAGCTATGAAGTTTAGTATGATGGGGACCATAACCCCATCATAAGTCAAGGAAGATCTGTACAATATTTTATTTCTTTTTCTTGGCTAATTGCCGTGACTAGGGCTTTCAATATTAATGTTGAATAAAAGCGGTGAAAGTGGGCATCCTTTTCTTCCTCCTTATCTTAGAGGAAGAGTTTTCAGCTTTTCAATATTGGGTATGACATTAGCTGTGGGCTTGTCATATATGACCTTTATTATGCTAAAGTATGTTCCCTTTATACTCTCATTATTGAGAGTTTTTATCATAAATGGATGTTGAATTTTGTCAGATATTCTGTCTCTATCGAGGTGATCATATAATTTTTATCCTTCCTTTTGTTAATATGGTGTATGTAGCACAATGGATGATTTGCAGATGTTGACCCATCCTCACATCCTGGAATAAATCCCTCTTAATCATGGAGTATGACCCTTTAATGTAGTGTTGAATTTGGTTTGTTAATATTTTTTTGAGGAGTTTTGCATCTGTGTTGATCAGGGATATTGGCCTGTAATTCTTTTCTTGAGGCATCCTTTCTGGTTTCGGTATCAGGGTAATGCTGGCCTTATAAAATGAGTTTGGAAGAATTCCCTCCTGTTCTGTTTTTTGGAAACTTGAGGAGGTTTGGTATTAATTCTTCTGTGAATGTTTGGTAAAATTTACCAATAAAGCTGTCTGGTCTTAGACTCTGGGGGCAGGAGAGTTGTGGGGGTTTTTTGTTTTTTATTAAAATATAGTCGATTTACATTATTATGCTAATTTCTACTGTACAACAAAGTGATTCAGTTATACGTATATATCCCAGAAGACTGGATATAATTCCCTGTGCTATATAGTAGGACCTTGTTTTTGGGGAGTTTTTTGATTACTGATTCACCTTACTAGTAATTGGTCTGTTCAGATTTTCTATTTTCTGTTTCATCATTCTATTTCTAATCCATCCTCCATATTACTGCTGATCTTATTTTTATAAAACCCCCAATCGTATTACATCTAAAACCTCCCTTGTTAAAAAAGCTGTGCGATGCTTTCCCTGCTGCCTACAGATGAAAGTCCAAATTCCTAAGCACGTCATTCAATCTGATTCCAAATGTTCACTTCAACTTCATCTTTTTCTCCTCATGCACCATACTCTGTTAATCCTAGTCTATTAGCTATTCCCCAAATATGCCAAGATACTTTCTGCCCCCTATGCTTTTGTTAAGGCTGTTCATTGTCTCTAATGTCTCTTCACCCTACCCACCCCCAAAAAGCTAAATCTTATTCATTCCTCTCTTGGTGAAGAACTCAGGGCCCAGCCTCACAATTACTTGCTTTGGTATTCTCACATAGGACTAAGTACCACTGTAGTACTATAGCCGTTTATTAGATGTTTTCCAACTATAGATCTCTTATTTCCTCTGCTCCTCTACTAAATTATATTTTCCAAAAGACAAAAACCTTTGACTTTGTCTACCTTGTTCTTTGAATTCATAGTACCTAATATAGTAACCAGTGCATAAGAGCCCAACTAAATGTTCTTAGTTTTTTAGTATGGTAAAAAATACATAACATACCGTTTACCAGTTTAACCAGTTTTTGAGTATACAGTTCTGTGGCATTAAGCAATTCATATTGTTCTACAGCCATAGCACTTTTTATCTCTGGAACTTTTTTATCTTCGCTGACACTCTGTACTCATTAAACACTAATTCCCCATTTCCGCCTTTTCCAAATCCCTGGTAACAACCATCCAACTTTCTGTCTCCCTGAATTTGATTACTTCAGGTACCTCATATAAGTGAGTCTATAATATTTGTCCTTTTGTGCCTGGCTTATTTTATTTAGCATAATGGCATCAAGTTTCATCTGTATTGTAGTATGTGACAGAATTTTCTTCCTTTTTAAGACTGAATAATATTCCATTATATATATATGCACCACCTTTTATTATCTGTTCGTACATTGTGAATACTTGGATTGTGTCCAGCTTTTGGCTGTTGTGAATGATGCTGTTTTGAACACAGGGGTACAAGTATCCAAATCCCTGCTTTTACTTCTTTTGGATATGTACCCAGAATCAACTAAGTGTTTCTTAATTAATAATGAAATTAGACTATATCTTGCTAATGTACAAACTTGTTTTTTGCTTAACTTAGTCTGTGGTGAATATTTATCCAGAAGTTTAGAAATCAACAGAATATGCCATTGCCTTCTATAGGGTACCAGCCGTCCTTCACACTATCATGTTTTATGGGATGATAACTGCTTTACTGCAGATGAACTTCAGCTGCTAACTTACCAGCTCTGCCACACTTATGTGCGCTGTACACGATCTGTTTCTATACCTGCACCAGCGTATTATGCTCACCTGGTAGCATTTAGAGCCAGATATCATCTCGTGGACAAAGAGCATGACAGGTAATATGAGAGCATGACAGGTAAAATGAAAGCATAACAAATACAGATTCTCACTCAAGTCCAACTATGCTCTGTGTGAAGGATTTTCTTGGGATATTTCTTTAAGTGTTTTCACATAAGCATGTGCCTCTCTGTTCACCATAAAGTACTGCCATTAGAATTAAAGTTCCTTAGTCTATTAGAGGAGTCAGTGATCCATATGAAAAGCAGTGATAGAACTGACTGCCCCAAATAAGAGTTCCCACTAAAAGGTACAGTCTAAGCTTGTTAGTAATAGTATGATAGTATGTTGCTTTACCAAATTAATTCAGGAGAGAGATTATTGGTAATAAGTGATATATACAGACAAAATGATAGGATGTCTTGGATTTGCTTCTAAATAATGCTGGGGAGGTAAGAGAATTAAAAATTGGCCTTGAGTTAATAATTATTGAAGTTGGATAATAGACACGTAGGAGTTCATTATACTGGTCTCTATTTTTTTTTTTAATTTTCTACAAATAATATTTTTCAGAATTATTACATCAGCATAGGGTTTGGTTTTGTGTTCATTGCCACTTTTCTTACAGTGCTGAAGGAAGTCATGTTTCAGGACAGAGCAACGGACGAGATCCACAAGCTCTTGCCAAGGCTGTACAAATTCACCAAGATACCTTACGCACAATGTACTTTGCTTAAAAAGTCTAAGAATATTCTCTGAAAGGAAGAACTGGAAGATGAATTTACATACAACTTATGTTTCCAGTGGAGTCCATTGAGTGGGAATGCCTCCAGCCATACAGAAACCAACACTGTGTGGGGGCCAGGGTCTGATCTTTATGCTGATACAAGGAAGATTGTTTACTTCATCAAGGAACACAGCACCATTATGCAATATGAAACCAGCCAACTGCTTTTTTTGTGCGGTCTCCTGTAGGAAGTATCGCAATTGTTTTGTTTTCACTTTCTTGTAGTCAAACCCTTTTAATGCCTTTACCTCAAGTTGCTTGGCAGCACAACTCTTTGCAAAAAAAAAAAGTAAAGAAAAAGTAAATGATGGTTTTTAAAAAAAACACAGCTATATGAATAATCAAAGTGATTGTTCACAAGTTATGTGTGCAAAAAATTAATGTGTATTCGTGTATCCTTGTAAACGGTATCTGTATATTTTACATATATACATGCATACTGCATATGCATATATATCTGGATCTACATTGATAATAGATATATATGTATCCGTGTATATATTTTACAGTTCATTCCATTGGGGAACTTTCTTTCCCTTTTATTATCCTCCCACTACCACTTTTATTTCTCTCTCTACCTCCCTTGCCTTCATCACCTACATTTTTTTCCTGATGCTACCAGTGACATTCAAATGTTCATGTATCCGGTTCATTTGAAAATGAAGCATGGCAAACTAGATTTTTATTTTTATTTTGCACACCATACTCCTGTCTCTTGTCTCATACACAATTCCGAGTCCTCAACTCTTAGTATTGCTTTCTTAAGAAACAAGATTATTATATATATGTTTTTGTGAGAGTGAATGTTCGCCCCTTCCTGCTCTGAACTTACATTTGCCATTCGTGCAATGTGTACATAAGCAGTAGCAACCCAAACTATTCATTTTCCTTAGCGAGTTTGTTAAAGCTGCTATAAATATTTAAAAAAAAAAAAAAAACCTTGTCAGAAGGTATAACTCTCTCTCTATAAGTGATATGTATCCTAAAGCCTTCTGTTTCTATGTGTTATACATAGAAATCCCTTAAAGCTTTTATAAAGGGTAAATATTTTAAGTGATTGGAACTGCATAGGGTTGAGGCCTCTGAAATTGGGTGGAGAGAAGGGGTTGTTGAGGTTTCTTTTATTTTTTATTTTTTTGCTAGTTTACTTGCTGCCTCTCATACCTTAATGTGATTTTCATATATATATATTTTTATATATATGTGTGTATATATATAAACATATATGTATGTGTTTTGAAGTATAGCTTCCTTTTCTTTTATATTTATTAGAATAGTGCTTTAATAATTATAGAATCGTATTGGCAACATCTTTTATAGAAATATAATCATGTTTATTTTAAGAACTGACTTGTTTTTGCTCTCTTTTAGTGCAATAAGCAGTTTTAAAAGAAAGCCGTGTCTGTTTGACATCTCTACCACAGATAGTGGGAGAAACAGGCACCTCCATAATTTTACAAGGGCAAAGTAATACAGCCTTAATTTCAGAAGGAAAGTTTTGTAATTTTCAAGTTTAAAGCACGTCTTTTAAAAATCATAATGAAAATGAGGGAAGTTAATTTTCCTAAGTGAGTCTGACCTTGAATATTAGAAAAAAAGTTGAAGAACTTTGATTTAAGTAACGACAATGACTAGCTTAAGATTTAGAAGACATTTAAATTCTTTGAAAATAGATATTTATTGAAGAATCATACTGGTGAGGTACCCATCTTCATTTACTAAAATGAGTCAGGAAAATATAAAATGATATTTTTAAAACTTTTTTTGCTAATTCATCACCGGTATAACTTTCCTTTTAAAATTAAGGTGAAGGTGACAAAGGAAGTTAGGACTTTGATCATTCTAAATGAGTTAAATCACTGAAATGTTGAAAAAAACTTGCAAAACTATTGTTTTATTGACTTTAAGATATTAAAAAGTACTCTGAAGCTGTTAAAACCAAGTTCATCAGTAACCTTGGATTCAGGGGAGCTTTGCACTTTGTGACTCATGAAAATTGCATTTTAAATTTTTTTTTTTTTTTTTGCACTGGTTCAGAGTATAGGTATTATGGAGTGTTTCCAGTGGGCATTGTTGTTAACCTTTCAGAATTCCATCTGCACATGAAAACAAATAGATTAGCTCTTTAGTTTCTCTCTTACCGATAATCTACACTTATTGCCAATTTACTGTATTTTGAGCCTAAAATCTGAGCCCATGTCCTCCAACAGGTATAAAATCTTTTGTCCCTCTGCCAGAAAACTAAGAAAGTACTGTATTTTGTATGTTTATTATATTGAAGTGTCTGAAATGCAATTTACAGCACTGTTTCAAAGCTCTTTACATAAGGTAATATTTGTGTAGTATATACATTTTTCTCCCAACCCTCCCCCCTCCTCCAAAAAATTCCTATAAAGCATGTATTTTTTCTACATTGAAATTTCACTGAATATAGTCCAGAACATGGGCAAGAGGAGAAAATAGTATATCCTAGGTGGTAAAAACTTGATTGCGTGTGTTTGCTCAGTATGAGTAAAACCTCTCCCTTTATCATTGGGAGTTGCACAGACTCATGTGGGAAACTTCAGGGCCCAGGGAAGAACTCTAGACAACCTTTGCCTATTTACCGCTTTACCTAATTTACAGTCACTTAATCTCACATGTGCTAAAGTAAAGCCCATGATTTAAATCTATTTAGAAGGACTTTTACAGAGGAAAAAAAATTAATATAAAGCTTTACCTTTGAAGTGAGTTCTTTTTAGGGTGCTCTTAGAGTTTCAACATCGCTAGTTAAAAGTTGGTTAACTTGAAAGTATATGTATAGTATATTTCTATTTTGCTTACTAACAAATTGGTATATCAAACTTAATTACAAGAAACTTTGTGCTTAGAATTTTAAGACAAAAGACTAAGTGGCAAATATTTTTTGAAATTTGTTTTAATTGTTATTATACGTCTAGTGTAGAATTGATCTTTTTTATTTAAAAAAAAACAAAACAAAACAAAAAAAAGGTTATTTTGAGCTTAATGGTCATGAAACTCAACAGTGACCTTTCTGTTCCTATCCTTACTCACTAACTATACAATGAATGCTAAATTTTGGTCTGCTGTTTTCTGTGATATATGAGTCACTTTAAAATGTCAGTCCCAGCAACTGGTATACTTGATTTTTATGTGAAGAAGAACTGGGAGTTTAATGTATATTCTGGATGGCAGATGTGTCTGTGTAAAGTGCTGATACATGTTTTATATTACAGTATCGAGTTACTGGCATTGAGGACCATGCGTTTCTAATACTGTAGCTGCTATATTTATTTAATGAAGTAGAGTCTGACGTTACTGCACTAAACAGTAAGGAGATGAGCAGGATTCAAGGCTAGCATTACCCCCCCCCCATTTTTTGTCCCTTAAGAAAGATTAAGAACATGAAATATCAAGGTAACAAAGGGTGCTGCCGGTTTAGTTTCAATTTAATATCAGGATACTCTTTCTTTGTTTTAGAAATGTGGATTTTGACTTTAGCAGTTTTGATAAAGGGTACCTCAGCCTCCTCAGTACTGATTTTTGGCATATTTTCACAGAAGTATAGATGCCCTTTATTTTATTTCTTAATATTTGCCTTTTAACAAGTTTCTCAGAAAGAGTATCCTTTTATGGAAATCTTCCTGTTTATAACCTATTAATTTATCTATCTTCCTAGAAGAGAGTCTAGATGGGATTCTAATAGGAATATACTGGGTGTTTTAGAAGGCACTTAATAAAGATTCACCTCTACCTTCTAGCATAGAGACTCCTAGCCTTCTAAAAACCTATACTAGTTTTCCAAACTAGGTCCTCTGATGACCCACCACTGCCTAAAGTTTACTTCCTCTAATGAATGTTAGTATGTCAGACCTCATGACAGGCTTAGTTGTGACAAACATAAGGTATGTCTAGGGAAATAAAAGCTGAGTTGCCATTCAGTAGAAATGGCTGGCAGAGGATCTCATTGTTTAAAGGAAAGATGGACACTCATAGTGCTACTAATAGATCTAAAGGATGTATTATAGGCCAAGAATTAGAGACTATTACTCAAGGAATTTGGTGGGTGTTTGATTCAACATGAATTTGCCATGGTTGTTACTTTTTATGAAATCCATGAAGCTAGCCACTTGGATTCAGTTAGAATGTTTTGTAGCCTTGCTATTGAAACTTAGTAGTATTGTTTCACCAGGAAGCTTAGCAGACAACTCTGCGTAAATTTTATTCAGTATCCTTAAACCTGGCTTAAATACATTTAACTCATCCTTTTTAAGTGTTTTCCTATTGAGTACTTTTAAAGACAGGTTGCCCCCAAGAGTAACTTGCTACTTAAATTATCTTTTATGAGTTATCAGTCAAGCTGCAAAAAAGACACCATTGGCCTGGCACCTTTATTCTGGCTTTTTGAATCCTTTTCATTCTTTTTGAGAATTCATGGATGTCTTAAAGCTTCAATAATCATAGTTGGGAGACTTTATATCAAGTGAGGCCTTTGTGAGTGGCAGTATAGTGCTGACTCCAGAGTCTGTTTTCCTTTTTCTTTCTCATTTGATCATATAAAGCACTTTGTAATTTATAGGAGTCAAAAAATAAGCCAAGAGTAATATGTTAAATCAGTACATAAATGTGGGAGTGAGAATTTTCTCCAAAAAAATTTTTTTTAATTCCTGCTTATACTAAGAACATTCTTGATCAGTGGCAGTGTGGTTAGTGAAACCTAAGCTGACTCCCAGGAAGAAAAAAAATCAACCTCTTTCTCTCTCATATATATATATATATATATATATGTACATGTATATATACATACATATATATATATATAGAATCTCAAAGGGAAAATATTTTTTACTTTTTCCTAGTTTTAAAAATGGTACATTTCAGTTTATAATTTTCCATGTGGGTCAGAATAATTTATTTTACCTAATGGTCAGGGCTTATGCTAATATTATCTACTGCTAGTTGAATTTTGTTTTTCTTTGCCCATCAAAGATAGTGCTCTAGATTTTTACATTGTTGTAAGAATATTTTGATCTTAGAGTATGGAAGTTAAAGATTTTAATTTGAACTAGAAGGTTAATAAATTCCATATGGAGGGTTGAGATTTACCAATGAGAAGCCCTGTTGAAGTATCAGGTAGCAAACAGTGTGACAAAGTTAAAATGCTGTTGAATCATCCAGCCAGCCACTGGTCTCCCTTCTTTTTTATTTATTTATTTTTTCTTCGTCTTTTTATGGCCGCACCCTTGGCATTTGGAAGTTCCTAGGCTGGGGTTGAATCGGAGCTGCAGCTGCTGGCCAACACCACAGCCACAGCAACGCAGGATCCAAGCCACATCTATGACCTACACCGCAGCTAACAGCAGCACTGGCTCCTTAACCCACTGAACGGGACCAGGAATCAAACCCGCGTCCTCATGGATGCTAGTCTGGTTCGTTACCACTAAGCCACAACAGGAACTCCTCTCCCTTCCTTTTTGAAATCAATGTCTGAGGTAACCAAACTCTAACGTGTGTCTATTGTTAGGGTCTCAGTAAAGCAAAGATGTTCTTCAGGGTAGACGCTGAATTAAATTTTTAAATCATTTTTTAAAGCAAGGCGGTTCTTAGAAAGTGCCTTTTCAGAAGATGGTGCTGTAGATTTTTATTTTTCAAATAGCATGAGGCAAAAATATAAATTATTTTAGAACTCCAGGAGTGTGACCGATTTCATATAAATAATGTTGTTTGTTGTCCTGAATCCAGTCTAGGGAAACCAAGTAAAATATCTAGGTTAATGCTCACCAAATGTATTTTGTAAATTTAAAAACACAATTTTTTTGGCCATGCCCACAGCATGCAGACATTCTCAGGCCAGAGATCAAACCCACATCATAGCAGTGACCCCAGCCACAGCAGTGACAATGCTGGATCTTTAACTGCTAGGCCACCAGGGAACTCCTTAAAAACACAATTTTTAACAGAATTAACCCTTTCAGTTCTCAGCTGTGTTGAAGATAATCTCTAAGGCACATAAGACAGCAAATTTACTTAACTTTTTAACAAGAATATGGGTATGATAGCAAGTGCCCAAAGGCCAAGGTAGCTTGCCAGAAATTATGTCATAGGCCACCTTATTTTTTCCCAGCATAGATTGACCCTTTTATAAATATCTATTGGCAGCCTCTTCTAATTAATCTTTGTTACAGAAGACTGATTATAAAGGTAGAGCCAAGTCATCATGAAATCAAAGAGCAAAAGCAAAATGATTGTGTCTCTATCTTTAGGGAAATTTTCTTTTTCAGGCACCAAGAAATATTCTAAATTTTTTCCTCTTCTTTCTAGCATAAGTGAAAAATGATCACAATGCATCTATATGATCAGTTAATCAGAAATAGAACATGGAAAATTGGGCTTTGGAGGAAATAAGTGAAAGGAAGGATAATAGGAGGACTATTCATACTGATTGGAAATTTAGTAATCTACCAGAAAGCAACTTTTCCCTGAACTAGGAAATGGTAAACAGCAGTAAATGATCACCTAACCAGTTCTTGCTTGTGAATTTGGTGAGCATTCTTCCAGAAAAGAATAGACTTAAAAACAGACAAAAAAAAAAAAACACCACACCTCAGTAACCTTGTATGCTGCATTATGTAATAATGATAGTAAAGTATATTAATTGTTTGGAGTGTGCTATTTCTGCCTGCAGATACACATGCACATTAAACTTTTTCATTTTTTATAATGTCTTAATAGCAATTATGAGTTTATTTTTAATATTAATTTTCTATTGTGATGTTTATATTTATTGGCAATTTGCGTGCAACTTTTATATTTTGCTTAGATATTGGTTTTAAGGTATTTTATTTTTATAGGTATTTCTAGCTTTTCCTCTTTCTTTGTAATATTAGCAAAGATTAAGATGGAATGTTAATATATGAACCAAACTACTAATTCCATAAAGTCTAGAGTTTGGATTTTTACCAATAAACCATTAACACTATTTTGTAATTTAGAATACTTAATGTTGTTTATATAGTGGGCATTAAAAACAGTCTTTAGACAAATTTCTAAATATGGAGGGGAGGTGGGGCTTTTCTATAAGTTAGATTTCTTTCCCTTAAGTAGCAAACTGATACTAACAGGTTGGTTTATTTTACCTGATCTGCAGTTTGGGGGTAACTTGTCAAATAAATGACTCTTAAAACATTTCTTATTTCTAACGTCAACCACATTGAAACTGCTGAAGTGGTTATATTATCCAGCATTAGAATTATGATACGATTTTTATAGACCTGGAAAACAAATAGCAAATGATCCAGAAGTCAGTGATAACTGACTTTGAAATGGAGTGTGGAAGATTTGCTACCCCGATCTTTTCCCTCCCATACTTTTAAGTTGATCCAGCCCTAAGCATCAGTGAAGAAACAGTTTAAATGGCTAGGTAGAATCAGAGATAAAGACTGATTAACATAGTATTTCTGTTAATTAAAAATTCAGCTAAGTAATAATTATGAATGTGAATTAATTAGAAGACAGTGAAATTAATTATTCACTGATTATAGAATGTTAATTTTAAGCCTATATGGTCATTCCAGCTTCCTAGTGGACAGGTCAAGATTATTTGTATTGACATCAACTTCTTATAAAGGTATGAATTCTCTTAGACAAGCAAAATAATACTTCCATTGTATTTTTACACGGTGAATTTGCTTGGTAAGCCATTTTTAATCTGTAAGAGATTAAAAGATAAACTTTATCCCATCCTCTGAGCTTTAAATTCTAAATTATCGGGGTTCAATGTATATGACATTTTGCCATACTATATTCTTCCACTCAGAAGGGGTAAATGAAAATGTTTCAAGTAATTATAACTAGAAAAATTTTATTTTTATATTATGTGAAATTTTACAATGTAAAGTGATTCAGCATGTGATTTCATATAGACATCAGCCATATCATTTTTTTCTGCATTTTTGCCAGTTACAGTGGTTTTGGGTTTTTTTTTAATAATTACTATTCTGAGCTACTTCCTTTACCCCCACATCAAGTATTAAGTGAAGGTTGTTATTCTGATTATAGGAATTTGTTGCTACTAAAAAAAGTAAATATATTTCGGGCAGTCATATATTTTTGTTGCAGGTATATGCCCCTCTCTTAAGGATATTTATTGTGGTTATAACTTTGTTTTATTCATTGTTTCAATATTGTCCTAGGTTGACAGGCATAATTCTTTTAGACCAATATTTTTAAGGCAGCTTTGAGTAGAAATCATCCTTTATCATCTTTTTTTCATTTTGAAAGCTCATAGGAATGTGACACATAGAACTTATTTCCCACTTTTAACTGGCTCCATAAATCAGGGTACCCGGCATCAGTACTGAATTACCACAGTGAAGTACTTGGTGACTTGTTCAAGTTTACAGTCCACCTGTTAGAACTGTTGTGTATAGTCTTATGTGCATAGAAAACAGATGGGAGTATTGGTCATTAAATGTTGCTTGTTTTGGTTTCTTTTTTTTCTTTCTTTCTTTCTTTTTTTTTCTTTTTGCCATGCTCATTGGCATGTGAAAGTTCCCACGGCAGGGATCAAACCTAGGCCAGCAGGGAACTCCTGGTTTTATTATTTCTGAAGACTGACTGTATGCGCACCTATAGTTTTAAGAGATTGTGCCAGAGAGTAGAGAGGGAGATTACTCTGGCATTTAATGCCTAAAACTTTCCATCTTTATTTACTTCTTGGCTTTAGTTGGACAAATAAAATCCCTTAATTTGGCCCTTTATTTTCAGAACCAAAGCAGGAAAGACTCTTTCTACAGAAATGTTACAGGTGTGACACGAAGTCTGTGTGAAGAAATGGACTAGTGAGATTGCAAGAGTATGTAGTGAGGGGGGGAATTGAGAAAAAGAAAGGGTTTGGTTTTTTTGGTTTTTTTCTAGAATCTTTGGACAGAAACCTTACAGTTGTTTAATATTAGTCGAGTTCTCATAGTCACATTGTGAAAGAGGAACTGTTGGTATCTGAACCTAGAGAAGAAATAGAAGAGTGCCTCTATAACCTAAATTTATTTTATTTGTCCCAGACCTAAAGCTGTATCTATTTTTGTTAAATTAGAGACATTGCTTCCAAACTATAATAAATTAAATGAAATACTGCTCCATGTGAGGAGCGATGCTCCTTAAATAGAGCTATGCACAGCAAATAATAAATCTTTTTGAAAAAAAAATAATAAATAAATAGAGCCATGGCATTGCTATCAACATGGCTTCTCCAGCTTTTCCCTTTATATAGAAAACACCAAACAGAGCCCTTCCAGACAAGGTAATCTTTCCCATAAAGAAAATATTTTGGGGAGGAAGTGGGAGGGATCAGGAGCTTGGGCTTATCAGACACAACTTAGAATAGATTTACAAGGAGATCCTGCTGAGTAGCATTGAGAACTTTGTCTAGATACTCATGTTGCAACAGAACAAAGGGTGGGGGAAAAAATGTAATTGTAATGTATACATGTAAGGATAACTAGATCCCCTTGCTGTACAGTGGGAAAATTTTTTAAAAATTTAAAAAATAAAATATTTTGGGGTAAAAGATTTGGGAAAAACACTGGTAGATTGTAATAGAGGGAGAATTTTGCCTAAAATAGTCCAACCAGATGAATGGATACAGTTTGATCCTAGGGAGTTAAATAAGAGGAAGCTGTGGTTTGGGTAGCAGCAGACTTGAATCTCTGGTGGTAATTAGCTGGAAATATCTCCCTGTCTCACCAAAAGGGAATGATCTCTCATAATATTGATGGTGATCCTGCAAGTGTGCATGTGCTCTTTCACAAGTCAGGAATAACAAGCCCTGACCAAAATCTTCTAATACTTTATCCCTATAAGAGTCTTAAATCTTTTCTAGGGGCTTTCTCATTTCTTAGACCAGAGTACCTCCCTTTCTCCTCTTTAAAAAAAAGAAAAAGGATTTAGAGGCAATTTATATAGAATTCCACCGTGAGTAAATAAGAGAGTCTTTAAAATACTTGGGGGAATCAGTACCACATGCCACAAGTTAATAGCTTGATTGAGAGACTCTTAGAGTACTTTTTTCAAGTACCTTGACATACCATTCTTTGATTTACTTGCATGCCAGTCATTTTGTTTTGGGATGTAATCAGTGATTTATGCCATTTATGAATTGGGTTCTTCTCTCCATCCCATACCCACACACAATTAAAAATAAAAGGGGAGGAATAAAAGGAGAGATAATGAGAAGCATTAGAATGTAACTTTGGCTAATAAAGAAGGAAAGAAATTCTAACTTGGTTAAATGAGAATTCAGATTGAAAGTGTTTGTACTACAGGTATTCTCTCTAGCCATAGAATTTTTTGCTAGATATAGGGTGCTAATGTGAACAGAATGTATATCTGAATATATCTGAAATATGATGGATGTTATAGCAAAGTGATAAAATTATCTTGAAAATAATACTTCAATCATGTGCAACAGATGTCCATATTCTTTTTTTTTTGAGATGCCCATATTCTTAAGGAAAATTAATATAGCTTGTGGTTTTAATGATTTAAACTTTAGAAGGTTTGTAACTTTTATTCTGACATGTCTTCTTAAACATATAAAAATTATATTGAATACTTAAGAATATTCTTTCCTCTAATTTACATATTGACTTCTTTTTCATACCTCAGTTCTGTAGATCTGTCTCTCACATGTATGCCTCTTGGTGTGTGCAGAACTCTCCATAAACAAATTTTTTTAACTCAATCCATTTCCTCATCAAACCTGAGCTGTAAAGGAGAAGGCAAAGATAGGTTTTAAATGCAGGAACCAGTAGAAGATCACAACAGGAAAAAAGACTGTTGAGAACTTGTTGCCTTTGAAAGTAGAAAGGGCTCTAAAAACTTGAGCTGAGATTTGAAGTTTAGTCAGAGTTCTACTACTCATTTGCTCTGTGTCCTTAAGGCAGTTTCCTTAATCTCTTCGTGCCTAGGTTCTCCTGGTAAAATGATAGTGATAGTACCTGCCCTCACCTACCTCACAAAATAGTTGTAAGAAGAGGATAATGTTAGTAGAGTGCTTGTCCCGGAAAGAAAAGCTATTCAGAAGATTGAGATAAGAGAATGTTGTTGTATGAGGGTCCATTTCCAGTTTGCCTCTGTGAAAGTAATGACCGTTGACCAGGTCACTATTAAACAGGTGTAAGAGAAACTTAGGTTTTACCATGGTATGGTGTTCACTTATACGTGTATCCTGTTCTGTTTCTCCCCAACAGATATCTAGCACACAGGCTGAATTTTTCTTTATAGTAATCTTTGGGGAAGGTATAACTTCAAAAACCAAACTCCTTTTAGTGGTGCTATGGCACTTGTGATTGTATTTTGAGTTAGATTAATATGGGGAAACCATCAGATAATCAGAAATTAACTTTGCCTTTTGCCTTCAGGCATTTTTGCTACATATTGGCATCAGAGGTTGTTGTACAACCAGATAATTATCCCTTTGTTTCTTGCAGACTTTTGGTACCTTTTTTTGGAGTAGGGGGTTAGGTTTTAAGAGGGAAGGTATGCTTTCCACTTATCACTTCACAGAGTTGAACCTTGCTTCCCAATCACCATGTACCACCTGTAAAAGTGAAAATATAGTAAAAAGTTCATTTCTTCACTTAAATTCAGTTCTAAGCATCTGCAGGTGATATCCGGCAACCTATTAGTGTCTGACCCAGTTATCTTTATGGATTGTGGGCAGAACCTTACATTTCTACAGGTTTACGCACTTTCCTGGGGGAAGGGGCTCCTGTTTCTAGGAAAAAAATAAAGGGCACATCACCACAGGTTGTTAAAACAGACAAGTTTATTTTGTTTAAGGAAAAGATGCATTTTAGGTACCCAGGGTATGAATGCATTCAACATCTATTTTTTATCTATGGAGACGGTGACCTCCTCTTGTTGCAGGCAGTTTGGGCTTTTCCAACTCATGGCTAACATGGGTGGTATATGTCTTAGTTTTTATAGGATAATGAGAATTACAGGTACTGAAAATTGGGGAGATTTATGCTTGGAAAATGAACAAAAAAATCCATCTTGCTGGCTAAGATAGCAAGAACATTGGATATATCAGGAATACTTTTAAATAGTTTTTGCTATAATGTGTAGCTTTAAAATTTGTCTTCAGTTATGGACCCATAAAAGTATTAGCGTATCTTGTGAATAAAGATCATTCTTGTGGGCTAGTATATGGATGCATTCATAGGCTGTGGGAAGCAGTGGTGTGTGTGTGTATGTGTGTGTGTGTATGTGTATAAATATTGTTTATAACACTGTGTATTACATAAGTTTATATAGAAAATAATGTGTTTCTTTAGTGTTTTGGGGACTAAAATTGTAATATAACCATTCCAGTGTAATCTGACCACTCACTCTAGAGAACATTTATATTACACACAAATGCACACTCCTAAAACATTGCTAACTGCTCCCACTTTAGATAATTGCTGCTTTTTTTAAACCTGAAGTAATGGAGGAGGAAATAGCACTCTTTTTAAAGGGGCTTTTCTGAAAAGTAAAATGTAAATATAGGACCTGTGGGAAGGGTGAGGCCACCTGCAAGTGTCCTACAGATGGACAAATAGCCTTTTAAATTTTACTTTTTAACCATCTTAACCGTGTGTGCCTATTTGTATTGCAGATGTGAACTATTTTGGGGGGTTGATATCAGTCCGTTTTGAAAATGAATTATTACATAAAATCAGAGTAACCTCTTTCTCCATCCTCCTTTTCCACACTGACTATTCTTGCCAAATATTTCTACCGATACCAAGTTTCAGCATAATAAAATGATGGACTCTCAGATCTCCTTCCTCATCTTCCCTATCCTGTCTTACACCTGGCCTGGCCTTATGTTTTTTGTTGGCTTTTCATAAGTAAAAACAATTTACTGTAGTAATTTAAAGACTGCAGAATTTCAAAATGTTAATCTATAAGCCTGACTTTGTTAATGTTTCGTTAAACAGTAACATCAGTTAAAATATTGGAGTGAGTCTGAGTTTGTAATGTGTTATAAGATAAAATCTTGAACGATACTAAACTTGACTGCCACATTTTATTATGAGGAAATTGGATTATATGGTGGGTGGGAGCTAGTCTATGGTATATATGTAATCACTGTATAATTAGAAACACCAAGTGCTGAATCCTATTCACTGTGTACTTGAGGGCCAGTCTTTGGATATGGTTGTCATTTTAATTCCTTGAAGACCATATGTAATTAAGGTGAGCAGAAGGCAAATAAAATTTTTAAACAAAAATGCTTTTTGGGGTAATTGTATCCCCCCAAAAAAAATTTACTATAAAAAACTTAGAGTTGAGATTGAGAAGCTTGAAGAAGCCGCTTTTTAAGCAGTTCAGTCACTTACAATATTTTATGTTAAAGAAATTGTCATAATTCTTTCTGAGCCAAACTGTCACTAAAATGTCCTGTGACAGAACCACTCCTCTTTTTTCTGCCATTCTGTGTACTGGAAGGGTTCTATGTTGTATTTGTTTTTAATCTTTGATTTTTAAAAAATGGTTTTAGTGTTGCTTAGCTTCAGGTTGAAGTGTAACTTTCACTAATAACTGCAATAAAAAGAAAAGCTTTGCTCCAAACTTTTGTTGCGTGGTCATCAATACAGCTCTCCAGGCTTAGGTAAAGGGAGATCGTGTGATACAGTGGAAAGAACTTGGCTTTAAGAATCATGAAATCCTGGGTTCCAACCTGGATTGCATGACAGTCTGGACAAGTTCCTTGATGCTTCCAAATTTCAGTTTCCTCTACTATAATGAGGTAATAGTAGGGCTGTTGGGACATTAACTGAGTTAATTAAGTGAGTTAAAAGATCTTGGGTGGGGTGGAAAGAGCTTACCAACTGCCAGGCGGTGAAAGAACTTTAAGAACAGGTAGGAAAAAACAAAATGAACTGGGGGACTCTTCACAGGCCCGAAAGTGGATACACAGCTATGATATGCAAGAAAATAGCAGGCTGAGGAGTTTCCGTTCTGGCTAATCAGAAACAAATCCAGCTACCATCCATGAGGATGCAGGTTCGATCCCTGGCCTCACTCAGTGGGTCGGCTATCCAGCATTGCCATGGCTGTGGTGTAGGCCAGCAGCTGTAGCTCGGATTTGACCCTATATGCTTCGGGTGCCACCCTAAAAAAAAAAAAAAAAAAAACTAGGCTAAAATTTTGAAAACCTGCATAACTTTAGGTATATCACTTTCATTTTCATAATTAAAGTATTAAGTCTCAAGTTGGCAGGCCAGTTCAGTCTGCAAATAATTTTTATTAATTACTAACATTTAAAAAAAATCAAGGAGTTCCCGTCGTGGCGCAGTGGTTGACGGATCCGACTGGGGACCATGGGGTTGCAGGTTCCATCCCTGGCCTTGCTCAATACGTTGAGGATCTGGCATTGCTGTGGCTCCAGTGTGGGCCCATGGCTACAGCTCTCATTGGACCCCTAGCCTGGGAATCTCCATATGCCGCGGAAAGCGGCCCTAGGAAAGACAGACAGACAGACAGACAGACAGACACACACACACACACACACACACACACACACACACACACACACACACACACACGATCTCACACACACATACTCAAGATCTCACATAAAAATCCCTTAAAAAGTGAAGAGGTTCAGCAATTTCACCATTCCTTCGCTATCCCTTCATGGCTGCCACAAGGGGGAGCTCAGGAGTGGTTGCCCCCTTCGAATGGGGCCAGCTCACAGCCCCTATGGCTCTTTGCTGGAGAACATTTTTTTCTTTGCCCTGGATGGACTCAAAGGAATTCTAGTGTGAGGTGAGGCTTCTAACCAAGCAGGAATCCCTATGAGGGCAAGTTCCTTACCTGGGGGTAAACTCACTACTTTGAAGCAGGCCAGCCTAAATATTAAAAATTTTTCATAATTTCCATTTACCCTATATATTGCTCTCCAGAATATCAGAGAATTCAACCTAATCTCTTCTTGCTGTTATGTATTCTGCACCACAGTCTTCTAACAGCTACATGTCCCCAGATTCTGTGCAACCCTAATAATATACTTGTGTTCTTGAAGGATATTATTACTAATTAGCTTAACTAACTAATGGGCTGGGTTTTTTAAATTATATGTGTCGGTTTTAAGTTTGACAAATTGAAGACAATCACTCTAATGTCAGGCTGCCCAGTAACCACACTGATATGGGAAAGTTCAAAAGATGCTAATAATTACACCCAAATTCGTAGTTAAATAGGGGAAATATGTATAGCAGATACTCAGGCCATGCTCTGAAAAATCAGGCTGTAGCATAGATAAGTACATACCAGGAAATCGCAATGGTTATCTAGGCGATGGTACTTGGCCTATTTCTCTAATTGATTAATAAGACACACTGAACTGGACAGAACAAGTCAATTATATTAGAAATGAGCTGCTTGAAATTTTCTTCAGAGAAAAGGATGCTCAGAGCACTAAACTGAAGCATACCGAAATGAGGTGCAGTCTAAGGTAAAATTCCAAGGTGGTTTTTTATTTTCCGAGGGAGGCCATACATCCTGAACTCTTAAGATCTAGTTCCCATGTTTCATTCGCCTGATCATTTGACAAACTTTTGGCTGCTGAGACTTGCATACCTTGCAGATGATTTTAGGAAATGAATTAGGTAAATCCATCAAATGCCAGGAAAGGATGGGATCATTTTTACAATATGTGACAAAATGTTTTTATCATAAAGGAGATTGGCATCTTTAATTTTATCTGTTGAAAAAAAGGGCAATTTCCCTGTCTTCTGACATTTTTGTTACTTCTATAATTTCCATGGTTTATAAAGACCTCTGCAGTGCCTTTATAGAGCGGCACTTTATTTCTCTGTTAAAATATTTTCCTTTAAGAATAACTAGGGCCCTAACAATTAAGAATCCAGCATTGACACTGCTGTGGCACAGGTTCAGTTTTCATCCCTGGCCTGGGAATGTCAAATGCCACAAGTGTGGCAAAAAAAAAAAAAAAAAAAAAAAATGAACGCTTGGCTTCAAAATTTACAAACAAAGCAGACAGAGTAGTGGCTTAGGATTATGAAGCCTTATATAATGTCTGATTCTCAGCTGAAACAAAACGTTAAGACTTTTTTTTGCTAACCGACCTCAGAAATAGCCCAATTCAAAAGTACTTGAAACTGTTAACTGTACTATATTACTTTCTTTACTGCAACATAACTTGCCAAATGGAATTTGTGTGTTGCGAAAACTGAAACCAAAACCAACATAGGAATAATTTTGATGCTGTAACAGACAGAATTTGTGTCACCCCCATCATTCAGATGGTTTTCATTTGTATTTGACACAAATGTAAAATTAAGGTTGTTTCATGAGTCTAATTTTTTTTGCACTTTTATAATGATTTTAGATTATAAACATTTGCCATTTGTGGTATCCCTTTGAATAGTATTTTTAATGCATTAAAAGGTGTGTTCTGGAGTTCCCATCATGGCGCAGTGGTTAACGAATCCAACTAGGAACCATGAGGTTGCGGGTTCGGTCCCTGCCCTTGCTCAGTGGGTTAACGATCCGGCGTTGCCGAGAGCTGTGGTGTAGGTTGCAGACGCGGCTCGGATCCCGCGTTGCTGTGGCTCTGGCATAGGCCGGTGGCTACAGCTCCAATTCAACCCCTAGCCTGGGAACCTCCATATGCCGCAGAAGTGGCCCAAGAAATAGCAACAACAACAACAACAAAAAAAAAGACAAAAAAAAAGGTGTGTTCTAAATCTTTAATTAAAAATATTACTATTATCTACATTAAGACCCTTTAGATATTAATTTGAAAATCTGCACAAAAGTGTAACACTAAGATTTCCCGTTGTGGCACAGTGGGTTAATGATCCAGCTCATCTTTGCTGAGGCACGGGTTCAACCCCTGGACCAGCGCAGTGCGTTAAAGGATCCATCATTGCCACAGCTCGGATTGAATCCCTGGCCTGGAAACTTCCATACGCGTGAGTGCAGCCATTTGAAAAAGAAACAAAATGAGGAGTTCCCATTGTGGCTCAGTGGAAACAAATCTGACTAGCATCCATGAGGACGCAGGTTCAATCCCTGGCCTCGCTCAGTGGGTTAAGGATATGGCATTGCTGTGGCTGGGGTGTAGGCCAGCAGCCACAGCTCCAATTTGACCCCTAGCCTGGAAACCCCCATATGCTGAGGGCGTGGCCCTTAAAAAAAAAAAAAAAGATTAAAAAAACACAAAATGAGGAGTTTCCGTCGTGGCACAGTGGTTAACGAACCCAACTAGGAACCATGAGTTTGCGGGTTTGATCCCTGGCCTTGCTCAGTGGGTTACGGATCTGGCCGTTGCCATGAGCTGTGATGTAGGTTGCAGACGCGGCTTGGATCCTGCATTGCTGTGGCTGTGGCTGTGGCTGGCAGCTGCAGCTCCGATTAGACCCCTAGCCTGGGAACCTCTATATGCCGCAAGAGCCGCCCAAGAAATGGCAAAAATACCAAAAAAAAAAAAAAATACAAAATGAGTGAGGTAAACTATTCCCACTCACTTCTGTGTTTTCAAAAAAAAAAAAAAAGTAATTTACCCTAGGACAACTCTACCCAACCCCCTTGGCAAACAATTCATATAAAACAATTAATATAAAACCTTAAGATCTTCCACTTTGAAGGAGGGTCCTTTGCCTAGCCAAAGCCAGTCTCAATTTAAAGCAGGAATCTTCTAACGTGACACTAAGTTCCTGTTACTTGAAAAACATTTTCACACAGTTCTCACATTTCTAAAATAGGCATTTCCAGAGAGAAGACCAGAGTTTGATTTGACAGTAAACTGCAACTTAAATCTTTGCTGTCATTTGCCAAGCACGTTAACAAGCTGTTTATGACTTAAGTTTTGTAACCTACATATGTCAGAAAAATAGCTAAATGGAAAAAAAACTCCACATTTGTACTTTGTTTTTCCACTGAAGAAGGTAGAAAGGCTGAAATGGAAGAGCTTTTGAGAGGTTCGGTTTTACATTTCAGCATACTGGAAATAACTTGATGTTTTAACACACTTCTAAACAGAAAAGGGTAAATAAAATCATCATTCATCCTTTAAATTATCTTTATTTTTCTCTTAGATTTAAATGGAAAACAATCTCATGTCAACACCAAATAGGAACAACTATTTTTGTTTGAAAGAAAAATAAGGAAAGATAATGTAGCTGAGATCTTCCCAGATCAAAGGTAGTTAACAATCATAGAGAAATAATCCAGTATTTAATTAGTTTGTAATACCTACAACTATCAAGAAGCACAGTGGCGGAGTTCCCTGGTGGCCTATCAGCTAAGGATCCAGCGTTGTAACTTCTATGGCGAGGGTTCCATCCCTGGCCTGGGAACTCTGTGTACCATGAGTGTAGCTAAAAAATAGAAGCACAGTATCGTGTTTCAGTAGGAAAGACTTGGGAGAGGGAGTACCAAGCGGTACGATATCTGCCCCTGGACATTGGAAGTACACGCTGAAAAAGGACACTAAGCTTCAGGGGACAACACCTAGAGTATACTGTATAGATCTACACCTCCAGGAAAAGCAATACAGTTACATTTCAGTAGCCTGGTGTGGGGATGGATACCTTATTAGGAGGTTTTTCATATTAGAATAAGATCAGCTGACTAAGTATTAACTAAAGTACTTTTAGGAGCTCCCACTGTGGCACAAGGGGATCAGTGGCATCTCTGGAGTACTGAGACACAGGTTCCATCCCCTGCCAGGCACAGGATCCAGCTGCACCTGCAGCCTAGGTCACAACTGTGACTCGGATCTGATCCCTAGCCTGGGAACTCCATATGCTGTGGAGTGGCCAAAAAAGAAAAAAATAAATACTTTTAAACATTGTCCTAATTTGATAAAAGGTGTGCACACTGAGGATTTGAACCATTAGAATTCACTAAGATAAACTATGGTATTTACTGGGAGGAGAAGATTGAGAAGAATGGAGAAGATACCATAACACTTTACAGATTTTGAGAGAAAATGGCTTGTTCTTGCCAAGGCACCTCATGTCTCCTTTGTCTAACTCTGAATCACTTTTAAAAAGTTAAAGAGTTCATATTCTTCTCTTTTTTTTTTCATATTCTTGTTTCTTTTTTTTCACATTAAAAAAAAAATGTCTTGCTTCCTCGTCTACATCTCCAGGATCCTTTTTAATCCATGAGAATGCGGAATGGATAGTTAGGTTCTTTAAATCTGAAGAGGGAGAGCAGCCAACTGAAGAATATTACAAACAGACACATGCTAGACACGGAGATTATCTTCCTCTTCATAACCATCATCCGAGAGGTAGCAGCGGTATCTAAGAGCACCACTCCCAGGGTCATGCACACATGAAACAGGGAAACGATGTACATTTCTGCTGTCAACTGAAAGTAACTCACTTCATGAATATAATACGTACGTCCTGTGTGAGTATCGCTTTGAGCAAAGGGAGCTTCTGTTATATGAGTCCACATGTGACCAGAGATCATTGGGATCACAAAACCCAAAGCTAAAACTGCCCATAAATGTGTGCTAAAAATAAATTTCCTCTTCCATTTTAATACATACACAAGTCCACCAATGAGAGCCAAAGAGATCCCTAACTTGAAGGGATAATAATAATCTGTAGGCTGTCTGGTTCTGGTGTTGACCACCCTTCTCTTAGTTCTCTCAGCTACCCATTTGGACATTTGGTGCGCTGTGATACCCCTTTCTGCCAAATGATAAATGTCATCTGGTGTAAATTTCCTTTTAGCAGAAAAGTGGAGGACATTTGGAACTGACATCAACTGCAGCATTTGAAAGATATCAGGGCTTTCATCAAAATCCACCAAAGCAAAAAAAACCTTGTTGCTGAATGCCCTGGACCCTTGCCAGGAATCTGCCAAGATCTGAAATTCTTCAGCAGCCTGCTCACATGTTAGACATGATCTAAACTTCTGGAGAGCAGTAAGCATCACGATAACAGAGTAGTTTCTTGGTGTTTCTAATACAAAATGATTGAACATGACGTCATTCATTCTTATCACTCTGTTTTTCTGGGTCCAGTATGTCAGCTGTCTGACTTTTTCTGCTAGTATTTTCTTCTCTTGACCTCGATGTGCAGGAGTCTTTGGAGTTATGACCACTAAGGCTACCACCACCATCAGAGATACACGCCAAAGCCACCACCATTCTGCCATATTTGTTCACTTCTTTCTGTTATAAAAGGCTTCCAAATATCTATACCAAAATTTGTTCATTTCTTCTGGCAATTAATTTAGTCCAGCTTTTTTTTTTTTTTTTTTGGTCTTCTTTAGTAGGATTACTACTAAAAGAGCTTTATCACAAATTCCCATGCATGTGTGGTTTATGAGCCATGCATTAGAGTTCAGAAAATAGTCTGTCAAAAAAGAAAATTCTGTGATCAGGGAAGTCTTGGAAATGTTCGAGCCTCAGGCTTTCTGCAGAGTTCCAGACTCAACGTTTCTAACTGCCTGCTGGACAGCAGTTCCTGGATCTACCACAAGCACCTCAAACTTCTCCAAAACCATCCTCATCCTCCCCTTGCCTACCAAGCCCTGGGTTCTCTGCCTCCCTTCCCTCTGAGAAAAATAACCCCATCCCACCAATCACTGAGGTTTTTTAACTTCTTGAACTCCTCTCTTGCCCTCCATCCGTCAAACTTGAAATTAGCCTAGAGCAGACTGCCTGAATTTGGATCCAGGCGCTACCACTTAGTTATGTGACCCAGGGAACGGTCCTCACTTCTTCGTGCCTCAATTCCCTCGCCTGAAAGACGATCGTGGGACTAGCACCCACCCCCTACGATCTTTCCACAAGGCCCTTAAAAGAGGAGCAGTCGGCAGCGGAAACAAATCTAACATCCATGAGGACGAAGCTTTCCATCCCTGGCCTAGCTCAGTGGGTTAAGGATCCCCTGTTGCCATGAGCTGTGGTGTATCGCAGAAGCGGCTCAGATCCCGCGTTGCTGTGGCTGTGGTGTAGGCCGGCAGCTACAGCTCCGATTCAACCCCTAGCCTGGGAACCTCTGTATGCCGCGGGTGCGGCCCTAAAAAGACCCCAAAAAAATTTAGAGAGAGGTGCAGGCGGGCATGTTGGAGACAGCGTCCCTGCCTTCCTCTCGCCCAGCGCCACCATGAGAGGCAGTGTGGAGTCGTTACGGACAGAACGCAGACCTGATGACCAGCCACAACTGGGTTCCCATCCAGCCAGTCTCTTTAGTTACCAGGGAAAATGGGGAGCATGCCTACCACAGTTGGATTTTTGAGAATTATTTCTAATACCTAAGTTACCTCTCCCAGCGAATGCCCTCCGCAAACACAATGATCATCCATCCCTTCCAGGCCGTCAAGCAGATGACGAAATTGTTGGGAAAGACAGGATCCAAAGAATGTGTGTAATAACGTTAAATATACACATCTCTGGAAGGGTACCTGCTAAGGAGTAAGCCAGAGCGGGAGAACGCTTTGGCTGCCTACCGTTTTTTTTTTTTTTTTTTTTTTTTTTTTGGTTCATGTCTATGCGTAACCTTTATCAAATTAAAAATCTTTAATTTGTAAATTAAATGAACGCGATATACTGATGCCCTCCTCCTCCCGCCCTCCTCTGCCGACGGAGCCCGACCTCAAGCCCTTTCCTACCCGGCAGGTCTTTGGGCCCCAACGACGCAGCCGCCGCGCGGCCGCAGGTTGCCAAGCAAAACAGGCGGGCGGTGAGGACCCGCGCGGAGGGACGGTTGCCTAGCAACCCGGGCGCTTAACAGAGGAGCGGGCCAGGGGAGGCGGCTGTGCGAGCTGGGAAGGAGGTGAGAGGACTAAGGGGCCCGGATGGAGGTACTCACACCCAGGGCCCAACTCCCTCCCGCTCCCTTGTCAACGCCGCGGTATTAATTTAAACTAAAGACGGTTGTCTCGAGACTGGTGGAGGGATTGGCCTGGAAACTAGATCGACGCCCCGCTCCTCCCAGTGGGGGCCTCTCACAACCCGCTGCTACTCCTCCTCCAAACAGAGGGCAGAGGGAGGGAATGTGACTACCGGGTTGGGCGGGGACCCCCCCCCTCCCATTTCCCTAGTGCCAACTGTGGAAACCAGCCCCTCCTGTCTGGATGGAGAACAGGGCCCTTTCTCTTAGATCCTGCAGGGTCCTAGCCCAAAGCTGGGGAGGAGAAAGAAAAGTTCCACAAGGCTTGGTTGCTGGAAGTAGGAGTGGAAACTAGATTAAGGGCCATTTTTCATGCTACCCGCCCCCCATCCGCCAGCGCCATCAAGCACTTGGCGTGACACCCACACACACTTATATGCCTCGAGGGAATCCATTATCCCCTTTCACCTGCTCCAGGACCTGCAGGGTCCAGCAGTTTGTGTCTGTGGATGGAAGGGGGTGGGGGGTGGGGGTACTTAGTTAAAGACTCACACAAAGTTGAGTGTAGGCAGAGCTGTTTCCAAGCAGGCTTCTGGCAGGAAGGGGCGTGGAGCAAAATGGACAAAAGCTCATCCTTTGGAGGATTTTGATCCAGGAGAGGTCTCCTCCGAAGTGATCTCCTGAGGCTTGGTTTGCCCTCTCCAGCAGAGGTGGGTGTCTTGGCACAGCCTGGGGGCTCTGATCCTTCGGCTCCTGCGCCATGGCCACACTGAGCGTCAAGCCCAGTCAGCGCTTCCGGTTGCCGGACTGGCACACCAACAGCTACCTGTTGTCCACCAATGCTGAGCGGCAGCGAGATGCTTCACACCAGATTCGCCAGGAGTCACGGGTCCTCCGCAACGAGACCAACAATCAGGTTGGGGCCCAGACCCCAGTTGGGTGGCAAAGGGATAGCCCCAACCCCCGGCATCCTCTTTATCTGGCTCTGTCCCTTCCAGACCATTTGGGATGAACACGACAATAGGACTCGACTGGCAGAGAGGATTGATACCGTCAACCGATGGAAGGAGATGCTGGACAAATGTCTGACAGACTTAGATGCTGAGATCGAGGCCCTGACACAGGCAGGGGACCAGGGCAGGGTGCCAGGAGTCCCTGCAAGGACCTCCCCTCTTCTGGGTCAGGGTGTTTGGGGGCATGTCCATCTGAGTCACTCCCTGGCCCCTGGGCTAAAGTGGGGCTGAGAGCTTCTTTCCAGCGAACGGCCCCACCAGCCTCCTGTGCCCTCTCTTTTCTAGATGAAAGAGTCAGCAGAGCAAAACTTGCAGGCCAAGAATCTGCCTCTGGATGTGGCGATTGAGTGCCTGACCCTGCGGGACTGTCGGCGCGACATTGATGTGGTGAAGGACCCCGTGGAGGAAGAGCTGCATAAAGAGGTGGAGGTCATTGAAGCCACCAAGAAGGCCTTGCAGCAAAAGATCATCCAGGCCTTTGAGAAGCTCTGGTAACGGAAAGATGTGTTCACCTGCCCTTCAAGGCTGTGCTTTATTTTATTTTTGCCTTTTTAGGGCCACACCCTCGGCATATGGAGGTTCCCAGGCTAGGGGTTGAATCAGAGCCGGAGCTGGAGCCTCAGCCGCTGGTCTATGCCACAGCCACAGATCCGAGCCTCATCCACAACCTACACTGCAGTTTGCGGCAACACTGTCTCCTTCAACCCACTGATCGAGGCCAGGGATACTGGTCGGGTTCTTAACCTGCTGAGCCACTACAGGAACTCCAATTTTATTTTATTTTTCATATTTAAATAAATATCATAAACTGGGAGTTCCCACTGTGGTGCAACAGAATCGGTCCATCTCTGCAATGCCAGGATGCGGGATTGATCCCCTGCCTGGCACAGTGGGTTAGGGGGATCCAGCGTGGCTGCACCTGCAGCATAGGTTGCAACTGTGGCTCAGATCTGATCCCTGGCCTGGGAGCTCCATGTGCTGCGGGCAGCCAAAAAAATAAATAAGCAACGTAAATAACATAATAGAACAGGTTAATATATTTTGATGTTTCTGCATTACATTTTTAAAAATAAAGTTTGCCAGATATACTTCCTACCAGTGAGCACTGACAAGTCAACTTCAAATGGTGAGAGTGCACCAGGACATCATCAGTACATTCTTTCTTGGCACATTTGGGTAACTTTGAGACGAAATGCATTCGAAGGCTGTGCTTGAAATACAGAACATGTGTACCAGGGATCATGAGCCACTGGCTCTCAGGCTGCCTTCTGCCCCTGCTGTGCCCATGGCGGACACCACTCACTGATTGGAGCACTTTTTGCACCGCCCGGACATGGTCTCAGAATACTTCTCATGACCCTCCTCTAGGCAGCCATTATCAATTGATTGGAAGCACGAGAGATGAAGCCCCTTTGCCGCCACCCCCGACTTTCTGGGCGTGCCTGCCTTGTGAGTGTAGTTCTGTGCGTGTACAAGCACCTGCTGCCATTTTGTCTGTGGGGAGCTCGGGCAGCTCCATTGTCACCCCAGCCTTCGCATCCCTCGTCCCTTCAGTACCATGGGAGCTGCATTCCAGGGCCTTGGGGGATGGATCCTGATGGGGTCTGTTCTGTCCTCAGCCTCCTGCAGGAAGCTCGACAGCAGCTCAACGCTGACCATCGGGGCAAAATGGAGACATTAGACATCGACAGAGGCTGCCTCTCTCTCAACCTCAAGTCCCCGAACATCTCTCTGAAGATTAATCCTACACGTGTCCCCAGTGGGTAAGAAGAGCCTTTCGCTCAGTCTCTCTTCCTCCCTGCAAAGGCCAAACTCCCGCGACCCCAGTGTTTCCTTCCACCTGCAGCTCCACCACACTCCAGCAGTGGGATGACTTCAGTCAGTTCAACAAGAACCGGGCAGAGGCTGAGATGAAAGGAGCCGTGGAGCTGAGGGAGGCCATCGCCCTAACTATTGCCGAGGTGTCTGACCCCCTCCCGCTCCCCCGATCCTCAGTGGCCAAGGGACAGCCACAGCATGCACTCAAGCCTTTGTCTTTTGTTCCCTGTCGGCCATGTGGCATCCCACCCCTCACCTGAGCCACATCCTCAGATGGCCAGAGGCCAAAGCTTATACCTTCCCCTTGTCCTGCCTACTTTCTGTCCTTCAGACCAACAATGAACTCGAAGCCCAAAGGGTTGCAACGGAATTTGCCTTCAGGAAGCGGCTGCGGGAGATGGAGAAGGTGTACAGTGAGCTCAAGTGGCAAGAGAAGAATGTGAGCTTCTCCGCGTGTCTCCTGGGGCCTGGACTTCCTGCTGTGGGATGAGGAGCCTGGGGCCCTGCCAGGAAGCCCTGGACTGGGTGCACCAGGTGGAGACCAGTCCCTCTGTCCCTGCAGACATTGGAGGAGATTGCTGAGCTGCAGGAGGACATCCGGCACCTGGAGGAGGATCTGCGCAGAAAGCTGCAGAACCTGAAGCTATGCCACACCCGGCTAGAGACCAGGACCTACCGGCCTAATGTGGAACTCTGCCGTGACCAGGTATGAGGGCACCCCAGCGGGGCACAGGCTCCCTGGTGGAGCAGGGGTTCTGGCATAGGCCACCCTCTGGCCCATGGGCAGAAGGACAGCCTGGCTGACCTGGGATTCCCTCCCACCTGCCCCTCTACCCCCAGGCACAGTTCGGCCTCACTGATGAGGTTCACCAGTTAGAGGCAACCATTGCCGCCCTGAAGCAGAAGCTGGCTCAAGCACAGTAGGTTTGGGGAGTGGGCAGGAGGGGCGGGGAGACAACTCCCACCACCCCAGTGGCGTGCTGCCTGCTGGCTTCCCTGCTGGCTTCCTGACTCAAGGTGGGTAAGCTCAGCCCTGCCTGCCCAGCCTCATGTAGTGGTGGTGGGTTGTTAATCCTCCCTCCCCAGGGACGCTCTGGATGCCCTGTACAAGCACCTGGCTCGGCTGCAGGCTGATATCGCCTGCAAGGCCAACTCCATGCTGTTGGACACCAAGTGCATGGATACTCGTCGGAAGCTGACCGTGCCTGCTGAAAAGTTTGTGCCTGAGGTGGACACCTTCACACGCACCACAAACCGCACCCTGAGTCCACTCAAGACCTGCCAGCTGGAGCTGACCTAGCGAGGGGCTGAGAACAGAGGGGAAGGCTGGTGGGAAATGAAGTGGAGGCGGGGAGAATGAATCAATAAAGGTGGGGGGTTCTCAGTCCAGAGGGTTCTCTGCTACCCCTGTGGTTGGAGGAGCAAAGGCGGGGAACATCATCCCTCAAGCTCCGAGTTCCAAATCCCACCCCTTCCCCTTTCTCCCCTCATGGGGCCTGTCTCGACTAGGCCAGCACCCCTGGGCTCTAGCTGTGCGACCTCCAACAAGCTCTGCCCCAATTGGACCCTAGCCTGCCCTCTGGATGCCTAGGAGAGGCCCTGAGGGGGCCAGGGTGATGGGGGCGGGCTTGGGGATGGAGGGGCACCCAGCCCTGAGTGGGGGCCATGAGCGGCGGCTGCCCTGGGAGGGCTGGGGTACCCGGGCACATAAAGGCCTCGGAGGCAGTGACCCTACAGTCTGGCTCAGTGCCCACCCCTGGGGACCCTTTAGTGGACGTCCCGTCCGGCTGTGATGCCCTTTCCAGGGGTGGGGGATGGGGACTAAAACCAGAGGCCGAGCCCAATCGAACCAGGGCTGCGGGACCACCCCAGGTCACTCGCGCGCGGGAATTATGACTCCGCGCCTCGGGGTGTCGCTGTGGGGCCAGGGAAGCGGCGCCGCTGGGCGCGCGTCGGCCGCACCGGAAGTGGCTGCGGATCGGCGCGGATCGGCGCGGATGGCGGTGGCAGCGATGACGGCGGCGGCAGCGGCCTCCGGAGGGGCAGGGGCGGCCCGCTCCCTCTCCCGCTTCCGAGGCTGCCTGGCCGGCGCGCTGCTCGGGGACTGCGTGGGCGCCGTCTACGAGGCGCGCGACACGGTCGACCTGACGTCAGTCCTGCGTCAGGTCCAGGACCTGGAGCCGGACCCCGGATCGGCGGGGAGCGCGCGGACAGGTGGGCGGGCCCGGGCGCACTGGGGCACGTGGAGGCCAAGGATCGCGAGGGACGCTGGGAGGGAGGGAACCGCAGCCGGAGTGAGTGGCCGGATCTGCAGGACTTGCGGGCACCTCGGACTGAGCTTGTTTAAATCCGAGCCCCACCTTCACGAGTCTCGCCCCAGACGTTTGCCGGTTACGGGCCTGGCAACCCCATCCTCCCGCGGTACAGACCACGCCTAGATTGCGTTGTCCAGTAGTACACCCCTGCCGAGTCGACCCGATGTACCCAGTTCTCCTGGATCAGTGCACCACCGGTCCATCTCCACGCAGCTGGGAGTGCGAATCTCAAAACAGATCTGATGGCTGCCTCCCGCGCGCGTGAAGCTCTGCAGTGATTTTCCATTACCATTAAGACAGAATCAAACTCTTTAACGTGCCATCTGTGGCCGGCCCTCCCCTGCGGCCCCAGTTTCATCTTGTACCGCTCTGCATTGCTGTCACATCGTGCTTCCTCTAGCCGAGGCCTTTGCATGTACCGCTGTCCCTTTGCCTGTAAAGCTCTCTCCTCTGGGCAGTCTGCTCATCACCCAGATCTCAGCTCAGTATCACAGCTGAAGTCAAGCAGAGAATGATTCTTCTGGGAGAGCATATAGAATAGTAAGGAAAAAGGGCCACACCCAGAACCCTGAAGGAGGAAAAGGAGCTAGAGAAGGAAACGTTTTGATAGGAGGAGAAGTGGGGAGATGCGTAACAACAAAACTCAAGAATTTCTGGACGAAGACACTGGTGGTGTGATGCTAAAAAGAGGTTAAGTCTCGGGAAATCTAGATTTAGAAAAGCATTTCCAGTAGAAAGTTGAACCTTAGAAGTTAGATTTCAGGCACAGTGGAAACAAATCTGGCTAGGAACCATGAGGTTGCAGGTTGCATCCCTGGCCTCGCTCAGGGGGATCCAGCATGGCATGAGCTGTGGTGTAGGTTGCAGACATGGTTTGGATCCCGCATTGCTGTGGCTCTGGCGTTGGCCAGCAGCTTTACCTCTGATTCAACCCCTAGCCTGGGAACCTACATATGCCGCAGGTGCAGCCCTACAAAGCAAAAAAAAAAAAGTTAGATTTCAGTTGTGTTTAGGAAGAATTGGAAAAGGAGAAGATAAAAGTATGGTTTGGTATGAAGAGAAGGAGAGAGATGAGCTGTGGTTGAGAGTCAGACAGGATGTTGGGACAGTTTTATATTTTCATTTTGGTTTGATGTTAAGATGAGGGAAAAACATTTGAGGTTGAGGTTTTAGGACCTTTTAGGTGCAAGTGGCAGAAAACCCAATTCAAAATGGCCTGAGCAAAAAGAGAATGCATTGGGTGACATCGCTGAGAAATCCAGTGGTAGGCCTGGCTTTAAGTGGAGCTGAGCCAAGCCATCTCAAGACCCAGTTCTTCTCCTTGTTCAGATCTGCATTCTTTTGGGTGAGCTTTCCTCTGGCAGACCCTTCCCTTAGGGTGGCCCCCAGCAGCACCCAGCTCTGCAGCTCCAGAAGAAGAAGTTGCTCTTTGTGGTGGCCCCAGCCGCGTTCTCAGAGTTTAACTGGCCTGGTTTAGGTCATACGAAGCAGGGGATGGGACGTGCAGTTGGGCTGGGCTGGAGGCGGGCTTGGCTACATCTCCTATCATCTGGACTGGGAATGGAAGAAAGATGGTTCCCTGGGGAAAAGCAGGCTGATTGTGGACTAAAGGAGAGATGCTGTCCCTCTGAGGGGAGGCTGGAGAGCGTGGCTATGGATAGGTGCCCTGTTAGCCTTCTTCCTGGTTGAAGGAGCGGTTGGGGGGCCTCCTGCGAGTGAAATGGGAAGAGAAGGCAGTGTTGGGGCTTGGGATGTATGGAGCAGGGCAGGGCGCGGGGGGCGGGGGGATGGCAGCTGTAGGAATAAGGAGGGGCTCACAAGGGAGTGTTCTTTGTTCCCAATAACTGTCACTTCAGGTAAAACCAAGTCCTTGTCCCTAGCCAGCTTACAGCCTATTTGAGAAGCCACCGCATAACCAGTGATGCATGGTAGATATGCCAGAGCAGTAGATGGAGAGGAAGGAGACAGGGTGGGGTGGGGGAGCAGCCCCAGCCGGGAAGGACTAAGCCCAGGCTCCATGGTGGTTCTGAGGATGTGGAGCAGAGCAGTGGGATATTAGATGGGTGAGGAAGGAAGGGCTTTGAATGCCAAGGCAGTGAATCTGGACTTCATCCTGAAGGCAGCAGACAGCCACTTGAGCAGGAGAGTGAGACGAGGAAAGTGATACTCTGGTCTTAGGAAGAATTTTCTGGCTACACCCATACGCTGGGCTGGAGGGTGGAGAATATGCCAGAGATTTGAGAGGCCCAAAGCAGGTCTATTAAGACTGGAGGTGCAGTGATGGCAGCCCAAAGGCAGTGAGGGTTCTCCTTCAGAAATCAGCAGGACGTGGTGACTGACTCAGATAAAGAATTGCTGAAAATCCAAGGCCCTAGAGCCCCCAAAACTGGATGGGAGTGAAAGGCTGACTTAAGGCCTCCTGGAAGTAAGCGATAAATAGGAATGACAGGAGGCCAGAGCTACCATCCTCCAGCCCTGCAGCTCGATCTCCACCCCCGACCCTGTCCCTGCAGAAGCACTGTGCTACACAGACGACACAGCCATGGCCAAGGCGCTGGTGCAGTCCCTGCTGGCCAAAGAGGCTTTCGACGAGGTGGACATGGCTCACAGGTGAGGGCAATGGTCCTGGGGTGAGGCAGACCCAGAGGCCAGAGCTGTTGCACCCCTTGACCAGAGCAGTTATGTCCATGCATGCAGGACCTCACCCCCCTCAGCAGGACCCTATCTCTCTAGGGCTGTGGCAGCTTCCCAAATTACAAATGACAGCACCACTGGCACAGGCTTCTTAGGTCCCTAAGGATTCCTCTTTCCCAGACAGCCAGATTTCTTCTTTCCCAACCCTGACAGGCATCTTCTAAACCGTAATCCTGCCCTCTTCTCCCCACTAGGTTTGCTCAGGAGTACAAGAAAGACCCAGACCGGGGTTATGGTGCTGGAGTGATCACTGTCTTCCGGAAGCTCCTGAGTCCCAAGTGCCGTGATGTCTTTGAGCCTGCCCGGGCCCAGTTTAACGGCAAGGGCTCCTACGGCAACGGAGGTGCCATGAGGGTGGCCGGCATCTCCCTGGCCTATAACAGCGTCCAGGATGTGCAGAAGGTAGTCTGTGTGGGCTGGCCTCCAGGCACCCTTATCCCACCCTCCTCTGCAGCTTGGGTGCTGCTATAGCAGGTCTTTATTTATTTATTTATTTATTTATTTATTTATTTATTTATTTTTGTCTTTCCTAGGGCCGCACCCACGGTATATGGAGATTCCTGGGCTAGGGGTCCAATCAGAGCTGTAGCTGCTGGCCTACACCACAGCCACAGCAACTCAGGATCCGAGCCACATCTGCAACCTACACCACAGCTCACGGCAATGCCGGATCCCTAACCTACTGAGCAAGGCCAGGGATCGAACCTGCAACCTCATGGTTCCTAGTCAGATTCATTAACCACTGAGCCACGACAGAACTCCAACTTTTTTTTTTGCATTTTTTTCTATTATAGTTGATTTACAGTGTTCTGTCAATTTCTGCTGTACAGCAAAGTGACCCAGTATACACACCCACACACACACACATTCTTTTTCTCGCAGTATCCTCCATCATGTTCCATCACAAGTGACTGGATATAGTTCCCTGTGCTGTACAGCAGGATGTGACAGCAGGTCTTTTTCTCCATTACCTTCGCCCTAGTTTGCCCGGCTCTCAGCCCAGCTGACACACGCCTCCTCCCTGGGATACAATGGTGCCATCCTGCAGGCCCTGGCTGTGCATCTGGCTTTGCAGGGTGAGTCGTCCAGTGAGCACTTCCTGGAACAACTCCTGGGCCACATGGAGGAGCTGGAGAGTGATGCCCAGTCCAAGTCGGATGCCAGGGAGTGAGTATGTGGGTTGGAGGCAGGCTGGAAGTGTGTGTGAGAGCATGCACAGTGGGGTGGCACTGCCTCAAGCTGAAGCTTTCCTTCTTTAACTGCAGACCCTAAGGAGCTGGAGTGGGTGGGGGAAAGAAACGCTTTGCCTGGGCTGTAGTTGAAGGCTCTCTGGGTCCCTAAGAACAAAATGCCTTTCGCTTCTTGTCAAGCACTTTGCCTGGCTGTCAGCCGGACCACATCTCCACCCTACCCTCCCACACAGCCCTTCCCCTTGCCTTCATCTGGCCCCCGCACCCACAGGTTGGGCATGGAGGAGTGTCCATACTCCAGCCGACTGAAGAAGATTGGAGCGCTTCTAGAGCAGGACTCGGTGACCAGAGAGGAGGTGGTGTCTGAGCTAGGTGGGTAGCGCCCGACACCCGTCATTCTTCAGAGTCTATCTTGGGCTCAGGGATGGAAGGGGTGCCTGGATTTATACCTGCCATCACACTTTTGCCGGGGCCACCGTGACAGCAGAACCATGCTCCGTAGGGTCCTTAGCAGGCTGTGAGCACAGTGCCTTCTCGCTCTAGGGCTAGAGTGCCTTCAGCCTTAAAGATTAATATCCCAGAAATGGCAGCGGGCTGCTATTTTTTACAGCTGACGATGATAACTGAGGTTTATTTATACTGCACTTTTGCTGTGCCCTGGGCACTATGCAGAATACCTTCCCTGTATGGTCTCATTCCACCCTCTCCCCACCCCTGCGAGAGATCCTAACTTCATCCACTCTCTATATGATGAGTCAAACTCATGATACAGGAATCACACAGCCAGTAGGTAGGAGAGCTGCGATTTGAACCCAGGTACTCCAGAGCATGTGATCTTAGTCACGGCCCAACCTGAAGCTGAGAGTGTTGGCTTGTGGCAAGTGGCAGGAAGCCTGGGGACAGGTGGGGCACAGGAAGAGGGGCGGTCAAGTGCCCATCATCTGGCTTTCCCACAGGGAATGGCATTGCTGCCTTTGAATCTGTGCCCACCGCCATCTACTGCTTCCTGCGCTGCATGGAGCCTGACCCCGAGATCCCCTCTGCCTTCAATAACCTCCAAAGGACTCTCATCTATTCCATCTCACTTGGTGGGGACACAGACACCATTGCCACCATGGCTGGGGCCATTGCTGGTGCCTACTATGGAATGGAACAGGTGCCAGAGAGCTGGCAGCAGAGCTGTGAGGGCTATGAGGAGACAGATGTCCTGGCCCAGAGCCTGCACCGGGTCTTCCAGAAGAGTCTGTGAGGGCCGCAGCTGCCGGGGCTCTACCACCGTGTCCAGCAGGAACAACTACACCTCAGATTGGAAACCCTGGGCTTCCTCAGGCTTGACTCCCTGCCTCGGTCTTCCTGCGCTATGGGCGGAGTGCACTGCCAGGGCTGGGCTCTCCACTGGAACAGTGAGGGAGGGGCCGCTGCCTTCTGGCACCGGGTTCCTGGCCTCTGCGGAGCCTCAGGTGCTCCCCGGCTCCTCAGTCAGATGTGAGGGACCAGGAAGGTTTTATTGTGAATCGGTGCCTGTGCTGTTTTCCTTCATTATCTAGGACTTAGGATGTGGGGAGGTGGAGACTATCCGCAGTAGCCTTATTCCTCCTCGTCGGGATTTAGCCACTCTGCCAGAAAGCCTGTCTTTGTGCTGTGCGGGGACCCCCAAGCTCCAAGTTTATATGGATCGGGGAGGTGGGCACATGACTAGCTGATCCACATACACACCTGGCCCTTGGCTCTCTTGTTAACAGCTTCCAGAGGAAGTCACAGAGCAATAAAGAGTTTTTGGTAAGTCCCACTACTCTTCCCTGGATTTCTCCTCCACCCTGAATGGATGCTGTCCCCTTGAGCTTTTGTGCCTAGAGCCTCTCTATCTAGGCCCCACTCTCCTATGAGCTGGAGACCCAGGCTTTGGGTTGTGGAGGCAAATCCCTCCAGTTCTTCCAGCCAACTGCACCCCTCGGCCAGGAAGACAGAGCAGGCCTGCAGGGTCTGGTGCATCTCCTGTTGGAGGTTTCTCAGAGTGGCTCAGGAAGCAGGCAGCAACAAGGCAGACTTTCCTGCTCGCAGAGACTGACTTCTCATGGGTTGCTCCCTAGAGAGGCCCCGGTCCCAGGAACCAGAAGCCTGTAGGAGGATGCAGAAGGGACCTTCTGTCCCCAGTCTACTGACTTTCGGGTGAGGAAGGCACATCATTTCAGATGAAGGCTGTGCCTCGTTCTGCATCTTGGGCCCCAGTCAAAGACCTTGGCCTGCTGGGAGGTTCTGCATTGTCCATCCTGAAGAAAAGAAAATGGAAATGGAGGAGGCAGCTCCCCTCAAACTTGAGGGCTATTCTGGCCCCAGTGGAGAGAGAAGCATGCCCAGCTCTGCCACTGGCCTGAGGTTTCAGGGCTGTCGGCACGTCTGCTTTCAGCCAAGGTGGGATTCTTGCAGGCTGGGGCAACACAGAACTTTTCAGGTCTGCTGCCCTGCTCCCCAGAGCCGGGGACAGCTCTCTCGCTGAGGGCAGCAAGCTGTGGGGCAAGTGCCTTCTCCCAGGTCAGCTCCCCCAGCCCCGCCTGCAGTGTTGGGCCTGGCACTAGCCCCACCCACAGGAGCAGAGATGCCTGAGTTCATTCATAATTTGTATCAGATGTTGAAACTTGGCCCGTGGGATCCTGAGCCGGCTGTCATGCTCCACTACCCCTGAGAGCTCGCAGGAATGTTCCAGGGAAGCTTGATCCATCTCCCCCAGCTCCAGCCACTGCCTTACTTTAGTTTCTTTAAATGCCTCTTGGCATTTACTTGGTCCAGAGCCTCGGCAGCTTCGGAGAATCGAGCATTTCTGATGAGGTGGTGACAGAACCCCTAGCTGGGGAATGCACGCTTCTTGAGAGAGGGCGCAGGGCAAGAGCCCCAGAGAGCTCCCTGGATGCTTTATGAAATCCAGAGGCTTGAGACACCTCTACTTCAAAGCCGGTTTCAGCACAGAGCTGTTTATACAACAGGTTTTATTGAGAGTGTGTCAATACAGTCAATTCTGTTGTTTTTCTTTTCAAGAAGTCCCATTTTCTTTGACTCCCAAGTGCATTTTTCCTGAATCTTCTGCGGCACAGGGCACATAATAGGTATTAGAGGACTACGCTTCCTATGTCAAGTTAAAAATGAAGTTACTAGTGGAAAACATTTAAACCTTAATCTTTTTTCAAAAATTGAGGAATCAGAATATAAAAATGCACAAGGTATGTGGTTTTCATTGTGAAAACTCAACATCATTTATCAAAGCTAGTCAGTTAAGGGGATACCTGGAACCAAAATCCCATAAGTATTTCAGAAACATCACCCACCTCTCCCCGAAGGCTTCAGAAAAGACGTTTAGCAGAAGCTCAGTTCTATGGAACAGTCCTTTTTTTTTGGCTCCCCAAACCCTCCTCAGGGCCCTGGGCTTCCACTGGGAGCTGATGGACTTTGGTCCATCGGAACCCTCCCCAACAGGTCGGGTGGCGGTAGCTTTGACCCAAGAAGGAGGCTGAGCAGATGGTCCCACGAGGTATGGTTTGCAACTTAGTTTTCGTGGGTGCTGGTGAATAAGGAACCCCAGCCCAAACCTGTTCAAAAGTGCCACTTGGGCAGATGTGGGTTTTCATTTCTTCTTTCGAAAGTTAAAGGGAGCAGTCAAACGGCCTGAGGGAGCCACAGTGTAACAAGTCAGAAGTCAGTGGTCAGCCTCCAGCCTCCCCGTGGGCAGGCTGGCATGAGTCAGAACTGGAGCAGGTGCCATTGGCTGACCCAGGTCCATGCCTGGCCCTCATCCCAGCTGTATCCGCTCAGCTTGAACTAGGGGCTGAGGGGCACGGGAGGGAGTTTTGCCGGTTTCCTGCGGAAGGGGTGGGAGGGAGCTCTGATTGGGGAAAATGGCAGAAACATCCTAGGCCAACTCCTTCCACGGGAGCCCGCTGGCACCCTTTTTCTCAGGGCCTCAGCCTCCTGGGCCCTCATCCTGCTTAGGACAGGAAATGGGAACCAGAGGGTGGAGGAGAGGGAGCCCCCAAAGATTAACCCCTCTAGGCGACACCCACCCACCATATGGTTCTTATTAAGGAAAAGCAGGCGCTTGCCTGCATCCCCAAGCTTGTGTGCACCTTGTTCTGAGGGCAAACAAGAAGCTCTCTGCCTTGAGGATGCTGGGGGTGGGGGCGGCAAGGATCCCTTACAATTTTGTCTAAGAAACTCAGCCATCCCCCAGCAGGTGGAAGGAAAGGAAGGAGTATTCATGTTTGCTGATCGCCATGCCCGCTGGTGGCGCTTCCCAGGGGCCTGGGTGGCTGCCCTCATACTAAACAGAGCCGGAGCCGGTGGGGGCGTCCTGGAGACACTCCCGAGCAGTGAAAGGGAGCGGCAATGCCCAAGAGCCTGCAGGGGGCGCCACGCACCTGTACCCGCCAGGGACAGGCCTGATGCCACAGCACCAGTTAGGGTTGCCGTCCTGACGGGGCGTCCCAGCTGGCCACCTGGATGGTCCCCCTCCTCTCCTTTACCCCCAGAGAGAAACAAAACCTCTTCAGGGGACCCACCATCTTATGCTAGAGATGGCAGGGCAGCTGGAAGGGCCCCAGCAAGAAATGAGGGAGGCCCCGCCCCATTCTTTGAGCAGGTGCCATCTGGGGCCAGCAGGAAGGGTGGGGCTTGGGAACGTCAGACCTGGGAACGTGTCAGGCATCTCAGTCCCCTCTCAGCTCTGACCCACAGAAAAGCAGCATCCTTCCCCACCCAGCAGAGCCCAGGACTCACAAGGGGGCAGGGGTCTCTGACAGCTGGGCCGAGTGTCCTGGGGCCCAGCCTGCAGGCCAAGGAGGGCAGGAATGGGGGTGCACCCCCGACACCGCACGGCCGCTTGGGGGAGAGGAACTCAGGACAGCTTCTTTCAGAAACCACCTCAGCTGGCGTGGAGGGAGAAGCCCAGTCAGTCTCCTCGGGCCAAGGCCACGGCCGCCTCTGTTCCCACCTCTGTGGAGCCTTTGGTTTTTTTCTTTAAATGGAGGTGCTCTGTAAGTGAGAAGGTCTCTCTACCACTAAAGAGGAGGAGGCCAGGGCAGCAGGGTCCCCACGGGTTATGTGGGGCACAGCAAGAATCCTGAAAAGGAGGAGTGGATGTACTCGGTGGAGTAGAGGCCGTTGGCCTGGTCCGAGGGCATCTGCACCCAGACCTGGTCATTGGGCCGCAGCTGCAGCACAGCCCCGCCGGACGCCTGGTCCAGGTAGCCCTTCTTGTACTCGTCATAGGTGTAGGTGGCGGGCACGTTGTTCTTGTACAGGGCCACCCACACATTGGTGCCCTTGACGTGTACGTGGTAAGCAAAGTAGTAGACCCCACCCACGGGGCAGGTGAAGATGCCCGTGGCTGGGTTGTAGCCACTGTGCCCGTTGTAGAGAGTCCGGTCAAACTTAACGGGCATGCCCGAGGCAGGGAAGGGCGACGTGAGCACAGCGGTGAAGGCGGGCGTGGTATGGGCTGACAGCTCCCCCAGCCCAAACTGTGGCTTGACCCCCTTGCCCAGCACAGCTCCCTCCACGCCACCGTTGGGCAGGTGCAAGCCGGCAATGCCCGTCTCATCGAAGGCCCCAGGGGCACCAGGGGGGCCAGGAGGCCCGGGAGGCCCAGGAGGGCCCGTGAGTCCTGGAGAACCAGGGACCCCGGGGGGCCCTGTGGGCCCAGCCACGCCAGGTTCCCCGACCTTCCCCTCCCCAGGGGGCCCTGGCAGGCCTGGTTCACCCTTCAGGCCTGGCAGACCCTGAGGCCCGATAGGGCCAGCTGGGCCCTGGAGTCCTGGGATTCCTGAAGGGCCTCTCAGGCCAGGCTGCCCAGGGAGCCCCAAGTCACCCTTCTGCCCCAGGGCTCCTGCCACCCCTGGTCCTCCAGGGCGGCCTGTGAAACCTGGCTCACCTTTGGGCCCAGTTGGTCCAGGGGGTCCATGGGCCCCTGGAAGCCCCCTCTCTCCCGGGAGCCCAGGTTTCCCAGCCAGGCCACTAGGCCCCTGGTCCCCCCGAATGCCAGGCACTCCTGGGGGTCCTCCAGGCCCTGCCTCCCCCTTAGGCCCAGGGGGCCCACGTCTGCCAGGGAGCCCTGCAGCCCCTGGAAGTCCAGGCGGCCCCCCAAGTCCCTGTGGGCCCTGCTCCCCTGGCTCCCCATCCTCACCTGGCTCACCTCTGTCCCCCAAGAGCCCTGGGACCCCAGCTGGGCCCCTGTCCCCCTTGGGACCTGGCAGCCCTGGCATGCCATAGCCAGTGGGGCCTATCAGGCCAGGGGGGCCCCGGGTCCCTGGCTCCCCTTTAGCCCCTGCTGGGCCCTGTGGCCCTGGCACCCCTGCTGACCCTGGTACCCCCACACCATCCACCCCAGGGGGCCCCTTGGGGCCCAAAGCCCCTGGCTCCCCCCTGGGTCCAGGCACCCCAGGAGGGCCTGACTCACCCTTATCTCCAGGGGCCCCAGGAAGCCCATCCAAACCTGGTTTGCCTAAACCAGCTGGACCAGGGAGGCCAGGGGGCCCAGGGGCACCCCCCTGCCCTGGGGCTCCAGGTAGCCCTGGCTGACCCACTCCATTTTCCCCCTTGAGGCCTCGATCACCCGGAGGCCCAGGCTCTCCCTGAGGCCCTGGCTCCCCCCCAAATCCTGGGGGTCCTGGCACCCCCTGGGGGCCTGGTTTTCCAGGGACAGCAATGCCTGAGGGCCCAGGTAGGCCAGGAGGTCCTGGGGGCCCCCGGAGGCCCTGGTCCCCTCGTATCCCTGGCTCCCCCCGAAGCCCTGGCTGCCCTGGGGGTCCAACCTTGCCTGGGAGCCCTGGGGGACCAGCCTTGCCCATCCGGGAGAAGCCAGGTGGGCCAGCGGGGCCAGGCTGCCCATGTAGCCCTGGTTTTCCGGTGCCTGGTTTTCCTGGGAAGCCAGGAGGGCCAGGGGGACCCCGAGGTCCGGGCTTCCCAGGGGGGCCAGGCTCCCCCTTCAGGTCCATCGGCAGCAGCGGCAGAGGCATTTCTGAGAGAGAAAGAAAAGGAGCAGTCAGGAGCCTGACAATGGGGACAGGGGCCTCCCTTCCCACTTCCCACCAGCATGGGACACAGCTTGAGAAGACAAGGTTTTGTCTACTCTGGAAGACTCCTCCCGGTTTTCTCCTCCCTGTTCTCCTGGAAGATGAATTCAGGGGTGGTCCAGTGGCCATCTGGGGCGCTGCAGAGTATCCACACCTAGGACTCCTACCCCAGCGCCCAACCTCCCCAGGCCTTCTCATCCCTGCGTGACTGAGGTGGAATGGCCACCAGGGGGCACCAGCAGCCCTCCTTAGAGCCGGTCGGAGCCGACCTTCCCGCATTTCCCCGCGTTCCTCCCCGCCCCTCCCCCACCCCACCGAAAGCCCACCTCCGCCAGCCACTGCACCCGCTTCCGAGCCGTCTCGGGTGGGACGCGCTGGGTCAGCGGGAGGAAGACAGTGGAGACGGGAAAGTCTGGTGAAAATTGAGGGGCTGTGGCCGAGGGGCACCACAGGCCAGGGTCCCCCCACCCACCCCGCGCCCAAGGCTCCGCTTTAGTCCCTGCTGGGCAGAGCTGGGGATCTGGACTGTGCGGGGCGGGAGGGTGGCGCTCACCCAGGTACTGGCCCTTGCCCTCGCGGAAGGGCGGCCCCACCGGTCCTTTGTGCATGGGCTGCACGTACTGCACCGGCGCGTAGCCCGCTGCCCCGGCGGCCCCACCACCGGCGGCCGCCCTCGGCCAGCACCCCAGCAGCAGCAGCAGCAGCAGCAGCAGCAGCAGCAGAGGTGGCGAGAGTGAAGGCAGGGGCGTCAGAGCCCCCCGCATGGCGTCCACGGGCGTGCTGCAGGGAGGAACAGAGAGGGGCCATCAAGCCAGCCTATGGGTGGTTTGGCACGAGGCCCAGGGACTCACAAAAGGATCAGCATTTAGATATTAGTTTTTTAAACATATATTTAAATATTTTATTTTATTTGCTTTTTACAGCTGCACCGGCAGCACATGTTGGTTCCCAGGCTAGGGGTCGAATCGAAGCTGTAGCTGCCGGCCTACACCACAGCCACAGCAAGGAGGGATCCAAGCCACACCTCGGACCTACACCACAGCTCACAGTAACGCCAGATCCTTAACTCACTGATGGAGGCCAGGGATCCAACTTGCGTCCTCATGGAGGCTAGTCAGATTCGTTAACCACTGAGCCACCACGGGCGAGCATTTAGGTATTATTCACAAGCAATTCTCAAAGTCTCAGAGTCTGCAGAAGTTAGTAAACCTCTCCTAACCCTGCCCATTGCTCTCCATGGCCACCATCCAAGTCTACCGGGCCTCCCCACCCGCCCCCACAACAGTCTCCCCCGAACCACTCACTTGACAGCCAAACGCCCTTCCAAAGCACCTCTAACCTTGGCACAGCTCTGCCAGAAACCTTTGATGATTATACCCACTACCATGTGCTGGGCTGGCTCTCTGCCAGCGACCCAGCTAAATTCTCTAGAGATGGGAGCTCACTTAATCCTCCCAACACTTTAACAAGGTATTATTATTGGAGTTCCTGTCATGGCTCAGCAGTTAACAAATCCAACTAGGACCCACAAGGTTGCGGGTTCGATCCCTGGTCTCGCTCAGTGGGTTAAGGATCCGGCGTTGCCATGAGCTGTAGTGTAGGTCGCAGACACGGCTCAGATCTGGTGTTGCTGTGGCTCTCGTGTAGGCTGGCAGCTACAGCTCTGATTAGACCCCTAGCCTGGGAACCTCCATATGCCACCAGGGCAGCCCTAGAAAAGATTTTAAAAAATAATAAAGACAAAAAAACCCACAAGGTATTATTAATGTCAATTCCATTTTCCAGATGATGAAACTAAAGCAAAGGTCTCTAGGAATCAGAACTGGGATTTAACTAAAGTCTATCTGACCTCACACTGCCCTTCTGGGGCTCCCAGTTGCCTTCAGGATCAAGTCCTTGGTGCCCAATGTGGCATTCAAGGCCTTTAAAATCTAAGCCTCTAATGAGTGCCTGTGTCTTCAACCCTATCACCAGCCTAAGTCCTCCACTCACAGCTGGAAGAGCCTGGGCAAGAGGTTTCCATTCTTGAACCTCAGTTTCCTCACCTGTAAAATGGAAATCATATGTCCACACAAAAACATGTACATGAATGTTGATAGTGGCATTATTCATAACAGCCACAAAACAGAAACACAGATGTGCATTAACTGATGAATGAAGAAGGTGGTATATCCCTATTATGGAGTATTATTCAACAATTACAAAAGTGAAGTACTGGAGTTGCCATGTGGCTCAGTGGTAATGAATCTGACTAGTATCCAGGAAGACACGGGTTTGATCCCTGACCTTGCTCAGTGGGTTAAGGATCCAGCATTGCTGTGACCTGTGGTGTAGGTCGCAGACGAGGCTTGAGATCCCGCATTGCTGTGGCTGTGGTTGAAGCATAGGCCAGCAGCTACAGCTCCAACTGGATCCCTAGCCAGGGAGCTTCCATATGCCGTGGGTGTGGCCCTAAAAAGACCAAAAAAATTTTTAAAAAAAGTGAAGTATTGATAAATGCCACAGTACAGATGAATCTTAAAAGCATAGTAAGTGAAGAAGCCAGTCACAAAATCATATTAAATTCTATTTGTATGAAATGTTCAGAATAGGTAAATCTATAGAGACAGAAAAAAGATTATTGAGTGCCAAAGGCTGCAGGTGGTGGTGAAAACAGGGATGACTGCTAATGGGTTCAGGGTTCCTATTAGGGGTGGTCAAAATGTTCTAAATTGATTGTGGTGATGGTTGCACAATTCTGTGAATACCTTTAAAAAACATTTGTTTTGGAGTTCCCATGGTGGCTCAGTGGAAACGAACCTGACTAGCATCCATTAGGATTCAGGTGTGATCCCTGGCCTTGCTCAGTGAGTTAGGGATTCAGCATTGCTGTGAGCTGTGGTGTAGGTTGAAGATGTGGCTCCAATTTTGTGTTGCTGTGGCTGTGGTGTAGGCCAGCGGCTATAGCTCCCATTCAACTCCTAGCCTGGGAACCTCCATATGCCGCAGGTGCAGCCCTAAAAAGACAAAAAAAAAAAAAAGTACATTTTAAATGAGCCAACTGTATGCTATGTGAATTGTGTCTCAATAAAGTTTTGGTTTTTTTCTTTTTAGGGCTGCACCTGCAGCATGTGACATTCCCAGGCTAGGGGTCAAATGGAAGGTGCAGTTGCCCGCCTGTGCCACAGCCACCACAACACTGGATCCGAGCCATATCTGCCACCGGCATCACAGCTTGCAGCAATGCCAGATCCTTAACCCACTGATGGAGGCCAGGGATGGAGCCCACATCCTCATGGATGTTCTTAACCCTCTGGCCACGATGGGAACTCCTCAATAAAGTTTTGTGCTTTTTTTGTTTGTTTGTTTGTTTTTTTAATGCCAGGCTAACAATCTGCTTCTCAGGGCTGCTGTGATGATTAGAGAGATCATGTCTGCCTCAGGGGGGACACCCATCAATATCTGAAGAGGGGACTAGGCTGGCCTTTTGCACAGCCCAGGGAAGTCCCACTTCCCCTGTATCCCTGCCCTGGGCTCCCCTCATCCCGCCCAGGGCCTCTCCACGCCTGGCCACAAGAGGGGGCAGGATGAGGTGAGCACATCCAGGGATGCACGTGGGGCTGAGTGTGGAGCTGCAGTGCAGTGTTCCTGCAAACTCAGTATCACACAGGGCTTTGCTGGAATGAACACAGGGTTCCCAAGAATGTGGGTGATGCTGCCAACCCAGCTCTGCCATCAGCCCATCTGTAACCTAGGCAGGCGGCTCAACCTCCCTGAGCCCCAGGGTAATAGTAACACCTGCCACCTACGGGCTCCCCAGTCACCAGGCGAGGCTTCACCAGCTTCGCCTCACTAATCTTCTCAGTGACCCCCCCAGCGGCTCATACAATTATTATCCCCTATTTTACAGGTGAAGCAACAGAAGCTTAGACTAAGGATCTTGCCCAGACCACCACTTGCCCTCGACACAGGCCCCCTGTTCTATCTGTACCAGGATTAAGGCTGCACCATATAGGCCTGGCCCTCAGCTACTGCTGATAGAAATTCTGGCCAGGCCCTGTTCTAACGTTCGAGATCCCCTCCACATTCAGCCCTCTTTTACAGACAAGGAAACCAGGGTGCAGTCAGGGCCTAAACTCAGGCACTCTGGCTCTTGAGACCCAGCCCCTAACCACCACACCACGCAGCCTCTCTGGAGCTGGATAAGGGCCCTCCTGCACTGGCCCCCTGAGCCGGGGGGCTACTGGGGTGGAGGATGGTGCTCACACATGCACAGAGCTAGAAGGTTCTGCCTGGTGGGTGGACAGGGGCTGAGGGGAGCAGGAAGCAGGGAGAGGAGAGTGAGCAGTTCTGGCCCGAGTGGGCCAGAGGCCAAGATCATGGCACCACCACAGGAGGATTCAAGGCAGCCCTGACTCTGGGGAGCGCTGATCCCCTTCCCATGCTGAGCTGAGGCTTTACTGGGTGTGGGGGTGATGGAGGGTGCAGGCCGCCCCAGGTTCAGCAGGGAGGGTAGGGGCGCGGGGCAGTGGGGCAGGGGAACACGACTGTGCAGGAGCACAGGCAGGGGGCGCCAGAGGAAGAGCCCCGGGTCCAGTCAGGAGCCCAGGCAGAGCCCCCCCGCCAGCTCCCCGCCTTTCCTTCCTCCTTAGCAAGGTGGGTCTTCAGGAAGCATCCCTGAGTTTGCCCCCTCCCCGCACCCCCTGCACCGTGGACGTGGCGCAGGACCCCAGAGCAGGTGTTTCCTCTAGAGGGAGGAGTGTCAGAGTGAGGACAGCTCACACCACCGCCTAAGTGGGGCCCATTCCACGTGAGACGTCATTCCCGCAAGGTCCCCGGGGGAGTGGCCAGAGGCGGCAGCCAGGATCTGAGCGGCGGTCTGTGAAGAACCTGAGCTCTTAACGCGCAGGGACTGCCTGCCGTGGGGGAGGGAGGCGGGGGGAGCCTGCCAGAGCCCGAGCTAGACAGAGGAGCAAAGCGAGAGCGTCGCTTCCAGCTCCAAGCTGCCTGTGGGTTTGAGGAGGGAAAAATTACTCCAGCTCATAGAGGGGAGGCAGCTGTGCCAGTCCGGGGGCAGGGGCGGCGTACTGGGGAGTGAAGCCCGCCCACGGCCAGAGAGGGGGTGTGCTGAGCCTGTTGCAGGGGCTGCAAAGAGAACTGGCGGCCCTGAATGGTGCAACGTGGCAGCCCAGGTGGGAGGGACAGCCCCCCAACTCCAGCCACTGTCAGAGCTGAGGGTGTCCCGACACCTGGGAGCTCCCCGCTCTCCCCCTTCTGCTTCTCCATCTCCTAACTCTTACTCGTTGGACATCCGGAAGGCCTATTGGCTGCCTCCCCAGGCCTCCCCCAGTGCCCGCAAGAACCCCTCACAGCTCTCAGTTCCCCTCTTTGGCCCTGCTACTCTTTCTACCCCCCAGGCTAACCCTCACTCCGTGCCCAGCGCAGGACTTGGCTGGCACACAGCGATGCCCCATAAATGTTTGATGAACTCAAATTTGCTGTCAGATTTAAAGATCACCCCAATAGTCTCTCAGATTTTGCCCAGATATGTCACACGGCCCTAGGAGCCCCCTCCCCTCCTGGGAATGGGAAGAGGTGGGACATTCGCGTGGCCTACATCAAGGAACTTCAGCTAAGAACAGCCTGCACCGGGAATAAAGGCACAGGGGAGAGACTCTCACAGCCCATCCCTTCACTTGCTCTTGGCCGCTCCATAGGTGGGGGAGGGCCCCAGGGCTCAAGCCCGGCTCTGCTGTGTGATCCTGGGCAGGCCATCACCCTCTCTGGTGACCTCTTAGGAAGGAAGGCAGGAGCCGCGGCAGCTGGGAAGGGGCTGGGATGGCAAGGGCGTGGGGTGGGATCATGAGGAGATGCTGATTCAGGGGATGGAGTGGTGGCAGCAGCAGGGTGGACGCGGTGTTTGGACAGCTGCAAGCCCTTAAAGGGGATTTCCCCCCTTTTCAACAAATCCCCGTAAAACAGTATTTTGTCCAAGTCAGCGCTTTGTGGCAGCCTGGGCCTCCTCCCAGGGCGGCCGAAGAGGCTGGCTGGGAGCGGGTAGTGCTCCAGGGTCTTTCAGACCAATGAGGGGGTGGCAGGGCCGGGGGCGGGGGTGGGGGGGAGGGAACTGGACTCCAGCAGGAAGAAGTGGCCTGAAGGCAGACCCCTCTCCCCCTGGACAGGGCTTCTGGAGGGGAAGGGGCATCAGCAACAGAGATCCCTCCCCACCCGTCCCTTCCCAAAGCTCCCCACACCCCAGTCCCTTCCCAAAGCCCCCCCCCACCCCCGAGTCCCAGGGCCAATCCGCTGAGGGGGCCCAGGTGATCTTATGGAATTTAAGGGCCTGCCCACGCCCCACTTCTCACGTGAGCTATCAGAGGTCCGCTTCAAAAGGGGAGCCTGAGGGCAGGGCACTCGGAGTGGACCTTGCAGGGGTGTGGCTAGCGTGGCCCTGGCAGCCCCCTCCCCCTCTGGGGTGGGTGGATGGAACTCAGCTCTGCGCAGGCTCCTGCTGCCCCAAGCCCCCCACCCCAGTAAGACGGCTGCAGCTGAGGGAGCCGTGGGGAGTTCAGGCAGCCCCGGGGCCTGGCCAAACCACAGGTATGTTATGAGACGCTTCCTGTTGTGGAGACATTTCTGCGGGATCGGCTGCCCCCCTCGCTCTGGCTGCCCCCCTCGCTCCCCCGTGTCTCCTGTCTCCTCCCTCACGGTCTCGCTCTGTGCCCTCCTTGGGTTTCTGACTCATTTCTCTCTGTCTCTTTCCCTCTCCAGTCTGGGTCTCTGCCACTTCATCAGGTGAGCAGCACTTCTTGCTCAGGCTCTATCGGGGGTCCAGCCCTGGGGGGCCCTACGGCCCCCTGGTCCCAGCAGCCCCTGAACTCACATTCCAGCACAGCTACTGGTGATCTTGGGCGAGTGACTTAACCCCTCTGACCCTCAGTGTCCTCATTTGTGAAAGGGTTACCTGAGATGGTGTGAGCCATCAGCCCCTCCATGCTGCCCTGTTCTGCTACCCCGATAGCCAGAAAGTCCTCCCTCCAGTCTAACCTCAGTTCCTCCTGCTGCAAAGCAACATCTCTCCCCACCCTTAAAACCGCAGGTGACTTGCTGCCAATGGCCAGGACCTTATGAAGTTGTCTAAAATCAATTCTCTGGCCTTCTAGGCCTTTTCCCTGACTGCTCCTGAGAGGACACCAACCAGGAGTCACACAGCCTGCTCAGGACGAGGATGGAGGGGAGAGAGGAACTGCCCTCCCTACCCCTGGACCTGATGCCCAGCCCCACGGCCCAGGCAGGTGGCTCCAGGCTTGCCCAGAGTTCCAAGCCCCCTCTCCCCCACCCCCTCCCCAGCTTTTGGAAATCAGAGAACCCTCTCCCATCCCCACTTCCTGAGTCTCAAATGAGGGGGATCCTATCTCCCAGTCAAGGCCCGGCCCCTCCACACCTCTTCCTCTGCCTTGGGGGCCTCTCATCCGTGGATGCCTCCCTCCAGTCTGTAGCCTCTCCGTCCTGTGTCCACACCGGCCTAACCCCGCCCCACCACTGCCATCTCTCTGGAGCCCTCCTCTGCCAACCTTCTTGAAAGAACTGCCTCTCCCCCACCCTCTCACCTCGTGCTTCCTCCTGGCCAGCACTGACTCCCGCCGGCGACCTGGCTTTCCTCCTCCCTGGAAAGGCTCCTCTGCAGATTCTTCTCTGCTCCTTCTCTCTGCCCCACTCTTCAGACCCAGGCTTGCCCCACGGAGCTGGCTCAGGCCTCTGCTTCTCTCTGGATGTTTCTCCTACAGTTTCCAGCTCTCCTCAGCTCCCACAGTTCCAATCCCATTACCAAGGACTCTCACATCTGTTTCCAGCTACCTCTCCCCTGAGCCCCAGACTCTTGTGTTCAACGACGAACGGAGCATTTTCACCTGGCAGTCCCTCAGAGACCTCCACCCGAACTGCTGTCATCACCTTCTCCCTGATTGCTGGCTTCTCCCCCACTCCCTGCTGCCCAGGCCAGAAATCTGGACGTCATTTCTGATGCTTCCTTCCTTCCATGACAGTAAGGAGTCTCTCGAGCCTACACAATGCCTTAGCACAATCAGAAAAGGCTGCCCCTCCAGCCAACTCGGGCCTTACTCACTGCTTTTCCTGGGTGCCCCAGGACAGTAACCAGCCTGCCCAACTGTACATGACAGCCCTGTTCCTTTACCCCCAATCCAATCTCGTGGATTCTGTCTCCTCCACTTCTCTCACTTTTGTTCCTGTTCCCCCTCCCCCATTATCTCTGCCCTAATACAGACTGTACACTCTCCCAACACATAGCCAGAGCCTGGCGCATTCCAACCATTCAATAAATGTTTATTAAATTGCTAAATCCAGAGTTCCCATCGTAGCTCAGTGGTTAACAAACCCAGCTAGCATCCGTGAGGACATGGGTTCGATCCCTGGCCTCGCTCAGTGGGTTAAGGATCCGATGTTGCCTTGAGCTGTGGTGTAGGTCACAGATGAGGCTCGGATCCCGCGTTGCTGTGGCTGTGGTGTAGGCCAGTGGCTACAGCTCTGATTCGACCCCTAGCCTGGGAACCTCCATATGCTTCGAGTGTGGCTCTAAAAAGATTTTAAAAAAAAATGATGCACCCTAAAGTCTGAGAAGCACTGTCAGAGTATCTATAGGTTGTATGAAGAAAACAAAGAAACTGAGGTGTTGGAGTGGGAGAGCGGCCATTATGATAATCTAGGTGAGGATTTAGCAATTTTTTTGGTCGTTTTGGCTTAATGGGTTAAGGATCCAGCATTGTCACTGCCGTGGCACAGGTTCGATCCCTGGCCAAGGAACTTCTGCATGCCACGACTGCAGCCAGAAAAATTAAATAAATCTTTTTTTTTTTTTTTGTTCTTTTTAGGGCCGCACCTGAGGTATATGGCAGTTCCCAGGCTAGGGGTCGAATCAGAGCTGTAGCCGCCAGCCTATACCACATCCACAGCAAGTGGCTTCTGTGACCTACACCACAGCTCATGGCAATGCCAGATTCTTAACCCACTGATCGAGGCTAGGGATCAAACCTGAGTCCTCATGGATACTAGTTAGATTGGTTCCCACTGAGCCATGATGGGAACTCCAAACAAATAAATCTTAATACAAGTGAATACATCCCTACAAATTACAAAAAAAAAAAATTCCATGTTATTCTGCAATTCATGTGGCTTCCTGGAGAAGGCATTCAGTCATCTCTCTGTATCTGTGGGGGATTGGTTCCAGGAGTCCCTGCAGATGCCAAAATCCACGGACACTCAAGTCCCTTATAAAAAGGATATAACCTACACACATCCTCGTGTATACTTTAAATCATCTCTAGATTACTTACAAGACCTAATACAATGTAAATGCTACATAAATAGTTGCTGGGGCACAAGGAACTTACTGGAATTTTTTTTCCAAATATTTTTGATCCACAGTTAGTTGAATTCAAAGGCATGGAACCCATGGCCAGAGGGCTAGCCGTACTTTGAACTCAGTAGGATTTGGACCAATTAGGATGGAGAAGCCGAAGAGGATGGAGAGACTGATGGTGAGGTTGGCAAAACCCTGAGATCACACCTTGTGGGGGACACTCTCGGTCTAAAACTTATGTGTGTCAGGAGGAGGCTGGGGACCAGCACCCTGTGTCCCTTCCTCCTTTCTCCGGTGGCTGGATCCAGAGCCTCACCTGCTCATGCATCTGAGGCATCTCCTGGTATGTCTGTCTCTCTCCTCCTAACTCTGGGTCATTATCCCATTTGCCCACCCACTTCTGTGACTCTATTTGTCTTTCCCCATCCTCTCTGAAGCCCTTGTGCCTAGATCCTATCAGAGTTCTAGGCTCTGAAATCTCTAGCCGTTGGTCACTTGATGGGATCCTCTGAAAGGCCAGCACTTATGGCCTTAATTAGCATCAGGTCTGGGTCTGACTTCCTGGATGATCGCTGAGCAGCCCCACAAAGTTGGGGTGGAGACTTGTGGGGCCCGTTGCCCATGAGCTGAGCTCACTGTCCTGCAGGATCACTGGGACTCTGAACCCCTCAAGTTTTTTTGTCTTTTCTTTTTTTAGGGCCACACCCATGGCATATGGAAGTTCCCAGAGCTGCAGCTGCAGGCCTCTGCCACAGCCACAGCAATGCAGGATCCAAGCTACATCTGTGACCTACACCACAACTCATGGCAATGCCGGATCCTTAACCCTACTGAGTGAGGCCAGGGATCGAACCCATGTCCTCATGGGTACTAGTTGGGTTTGTTACTAGTATCGAGCCACAAAGGGATCTCCTGAACCCCTCAGATTTAAATGTGCAGACAAGAGGACTGCTCCAAAGCCAGAGAGCTGCCTGGAATCTTAGGAGGTGGAGGGAGGTGGCCAGGCTGGAATAGGGCTGCCTGAGGGATACCTCATCATTCAAGTTGATGGCAGGACAGGAGCGCCACCCTCTGCCCACCTTGTCTGCCCCATCAGGCTTCAGTGCCACCAAGCGTCCCAACATCCCATAGGTTTGCAGATGAGGTGCCCAGACCACAGGGGACCTCAATGTGTGAAGCAGCACTGGAAGGAGGTTTGAAGGACAGATCAGAATTCAACATGCCCGTGGGGACAAGTGATGATGGAAGATTCCAAATTGAGAGAAAAGCAAGAATTTGGGCTTGCTTTTCCCCCCACCCCCAGGAAGATGGGGGTGGGGGTTGCTTCTGGGGTGGGTGGTATCTAAGAGGCAGAGGACTTGTGGATCTGAAACTTAAGAGAGAGAGAAGCTGGAGATAAAAATAGGACTTCATGGAGTTCCTGATGTGCTGCAACAGGATCTGAGACATCTCTGGAGTGCTGGGACACAGGTTCGATCCCCAACCAACACAGTGGTACACTCCAGTCTTGGCGTAGGTTGCAACTGCAGCTCAGATCTGATTCCTGGCCCAGGAATGCCATGTGCCACAGAGCGGCCAAAGAAAAAAAAGGGCGGGGAGGTTCATTGGCGGGGTTGCTGCAGCCTGGATGAGGGCCATGAACTCACCCTTAGGGAAATCACCCACGTTTAGGGGGTGAGGGGAGTCCATGCACCTTGAGCCCCAGTATCCTGATTCCAGACACTCCCAACCTTGTGCCCATCTGCCTGCCTTGGCTTGCACAATCCTCTGTGCCTGAATTATCCTTTCTCTCTTCCTCCTTCCTCCTCCAAGCAAGCATGTTATTCATTTAAGACCCAGCTCAGGAGTTCCTGTTGTGGCGCAGCAGAAACGAATCTGACTAGGAACCATGAGGTTGTGGGTTCGATCCCTGGCCTCGCTCAGTGGGTTAAGGATCTGGCGTTGCTGTGAGCTGTGGGGTAGGTCGAAGATGCAGCTCGGATCTGGAGTGGCTGTGGCTCTGGCGTCGGCCGGCAACTACATCTCTGATTGGACCCCTAGCCTGGGAACTTCCATATGCCACTTGTGCAGCCTTAAAAGGACAAAAGACAAAAAAAAAAAAAAGACCTCCTCCTCCAGGCAGCCTTCTTTGCCTCCCTCAGGCAGAATAGTGCAGAACAGGCAGACCCCCAGGGTAGGTCTTCCCCCGCCCACACCCTACCCCAGGCTGGGGCTCAGCACACAGTAGGTGCTCCGTACCGACTGCAGCCTGGGTGCTCCAGCTCCTGACCTCTGACAACCCTACCCAACCACCTCCTGCCAAGCCTACAGGATGGCTTCTGATCCCATCCCTTTTTCTCTGTGGCCCTTCCAGAGCCTTCTCAGTTCTTGTGCTGAAGCTCCCTCCCCATAGGCGACTAGGTCCACTGCCCAGACCCCCAGCCTCTGCCCATCTCTGAGCTAGATACCCCACTATTCCCCTGGGGAGGAGCATCTTGGGAGGCGACAAAGTGTCCAGGGAGGTTGGAAGAGCCAGGCCTGGGCAGATGGACCAAAAGCAACAATGTATCCTCAGGCAGGTGGCCAGGGTACCCGTCTTTCTCCGCCCAGGGCTCAGGCCTCAACTGGTGCCATCCCTCGCTTCCCAGAAGAGGCCTTGAGCTTCTGAGAGGGACGGGATCCTGGAGCGCCCCCAGACCCAGGCACCCCCGGGGCCCCAGGCCAGCCCAGGCGGGGCCTTCTCAGCCGCCAATCCCCCGCCTTCTGGTTCACATTTGCAGCCTTTTCCGGAGCGCCACCCGCCGCCCGCTGCCTCCCTGTGCCTGCCAAGATTCCTGGGCCTTCGCGGCTTCCCCGCGCAGTGGCGGCAGCTCCAGCGTCGGCAGGAGGGGCCGGGCTGGTCAGGGAGGAGGCCTGGCGGGAGCAGGGCCAGGCCACTGCACCCAGGCAGGCCAAGCAAACACGGCCGCGCCAAGGAGCAGGGGCGAAATAGTTCACAAATGAGAAAAGGCTGCTTCTGAGTTGGGCCAGAGGGAGCTGAGGTCACCTGCAAGAGGGGCCGCCTGCTAGGACACCCTGAGCCTGGGAGGGGCTGCCGCTGCCGCTGGAGGGAGCAAGGGTAGCCGGCAGCAAGCACAGGCCTCGTCCAGCTGGGGAAAGGAGAGCTCTTCCAAATCTAGCTTACCTTTCAGGTCCTCGGGTCCTCGGAAGGTCCCAGCAGAGACAAGGCCTGGGGATGAAAGACGGAAACTGTGAGGAAGATGCCAGGAGCTGAGGAAGCCCTCTGCCCTCACTCACCGCCACCCCAGCGCCTGCCATGGGCTTTTTCCCAGAAGCCCCTGTTGAAACATTGGGCCCAAGCTCAGTCTCTTCCTAGGGAGCCAGGGTATGTGTCCCACCTTCGCTGACTCCCTTCATTCATTCCACGGACACTTAGCCACGCCTGCGGGGGACCTGGCCCTGGGTTGATGGACTTCCTCTTGTCCTGGGGCCCAGGCTGAGGAAGCCCCTTCTGTGTTCCAGGGTCCATCCCGGAGATATCCCTCCATCATGTCAGGCCCTGGACTGGGGAGGCCCCTACTCTAGGCGAGGGTGGCTGCCTGGGGAAGCTCCTACTAGATGTGGGATCCTGAGGCTAGGCCTTGGGTCACAGAAATGGCTCAGCCCCATGCCCTGTCCTGAATCAGCCATGGCACAGCTGACTAAGGTCTCTGGACCATGAGAGTCCAGAGCAGAGAATACGGCCCTCCCTTGCATTCCCCAGAAGGCTTCAGGTAGGAAGGGACACTGGGGCTGTATCCTGAAGGGTGAGTAGGAGTCTGAAAGGCAGACAAAGTAAGAAAAGGAATTTCAGGGAGTGCCATGGTGGCATGGGGGGGGTTAAGGGTCTGACGTTGTCACTGCCACAGCTCAGGTTGCTGCTGTGGCACAGGTTCAATCCCTGGCCTGGGAACTTACTCATGCCATGGGCGTGGCAAAAAAAAGAAAGAAAAAAAAAAAAGGAAAGGAAAAGGAAAGAAGAGAAAAGAAATGAAAAGGAATTTCAGGCAGATACAGGGAAGATCCAGAAGCACCATGGGATTGAGAGGACAAGCAGGAGCTGAGAAGGATGAGGAAATTTAGGCTTTTAGGAATTTAGGAATTAAATGCTAGGCTTGCATTTCTCTGGAGGGCAATGGGGAGCCATGGAAAGTTGTTGAGCAGGAAGAGATAATGTGGTCACTTCAGTGGCCAGGTCCCCATTTCTGGCTCAATCAACCATGACGCCAGGCTGTCTTAAGCCCTAGTCGAGGTCATATAGCAGAGTTGGGGCTGTAGTCCAGGCCCAGACATGAATCCTCGGTGGATGGAGAGGGGATGCCTAGCCATCCCACCTGGCAGGGAGGCCTGCCCGCTGCGTCACTTTCTCCCCCAGCTGCTCGCTCGTCTCTGCCCACTCCCATGGAAACTCTGACATCTCAGCCCTCTCGCTGCACAAGCAGCCAGATGCTGAAGCCAGCAGCTCCTAGGCCTTCTCTCCAACTCAGCTGAGCCCTGCCTCCAGCCATAGCACTCTCAATATTATGACCCAGAGGCGGATCATGAGGCTACACTCTCTGAGGGCCCAGCCTGGCTGATGGAGTGTGAGTGGGAGGTCTTCTCTGTGCAACTTAACCCCAGCTTCTCTGACCCCAGCCCCCACCATTACTATGAGGCTCAGGGAGGGGAAGTGACTTATGTTGGATCTGAGCTTTGAAGGATTAATGTGGATTTAGCAAGGTAGTGATAGAGAGAGGTGACCAGCCCAGGCCGAAGGAAGAGCGTGTATGAGGGTACGGAGGTGGGAGTGCCTTGAATTAAAAGAAATAAACAAATGAACTAAGTAGTCCTAGGTAACATTTGCTGTGCACCTACTACATGCCAGGCACCATTCTGGGCTCTTCTCATGAACTGTCTCATTTAATCCTCACAGCAACCCCGTGAAATAGGTCCTTCATCTTCCCCATTTACAGGAGCCCAAAGGACAGGGAGGTTATCGAACTGGCCCAGGGTCACAGATCACCGAGCTCATGAGGAATGAAACCTAGGCTGTTGGTGCCAAAGCTTGGGCTCATACCCTCTCAGTTTCACAGATGGTTTGAGATGAGAAGGGCTGGCTGAGGTCAGCTTGAGAGATGCCTTGAATGATCTGATGAATCAAAGACCCCAAGCACCAGCTTCAAGCTGGCTCCCCATCCTCCACCAGGTTAGCCCTTCAGAACAATGGTCTCTTAAGATCCCAAGTCCATTTTATGACCAGACAGCATCCTCCAGGCGTTATTGCATCATGCACTCCCATAAACCTGTAAGGCAGGAATTGCCATCCTGTTTTTCTGAGGGGGAGCCCTAAGGCCCCTTCTCCAAGGTGACAGGAAGCCCCATGGCCAGGATCTGAACCTTGGGGCTTGCCCAGCCCCCACATGGCCAATGCCCTGTACCCCTGGGCTTCCTGGAGATGGTCCTTCCCCTACTTCTCCTCCACCCCCACCTGAGCCGCCTCAACCCAGATGGCAACAGAGACCCTCAAGGCAGGCGACAGAATGGGAAGCTCCTATCAGGAGCCTCAGGAGCCCACTCCAGTTGACCAAGGCTCCCTCGGTGCTATAAAATTAGGAAGGCGGGGCGGGCGTGTGTGCCAGGGCAGTGCCCGGGCCAACTTCAATGGGACTCTGTTCTTAACCTTCATCCTCAGCCGCCTTCCCTAATCTCCTCCTGAGCCCCTCCCTAGGCGACATCCCCTGCTTGCACAGAGCCTGCCCCTGGCTAAATCCCAGGCCAGATGTGGGGAGGGGGGACAGTCTTACAGCCTCCTGTCCCCCCACCAGCCTCTGAGAACCCAGGCTCCCAAGAAGACTGGCCAGGGCCCCAGGCCCGCTTTCCCATAAGGAGATGTTGGCGGCCATGTGGCCAACAGTTGGCTCCTCCCAGAGGGAGGCTCTGGGGAGAAGACTCCATTTTCTGAGCCCCCACCGTGCGCGGGCCCTCGGCTCAGAGGCTGGCTAAGACCCACTCTGCAGCCCAGATGCTTGTGTTCCTCCCCCCGCCCTGCCTCTTACTTGCAGTGACCTCACTCGGCTGTGCCTCAGCTGCTGCTTCAGTAACTTCACAGAGCACGGGAGGATTAAACGAGTTAATTTCACGCAGCCGACTTCAAGCAGTGCTTGGCGTAAAGGAACATTCACTGCATGTTTGCTTTTATCATTATCATCATCCTCACCGCCAGGACGCCTCCCCAGAGCCCCGTAAGGTTAAATTATAAGCCCCTAGGTTACAGAGGAAGAAGCGGAGACTCAGAGAGGAGACCCTTGCCCAGGTTCAGCAGCCAGCTGGTGATGATGCTCCCAGAGTTTGGACCCAAGCTGAGTGAGTCCACAGATGATTAGGAGTTAAGGCACAGAGCGTGCACGCGCGTGAGTGTGTGTGTGTGTGCGTGTGTGCGTGTGTGTGTGTGTGTGTGTGTGTGTGTGTGTGTGTGTGTGTGTGTGTTTCGGAGGGGTGGGTGTCCTCCACATCCCCTCAGCCCCTCCTCCTGCCTGACCCCCAGGGGCTCTCCTGCCCAAGCCCCTGCTGCCGCTGCAGGAGGGGGCTCTGCATTCCTGGCTAAGCGGCCGGATTTGCTGTGCTCCGGGAACTATGAAAGGAATGTTTGCCACGAGCTGAGCCGTGGTCGCCTGTCAGAAGGATCGTGGCCTGGAGGGCCCACGCAGAGCTGTGTGGCGGCCAGCAGCCACCACAGTGGGAGGGAAGAAGGCTAGACAGGAGACAGAGCTTCTGGTTAATGAGGGCTGTGGACACTGAATGGGGCCGGGGACCAAAGAGCCGGCCCCCTGGGGTAATGACCTGTCCACACCACAGTCCAGGTTGTTCCTCACCACAGGCTCCAAGGAGAGCCGGGAAAACATTACTGGCCTATGTCATGGATGGGGTCATGGAGGCCCAGGGGAGACCCACTGCCAGTGGCAGAATTGACTTTTTTATTTTTTATTTTTAGGGCTGCACCCATGGCATATGGAGGCTCCCAGGCTGGGGGTCGAATCGGAGCTGTAGCCGCCAGCCTACACCGCAGCCACAGCAACGTGGGATCCTAGCCGCAACTGCAACCTACACCATAGCTCACGGCAACGCCAGATCCTTAACCAACTGAGTGAGGCCAGGGATTGAACCTGCGTCCTCATGGATACTAGTCAGGTTCACTTCTGCTGACCCACGATGGGAGTCAGATTCAAGTTTCTGCTGAGCCATGATGGGAACTCCTGCCAGTGGCAGAATTGAGACCCGAGACCAAGACCCCTTCCTCCCAGAGGCTGCACTCCAGGACCATGGCGCATTCTGAGATACTAGGAAACACCATGCCAGCCTCACAGTTCCTGCCTCTCTCTGGGCCTGACCTACCCATGACTGCTACTCCCCATGATACCTGCCCCTCAAAAAGGTGCCTTGTGTATGAACATGCCTGGCACACTGTACAGATGCTCAACAATTAAATTCCCATTCCTTCCCCCACCAAACCAAGTCCCAAGAGGGCAGTGGCCCAGGGGTGTCAGTGAGAAGAACATAAACTTTTCATCCTCACAGACCTGGGAGTGAATCCCAGCTTGGCAATCAGCAAGGGGGTGCTTGGCCAGGTTATAGGCCTCGGAGCCTCCCCTTCTCCATCTGCTGAACGGGCTTCCAACCCTTGCCTTGCAGCAGTGTCACAAGGACTAAATGAGACACAGGAACACAAGCCCTGGGAATTATTGGGACACAGCAGGTGCCCAATAAACTCTTATTGTTACCTTCCCCCAAGGGGACAGAAAGAATTGAAATTAGGGAGTTCCCATTGTGGCACAGTGGAAACAAATATGACTAGGAACCACGAGGTTGCAGGTTTGATCCCTGGCCTCGCTCAGTGGGTTAAGGATCCAGCATTGCTGTGAGCTGTAGTGTAGGTCACAGACACAGCTTGGATCCCGCGTTGCTGTGGCTGTGGCATAGGCCGGCGGCAACATCTCTGATTCAACTCCTAGCCTGGGAACCTCCATATGCTGTGGGTACAGCCCTTAAAAAAGGAAAAAGCAAAAAAAAAAAAGCTAGAGAACCTCAGATGATAAGACTCCCTCCATCTCAGGATCCTGATGGGCCCTGCTTGGGAGGGCAGCCTCTGGGAGGAAGGGAAGCCTGAGCCAGGGTCTTGTTCTCAGGGGCTCAATTCTGCCACTGGCTGCTGTGTGACTTGAGGCAAGTGTCTCTCTGAGTCTCCATGATCCCATCCAGGAGATGAGCCAGAAATGCTGGCATGGCTCTCTCTGTGAGGCACTAACCCTCTGCCACCTCCTTCTTCTGCCCTCCATGAGCCAGAAATCTCAGCCTGTCCAGGCTGCAGAGGGACAGTCATCTCTCAAAAACTTTCCAAGAATCTGAATGGAAGCAGGGCCAGGACCCCTCCCCCAGTCCCCTCCCAGGTTCCAACCAGAGAGGTGTCACAGACTCTGATCAGAAGTCTGGGTGAAAATTCTTGATGCTACATCCTGATCATGTGTATGACGAGGGACCACTTCTCATTTTTCTCCAGGCCAAAGGACCCTGGAGACCAGTATTCCCATTTTATAGATGAGGAAACTGAGGTACAGAGATGTCAAGTCCCTTACCTGGGGTCACATGGAAAGTAACCCAGGTCTGTCTGACTCCCAAGGTCACTCTCTTCCCCTCACTGCAAGTGCTGCCTTCACAGAAGACCCCATGTCCACACCCCACCACCCTGGAAATGCCCACAGGAGAGAGCAGGCCTAGAATTCCCTTTCTGGGACCGCAACTTCCCTGGCTGATGTCTGGACACATGTGTGCACACATATGGCCTCACACACCCACTTGGGTTTCTAATCATACCTACTCAGGCCTCCCAGACACGAACTACCCCAGACTCACAACACTCAACACTCAGCCCCCTGGACCTAAGCATCAGACCTCGGTGTCCAAACCCACATCTCCCTTGATCTGCCTCCTCTGGGTTCAGCTCACAGCCACCCAGTGCAAGGCTCCTGGCCTGCCCTCTCCTCACCCCCACAGCCAAGCATCCCTGAGGCCTGTCCAGTCTCTCCCCTTACTCCTCTCCATCTCTACCTTCCTCTTATCCCCATGGCAACCACCCATCTCAGCCCCCATTACTTTTCTCCTCAAATTCTGCCCAGCCTCCTCAGTGACCTCCTTGCCTGTAAGATTCCCCTTCGTTTCTGCCCCTCAGAACAACCACAGTGATCCCCAATTTGCACCACTCTGCAGCTCACACCCCTTCTCTTTACAAGGGCCTAGGAAATCTGACCTCAAAGGAGTTGTCAGTCACTCCTCCTCGCTCCCTTGCCCCGTGAGCCAAGTACTCACTGTCCTGAGAGACCTCTGCAGTTTACCCACCCCGACCTTCACAGTACTGCCTCGCACCTGAAAAAGTTCCCCCTTTCCCTGAAAACCCCAGCCAGAGTCACCTCTTTGCTGCCTCCCCTGATGGCCCCTCCCCGCCCCCTACTTTGGCTTTGCAAGGTACCCCCGCCTTGGGCACCCAGAGACACAGCCGCACCTCATATGAGAGGCTGCTGTGTCTCTCTGGTTCTTCCACCCCGTCTCTGTAAGTGCCTTGGGCCACAGATGGGACCAGCTCATCTGAGACCCACTTTCCTAGGAGAGGAGCCCCCATGCCTGCCCCTGGGGGGTCTGAAGTGGGCTGAGGGATCCGCAGGGCTCACACTTGGAGCAGGGGAGGTGGTGAGGTGCTCAGGCTGACACCTTCATTTTTCTTTTCCCTTCCTCTTAGCCAAAGAGCGGAAACACTCTTTCATTGTGGTGGACAGAGTGAAACCAGAGAGAGAGAGACCCTGGTGAGTGCGAGTGTGTGTGTGTGTTGTCCTGTCTGAGTATGTCTGGCTGGGCCATGTAGGGCCTGCCATACGTCTGTAGGAATTGTGTGTGTGTGTGTGTGTGCGCGCGTGCGCGCCCACCCTATCGTTTCACCATCTGTGCTGGTGTGTGTTTCAGCAGAGCATGTTCTGGTGCATGACTGCGTGTGAGTGTCAATGGGAGGGAGTGTAGCTGTGCAGCTGTGTGCGACGGTGTGAGTATGTCTGTGCTGTGTCCTCAGTATCTATCGTTTGTGGGTGATTGTGTGTCCTAGGGTCTGTTGGTGCTCTGCAGCCCAGTGAGAGGCCAGTGGGGGCATCTCTACCCTGACAGAGACCACCAACTCCTCCCCAGGGTTGCTGCCCCCCATACCTCCTCTTCTGGGCTCTAGAATGGGCTCCCCAAGGGCCACCCCCATCTGCTCAGGGCAATGAGGGTCAGTCCCCAGAGAGGAACCCCCCAGACTGCTTGACCCTCCAGCCATTCCAGCGCAACAGCCTCCAGATCTTCCAAACACCCAAGGCGGCTCCCTGGGAGGTTGCCTTCGCTAAGGGCACTCCAAGAAGGGGAGGGACGCCACCAGACCAGGGCACAGGCCTTAGCAAGAGACGCTGAAGCAGACAGGAGGAAGGACTTTGGGGTTGCCAGGGTCCCCAGAGGGAGGTCAATGGCATTTCTGTGTCAGGAGCCTAGAATGTTCTCACATACCCTGAGGGCCCCACACAAGCACACACTGACACACGCATTAATAACACACCAGCAAGACACACCAGCCATCCCTCTCACACCCCACAGATGCACACACTGACACGCTCACACACGCATAGGCACAGCAAACAAACTCAGAGAGTCCACCCTTCCCCCAGCTCACAGCCCCTGGGCTCCTCAGGCTGAACAGTCTCTCTGTCCCTGGGGACTCCAAGGGCCACTGTGCCTCCAGCCCCAGGACAGACACATGGAGAGGGTGTTCTGGGGCCCTCGGACCCCAGTCCCTCTGGGCCAGGCAACAGGCCCCTCAGCCCTGCAGATCTCAGGCTTGAGCTGCAGCAAGGCGCTGAGCCTCCGTCAGGGACATTCCTTAGAACCTCAGTCTCCAGTTTGGGGGCGGGAGTGCTGCCAGGACACCTAGACTAGGAGGGACTTGGGGGCAAAGGCAGAAGGAGAAACCGGGGAGGTCGCCAGCAAACTAGAAATGGCTCAAGAGAGGAGAGTGGAGGGGCTTCCCAGGCTTCGGGTTGTGGGGGTGGAGGGGGGTCTGAGGAGGGAGCACTGCTCCACTATCCTGCGATGCAAGCTCTGTTAGCCCCATCTTACAGGTGGGAAGGGAGACTCCCGGAGGTGAAGGGACTGCTCCGAGCCACATCGTCAGGGATTCCACCCGGGACTGTCTGAAGCTGAAGCCCCAGCCCCTGGGAAGGAAGGGAGGAGGGGGCTTTATCCGGGATTTTGCCCAGGCGGCAGGAAACACGGGATGGGCTCCTGCATCCCAGGGCTGCTCCCCGCCGCCAGAGTCCCCCATCCCATCGCCACCCCAGAGTCCGAGGTGCCGGGCCAGTGTCCCAGCTGTCCCAGCTGTCTCGAACAGTCTTAGAGGAAGCTCAGGCCATATCCTGCCCTCGGAGCCCCCCAGCCCGGCAGTCGTGCCCGCCTCCCCGCGGTTGGTTACCTGCAGCGGAGGCCGCAGGGCGCCGCTCCCAGCCCTCGAGGGCGGCCCGGGGCACGCGGGCTCCGGGCAGGGGCGTCGTCCCCGTCCGCGCCGGCGGGGATCGCCGTTGCTCTGCTAGCCGCCCCTCTCCGCGGCCGGAGTGGGCGGGCGGCGCGCTGGTTGGGGGGGGAGGGGGCGGCGGGAGGGGCGCAGCGGGGCGGGGCCTCCACCCTTCTCTTTCCACAGCCACGGCCAAGGCCCGCGCCCCGCCCCGGCCCGAGCGCGCGTCCAGCCCGGCCTCCCTCCCGGGACCCACCCGGAGACCCCCACCCCACGCACCTCCCGGGCAGCTCGGCCCCCACTCTGGCTCACGCATTCTGTGCCCGCGTCTGGCACCCCTGCCCTCGGGCGCGACCCGTCTAGCAGGACACAGCCCCAGACCAGGCAGCTGAAAACAGGGTGTGCTCAGAGTGGGGAAGTGGCAGCGCAAGGATGGTGGCGCATAAATGAGCCATCTGCGGAAGGCCTCCTTTGACTGGTGACTACGCCGCGATGGAGGAACCTGCACATTGTAGGTTTAGGGAGGTGAGCCGGTGTGCTCGCCTAGGCGGGAAGCGGGATCTTGCAGGCTGTGCAGAAGCTGGTTAGACTTCACTTCAGGGAAATGGGGAGCCACTGAAGACTCTAGAGCAGCGCAGTGACATGCTCAGAGTTTTGCTTAGAAAGAGACCCCTGACTTCTGTGTGGAGGAAGATAGAAGCAGGGGTGCTAATGAGGAGGCCGCTGGAAGAATCCTGGCTGGTCCAATGAGGAGGAACACGGGTGTGTGTCGGGCGTGGAGGGAATGGTCAAACGTGAGAGGAGTAAAAGGGGTTGAATAGGTAGGATGTGGATGTGGGGGTGAAGGGCCTTAGAAAGATGAAAGTGTGAGAACAGGGCGGGGGTTTGTTGATTGGGCAGTGAGCAGGTGGTGGTCCAGAAGGAGGATGGTCGGAGACATTGAGTTGACACCCTTGTGGGACTTCCATGGATCCTGCAGGGACGTGAGACTTCTGAGCTAGAGATTAGGGGGCCCGTGGTATACAGATGGTGACTGATGCCATGGGACCAACGCCCAGGGAAGTAGTGTCCAGGCCAGGACATGGGGACCATCAACATTCAAAGAACATGTAGGGGAAAAGAGGTCAGCAAAGGAGACCTAGAAGATGGGACTAGGAGGTGGTGGTGGTAACAGGGAGGAAACCAGAAGTGCAGGGAGTCAGAAAGCAAAGGCAGGAGTTCCCGTCCTGGCTCAGTGGTAATGAACCCAACTGGTATCCATAAGGATGTGGGTTTGATCCCTGACCTTGCCCAGTGGGTTAAGGATCCAGCATTGTCGTGAGATGTGGTATACGTCGCAGATGTGGCTCTTTTTCAACCCTTAGCTTGAAGACTACCATATGCCTCAGGTGCAGCCCTAAAAAGACAGGAAAAAAAAAAAGAAAGCAAAGGCAGAGTGTTTCTAGAAGGCCAGGGAGGTCCCTGGGTCAGATGTCACAGCCCTTTGGGGCTAGCAATTAGGGATGGGTGGTTGGGGTGGAGGCCAGGGGCAGGGGCAGGGGCAGGAGCCAGGCTGCAGAGGCCAAAGGAGGAGCTGCAGGGGAGGAAGTGGAGTGCAGTGGGAGAGTTTAGAGGGGGTTTGGGGTGAGGGTGTGTGTTTGCCTGTCTGTCTGTCTGTTCTAAGTGGGAAAGAGCCACACTCTCCACAGGTCCAGAAAAGGAGCAAGGAGGGCCTGAGACTGTCTGTCTCTGGGTCTGGGCCCACCTCCATGGCCCCCTCCCCCTTCCACTGCCTGCCCTCCCAGGGCCTCCCACTTTGTTGTCCCCCGGCCAAGGTACACACCAGCTCCGCCACTCCTCTATGGGGCCTCTCACCCTCACTCACCTCCAGAGTCTGGGAGACTGCAAAGGGTCTTTGGGTCTGGCCTCCTGGCCTGAGCTGGCTGAGAAGGACTGCACGGAAGCCAGGCTGGGGCACTGCCCAAGGCAGGGAAGGGGGCATGGTTGCCAGGGCACCTAAGAGGATACTGGCTGGGGTGGAGAGCTTCAGCCCTCCCCCAGAGCTGGTGTGAGAATCAGGCCCTTGATGGGGATCAGATGGGGGTGAGCATGCAGGACTCTGGAGTTCAGCTGCCTGGGTTCGAGTGCAGGCACCACCCCTCACCAGTGGCATCTTACCATCAAACCTGTGGTATCTCAGTTTCCTCATCTGAAAGGCTCTCATAGGCTTGTTATGAAGATTAAATCCATTAATCCATGTCCAGCTCTTAGCTCAGAGTGTGGGTTGTTCTCGGGCAGGCAGAAGGGAGCTCAGTGAAGGGGGCGCTGGTGAAGCAAAAGCAAGCAGGCAAGTGAGGCCGTGCACTGTGCTGGGGAAAGGGGCCCCGGGGCTCCATACACAGTCGGAACAGTACACACGCAGTCCGCCACACAATCTCACCCCTGATTCTCCTGACTCACCCCTTAAACTTTCCTGAGGCCGGGTTCTCCTGGTGGAGCAGCGGGTTAAGGATGCGGTATTGTCACTGCTGTGGCTCAAATTGGATCCCTGGCCCCAGAACTTCTGCATGCTGCAGTCATGGCAAAATTAAAAAAAAAAAAAAAAAAAAAGGCTTTAGGAGTTCCTGCTGTGGTGCAACAGGATTGGCTGTGTCTCTGCAGCACCAGGTTGCAGGTTCCATCCCTGGCCCAGCCCAGTGGGTTAAAGGAACCAGCACTGCCACAGCTGCAGCATAGGTCGAAATAGCAGCTCAGATCTGATTCGTGGCCCTGGAACTTCATATGCTTCAGGGTGGCCAAAAAAAAAAAAAAAAACTGTCCTGTGGCCCCTCTCTTAGTTCTGTAGGGCACATAGGTCCCCAGCCGTCTCTTAGTCCCCACCCCTGCAGGGGGGAGGGCTCCAGCTCCTTCTCCTTTTAACCAGCCCTAGGAGGTCAAGTCTGAGCCCTGTCCTGTTGTCCTCTGGCCCTTGGTGTTCAAGGACCACCGAGGTGGGCCTCAGCTACCCATCCCCCAACAGAGGCTGCAATAATCTTGCCACGACCCTGACACAGCCACCTCCTGTTCTACCAGCTCTTTGCCAAGCAAACTTCGAGAGAGGAAATGAGTATCCTGGCCCCAGAGGTCACAGACTTTCCCACCAAGGCTCACCTCTGGACTAGGCCAGGCCAGACTCCCAGCCATGTTCCCCATCCCACCTGCCAGGGGCGTCCATCCTTAGTCTGTCTCTGGTGGTGACTAGATATCAATGGGTCGGCTCTGCCTGTGGCCACCAGCTGTGTGGCCTTGGACAAGTTGCTATCCCTCTCTGGGCTTCATTTTCTTCAGCCACAGGAGTCAGAGGCTGGCCAGAGAGGATTGGAGAACTATTCTGGGCCTGAGCAGGGGTATGAAATGGGGCGGGTGGTTAAACTGAACCAGACGAGGCATGTAACCTGCTTAGCACAGCCCCTGGCAGAGCCGATGCTGGCACTTGCCTGGTGGTTCAGAGCATGGGCTGAGGAGTCAAGCAGACATGGGTTTGGATCCCATTTCAGCCTCTCTATAACTGTGGGCAAGTGACCTCATTTCTCTAAACCTCAAATTCCTCCTCTTTAAGTGGAGGATAATGATAGTCCCTAAAGACAAGAGCTAACCCTCCCAGGGCTCTTACTCCACGCCAGGCACTCTTCTGAGCACTTCATGTGGATTAACTCACTTACCTCATACAAACCCTTTGAGATTTACGAGTATTGTCCCCAGTTTGTAGACAGGAAAACTGAGGCACAGATGGTTAACTGACTCACTCATGGCCACATAGGCAGGAAGTGGGTGAGCTGGGAATTGACTCCAAGCTGGGTTAGTTCCCCAGTCTTCCCCATTCCCACGGTGCTATAGGGCCTCTTAGAAGAGACAGTGAATATAAAGGGCTAAACGCAAGCCTGGCACCCAATAAATGTTAGCAAGTGTTATTACTGTTACCATGGTAACAGTAAATTTCTATCTTGTAAATTTCTATCTTGATCTGTCAATTAAAAAAACTCAAGAGTTCCTTTCCTGGCTCAGCAATAACGAACCCAGCTAGTATCCATGAGGATGCGGGCTCGATCCCCAGCCTCACTCAGTGGATTAAGGATCCGGCATTGCCATAAGCTGCAGCATAGGTTGCAGATATGGCTTGGATTATGAGTTGCTGTGGCTGTGGCGTAGGCCAGCAGCTGCAGCTTCAATTCAGCCCTTAGACTGGGAAGTTTCATATGCGCGGGGGCAGCCCCAAAACACACATACACACACACACACACACACAAAGGAAAAAAAACTCTCTGAGAGTTCCTGCTGTGGTGCAATGGGATCAGTGGCTACCTGGGAGTGCTGGGGACGTGGGTTTGATCCCCAGCCCTGCACAGTGGGTTGAGGATCCGGCCTTGCCAAAGTTGTAGGCTTGGGTAGCAACAGAAGCTCAGTTCTGATTCCTGGCCCGGGAACTCCATGTGCCATGGGGTGGCCAAAAAAACCCTCTGGGCACTCCCTGTCCCAGTTTGGAGCCTGGGGAGGGTCTGGGTGGAACCTTCCTCTTGCCACCCCTTCTATCCCTCTGGGAGGCTGAGGGGAGGGAGGAATGTTTGCACCCATGTGTGGCCTGGGGTGTGCAAGTAATCTGGGGAGGGGGTGTGGTGTTGGTAAATCCCTACTCCATCAGGGCCTTGTAATTCAGCACACCCCTGGCCCCACCCCCAACTTTCCATATCTGCTAGGGAACTGGATGGTTGGTTCTAAGATTCCTGGGAAGTCCTTTTCTCTGTCTGGCCTTCTTTCCTTCTTTTCAGTTGCCAGAGGTCTTTCTTACAGAGCTAGGGAAATGAAGTCCCCTCCTGCAGCCCCACCATTCTTCTCACTTCCACCCCAGGGGATCGCTCAGCCCCATCTTCAAAAATCCCAGTAATGCCATGGAAATTAAAGTTACCTTAAATATTCTAATCTTATAACAATTTTGCTTCAATCAACATCTAAATGTGACCACATGTGCCCAGACCACCCAGTGGCCTAGTTGGTGGTTTGTGGTGGGGGTGAGCTCCTAGACAGATGGCTCCCGCCTGACCTGGCGCGGGGCAGGAGGGCTGCCTGGGAGAGAGGCCTGGAGGTTGAGGAGTGCCTCCCTCTGCTTCCTCCTGGCCTGCCCACACTGTGCAATCCTCCCTCTTCCTCGCTTTCCCTCCTGCAGCCAGGGAAGCAGGCAGGCCGTGGGTGGAGTCTCCTACTACTCACCCCTGAACAGCTGGGCTCGGGGAGGGCTGGGGGCTAGTGTTGCACAAAGGCCAGGGGAGTTGGGGGCTGGCTTCGTGGGCATGCAGCTCCGAAGGGCTTGGTTTAGTGCTCTCCTGGGTCATCTTGAAATTCAAATAGGGAGTTCCCATTGTGGCGCAGCAGAAACAAATCAACTAATATCCATGAGGATGCAGGTTCAATCCGTGGCCTCACTCAGTGGGTCAGGGATCCAGCATTGCCATGAGCTGTGGTATGGTTTGCAGACGCTGCTCAGATCGTATGTTGCTGTGCCTGTGGTGTAGACCAGCAGCTGTAGCTCTGTTTCAACCCCTACCCTGGGAACTTCCATATGCCATGGGTGTGGCCGCTAAAAGCAAAGAGAGAAAGAAAGAAAGAAAGAAAGAAAGAAAGAAAGAAAAAGAAAGAAAGAAAGAAGAAAGAAAAAGAAGAAAGAAGAAAAGAAGGAAGGAAGGAAGGAAGGAAGGAAGGAAGAGAAGGTCTTCGAAGGAAGAAAGAAGGAAAGAAGAAGGAAGTTCCCCCTCCTTCTCCTTCTCCCTGAAGAAAGAAGAAAGAAAGAAAGAAAGGAAGGAGGGAGGGGGGGAAGGAAGGGGGAGGAAGGAAGGAAGGGGGGGAAATTCACAATACTTTACATTTTCATTTTGCACTGAGCCCCATAAATTAGGTAGCTGGTACCAGTGAAAGCCCCCACTGCCCACTCACCCCTCTCTCCATGGGCCCTCCTCACTCCATTCTTACACTCAGTCAACAGTGAATGAAAACTTAATGAGCACCTGCTTTGTGCTGAAAGTAGTGCTAGATGCTTGGGGATACAACAATGAACAAGAGAGGCCGGACCCTGATTTTGCAAAATTACCATCTGACAATCACATATCCACACACAGCAATTATGCAAGATAATTCCCCTGTCATGTTCATGGTAATTGCCAATTAGGGAACATACAGCCTATGCCAGAAAATGTACATATTTCGTTTTGTTTTATATTCAACACAGTGACCAAGGTAGGCATTATTATCCCCATTTTCCAGATGAAAAAAACTGAGGCTCAGAGTTCAAATTCTTTGTCCAGTGTCACATAACCAATAGGTGGCAGAGCCGGGACTTGCCCCTGGCTCTCATTTTCTTTTCCTTTTCTTTCTTTTTTTTTTTTTTTTTTTTGCCATTTCCTGGGCCGCTCCTGCAGCATATGGAGGTTCCCAGGCTAGGGGTTGAATCGGAGCTATAGCTGCCGGCCTACACCGCAGCCACAGCAATGCGGGATCAAGATGCGTCTGAGACCTACACCACAGCTCACCGCAACACCGGATCCTTAACCCACTGAGCGAGGCCAGGGATTGAACCCACAACCTCATGGTTCCTAGTCAGATTCATTAACCACTGAGCCACGATGGGAACTCCCCCTGGCTCTAATTTTCAACCTCCCCACTACCACACAGGCCTTCAGCTGCTTCCTCATGGGTAGAGGCTCCCAGCATCTCCATGTCCCCAGGCCCCAGCTCAGGGCTACACTTCTGTTAAATGAAAGAATTCACATATAGACACGCTCCCCAAGGAACACAAGAAGGAGTTCCAGTTGTGGCTCAGCAGGTTAAGATCCTGACTAGTATCCATCCATGAGGATGTAGGTTGTATCCCTGGCCTTGCTCAGTAGGTTAAGGATCTGGCATTGCTACAGGCTGCAGCTTGGATCTGGCGTTGCTGTGGCTATGGTGTAGGCTGGCAGCTGCAGCTCCAATTTGAGCCTTAGCCTGGGAACTTTCATATGCCCCAGGAGTGGCCCTAAAAAGGAAAAAAAAAAAAGAAGGAACACAAAGAAACCATCACACACAAACACAAAAGCATACATATGCAACACAAGTGTCCAATACTGGACTATCTTGGTTCAAGTCCTAGATCTACCAAGTACTAGCTGTGTATCTGTTTTCTTATCTGCAAAATAGGAATAGTAAGGAGTTCCCTTGTCATGCAGGGGGTTAAGGAAACAGCATTATCAGTGCAGTGGCTTGGATGGCTGCTGCTTGGATGGCAGCCCTGGCCTAGGGAACTTCTGCATACCACAGGCAGATGTGGCCAAAAAAAAGGAATAGCAATAAGGTTGACATGAATGCTAAACGAGGAATACCTGTGAAGTGCTTGGACTAGCGCTGGCACACAGTCACTCTGAAAAGAAATAAATGTAGCTGCTGCTATGAATAGCATTTGTCTGCACTCACTCGCACATGCTGTCATGCTCACCATGCCATCTTCCTGGCCCTCCTCTAGCCTGGCTCAGTCCTAGATGCCCTCATGGCTGCCAGTCCAGGCCCCCAGAGCCAGGAGGGAAAAACAACTGCTTCTCTCAGCATCTTCCTGGTCTAGACCCGTGTGGCCGGGGATGAGGCTGCTGCTCCTCACCAGCCCTGGGTCCATCAGAGAAGGGTTCCTGGAGGAGGCCTCTAGCCAAGCAGGTTCAATGAGCCAGGCTGAGGCAGGAGGGTGCTGCCCTGCTCTTGGCTCCCTCCATCATTCCTTACAACACCCACCCCCTCAACCTCTGCTTCGGTGCCCCCTCTCCACCCCCTTCCCCACAGTAAAACTTTCCTCTCCTCCTGCCAGAAGTGTAAATGGCCCCCAAGAATGCGCTGCATCCCACAGCTCCCCTGGCCGTGGCCAGCAGCTGTCCTGGGGTCAGGCCTGGCCCTACATCAAAGGCTGGGGATTGGTAACAGCAAGGGCTCCTCGCCTGCCGCCACCCCCTACTCCCCTCCCACCGGTCCTTTGGCTTCCAGGGAACAGCACATGGTAGCACTTAAGCTCCAGGAGAAGGGGGAGGATGCTTTTCCTGCACTAAACCCCCCATCCCCGCCACCATCCACAATGAACTACTTGTTAGGAGACTATTTTAATTTTACCTAATGCAATTTCTGCTTCTGGGCCTCTGTTGCCACCACCTTCTCAGACCTGGATGCCCAGTACAAAGGGAGGAGCAGCCAGTCCACCGGAGGAAGGTATAACCTGAATATGGAAATGTCACTGGTGGGAGTCTGGGGCAGGAACAGGACTCTCTTACATCAGGGGGACAGGGTTGGTGCTCTGGTATTGACTCAGGAAGTAAGGGGGGCTGGTTAGAGGGGGCTCAGAGCTAGCTCGTCTGACTCAGGAGGCCAGCATGAGTTTGGGGTGTGTATGGAAGCCAGAGACTCCTTAGCCATGTGCTTCTTCCAGTGTCCTGGGTTTGGTAGGCAGGCCCTTAGCCAGGTAGCCATGCAAGCTTTTTCAATCCCATTGTGACTGGAGGAAGAGGGCACTTTCAGGCTCTGACCAGTCTCTGGGATTTGCTCCATCAGGTGCATCTTCTGGCAAATTCTGAAAACCAGGGATCTAATAGTGACTGAGGCAGTACAGTGGTGATCTTGAGACCCCTGGTGGCCAAAGGCTGCAGAGCAAGGCCTTTCCTTAGCGCTCAGCCCAGCCAGTCCACCAGCATGGACTCCTCCAGCCACTCAGGCTCTTTAGCCAGCCCCTCCCTTTAGCCAGGAAAACCTGTGCCATTTTGCTGGGAGAGTGTGCCAGTACACGGGGAATGGCCGGGAGTTCCCATGGTGGCTCAGTAGGAGAAGAACCCAACCAGTATTCATGAGGATGTGGGTTCGACCCCTGGCCTCACTCAGTGGGTTAAGAATCTGGCATTGCTGCAAGCTGCAGTGTAGTTCGCAGACAGGGCTCGGATCCCACGTTGCTATGGCTTAGTGTGGGCCAGAAGCTGCATCTCTGATTTGTTCCCAGCCTGGGAACTTCTATATGCTGCAGGCGTGGCCCTAGAAAAAAAACAAAGCCCATAGCCTGGGAGCTTCCATATACCACTGGTGTGGCCCTAAAAAGACAATAAATAAATAAATAAATAAATAATAAATAAATAAATAAATAAATAAATAAAAATAAATGAATAAAATAAAATAAAGAATGAGGGGAGTTCCCAATGTGGCTCAGCAGTAATGAAGCCAATGAATAAGTGTGAGCACACAGGTTTGATCCCTGACCTTGTTCAGTGGGTTAAGGATCTGGTGTTGCTCTGAGCTGTGGTGTAGGTCGCAGACACGGCTTGGATCCTGAATTGCAGTGGCTCTGGCAGAAGTTGGCGGCTACAGCTCCGATTCAACCCCCTAGCCTGGGAAGTTCCATAGACCATAGGTACAGCCCTAAAAAGATGACCAAAAAAAAAAAAGAGAGAGAGAGAGAGAATGGAGAATGGCCTAGCTGGGGCAAAGGTGGTCCCCTCCCAGGCTGTCATAGTAAATCCAAGGGAAGTGGCATCTAGAGTTAATTAATTTGGGGAGGCCGGGGGGGAACGGCTGCTGGGTGGCTGGGACTTGCATGTTCTGCTCATCTGGAAGAGTGGATGAGTGATGTTCCAAATAGCTCAGCGTCCTCAGCCCTTTCCTTCCCTTAGCCCCTGGGTGCACATCACACAACTGTGGGAGAACTCACTAAGGGGGCTTTGTTTCCAAAGCTTGCCGACCCTGTAATGTTCTTTCCCAAGTTAAATTCCGGGAAAGGCAACACCCAAGACCTAGCACCATACGAACAGCTGCTGGAAAGGGGGTTGTGGCCCTGGGAGGAGAGGAAGGGCGAGGGCCCCCCCCCCCCCCCAGCCCCGGAGAAGGAAAGTGTGGTGCAGCTCACTTTTCTTGGCAGAGTCCAGACACCACACAACGCTTTCCACATCTGGGCCTCAGCCTTCGTTCTCTTAGTCTCTCCTTCATTCATACTCTGGTGTGACTAGACCCCAGCCCTAGGCTGAGTGCTATGGATGGAGTTGACCAAAATGAGATGCTTGTGCTGGGTCCCTAACTTGTAGAGGGTAGAGGCTCAGAGAAGGATGGGCTCCTAGAGTGAGCATGAGCTGCCATATACTTGGGGGCACGACCCGAAAGTGACTTCTCCGCGGCCGCTTAACCCAGCTAGAGGAGGGAGGTCTTGTGCAAATGACCTCTTCCTGGTGTCTCTGAACCCTGGTCCTAACCTTTATTACCCAGATACACTTCAAGCACAATGCGCCCCTCATCTCAGGCCCGTCTACTAACCTTGCGCCCCACAACCTGAGTATCTGGACCACAAGGCCCTAGACTGTCCCCAAGAACAGAGCTATCAAATATGGCTTGACAACTTCTGATCCTTCCCTTTAAAAGATATCCTAGGGAGTTCCCTGGCTGCCTAGTGGTTAAGGACTAGGATTGTCACTGCTGTGGCTCAGGATGTGGCAAAAAAAAAAAAAAAACTATCCTAAGTTCTGCGAAACTGAGAGTGAGAGAGGGAGCTGCAGGCCTGCTCCCCGCCACCCCCACAGCACCAACCGAATCGCAGTTAAGAACATGGGCTTCTCCACTCACTAGCTGTGACTTTGGATGTGTGGCACCCACCTCCCTTCAAAAATGGAATTATTGGAGTTCCCATTGTGGCTCAGCGGGTTACAAACCGGTCTAGTATCCATTAGGATGTGGGTTCAATCCCTGGCCTTGCTCAGTGGGTTAAGGATCCAGTGTTGCCACGAGCTGTGGTGTAGGTCACAGACGCAGCTCCGATCCCGAGTTGCTTTGGCTGTGGTATAGGCCAGCAGCTACAGCTCCGATTCAACCCCAAGCCTGGGAACCTCTATATGCCATAGGTTCAGCCCTAAAAACCAAGAAAAAAATTTTTTCTAAAAAAAGGAATTATTGTGAACTAGATAATGCATACAAAGTGTTTGCTACAGTAATGACACATGTCAAGCACTTAATAAATGGCACCCTAACACCAGAGTTTACATGGTCTTTCTAGCCAAATCTGCCAAATTGGTAGCCAAGCCCCAAGGGAGTCCATTTTAGGTATACCTGGGGTAACAGTCTGCTTCTAAATTTTGCTATACAGTAGACCCCAAATGACTGAAGGTTTCCCAGCCTTTCTGATCTACAGAAGAAGCCATTCCTAGACCAGGTAAAATCAAGACTGGGCCCAAGAATTTAGCAGCTCTCCTCACCCCACCGTGACAAAATTCCCAGGGCTGAGCAGAAAGCACACAGGACATGATTGGGATTTCACTCAACAATAAGTCTTTATTGAAGAACTTGTAAGAAAAAAGGATAGACCCTCTGTAAAAAGAGGAGATGTTGCCTCCAAACAGCGGGGAGGAATGAGACCTGGGTGGCTTCCCGGAAGTCAGTGTTTCTGGCAGGCCTGGCTCCCCTCTCCCTGCGAGCACTAGAATGTCTCACATGACAGCCAGCAATTCCTACCCACCCGTCCCAGTGACCCTGGACTCCCTAGGCCATTTACCAATGGCTTTCTGAAGACCCGGGGATACATGTGCTAGACTTGCCTCTTAATGGGTTCTGCTTTGGAAAATTCAAACAGGAATGTAAAATGGTTTGAGCTCTTTCTAGTCCAACCAAGGATGACTACATCCAGCCCCTCTGAAGGGAAAGGGAGCAAAGAATTTCCCTCCTGAATGTGCACACTTGTAGGGTGAATGGACTATACCACAGTCTGCTCTTTATTAGCATGAAGAATGGAGACAAGGTTAGAAGAATATATCACATCCGTGTTAAAGAGTCACTGAATCCTAGAGGGCAGAGGGAGCACTGAGGCTTTCTGACTCCAAGTGCTCCTGCTGGCTCCCCTGAAGTCCTGAAGTCCTGGTCATTCCTCTCCAGCTGGGAGGTTGTCCTCAATCCGCCTGATGAACCTCATCCGGATTTCTGTCACACCATCTCCTTTCAGGGTGTCCTGGACAAATTTGGCCTCCACAGCCATCTGGACCTGGGGGACAGTGTGAAAATGAAGGGACGAGGAGTTCCCTTCGTGGCTCAGGGGTTAACAAATCTGACTAGTATACATGAGGACGCAGGTTCTATCCCCAGCCTTGCTCAGTAGATTAAGGATCTGGCATTGCCATGAGCTGTGGTGTAGGTCGCAGATGAGGCTTGGACCTGGCATTGCTGTGACTGTGGTGTAGGTCAGTGGCTACAGCTCTGATTCGACCACTAACCTGGGAACTTCCATATGCCGAGGGTGCAGCCCTAAAAAGGAAAAAAAAAAAGAAAAGAAAAGAAAGAAAGAAAATGAAGGGGCGGCTGCCTAGCCATAGTCTCTAGGGAACCACTCTAGATGGAGCTATAACTGACTCATCCACAGCAGCCTCAACAAGGGGGCTGGTTTTCTACGAGGATAAGACTGCCAGTTCCTGTGCAGAAGGCAGTGGTCCCAATCCAACAGAAGAGACTCCGCCAAGAACACTTACAAACAAAAGTGTCACCAAATAACCCAATCTGGAAATGGATGCCCCTGGGCTTTCGGGCCTGGCAGCACCACCTCCAGCCTGGCATGGAGAATCAACACCACGTAGAGATTTCCAACTTGGATCCTATGTTCGGCAGGGTCACCATCTCAGGCAGTCAAGCACTAGGGTGAGCTAAAAGCCCTTCTTTTCATTCTCACATTCATTCATTCATTCATTCACGCGTTTATTAAATCCCAACTACATTTCAGGTGTCTCAGAAGAGCTGCACTCACCATCTCCAAGGCGCCTCGTAACACCCCGCACAAGAGATTGGAATAAATGAGGGATGAGTGATTATCAGGAAGTTCCACAAAGTCCACCAAGGGATTATTTTCCAAAATGAGGGAGAATTCATCACCAGCTGGGCTCCAATTGGTGATGCTTGGAGTGATGCCCAAATACATCTTGAACGCCACCTGTCACGAGACACACAATGGCTCTATGGGAAGGGCAGGAGGGGCTGTACCATAGGGAGGGTGATGGGAACAGCAAGGGGAAGGGAATGGCTTGCGGGGGGGAAATGCAGCTTCTGCAGGACATTGAAGTTTTAGGTGTTCAGGGCAAAAAGGAAAAGCACCTGTGCACAAGGGCACACCCCTCTCCTTCGAGCTATGGCACATCTAGGCAATAACTCACTGACCACCTGCACTTCTTAGTGGAAGGAAACACTGATCTTTGACAGGACTGGCTGCCCTGAACCAGCATCTAAGCACAGAGTGCTCCCAACACACTTCCCTGTCCTCTCTCTCTGCTGTCTGATACCACAAGGCTACAGGTGTTTTATCATTTATTATTAATCTTATAATATATAACACTAATATAATTAATGTCAAACAAATTTACTATATACACACTACAGTAAGTGCACACATTTTATCTAAATGCCAATGTTCACTTTTTTCATTTACTCCTTAAAACAATCCTATGAGGTAGCTCTTATTTCCTTCATTTTAAAGATGAGGTAACTGGTAATTTAAAAAGTTAAAAATAGGAGTTCCCGTCGTGGGCTTAATGGTTAGCAAATCTGACTAGAACCATGAGGTTACAGGTTTGGTCCCTGACCTTGCTCAGGGGGTTGGGGATTTGGTGTTGCTGTGAGCTGTGGTGTAGGTCACAGACTCGGCTCGGATCCCACGTTGCTGTGGCTGTGGTGTAGGCCGGCAGCTGCAGCTCCAATTGGACCCCTAGCCTGGAAACCGCCATATGCCATGGGAGCAGCCCTAGAAGAGGCAAAAAGACAAAAAAAAAGTTAAAAATAACTTACCTATTGTCTATTAAGTAGAAACCAGAATTTATTTATTTATTTGCTTTTTAGGGCCGCACCACAGCACATAGAGGTTCCCAGGCTAGGGTTCAAATCAGAGCTACAGCTGCCAGCCTACACCAGAGCCACAGCAACATCAGATCTGAGCTGTGTCTGCAACCTACACCACAGCTCACGGCAATGATCAATCCTTAACCCACCGAGAGAGGCCGGGGATCGAACCCGCAACTTCCTGGTTCCTAGTCAGATTCGTTTCTGCTGCACCATGTCAGGCATTCCTTTCTTTCTTTCTTTTTTTTTTTTTTTGAAGCCAGAATTTAAAGCCAGGTTTGTCTATGTTCTAAACCCCCATGCTATTCTGTTACATCTGTTCAGCTGAAAAAATCTGGCTTTGATTTCACTGAGGCTTTAATCCACTGGGATGACCCCAACCATTCTTCTCTTTTTCATAATCTGTGTTATTCCCAAAGCACCAGGAAGGTTTCTTTGGCCCAAACAGCTGCCTAGCTATTCTTCTGAAACACTAAGGGCCTCTCTAAGGGAGAGAGTGATAAGCAGTGCCTCCCAATGACAATCCTTCAGCAGGGTCAGGTGGCCCAGGATAATGACCTTGGCAATGACATCTGCAGTTTCCCGAAAGTCATGGCACCTCCCGACATTTGACCGTGCCAAGAAATCTTCAATCAGTCGGACTCCAATGTTATAGCCCCTGGGAAAGAAACGAGAGAACAGATTGTATTATGGGGTCTGAATGTCTTAGGTCTGAACATAAGACTGTTGGTGGTAAAGGGAAAATGAGGACAATCCCAAAACATCGCAATAAATAAGCAGTGGAAACTGGACCCAAAGTGTTGGTTACGAGACAGAGGACCCTGTTCTGTGCTCTAAGGGACCAAGGAGATACGCTGCGCTCATGAGTCCCATTTCTGTCTCTCCCACAGAGGAGCTCACTCACATTTTGTCCAGCTGTTTATTCACATCTTCGTCATTTTCATAATCCTTGCACAGCTGGGTGACCAGAGCCCCATAGGTCAGGGTGAAGAGCTCAGAGCTCTAAAAGAGATTCAAAAGGCAGTCAGGACCAAACCACAGAAGAGAGGTCTGGTGAGAGTCTGGATCGGCCTCAACACAACTGTGAGAATTCAAAGGAAGGTTACCTGTGTCTGGTGGAAAAGACCATCATCCTCTGTGGAGGAGCCAAAGGAATTGGCTCCCAAGGTTAACGTGACAGGGCTTCAACCAGACCCACCACAAAACAGGCTGTAAAAGGCACCTCATGCACTGAGCAGTCATCCTCCCACTGACCCAGGACCCCACCAGAGCTGCAAGACTAAGCTGGGGCCACCAGAATCTGGTGTGGGAGAAACAGTCATTTATCAACTACTGTGAAAGACTGACCTGAGGCAGCGGTTTACAAATGAGACTTTGTATGGTACCAGGTGTCAGTCATGGCTTCCCCACAAATGTCTAGAGTGTCCTGGCCTAGACTTAGCCTTAGACTGCAAGGCCCCTCTCAGGCCAGCCCATTTCTCCAGGAAGGAAGCCCCAGACAAAGTCCGTTACACTCGTGATAACCCCCCCAAGTCACCAACATGGGAAAAAATAATGTTCCTTTTATGTGTGTGTGTAACACAATTTTATTAGAAATTAGTGTTGTTTGTTTCCATCTCCTATGCTGAGCAACAGAGAATTGTAGTTACCTGATAAAGAGGTTCTCTCTTGCCAGAACATGTGCCATCTGTCAGGCAGACCAAAAAATAATGTTCCTCCTGATACACAGTGAATACAATCTTTTGTGTACCTGGAACACAATACTGACCTGGACTGGCTTCTATTACAACCACGGTTAAAATCACGGAAACTCTCAGATGACGAAGCCTGTCACCCACATACCAAAAAAACAGAGCTGTGGAAGGTGAAAGGAATGGCAAACACATTCTACAGAATGAAAGGAGCAGGTCTGGGGAAAGGCATTATCGGAGTTAAACAAAATGGGAAACATGGTAGCAACATATTTGGATCATACAGAAATAAGGCTGAAAAATCAAGACGGCCATCCATCCAGTCCTTTCCGAATGGAGGCTTGCCAGACTTGGAGCAGAGTACCTTTCTATCTGCAAACCTTCTGGGAAAGAAAGTACAACTAAGGCTAAGGCCCAGGCTCCAGTGCTCACCCAGTGCTCAGCACCTCATCCCCACGGCCTGGTGATGAGGTCACTGCAAGAACAGTAATGTGAACACCTTTTACTTACATGCTGCATACTATTTTTCATCATCTCATTTTCCATCCCACAATAACTCTGTAAAGCAGAAAGGGCAGGAACTAATCTCATTTTAGAGATGAGGAACCTGAGACTCAGAATGGTTCAGTAATTTGCTCAAGGACAGACAGTAATTCAAGGGGAAAAAAAACTAGGAGTTTCTAAGCTGATGTTCATTCTGTCCACTGTTCCCCACAACTATAATATGAATAACCAGGAGTTTCCGTCGTGGATCAGTGGAAACGAATCCGACTTGTATCCATGAGAATGCAGGTTCGAGCCCTGGCCTCACTCAGTGGGTTAAGGATCCGGCATTGCCATGAGCTGTGGCAGAAATGGCTCAGATCTGGCGTTGCTGTGGCTGCAGTATAGGCCAGCAGCTATGGCTCCAATTTGCCCCTTAGCCTGGGAACTTCCATATGCGGCAGGTGTGGCCCTAAAAAGCAAAAATAATAGTAATAATAGTAATAATAATATGGACAACCATCCCCCCCCCAAAAAAAACAACAAACAAACAAAAGGGAGCTGCACTAAGGAGTTAAAAAGAGCCAGTTTTAGAATAAGGAAGCTCTGTGAACTCAACTTAAACAGATCAGGGTATCTCCAAGAGACCATTTACCAAATATGGCAATTAAGGAGACGCTATCAAGGAGGAGAATGATTTGTTGTTGTTGTTGTTAAGTTAAGGGTTTGGCACTGGAATGGCTCAGGCATGAATGGATGGAGACAATCCAGCAGTAACCAGTCTATAAAGCTGGCACCACTGCATTAAATCAGGAGAGCTTTCCTTCCATTATTAATGAGCTGAGCTGGATGAAGACTCCAAGAGCCTCAGCCCACCACCATGTCCAGTAACATGCATATCTTGATGTTTCCAAGCACTTTATACATGCAGCAGCAACCTCCAATCTACCAATAAGAAAAATCAAGGTCACAGAATCAGTATGCCTGGGATTTTGGTTTTTGTTCATTTTTTTTTTACGGCCACACCCACAGCACATGGAGGCTAGGGGTCAAATCGGAGCTGCAGCTGCCGGCCACAGCCACATAGGATCTGAGCTGCATCTGTGACCCATACTGCAGCTTGCAGCAATGCGGGATACTTAACCCATTGACTAGTATCCTCATGGATACTAGTCAGGTTCTTAACCCGATGAGCCACAACAGAAACTCCTGCCTGGGATTTTGGAATGGGATCCCTGACTGAGGCTCTCTACACCATCTCTTAATTTGCAAGTCTGTCTCCATCTTCAGTTATAAACCAAGACCATTTGGAATAGTGCATGACAGCATGACATAAATATACAACTTAAAGATCTTCAGGCCTAAAAAACAGGAGTGAGCTGTGGTATAGGAAAAAAATCATTCAACGTTTACTGTGTACCAGGGACTACCAAAAAAGGGAGAAACAGACAGTAAACTAAATAAATAAAATAAATCATTTGTTAGATAGTGATAAGTGCTATGGAGGAAAATAAACATAAAAAGAGACTAAAGGGTATTTATATTCACCTAGGTGTGTGTGTGTGTGTATGCAGAGGTCAATTTTTTTTTTTTTCTTTTTCAGCCACACACACAGCATATGGAAGTTCCCGGGCCAGGGATCGAATCCAAGCTGCTACTGTGACCTATGCCACAGCTGCGGCAACACTGGATCCCTAATTCACTGTGCAGGACCGGATATCAAACACGAGCCACCACAGACAACCTCAGATCCTTAATCCACTACACCACAGCAGGAACTCTCAGGGGCCAATTTTAATAGGGCAGTCAGAGAAGGCCTCCTTAAGATGATATTCGCGCAAAGACCTGAAGGAAGTAAGACCAAGCTATCAAGGCATCTAGGTGAAAAAATTCAAGGTAGCAAGTGTGATTCCCTGAAATGGGATTATGTCTGGTGTGTGTGAGAAACAGCTAGGAGACCAGCACGATTAGAAGAGGAAGTCAGAGGGGTTCCCATCGTGGCACAGAGGAAACGAATTGGACTAGGAACCATAAGGTTGCAGGTTCGATCCCTGGCCTCGCTCAGTGGATTAAGGATCCAGCATTGCTGTGAGTGTGGTGTAGGTCACAGACATGGCTCAGATCTGGTATGGCTGTGCCTGTGGTGTAGGCCGGCAGTTACAGCTCTGATTAGACCCCTAGCCTGAGAACCTCCATATGCCACAGGTAAGGCTCTAAAAAGACAAAAAAAAAAAAAAAAGAAGAAGAAGAAGAAGAGGAAGTCAGAGAAGTAACAATAGGTTTCAGAGTCTGAACAGCCTTATAACTTAAAGTTCCATGGGACCTTAAGGGTCAGCCAGTTCAATCAATCCAATGTATTCACAGAACATAAGCACCATATTCTTCCTCCCAACAGAAACATGAATCTCTTCTGCAAGACTTCTACTTTCAGACTGCTTGAATTCTGTTTAATAATAGTGATAGTTAACATCTATAAAATTTTCAGAGCTACTCATTGATCTTCATAAGAGCCATGAGAGGTTAACAGAACAAACATTATTTATCCCCATTTTTACAGCTGTCAGATTAAGTAACTGAGACCCAGTCTTATCATCGAGCATTGTCCTGAAAAAGTTTTGTTCTCGGAGTTCCTGTTGTGGTGCAGTGGTTAACGAATCTGACTAGGAACCATGAGGTTGCAGGTTTGATCCCTGGCCCCACTCAGTGGGTTAAGGATCTGGCGTTGCCGTGAGCTGTGGTGTAGGTCGCAGACATGGCTCGGATCCCAAGTTGCTGTGGCTCTGGTGTAGGCTGGTGGCTATAGCTCCGATTAGACCTCTAGCCTGGGAACCTCCATATGCCGTGGGAAGCGGCCCTAGAAAAGGCAAAAAGAAAAAAAGAAAAAAAAAGGTTTTGTTCTCCTAAGCCGCTGCTTAATCTCCCTGAATATCAGCTTTTCCCACCTGCACAATGGAACTATTACCTGCCCTTCAGGGTTACTGTGAGATTCCAGTAAGATGATGTGTGTAGAGTGCCTATTGCACAGAACATACTCAAGAAGGAGATGTTCGTTTTGTTCTTAAACCGGTTTTCTGGTACCAAAAAGCACACTGAACTAGTTCAAAGAGGGAGATTCTGAATCACTATAAAGAACTCTAAAACAATTATTAAGGCATAAAGAAAGGGTTTATAGGCAGAAGACCTGATTCTGAGTCTGGACTTGTCACTTGCTAGCTGTGAGACTTTAGCTAAGTCACTTCGCGTGGCTAAACCATAATCATCTCAAACAAAAACAGTAACAGTGAAATCTAACATGCCAATCACAGGGTTGACTGGGAAGATCTCATGAGATAATAGACTAAAAGATGCTTGGCAGTCCAAGAAACCACAGGAGTGGTTTCATACTGACAAAGCCAATATGAAATCCAAGTACTTCAGGCACAACTTGAGCAGATTAAGTTAAGCCAAACTCTACACTCAGGTGGGCTACTGCACTTGATGGTTTTCAGGGGGCTTTGTAGTTACTGTGCAAAGATAAACCTCAAAACTCCTTAAGGGGCTTATCTTTGGAGCTACGGCTCCAAGAGTCACAGTTACTATTTTTGTGAACACAAGTAATCCAGTGTGACTGCCCCCCAACAGCTAGGGAAGGAAGGTCAGTACCAGGACTGAATCCATCCCTCTTGTCACTCTTCAGCCTCCTGTCATGGAGACTCTGAGTGCAGCTGCTCAAGTAGTCACTCGCTTAAACTCTGGAGAATAGAGCTGCAGCACAACAGGAGGGCAGGCCAGAGTGTCTGTGGGATTCAAGAACTGAACACCATACAGACACACAAATGTTAATATCTTTACTAATAAGGGTGCTTGTGTGGTGATCATTTTGTGGTGTACAGTAATATCCAATCACTGTGTTGTGCACATGGAACTAACACAGTGTTGTAAATAAACTATACTTCAATTTTTTTTAAAAAATATACTGGAGTTCTCATCGTGGCTCAGCGGATATGAATCTGACCAGTATCCATGAGGATGCAGGTTTGATCCCCGGCCTCGCTCAGTAGGTTAAGGATCTGGCATTGCTGTGATCTGTGGCACAGGTCACAGAGGTGGCTTCGATCTGGCGTAGCTGTGGCTGTGGTGTAGGCTGGCAGCTATAGCTCCAATTGGACCCCTAGCCTGGCAACCTCCACATGCCGTGGGTATGGCCCTAAAAAGAAAAATAAATAAAATTTTTTTTAAAAAAGGATATTTGCTAGCTGATATTTACTGTCGGTTGTGTTCTTAGGTGCACTATCACACTGCTAGCTTTACACACGATACTTCAATTATCCCTCAAAACAAACCTTATTATAAAGATACTATTATTACCTTTTTATTTTTTAAAAATGTTTTAAATATTAAATTTTTATTTTTTGGTCATGTCTGCAGCATGCAGAAGTTCCTGTGCCAGGGACTAAATGCCAGCCACAGTAGTGACAATGTTGGGTTCTTAACTCACTGAGCCACCAGGGAACTCCCCAAAACAGTAATTCTTAACCTGTGTCCATAGAGTATCTTCAGGGGGCCCACAGATGCCTCCCAAAATGTAAGTAAATGTCTATGTGTATGTGTGTCTACTTACTATTTCTGGGGAGAAGGTCCATAACTATCACCAACTTCTCAAAAGGGGTCTGAGAGAGAAAAAGTTAAGTACAGTACTACACCAGAGTAACAAGGCTGCCTGCTGCCCATTTTTCGTGGCTGTTCCTGATATATTATGCAAAGGTGTGAGGGAAGTTTAGTCATGTGTCAACAAAGGGCCCCTGATCTGCCCTGCATGCAACCTTCAGTAACTCAGTTAAATCGGAAAGCAAAGAGAACTGGGCAATTCTGGACGAACTAAGAAAATGCCAAAGAAAAGGAACACGCATCAAGAAGTCCCCTTTGTTTGAAGAAAAAAGTCATCTACCTTACTTCCCAGGCCCAGCCCCCATCTGCAGCCAAACTTTATGGAACTATATTCCCAGGACAAGAGGGAAGCCAGAGAAGAGTACCACTGACTGCCTACTTTGACCCACCCCTTACTCTTCCTTTCTGGCAAAACCAGAATGTGAGCATCTCTTGCAATGCCCACGGCATAGTGTGAGAGATATTATGGTCTGAAGCATGAGCTTTGGGGTCAGAGAGACATGGGTTCAAATTCTAACTCTTCCTAGCGGTAAATTTGGGCAAGTTATGTAACCTCTCTGAGCCCCAAAAAGGTGAGAATTACTTTGCGGATTAAATGAGATAATGGATATAAAGTGCTTGGCCCAGTGCCTAATTAACAGAAGAGGGCAACAGTGGGAATTACTGCTATTACCGTCGTCGCTGTTGATCCCGTACTCAGGCCTCGGGGGAGGGGTCTCTGAGCTACTCCAGAGGCCCTCCAACCCGCCTCAGGCCCACGACGCGCCCCGAGCGATTCTCCGCTCTCGACCCACCTAGCAGCCTCCTCCTCCTTCGTTCCACCGGAATCACTCCCTCCCAAGCGCTCGGAGAAGGCGCTTTACCAGTTGCGCCCTGCGCCAGGCCCCTTCCCCAGAACGCCCACATTCCGCCCCGCCCGCCGAGATCACACGCTCCGGTTACCATTTTCTTGCTCTCGGTGCCACGATTCGCCTGCCTCGACATGGTGCCGGCCGCCCTACCCCGCCTCGCCACAGACCCACCCGGCGACCCCTCCTAAAACCTCTGGACCCAGTTAGCGACCCCACAGCGTCGGGGATTGACGGGTGCCGCCTCACCGCGCCTGCGCGCCTGCCGCGGGGCACCACGGGAGTCGTGGTCTGGCCGACGAGGGAAATTCCCGCCCAATAAACGTCGGACTACAACACCCAACAGCCTCATTGGCGCCACCGCGCAGCTGGACTATAACTCCCAGAGTGCTCCGTGCTCAGCGGACTCCTGGAGCCTGGCTCCCCATGGGCTGCAGTATGGCCACTAGGTGGCGTTAGCAGTTTGCGGTAATCTTGTATCGTCCACACTTCCCCTTCCTGCCCCCCCCAACCCCCACTCAGAGATGCTCCGCAAATTCCTCTCTCGCTGGAGTTGGTCTTGGAAAGTCCCTCTTTCAAACTAGCTTCTTCCGCTGTTGCTGCAATTCAGAGCTAGAAGCTCCCAGGATGTCCCAGAAGACTGGCTATGGCTCATACACAAATCTGGCTTCTTCACAACAATATTTAATGACCACCTACTACGTGCCAACCACTTCTCTAGCGGCTTTCTCTTCAAATTGCCATCTGTCCCCAGACCCCAAACGCAGCTAGCATCTGCATCTTAACCACTGTGGCCTCCTCCTGATGAAACATCCAGTCTGATAAAGTTCAGGTCATTTTCTCCCCCTCCCTCCCCTGTAACAATTACAGTCTGGTTCCAGGAAAAAAAAAAAAGATCACCAGCGTTGGTAGCAGCCAGTCCTGGATTTTAATCCCAGCTTTGCCATTTTAGGCAAGTTGCTGGATCTCTCTCAGTTGTTGTGAAGATTGGTGAGACATGTATGCACAGCACTTGGCACAAAGTAACTGTGCATTCCCTTTCTTCCAGCCACTCTCTAAAAACACAGCCCAGCAAACAGGCCCCAGAAATACCAAGGGAATGTGCTGGCCACACCCTCACCCATCACCAAGGGCAAGTCCTGCAGTCCCAGACCATAGCCCTTTGGTTTCACCTCCAGCCATCCCTCCCTGGCTGGTCAATTCTGACAGAACTGGGCTGGGAGTCCAAGGAGCACCCTCTCCTCACTTAGGCCTGGTGGTCCGGCTCTGAGGCAGCTGCATTTTGCTGCTAGCCTTCACCATGATAACCAGCCTGCCCAGGCATGGCCAGCCTGGCTGGGGAAGGCTGGGGGGCCCAGCTGCTCAGCCTGAAAGCCAGTACCCAGGATTCTCTCCCCCAGGGTGCAGGACTAACCATTATTACACTCTTTTCCCCGTGGCACAGACATTCTGGGGCCTCTGTAGAGGTAGTGACGTGTGACTCTCCTTCCTGTGTCAGTGCCTTGGCCAAGGGTTCTAGGAAGGAACACGACGGTCAGCTGGAGGTGGGGGTGGGGACGCTGGGGTGGGCTAGCCCCTGGAGGCCAGCAAAACTAGAGAAGAACCTCCTGCATTCCCAGGAGAGAGGACAGCTGAGGTGAAAGCTGCAGTTGGCTGGCCTGTCTGTCGGTCTGGGCTCCTCCCTGCCGGCTGCCCTTGGCTGCCCACAGAAACCTGAGTCACAGTCACGGCCTGCGGCCCGACCCCACCCAGCCTGCTGTCAGGCAGGGCGGTTCTGGAGGGACTGGAGGCGGAGCCTCTCCCTGCCCATCTTGCAACCTCTGAGATTCTTCCCCTCTCTGCTTGCAATTCCTCCTTTTGGCGACTTTTCCTTTGGGACGCCTCCTCGAAGAGTCACCAGTCTTGAATTAAGGGTGGGGGTGGGGTCTATCTAAGGCTAATCTCTATGGTCTCCTCCTGGCTCCTTAGCAACTTCGCCAAGGGCTCTCATTCACAAATGCCAATCCTTCTCTAGCAACCCTGCAGCCAGAACTCTTTAGAAGACCAGGCATCCCCTCCCTACCCTCCTTGGTGGGAAAAAAATGCAGCGGGGGTAACTTCCCATCCCTTAACAGGGACTCTAGACAAGGATACCCCCCCTCCGCCCCCGCCAACCCAAAGGCTTCAACCTATTTCGTCCTGGATAGTTCCTCCCCCTCCAATTCCTGTCTGTTACTTCCCCTCTGCAAGAACTGGACGGAGGGAGCACACACTGCAGCTGGTGTCTACAGCCGCCCTTGAGGGCATTCCCCACCCCCAGCCCCAGGGGAGGGGCCCTGGAGGAGAGGGCTCTCCAGCCAAGTGGTCTGGGTTAGAGACCCTCTTCTTGCTGCAGCACCCTGGGGGAGTGTGAGAGTGCAAATCTCTCCCTGCCCCCACCATGAGGCCCCTCCTACTTCCTACTTTGTGGGTGTGGAGACAGCCTCCAGGGCCTTGGTCCCAATTGATACCTCTTTGTCAAACCTCCCAGTGGTTTCCTTCACTGCCAGCTTCATCCTGGACCCTGTCCCACCAAACCTAGGAGGTTATAAACACTCTTGCACCTGTTCTCCCCCTGGTGGGATCAGGAAGGGGACGTATTTCTGAACCCCATTCAGCGACCTGCCCCCCAGCCCCAGCTGCCCCAGCCCAGACTGACGACTCCTCCAAGCCTGTTTCCGTGGTAGGGGAGGAGAACTGCCCCGGGCAGAAGGGGAGGCACAAGAAGGTGACAGCTTCTCACCGTTTACCTTAGAGGGCAGGGCATCCTGCTGGGGCCTCAGCCCATGATGTTGCAAGTGCTCCCCTTCTCCTTCTCTGGGATGTGTAATATTTGGGGAACACGATCACTCAGCCCCAACCTCAGAGACACCCACTCTAAGCCCTGTCAGTTGCTGGGGCCTGGGGTCCACCAAGGATCCCGATCAGTTAGGAGGCAGATGGCAAGGAGTCCACTCCGACTGTCTGGTCTTACTGCAGCACTCACAGGACACTCCTGGCTCCCCTCAGTCATCCTCCCAGGACTCGCTGCTGCTGACCCATCGGATGCATCCATCGGACGGACGTGTAGGAAGCCTTCTGAGGCTGGCCAGAGAATGTCAAGTTGCCTAACTCCCACCGCTAGCATCCTGTGAGGAGGTACAGGTGCCTCAGTCTAGGGAAGGGCTCCTCAACGTTGGCACCACTGACATTTGGGGCCTGATGGGTCTTTGTTCTGGGGGTGGTCCTGTGCCTTGCAGAATGTTAACAACCCTGGTGTCTAAGTACTAGATACCAGTAACACCCCTAGTTACGACAACCACAAATGCCTCTAAATATTGCCAAATGTCCCTGGGGAGCAAAACTGCCTCTAGTTAAGAACCACTGAGTAGGCTAATCCCCTACACCGTCTCTTTGCGGGAGCTCCTCAAAGTCAATCCTCCATCATTAGACACAATGGAGGATTTCCAGTTCTAAAGCCAATCCTTCCCCTTCCGAAGAACCTTCAGCAGCTCCCCAAGACCTCCACTGTATAGATCATGATGCCAATTGGCATTCAAATCCTCCTACATAGGCCATCCCTGGCCTATCCTTTCATTTTCAGCCATCCTTTCCCCCTCCACTGCCCTGGAGCTCTAGCTAATGAGGGTACCTCACTATTCTCACCTATATATGTCTTTGTCCCTGCAACAGTCTCAAGATTGTGTATGGGGGTGGGGGAGAACCATCCCGGAAGGCTCTTTCCCTGTTGGATTCTGTTCCTGAATTCTGAGTCTAGTCCCTGCCTGGCTCGGGGTGGGTAGGTTCAGCTCTGGAAGATGCAGGCCCTGAGGCTTCTGACCTCCCAAAGGTCAGTCCTGGGCTCCCTCATCCACAGGGTGACCTCACAAAGGACAGTCCTGGGCTCCATCATCCCCCTGGGGATCTTTATTGTCAGATAGGATGGCTGGCAATAAAGATGGGGGATCTGCTTCTCATCTTAATGGCACTTGTATTTTTGAAGCTCATCATCATCACCACCCTTATTTATTCCTATACGCCAGGCTCAGTACTAAGCATTTCATCTGCGTTGCCTTAATCACCTTTACAGCAACCCCATGTTGCCTCAATATAATTATCTTCCTGATTTTATGTGAGCAAACTGGGTTTCAGAAAAGTTAAGACAGTAGCTTAAGATGACCAGCTCTAGTTGCAGGCTTTCTATCATTATCCTTTGCTAATGTTTTCGGACTGGGGAAGGTAGTATTTTCCCTCCAGGGCCTCCCAAGAAGGGTCGGGCCCCCAACTACTCATTCCTCCCAGGACAGTCAGCTCCCAGGTGGCCTGAGACTCAGACTCTTTTGTTCCCAACCCTCCGCCTTGAAATGGCTGCTCTCTGGAGCTGCTCAAAGGAGGCACTGGCGGGAAAGGGGAGGGGGACAGAGGGCAGCATATCGCTGGGCCTAATCTTTGGGCAACAGAGAACCAGACAACTGACCTTCTGGAGGTCAGGACAAAGGGCAGGGATGGGGTGGCCAGGGCCCAGCTGCGCCTCCTCCTTCCTCCCCTCTGTCAATCCCTGCAGCACCATCATCGATCCACCTTCCCAGCAAGCTTCCAGCTCTCTGCTCAAGCTGGGCCTGACTTGGCTTGAGGCGCCACCTCAGCTGGCACTAGCAAGGGGATTGGGGGATCGATGCCCCAGGCCTGGGAAATAGGACTACTTTGGGGGAGGGGAGTCAGAAGGGACTCATTGCCTCCTGCTACAGGACACAGGGGATAAAAATCCTTTCGGAGAACCTGGAGGGGTCCTCTGATGGGGCTGGGGGTGGTTCAGAGCCTGGACCACCCAGTTTGGAGCCGGGAGAGACCCAGAAGATTAGAGACTTGGGTAAAGCAGTGGTGCAGGTCTGTAATTACCCCAAAGGAGCAGGGAAGACACCAACTGTGGGATGATGGAGGAAGGGCGGGCGTAAAGGTTCCCGAGCCTCTCCCCACCCCAGCCATCATCGGGGGAGAGAAAGCATAGCCCTTTTAGGGAGCTTCTTGTGACCCTCCTTCAGGTCTCCCGACGTTCCCGGGTGAATTTTGTTGGAGGTGGGTTTGGGAGAGAATGTAGACTGGAAGCTGCCGCTGAGACCCCCAGAGCCGGAGCTCCCAGGCTCCAGGGTGGGATTGGGGGTTCCCATCCCGGCTCCCCCCTACTCCCCTCAGTCCCAGCGGCGGGTGAGTCACCAAAGCGCTCCCTACATAGTCGGCTCACGCTGCGGCGCATACCAACGCGCGGCCGCGGGGGGAGGCAGCTGGACGGGTGTCCTCCAGGAGTCGTGGCGTCCCCTCCGCCGCAGCCCGCATTAGAGGCGTCCCCAGGCTCGAGGTCCCGCGCCCCAGGGCGGGGGCGGGGCGCGCGCGCGGCCGCTCGGTGCCCGGGCGCTGCGGGGGCGGCTCTCCCCGCGTCGCATTTGGTACGCGCCGGCGGAGAGGCCAGGCCCAGCCCGGGCGGTACAATAGGGTTGGGCCGCGGCCGGGACTGGGCCGGCGACTGGCAGGGAGCAGAATCGCGGCCGGAGCCGGCAGACACTGGGCGGCCAGCGAGTCCGAGCCCGCAGGCCACCAGCCGAGTCAGCCTCGACCTTCTCCGGAGCTCCCTCCACCTCCGAATCGTTGCCCGCCGGGCCGGGCCGGGCGTGATGCGCCGCGGGACCCCTATCTTGGCCGCCGGCCGCCGCCGCCGTCGCCGCTGAGACCCCCGAGATACCCCCCCCAGCCGTAACGCCGCAGCCATGGAGAGCGGCTCGCGTTCGGAGCCGGGTGCCGGCGCACCCCCAGGTATGCCAGAGGATAGATGGGAGAGGGGCATCTAGGGGCCTCGGGAAGGCCGAGGATGAGGCCGGCCCACTCAGTGGGGACCCCTCCCTCGCCGCGCCCTCTGACCACTTGGAAGTTTAAAAATAAAGGCTGTGGCGGCGTCGGCGGCTCTGGGCCACCGACGCATCTTCTGACAGCTGCCCCCTCCCCCACCCCGGGCGCTGGGAAGGCCTGAGCGGCGGGGTCCGCCGGGACCCTGCTGTGGAGTTGCTGGTGACCCTTCTGCCCCAGTCCAGTGTCACCTCAGCTTCCCTGCCTCTACCCACCTTCCCAGTCCACCCCAGGCCTTGAAGATCTTCTTCTCCCGAGTGGGGCGTCCCTGATGGGCACGTGTGACCCCTGCCTGGATGTGTGTGTCGGGGGTCCAGATTTTCAGGCCGGAAGCCTTGCATACCGAAGCCTAGGCCCTGGCACCCCCCACGCCCAGGCCCTGGCCCAGACCTCGCCCCCACCCTATCCCTCCAGCTGCCGCGCAAAGGGCCTGTTGCTGCAGAGGGCTGGCCGGGAGGGGAGGCGAGGGGGAGGTCTCTAGCGGCGGCTGCCAAGTAACCCGCCGGATAAAGGCGAGGGGGAGGGGGAAGCGGCATTGTTTGGGGCGAGGGCGGGAGCTGGGGAGTGGGCTGATTCCCCTGCAGCCTGGCCTACTCTGGAGCCCACCCAGTCCGATTTGGGGAGGAGGGGGCCAGAAGTAAATCTGTCCATCCTGTCGCCCTCCTTTTCAGCCTCTCTGGGTCTGAGGCTTTCCCTGGAGAATGTGCGAGGCCGGCACTCCAGGGACCTGCCACATCATTCCTCAGCCTGAGGCCTCAGATACCTACCCTCTTTTCACACACACACACACACACACACACACACACACACACACACACACACACCCCTGCCCCCCCTTCAAAGCTCTCCTCTCTCCTCCCCTCACCCCACCAACCACCAGTGCCGGGACTTCTGCAAATCCCATTCGGATCTGGGAGCAGCTGATGAGGGGGTGGGGACAGGTTTCTGGTTGGGCCTGGGGTTGGAGGGAGGGATTTCTCTTTCTCTTTCTTCCTGGAAAGGGAGGGAAGAGCATGATTACTGAGGACCCGAGTTCTGTTCCCACTGACTCAGGGGGGAGGTGGCCCCAACCCCACACCTCCAGAGAGTCCTAGAGCCTAATCCCTGTCACCTCCCTGCCCCCTGGGGTGTAGGCCCAGGATGAAACAGTGTCTGTGGGTGCGGAGAGCCCAGGACAAGGTGGAGCCGCTTGGCTGTGGGTGGGCTCCTCCCCATGCCAGTGTGGGTGCTTCAGGGGGACCCTGTGGGTGTGGGAGCTGGCGGACGCAGAGGGGAGCTTATCAGACTGGTGTAGTTTGGGAGGTTTGGAGGCTGTGCTGGAACAATGGCACCTGGGTCTGTTTTGGCCCTGCTGAGCCTGAGAGGGGACATTCAGGGAGGCCTAGCCTGGGCCCCTTCCATCTGCTTTTTGGCCCTCTGCAGCTGAGGGTCCCTGGCACTGTATGTACATCGGGGCCCGAATGGAGGTGATTACTGGGCCATAGATGACGGCTGGGGTGGGTGGCTGGTCTACAAGTAGGGCATATAAGTCGGATATTGGGGCTGAATATGAGGGCACGGGTGGAATACTTGCCTATATTGAGGGGCCTGGGTGGGTCCTGCATACAGGGTCCTGGATTGGGCGGACTCTTCTATACACAGGGGCCAGAATGGACTTACATGAGAATCTGAGTCAGGATGGTGGCCGTCCCTACACAGAAGTCGAAGGTGACAAGGGGCCCTATGAGTCAAGGGCTTCCTGGGAGTAAAGACAGTATCCCTTGTATGTGCCCTGTGAGAGTTGGGGGCATGGGTCTGAGACGCTGAGCACACATGACAGGATCCTTGCTCTCTTTGAGTTCCCTTTGCACGGAGCGTTAACAGGAGGCCGCATGGAGTCGGGGACAAGTGTGGACTGGAGCAAGTGACTTACCTTCTCCGGCCACAGTTTCTACAAGGAGCATTTTGGGTTAATGTGAGGGTTAGAGATGATGGAGCTACAGGAGTCTGGCGCACAGAAGCCCGCAGTACGGTGTTGTCACCATTATTGTGGTCAGGCTCACTGGAACTGGTGCCAGCAGGAAGGTACAAAATGTGGGGGAGGCAGGGGCAGGAATTGGGTGTCAGTTTGCTTAAGAGTGTAGACTCTGGAATCAAACAGTTTCAATCTCCCTTCATAACTTGCTACTGTATGACCTTAGTTAAATTTTCCCATCGATAATATGTTAGAAATTATACACATAGAGACAGAGACATTGGGATCATTAAATTAGAGGAACACATAATACACTCAGGAGAGGTCCTGATACATAGTTAATGCTCAATAAAGGCTATTTATTTTTATTGTTATTATTTTTAATTCCTTCAGAGGCCTGAGAAGGTGGTATGGATTAATTAGAACTTCAAGAGGTAGGAGTTCCCTTGTGGCACAATGGGTTAAGGATCCAGTATTGTCACTGCAGTGGCTTGGATCACTGCTGTAGTGTGAGTTTAATCCCTGGCCATGAACTTTCGTGTGCTGCAGGTGCGGCCAAAAAAAATAATAATAAAAAAAAGAACTTCAAGAGGTGAATGTAGGCCAGAGAGCAAGGGGGAGGTGGTTTCTAGACAAACATGAGCCGAGGTGTATCTGGGAACAGAGGGCCCCTATGCTTGGAGTGGCACTGTGGGAGTGGGAGAGAGACCCATGGGATGGGTGCCACTATCCAGCGCACCCATACTTATACCCACCTTGTGCCAGCTGGCTGTGCCATCGGCAGAGAAGTGAATCAGAGCGCCTCATGGAGCTCTGGACCCAGTGGGGAAAGCAGATGTGTCCACTGCTGGGAGGCACAGGTGGCATGGTGATACAGCGGTCAGTGGGCTCTGCCTGGGGAAGGCCTCACCCAGGAGGCATTTGAGGTAGACCTGAATGGATGAGGAGATGTTGGTGAGGCTGGCACGATGGGCCATGTCTCTCCATACAGCAGCCAGCCTGGCTGGCAGCTCCCACCGACAGCTTCTGTCCCTTCTTAGGCTGGTGGGCCCAGTAATGAGGCCCTTAATGAGCCCCTAATGTGCAGTCACGCATATGCAAATGAGGAGGAAGGGGCACCAGGCCAGTTCACCACCCCACCCCCAGGGATGGGCATCATCTGAGGGTGGGCCAGGCTGAGGGAGCAGGGAAAGAGCTCAAAGCAGAGCCCAGGCTGGGGTGGTGGCGCCTGAGGGCATCAGGGCAGGTCTCAGGTCTGACCAAGGCTGAGAAGGGAGTTTGGTCACAGGCAGCTGGGAACCATGTCCTTGGGTCCCCACTGGGCCTTGGGACCAATGAGGCAGCCAACAAGCCAGGCCCAGATAATGCAGCTTTGTTGGTGGTGGCAGCTCTGCCTGGCACTCCGGGGCACAGCCTTCAGTGTCTCCTCCATCACCCCTCAGCTGCAGCTCTGCCCCAAGAGGAGGTGAGAGAGCATGGTAGGATTAAAAGAACCTGGTATCGAGTGCTCCTCACCAGTTGTAAGAGGAGATTTGAGCCAAGGATAGACCCCCCTGGGTGAACCTGCTTATCTCCCACTCCTATTTATTAAGGACCTTCTCTGTGCCAGGCATAGTGCTTAGCATGTCCTGTGCATTGTCTCATTTGATTCTCAAAACTGTCCCATGTAGGGACTAGTATGACCCTGATCTTATAGATGAGGCTCAGAGAGGGACATAACTCAAAGTAAAACACAGCCAGGTAGTGGCAGAGGCAGGATTCCAACCCAGGTCCAGCCTTATGCACCAAAGCCAGCTAGTGACAGAGTCTGGCCCACTCTCCTCGCATGACTAATCTTCTGTGGACGTCTTGGGTTTAGGGACCCTGTGATCTTTTCTTGGGCCGGCGGAGGTAGAGCCAGCAGAGCCCTGGGTCCCCAGTGCATCCTGAAAGGTTCGTACCTGAGTAAGTCGGACCGGAAGGAGGCCCTGGACTCAGGCAGCAGTGATAATTCAGCCAGTGGGCCATCCTCAGGCCTTGGCCTAAGGCTGGGCCTCTGATCTCAGCTTCTAGGCCCCAGTGTGGGCAGCCCTGCTGGGGCTGAGGGAGGGCCCAGGCTGCGGGATGGGGTCATTTCCTGCCGCCTAAAATAACAGGAAGTGGGTGCTCCTGATTGGAGGCTGGGAACAATGGCCGCCAGCCGGGCCAGAGTGCTCCTCAGATCTGCAGTCTCAGATGGGATCCCGGCCTTATCACCCACAGAGGCCCATGGCCTGGCCCCCACACCCTGCTGCAGAGGGCCTGTGGCCCAGGATCAGAGGACCGCTGGAGCACGCGGTCCCTCTCCTAGTTCACCCCCTCTCAGCGCCGGCCCAGCTCTGGCCAGACCCTGAGCGATGCCGCCCACTAAGGGTCCCCTCTGTCCGGCCCCACAACCAGGCATCTCCCAGACTTGTCCTTCCTGCCCACCCCCATCCTCCCAGCCCAGATCTGTCAGGGAGAGGAAGCCCAGGAGGCTGCCCCCTTTGGGTAGCAAAGGGAAGGTACAGACTGTCCCCCTGATTCAGGTCCCGAACCCAGCTTTGCTGCTCACCGGCTGTGTGACTTAAGCAAGTGTCTTAGTCTCTCTGAATCTATTTCCTCATTTGTCAAGTGGGGTAACGATATCTCCCTCACAGGATTGTGGCAAAGATGAAAAGGGCTGAAGTGTTAAGGCGTTTAGCTGTGCCTGACCCAGCATTAGCTGTTGCTGCTGTTTTTTGTTTTTTTTTTTTTTTGTCTTTGCTATTTCTTGGGCCGCTCCCTCGGCATATGGAGGTTCCCAGGCTAGGGGTCCAATCGGAGCTGTAGTCTCCGGCCTATGCCAGAGCCACAGCAACGCGAGATCCGAGCCACGTCTGCAACCTACACCACAGCTCACAGCAGCTCCGGATTGTTAACCCACTGAGCAAGGGCAGGGACCGAACCCGCAACCTCATGGTTCCTAGTTGGATTCGTTAACCACTGCGCCACGACGGGAACTCCTGTTGCTGCTGTTAACTGGACTTTCTCTGGACCCAGGGAAAGGAGTGCCCAGAGGGGCGGGCCCGAAGTGACCTGGGTGAGGCTGTATAAATACATGGGGACATGGTGTCTCTGAGTGCTGTATGAATCTCTGAGGCTTTGTCTGTGCCCGAGGGGGGGTGGGCCTGGCTCTGTGTGTGTGTGTGTGTGTGTGTGTGTGTGTCTAGATTTCTGAATCCCAGTAAGTCAGCTTCCTGAATGTAACAGGGGAGAGAGGAAAGAATGTGTCTTGTCCCTGGCCATTGTCTCTCTGTCCACATTGTCTGGGTGTCACTGTCTGTCTGCAGTGTGTACTCTGTGTGTTTGCCCCTGTGTCGGCCTCCCTGTCTCCATTTGTCTGGTCCAGTGCTGCCCCCTAAAGAGCTGCTGCGAGAGCCAGGAGGGCCCTGGCTGGAGGTGCTGACCTCTGCCTCCCCACGCTCCCCCGTCTGTCACCCCCTCTCCTGGGCACTCCCTTTCTCTGCCCCCTGGAGGAGGGCCACTTGCCCCCACCCAGGCTCAGGTGCCCCACTTCTTACCTCCTGGTGGCCAGCCAGGGCAGGAGCCTGCCTTCCCTGCATTCCTGCCCTCTGAGCTCAGGACCTGCCTGCCCCACCTGTACCCTTCACCTTCACGGGGGAAACCTCCCCGGGGGCACCACTGAATCACTTCCTTCTTCAGGGAACAGACAGGCGCCTTGGGGAGGGCTGATGTGACACCCACCAGAAACAGTGTGACATAAGGGTTTTGTCATCAGACAGGCTTGGGCCCAATCCTACCTCTGACACTGACGTGAGCAGTTCATTTAACCTGTTGAGTAAGTGTTCTCACCTGGGGAATGGGGCCCTCCACGGCACTTTCCTTTTGGGGCTGTAACAAGAACCAGACGAGATAAGGGAGAGTGCCTGGCGTTCTGTGGGGCTTCAGTAAGTTAGTTTTGTTTCCCTTCCTGGGCTTAGGAGCTGGCAGAGCACACACAAAGCTCTGATACGGTGAAGACATTTGGGGTGAGAGAGGCCAGGCTTTGGAGCAACGTGGGGTTTTACTAGGTTGCCCACAGTGCATCTGTCCATCCATCCACTCATCCATCCACCCATCCATCCAGATATTCATTAAACAGACAGAGTTCCTATTCTTTGCTGGGCAGGTCTTATATAAGGCTTTGGGCTGCAAGAAGGATTAGGACCCAGTGTCTTGGGATTTCCCATCATGGCTCAGCGGAAGTGAATCCAACTAGTATCCATGAGAACATGGGTTTGACCCCTGGCCTCCCTCAGTGGATCAGGGATCCTGTGTTGCCGCAAGCTGTGGTGTAGATCGCAGATGGGGCTCAGATCCCGTGTTGCTGTGGCTGTGGTGTAGGCTGGCAGCTGCAGCTCCAATTTGACCCCTAGCCTGAGAACCTCCATATGCCTCTAGTGCCCCCCCCCCCGAAAAAAAGTAAAATCGAATAAAGACCCAGTCTCTTCTCTCCACCAGCTCTCCACTGCCAGGGGCAAGGGCAGCAGGCAGCCAAAAAAGGCAGACTGAGTTATCAGTGTTGTGAGAGGAGTTGTTGGGGTGGGAGGAGGAAGGGATAAGAGGAAAAGCCTGCCAGCTCCCGGAGGGTGGAGATGAGGAGTAAGCACCCTGAGACATGTGACAGGCCCTCAGAGAGACTTGGCCCTGATCTTTCTGCAGTCCCTCTTGGGGCTTTTGGGAAGATAGGACTTACTGACCTTACAGCTGGCTCCCGCACCTTTGCCCTGCTAATGCTTTTTGTGCCAAGAAATAAATACAAACTATCTGTCTCTTATCCAGTTCTTAACAAATACTTCTGGTAGATTAAAAAAACCTCACAATTTGACACGGACAAAAATAAACTAAAATGAAGCGGCTGGAGTCCCCATCGTGACGCAGCGGGATCGGCAGTGTCTCTGCAGCACCAGAGCCCAGTTTTGATCCCTGGCCTGGTACAGTGGGTTTAAGGATCCAGCATTGCCACAGTTGCAGCGTAGTGTAGGCTGCAACTGTGGCTCGGCTCTGATCCCTGGCCCAGGAACTCTATATGCTGCTGGGTGGCCAAAAAAGAAAAAAACAGAGTGAGGTGGCTGAAGGATCACATCTGATTATTGAAATTGGGGATAACCAGATATTGATTTAATCATGCCAGATAGATAATTAACCAAAGAAACAATTCGGCATAACATAATTAGTCCGAATAATACTGTCCCAATGACATTTCATCAGGGTTGGCATAATTCTGGGGAAAATATTTGTATTCAGGGTCAGTAGTCCGCCAGCTCAGGAGAAGCATTCCAAACTCATGCTGCTTGCCGCTTGAGAAGTTTTTCTTGTTGAACTGCTGGAGTCAACGCTCATTTATTACTTTTATTAACTTCTACCTGAGTACCTTCGTCCAGGAAGCTGCCAGACGCAGTTGACATGGAGTTGTGTTGCCTCCCTTCAAGGGTTTATCCCTTTGCAATAAATTGCCACACGGATTTACTCTTTATTAGAGTAAAAAAAACCTCCTTCTCTGTGCACCTGCTTTAGGCAAGGGTGGCTTCCTTCTACAGCACTTTATTCTCATTCAGCAGTGACTTGTGACTGTCTCCTTGTACTGGGCACCATGGGAGCTGCTGGCGATGCAGTGGCGAGCAGAGCAGGCGTGGCCCAGCCCTTGTAGGGCTTCCTCAGTCTAGGGCGAGGCTGACAGTAACAAAAGAACCACACAAGGAAGTTTAAAATTGTAACAGTCACAATGCTCCAAACAAGAGGCAAATGAAGCCACGACTATACATAAGGAAGGAATTTATCCTGCTCCAAGAAGGCTTCCCCAAGGAAATGATGCCTAAGCTAAGATCTGAAGGGTAAATGGGAATTACTAAAGAAAAGAGGGAGGGGAGAGAGCATGTGCAAGGGCCCTGCCGCAGAGGGAGCACTCATGGCTATCAGAATTAAAAGTTCAGTGTGGCTGGAGTGTAGACAGCAAGTGGGGAGCAGGGGAGCAGAGGAGGGGCTCCAAGAGGAATAGGGGAGGGAGACAGGGACTGCAGCCTATGCCAGCCATATTTGCATTTGGAAACAATTCCTTTGGCTGCTCTGTAGACCAGTGTGGAAATACATAGAGCACTGGGCGGGGGGGGGAGGACTTTGCAGTCATCCAGGGAAGAGAGATGCTGATGGTATCTGCCAGGGTGGGGTTCAGTGGTTTATTCATTCAGCAAATAGCAGTGGAGCACCTATGTGCCAGGCTCTGTTGGCCTCAGACAGAACAGCTAACAAAGTAGACAAAAACTTGTACCCTCATGGAAATTATTTTCCGGCAGTGGGAGACAGTGCTAAAATGGTGCCAATGCTTACAGAGAAAAATAGAGTTGGAAGGAAAAAGAGTACAGTTTGGAAAGAGGAGAGAAACTTCAGCTGCAGTTGGTGGTTTTAAATGGAGGCGGTCAGGGGAGGCTTGACTGAGAAGTGACCTTCGGGTAAAGACCTGGAAGAGGTGAGGAAGTGAGACATGCAGGACCCGGAGGCAGAGAATTCTGGCAGAGGGAACAGCGAGGGCAAAGCCCCGAGAAAGGAGTGTGCCTGGCACAAATAAGGGACAGTGGCCAGAAGAGACAGAGCAGGGGGAGAAGGGGAGGAGGAGAGGAGGCCCAAGACTCAATGGGCGGACGATCAAGGGTCCCAAAGGGCCTTGGAGGTCATTGTGATGCCTTTGGTTTGTCCTCCCCATGAGATGGAACATCTTGGGAGGATTTTGTCAGAGGAGCGACTTGACCTGACTTATTATTATTATTTTTATTTTGGCTTTTTAGGGTCGCATCTGTTACATATGGAAGTTCCCAGGCTGGGGTGGAATTGGAGCTGTACCTGCCGGCCTGTGCCACAGCCACAGCAATGCCAGATCCGAGCCACATCTGCAACCTACACCACAGCTCATGGCAATGCCGGGTCCTTAACCCACTGATCAAGGCCTGGGATCGAACCCACGTCCTCATGGACACTAGTCAGGTGTGTTACCACTGAGCCACAATGGGAATTCCTGACTTATTCTTGAACAGAATCATTCTGGTGCTGTGGTGAGAAAAGATCAAAGGGGAACAAAGAATGGCAGCAGGAAGTCTTTTTATGAGATTATAGTGGCTGGACCAAGATAGTGGAAGTGGAGATAGGAGGGATTGAATTCAGAATATATTTTGCCAATGGAGCCAAAAAGATTTACTGAGAGATTAGATGGGAGGCATGAGATAAACGATTCTAAAATGACTCCAAGACTTTGGGCCCAAGAAACTGGAAGGACTGGGTTGCCAATGACTGAGATGGGAGAACTAGAGAAGGAGTAGGGTTTGGGGGGGAGAGAGCAGGAGCTCAGTTTTGGAGGGTGAATTTGGGGCATCACTAAGACCTGCAGGGGTGTTAAGTAGGGAGTTGCATGATCGAAACTGGCACTCAAGGGAGAGGCCTGGGCTAGAGACACAAATTTGGTCGTCATCAGCAGAGCGGTGGTATTTAAAGCCGTGAGTCTGGATGAGGTCACCAAGGGAGTATGTGTAGACAGAAAAGAGATGAGGTCTGCCCCTGAGCCCTGGGGCGCTCTGGTGCTAAGACGTTAGGGAATTAAGGAGGGACCAGCAAAGAAGCCTGAGGAGTGACAGCCAGCAAGCTGAAGGAAAACCAGGAGAGTGTGTTGTCTTCAGAGCCAATTGAAGAAAGTGTTCAAGGGGCATTGAGGGAAGGACGGTGTCGAATGCAGGACGAGGACCAGGAAGTGGCTGCTGACTTAGCACCGTGGAAGTCACTTGTGACCTTGAGAAGAGCAGTGTCATGGAGCAGTGGGGATGACGTGGACTGATTCTTTCTGGCAGGTGCTGCTTATGGAACTCTTGCCAGGAGCCAGAAACGAGGTACCTACTCACCATAGGTCCTAGCAACTCGGTGAGAAAACTGGGGCTCAGACAGGTTCAGGGCTTGCCCAGGGTCCCTCAGCAGAGCTGACTGACATCCCCCCACTCAGGCCTGTCTGACTCTGAAACCTAAGATCTTTCCACCCGGCTGCATCAGAGGCCCAGGTGCAGATCCTTCCAGGCCTCCTCCCTCTGCTTCCTCTCCGGCTTCCTTCACGCGGCTAGTTGGGAGCTAGCTGGAGATTCACCGTCTTGCCTGGTGGGTGTGATTTACCTCGGTGTAGACAAACATCCGCCTACCAGTTTTCCTTGCAACACCTGTAGCACGCACAGGTGCTAGGAGAATGGCAGTAAACAGGCCTCACCCTCAGCCTTCAAGCTTTGTGCTCACACTTCCAGGCCTTTTAGTCCCAGACAGTCCTGGGTTCAAATCCTGCCTCTGCCATGTGCTGGTTCTATGACCCTGGGCAGATCACTTAGCGGGGTCAACTTTGATTGTCCCATCTGACCAATGGGGATGAGAATCTCTGCCTCTCAGAGCTCATTTGAAGGTTCAGGGCGTGGACACCGAGGGCCCGGCTTAGCTCTCGTTCCATAGTGAGTACTCTCTAAATGGTCGCCACTAGTTTTCCTGTCCACTGGAACTGGGAATTAGACTAGCCGTGACTAGGCAGCCTTCTGGACCTGGTATAGGGAGAGCTGGGTGAATTGTCCTGAGCTTAGGGGCTGGCAGAGTGGGAGGGACCACTGGGACATAAGGCCTTAGCTGGGGCTCCACCTTGGAGCCCCAGGCAACTGGAAGGGAAGGAATGCGGGGGAAATAGTGTGAGCCTCAGACAATTTCATTGTGTAACATAAATTACCTAATACTGCCTTAAACAGAGGCAGGAGGGTGTGAGGGGTAAGAGCATGGGCTCTGGGGACCAACACTGGGTTCGAGTCGAGGCTTCTTCACTTACCAGCTGAGTGACCTCAAGTTACTTTAACCTCTTTTTGCTTTACCTTCCTCCTCTATCTGGAAGAGATATTTATATGCCTCTTTCATAGGTAGTGTAGTAAGGATTACAACTAAGGTGTGTAAAAAAAATTTTTTGGCTGCACCCACGGCATATACAAATTCCCAGGCCAGGGATCGAATCCGAGCTGTGATCTGTGCCGCAGATGTGGCAATGCCAGATCCTTAACCTGCTGTGCCACAGTGGGAACTCCTAATATGTGTAAAATGCTTTCAACATAGGAAGCTCTCAAGAAATATGTACGTGTTAGTGGTAAATGTTGTCACTAACACTCATCATAATCCCATGAAATAGGTGCTGTTTGCATTTTATGGAAGAGGAGCTGTGGCACAGAGAGGGTCTGTAACTAGCCCAAGGTCACACAGTGGGGAGGCCAGATATTCAAATAGTCTGCCTTCAGAGCCTATATTCAACTACTGGACACCTGTCTCCTTGAAAAAGGTGCCCAGAGTTCCAAAGCCAACTGCTGGGGCATGTTCTCTCCCTGTATACATGCTGTCACCCATAGGGATGGGGAATTTGTCACCTCCTGAGAGTGTCAGGGTTCCTGTGTGGTGGAGGCACCTGGTGAGAGTAAAAATTGCCTCCTTAGATTGACCTTTCCGTGGACCCTGGCCCTGATCTCTTAGCCCAGGTCAGTGGCTGTGTCCCCAGTGGTCCCCTCAGTGCCCAGAGGGTAGCAGCAGACGGCACCAAGGCTCAGCATGCAGAGGCTTCTCTTTGGCAGCTTCATAAGACCCACAGGAAAAGAGAAGGAAGTGAGGTTTCTGACACTTACTCTTCCAGGTGCTTCACTGACATCCTTGCCGGCTTGGGCTCATAGGCCCCATTTTACAGAGATGAAACTGAGGCTTAGAGAGGTTGAACGGCTTGCCCTAAGGTGACCTGCCCTGGAACAGGCCCTCTCGTCCTGTCTTGGGTGGTGAGATCAGAATCAGGCCTTCATCCGGTTGACTCCAAAGCCTGTCTTTCAGTTGCCCTGTGGTACATTCGTGCTCACAGTGTGGACATGGATACACCCAATCACGTGCTTCCTTACTCTGCACTCTGGTGGCTTTTACACGAACTCTGAAATAATACTTTTTTTTTTTTTTAATGGTCACACTTGTGGCGTATGGAAATTCCTGGGCCAGGGACTGAATCCAAGCCAAGCTGTGGCAACACAGGATCCTTTCCACTACTCCAGGCCAGGGACTGAACCTGTGGCTTTGCAGCTACCTGAGTCATTGCAGTCAGGTACTTAACCCACTGTACCAAAATATTAATGTCTAAAAGAAAAAGTCGGGGAGTTCCTGTCATGGCTCAGTGGTTAATGAACCTGACTAGCATCCATGAGAACACAGGTTCAGTGCATCCCGGCCTCGCTCAGTGGGTCAAGGATCCAGCGTTGCTGTGAGCTGTGGTGTAGGTCGCCGACGTGGCTCGGATCCTGCATTGCTGTGGCTCTGGTATAGACTGGCAGCCACAGCTCCGATTGGACCCTTAGCCTGGGAACCTCCATATGCTGCAAGTGTGGCCCTAAAAAGACAAAAGGCCAAAAAAAAAAAAAAGAAAAGTCTGATGGTGGTTGGGAAAGACAAAAGATGATGAGGGGGGTGTGGCCAGTCGCCTACTCACTGTTGGGGGCACCAGTGCTTATGTCCCTCCCCCTGGCCAGTCCCATGTGCAGTGGCACTGCCTGCACCAGGCCTTGGGTTGGGCCCTGCAACCCCAAGGTAAAGCCGAAAGGTGAGGGAGGCAGACATAGAAACCAATCATTACCATTTGGTGCTCTAATAACTACTATAAACTTCTCCTTAGTTTTTCTGATATACCCTGCTCCCTTCTGCCCCTTGGCAAACGCTCCTCGCTTAGCAGAATGCTCTCCTGCTTGGTTTGCCATCTCCAGCACATCCTGGATCTCAGCGTGGCTATTCCTTCTGCGGGAAGCCCCTCAAATACAGGTTGACCATCTCTGCCATGCTACCCGAGACGTGGAACTTAGGCTGTACTATAATTGCCCAGCTACTTGTCTTCTCTGTCCTACTAGATAGAGTGTGGGCTCCACACAGGCAGGGGCTATGGCCAATTTCTCACCATTACATCATTAATACCTGGATCAGGGCCTGGCACATAGTAGGAACTTGATAAACATGTTTGAATTAATGAAAATCAGCTGGGAGCTCCCGTCGTGGCTCAGTGGTTAACTAACCGTACTGGCATCCATGAGGGTGCAGGTTCGATCCCTGGCCTTGCTCAGTGGGTTAAGGATCCAGCATTGCCATGAGTTGTGCTATAGGTCACAGACACGGCTTAGCTCCTGAGTTGCTGTGCCTATGGTGTAAGCCAGAGGCTATAGCTCGGATTGCACCCCTAGCCTGGGAACCTTCATATGCCACAGGTGCAGCCCTAAAAACAAAAAAAAAGAAGAAAATCAGCTGGACAAGGGGGAGAGCTGCCTGTTGAACTGATGGCACAGATGTTCTACTTGACTTTCTTCTCTTGTGTTGGTTTCCCAGCTGTGGCAGCCAGGACCCCACCAGAGCCAAGACCTTCTCCAGAAGGTGACCCTTCCCCGCCACCACCGCCACCACTGATGTCAGCCCTGGTGCCCGACACTCCCCCAGACACCCCTCCTGCCATGAAGAATATTACTAGCCCTAAGCAGCTCCCGCTGGAACCAGAGAGCCCCCCCGGGCTGGTTGGGCCTAGACCAGCCTCCCAGCAAGAAGAGCCCCCTCTCTCAGAAGTGAAGAGCAGGGGACCAACCCCTCCAGCCACAGGCCCACGGGATGCCAGGCCTTCTCGAAGGAGTAGCCAGCCATCGCCAACGGCAGTGCCAGCCTCCGACAGCACCCCCACCAAGCAAGGTATGTATTGCTGTCCCTAGTTCTGGACCCAGACCCAGCTCTGGATAAGGCCACCAGAGGGAGTCTCCTTGGCCCTGGAGGAGATGGGAAAAGGCATGGGGGTGAGGCATGGGGGGAGGGCCCTGAGGCTGACTCCCCCTTGCAGGGGCAGCCTCCTGACCTAGGTCTGTCCCTTCTTATTCTCTCTATTAAGATGTAAAGAAGGCAGGGGAGAGACACAAACTGGCAAAGGAGCGGCGGGAAGAACGGGCCAAGTACCTGGGTAAGTATGTGGGAAGAGCAGCAATGGCATCTTTTTTTTTTTTGTCGTCTTTTTGCCTTTTCTAGGGTTGCTCCCAAGGCATATGGAGGTTCCCAGGCTAGGGATCTAGTCAGAGGTGTAGCTCCCGCCCTACACCACAGCCACAGCAACACGGGATCCGAGCAGAGTCTGCAACCTACACCACACCTCACGGCAATGCCACATCCTTAACCCACGGAGCAAGGCCAGGGATCGAACCTGCAACCCCACGGTTTCTAGTTGGATTCGTTAACCACTGAGCCATGATGGGAACTCCCAAGCAATGGCATCTTTAGCATCAATACCATCAGTATCCTATTGAAACATGAACTCTTCTGGAACATTTAGCATTGGCACTGTGCTAAGAGGAGCACTACATTATCCCACTTAACCCTCTCTCTACCCATTGGGTTTTTTTTTTTTGTTTCTTTTGCTTTGTTTTGTTTTGTTTAAGGGCTGCACCTGCAGCATATGGAGGTTCCCAGGCTAGGGGTCAAACCGGAGCTACAGCTGCTGGCCTACGCCACAGCCACAGCAACACGGGATCTGAGCCTCGTCTGTGACCTACACTGCAGCTCACAGTGGATCCCCGACCTATTGAGTGGGGCCAGGGATCAAACCCACATCCTCATGGATACTAGGCAGATTCATTTTCTCTGCACCACAATGGGAACTCCCCCTCTACCCATTTTGAAGATGGGGAAACAGAGGCTCAGAAAGATGAAATCTTTTGCCTGAGCCACACAGCTAGGGGAGGAGCTGAGATTCAGACTCAGAAGGCTCATCTACCCCGAATCATGGTACTTGGAAATCTGTCCTGGAGGCCCTGAAGTCGGACAGGGGCCTGGCGCTCAAGAGTTTGTATACCAAAAAACAACCAAAAAAAGAGTTTGTCTCTCCTTGCGCGCCCAGAGACTGTGAAGCCAAAGAGGGAAAAACAGGCTTCCCTTGGAGGAATCCCTCATCCTGAGCCCGAGCCCATCCTCAGGATGCCCTTCAATTTGGAGGGGGCGGAGTCTGAGAGCAGAGGCCCCTCCCCACCAGGCAGGCGGAAGACCCGCCCAGGAGGGAGGAACAGGCCGGCCCCCGGGAGGAGACTCCTGCCGGGCTGGGCGCCGCAGGACCCCTCACACCCCCTGGGACTCCTTTCCCTACAGCGGCCAAGAAGGCGGTGTGGCTGGAGAAGGAGGAAAAGGCCAAGGCGCTGCGGGAGAAGCAGCTCCAGGAGCGCCGGCGGCGTCTGGAGGAGCAGCGGCTCAAAGCCGAGCAACGCCGGGCAGCCCTGGAGGAGCGGCAGCGGCAGAAGCTGGAGAAAAACAAGGTGCGCTTGTGCCGCTTTCCGACCAGGCACGTGTGGATCTGTGTGCGTGTGTGTGCACACTTCTGCACGCTGACTCAGTGGGCATGCACATCTGGATTCATGTGTGCAGCTGTGTCCTGTGGGGACTGCAGACCGTTTGGTTCTGTATGTGCCTGGGTGGGCACCTGTAACCAAGTGCTGTGAGTGTGTGTGTGCCTGTGAGTAGGTGTGCAGAGATGTGTCTGTGTGAGTGTGCTGAGTGAGCTCCTAGTGAGGACAGCCTTGGCTAGAGCACCATGAAGAAAAAGGAAGAAAAACACAGCCTGGCCCTGCCTGGGGCCTCGGGCTGAAAGCAAACACAGCCCCAAGATCAGGACCCTCAGTGCCAGTGGCTCAGTGCCAGTGGCATCCCAGGCCGGGAGAGTCCCACCCCTACCCCGTCCTCAGAGAAACAGCTCATACACTCAGGAAATGAGTCAAGAGCAGTGAAAAGCTCCCCAAGAACGAGTTGAAAGGGATCTGTTGCAAACTGTCTTTAATCATAGTGAGGACTCCGTAACCTTGGTTACTTGTCGTGAGTCAGGGAAACCTTCTCCCGGATGGGGAGGCACCGTTCCCAGAGAGGGGGGAGTCGTTCTCCCAGGTAGGAGGAGCGGTGCTGAGCCCAGACCTCTCTCCCACCCCTCCCAACCAGGAGCGCTATGAAGCAGCCATCCAGCGGTCAGTGAAAAAGACGTGGGCTGAAATCCGGCAGCAGCGCTGGTCCTGGGCAGGGGCCCTGCACCACAGCTCCCCAGGACGTAAGACCAGTGAGTGGGCTGGAGGGGTTGTGGGGTGGGAGGGGGTGGCTGGGGCCTGAGAGGTAGGGGAAGGAAGCAGCTTCAGTGCTAGGAGCTGACCGCTCCCTGCTGCAGGTATGCCTTGCTTCATGTGACTTTCGTCTTCTGGAATGATCTGTAAACCCAAGCCTGTAAAATCAAGTCCTTCCCAAGGACTTCCACTGTCAAGTCAGAGGTGGACTCTCTTCATTTGGTTTGCTCTTCAAACCTCTCATTGGAGTTCCCTTCGTGGCTCAGCAGAAACAGATCGTAACTAGCACCCATAAGGATGCAGTTTTGATCCCTGGCCTCAATCAGTGGTTTAAGTTAAGGATCCGGTGTTGCCATGAGCTGTGGTGTAGGTCGCAGACACAGCTCGGATCTGGCGTTGCTGTTTCTGTGGCGTAGGCCAGTGGCTACAGCTCTGATTTGACAACCCCTAGCCTGGGAACCTCCATCTGCCGTGGGGGCGGCCCTAAAAAGCAAGAAAAAAAAAAAACTTCTCATTTTACTTATTTTTAATTTATTTTTTGCTGCACTCACAGTGTGTAGAAGTTCCTAGGCCAGGGATCAAACCTGCACCACAGCAGTGATCCAAGCCGCTGCAGTGACAACACTGGGTCCTTAACCCACTGAGCCGCAAGGGAACTCCCAAACATCTGTCATTTTTGATTAGCCTTCTTTGCTCATGTCAATTACTATTAGCCGATGATACATAAAAGAGGACTTTAACGCCCTACAGACACTGGATATTTAAAGAACCTATCACCTCCTTATTTACCTGTCTTGGAAGGTAGATTTTTGTCTCTGAGCTTTGCTCACATAGGGCCAGCACAAATTTTGGTCTGAGTTTTAGCTGGCATGTATGTACTGCTGTGTTTGGATGTCTTTATGAAATGGCAAGATTCAGTATTTCTCCTTGTGTATCTTTTGGTGTATATGCTCATGGATCTGTGCGTTGTGTGTCTTAATATGTGTTTGCCTTGGTGCGTCTGTGGCCTTGTGTACCTCCGTGAGAACTCCGACATTAGTCAGAATCCGGTCAGGATCCCAGCTCTGGCATTTGCACTGTGACCTCTGACCTCTCGCTTTCTCACTTTCTTCGTCTGCAAAGTGGGGGGAACAGTGGTACTTGCCTCTGAGGTTGTAGGTAGAGGTTTGGGAGGATCAAGTGAGGTAACGTGCGTAGTACCCAGTACAGTGCCTGGTACATGGTAAGCATCCAACAAACGCTAGCTCTTACAAATACGATGAAGTCGCTTCAATGTGTTTGTGTCTGTGTGCATCTTTTTCTGTTGGTGTTTTTGTTTCTATATCTGTGCATGTCTGCACACATGTATGCATGTACCTGTCACTCTGTATGCCCGTGCCTGCATGTATATGTATGTCCCTGTGAATATATGGATTTGCGTGAGTTGACTTTGACCATGGGTTCTTCTGCTTGGGAACGTCTCTGCATTTGTCCCAGTATGTGGGTGTTGCAGCCATAGCGCCTTGGCTGGGCAGTGTCAGCAGGTGCCAACGTGGGGTCATTGTGGGGGAGGGGTCGCAGCGCCGGGCCCTAGGGAATGACTTCCTGGCCAGGAAGGCTGTAGTTTCTCTAGTTTTACTCCATCTCCTTCCTCTGTTCCTTTTCCATCAGCTCCCCCAACCCAGATTATCTCTGGTTACCTACCTCCCCACCCCCTCCCAGAGCCAAGTCTGCCCCCTCCTCCCCTTCCTAGCCTGCCCACTCCTCCCTCTCCCACCCTGCCGGCGGAGCATACTGCATGGAAGGCCTCAGTGCCCCCCCTGGCTCCCGTCCGGCCCGGCCCTAATGCCGTGTCTTTTCCCCTCCAGGTGGGAGCAGGTGCTCCGTGTCGGCAGTAAACCTGCCCAAACACGTGGACTCTATAATCAACAAGCGGCTCTCAAAGTCCTCTGCCACGCTCTGGAACTCCCCCAGTAGAAGTAAGAGAAGGCCCAGCCCTCCTCCCTCCAGAGCTCCTTGTAGCCCCTACCAGGCCTCCTCCAGAGCGCAGCAAGAACCCCAGGTCCCAGGAGCCCTCACAGACCCCAGGTCTCCATCCCTACTCTACCCTGCCCGGGGCCCTGCACCCCTCTGGGGAGCCGGCATTTGGGTCTGGGCCCTGGGAACAGAGGGGTGCCCTGTAGGGAAGGAAAACAGAGACAAAGGGCAGTGTCCCAGCAGGCAGAGAGCCTGTCTGGGGCCTCAAGAGCAGGTGTGCGGGTGGGGAGAGGGGTTGGAGGGTGGGAATGGGCAGGCAGTCTCATCCTCAGCCTTGGCCAGCAGGCCTAGACCAGCCTTAGGCAGGTGGCCTTGCCCCTGAGTACCAGACTAGCCCGGGTGCTGTGTGTGGAGGGGCCCTCTTACTCTGATGCAGCCCTGCCTTCTCTGCCTTTAGGGCCCCAGTCATGGCCTTGGCTGGTTCCAGAGCTGTGGCTAACCAGGGTGGCACAGCCCCTGCATTCCCACCATGCCCTGGTGCTCACATGTGAAGGGGCCATGGTAGGAGTTATTTATAAGTTTCTCCTGCTTTTATTTGGTTGCTCCGTTTCCTGGCAACCAAATCAGCTGCTGTACCAACCCCACCTGACTGAAGCCTAAAAATAACCCAGCAGCTGAGGGGACAAAGCAGGGTGGCCCAGGGAAGCCACACCCCCTAGCAGCCTCTCCTGGCATGAGCCGCCCCAAAGCTGGGCTTCTCCTCAGTCAGAGGAGCACAAGGACCCTCACTGTCCCAAGCTCCTGGGGGCATGCCTCGCCAGGCCAGCCCTCTGAGAGTAGGAGGAGCAGGGCCCTACAGTGGGCATTGGGTCAGCCACCATGCCTGGGTGGCTCTTATGGATACTCACAGTGCAGAGCCCTGTCACCTGGGAAGAGCGGTAGCCCCCTGAAGCCATGCAGGATGTTGCCCTGGGAAGTGTCTTGTTGCCTGGGTCTGCAGCGGCGGTCAGACCCCAGGGTGGAGAAGTGTAGCCTCTGTGCTTGGAGGCGAGTCCTCCTGGGGTAGGCTCCTTGGGCTCGGCTCCTGCCCGGTCCCATGCCTCTGCCTGCCCACTGCAGCCCTGCGGTAACTCCCACTCCCGGGCATTCTCTTTCTAGATCGCAGCCTGCAGCTGAGCGCATGGGAGAGCAGCATCGTGGACCGTCTGATGACGCCCACCCTCTCCTTCCTGGCACGGAGTCGCAGTGCAGTCACACTGCCCCGAAACGGCCGGGACCAGGGTAGGGGCGGCAGCCCTGGGAGAGCCCCCGCGAGGGGCGGGGCAGGGGCCAGCCTGGCGAATGGGCCACGCCCCGACCGCACTCATCCCTCCGCAGCCGTGCCCGTGTGCCCACGCTCAGCCTCCGCCAGCCCCCTGACACCTCTGTGCAGCGCCCCCCGAAGCGGGCACCGCTGCGTCCCTGCGGGGGAGCGAGGGGAGCGCCGCAAGGCCAGCGCTGGGGGCAGTCCCGCCCCAGGCCGCCTGAGGCCAGAGACCTCACTGGTGAGTGGCCACACAAGTGGGGACAGGGAGCCCAGCCCAGGGAGCGTCGGGACCATTGACCTCTGGTCTCCTTCTTCGCTCTCCTTTCCTTGCCTCACTAGGTGCAGAAAAAGGAGAAAAAAGACAAGGAACGAGAAAACGAGAAGGAAAAGAGTGCCCTGGCCCGGGAGCGCAGCCTCAAGAAGCGCCAGTCACTGCCTGCCTCTCCCCGCCTGCGACCTCGCCTTTCTGCCGGCAATGCCGATGTCAGGTGGGTCCAGACAGTTGGATGGGGCCTGATGATGGCCAGGCCAGACAGCCACCTATCCGTCCACTCATAAATATGCCTTGGGCACCACACCTCTAGAATGAAAGCCCCTTGAGGGCAGATTTTTTTTTTTTTTTTTTTTTAGGGCCATACCTGCAGCATATGGAAATTCCCAGGCTAGGGGTTGAATCAGAGCTTCAGCTGCTGGCCTACATCACAGCCACAGCAACACCAGATCTGAGCTGCATCTGCGACCTACACCAAAGCTTGTGGCAACACCAGGTCCTTAACCCACTGAGCGAGGCCAGGGAACAAACCCGCATCCTCATGGATACTAGGTGGGGTCTTAACCCACTGAGCCACAATGGGAACTCTGGAGTGTTTTGATTACTGAAGTATCCTAACACCTAGAATGGTGTCTGGCATCTGGTAAGCACTCAACATACACCTGCGGGACCACAGTGGGTGGTCCTTCCAAGCACTGTTCTGGGTTCTGAGGACACTTCCATGAGCCAAATCAGGCCTGTACTTATTAATCTTACTGGCTATTGGGGAAACACATTAATCAAAGCATCATACTTGAATATGTGATTATGAACTAGGATATATGCTTTGAAAGGAGATTATATGGTTCTTTGAGAGCATATAAGGTGGGGATGCTGATCTAGCCTGGGGAGGACACTTCCCTGGGGAATTGACATGCTCAGAGTGTGTACATCTGTGCGTGGACACTCTGTGCCCTCAAGGTCTAACTCTTCCCTTTTCTCTCAGTCCCAAATCCAAGGCCCGGCCATCCTCTCCCTCCACATCCTGGCACAGGCCTGCCTCTCCCTGCCTCAGCCCAGGGCCAGGTCATGCTCTGCCCCCAAAACCACCATCCCCCCGAGGCACCACTGCATCACCCAAGGGGCGGGTTCGGAGGAAGGATGAGGCAAAGGAGAGCCCCAGTGTGGTGGGGCCCGAGGACAAGAACCAGAACAAGGGCAAGGCCAGTGACGAGAAGGAGCCTGCAGCCCCAGCCTCACCAGCACCCTCGCCTGTGCCCTCACCCACCCCAGCCCAACCCCAGAAGGAGCAGCCCACAGCGGAGATCCCTGCAGGTGGGCATGGAGAGAGGAGGCCAAAAGGTGGGCAGGGCGGAGAAGCCCACTTTTCCTGTCAGGGGGAGGTGGTCAGGGTGAGGGCAGCAGAGTTGCCTGGGATCGGGTGTTGGGAGACAGCAAGAGGAGGCTTCTGCTAGAGAGGAGGACCTCACTACTCAGAGTCCATGGCAGGAGTTGGGTGGGTGGGGCTCCTGCCTTAAAGTTCAGGAGGCAGAGAGCATGCCGGGGTGATGGAGATGCTTGTGACTGTGTGTCTGATTACTGGTCCTGGATCCCACTCCAGATACCGCTGTCTTGACCTCACCCCCAGCCCCTGCTCCCCCGGTGACCCCTAGCAAACCCATGGCTGGCACCACAGACCGCGAAGAGGCCACTCGGCTCCTGGCTGAGAAGCGGCGCCAGGCCCGGGAGCAGCGGGAGCGCGAGGAACAGGAGCGGAGACTGCAGGCGGAAAGGGACAAGTGAGCACGCCCTTGGGACTTAGGGGGCCTTTACAGGGGCTGGAGAAGAAGGTGGGGATGAGCCTGAGTACCCTCTGTCCTCCAGGCGATTGCGAGAGGAGCAGCTGGCTCGGGAGGCCGAGGCCCGGGCAGAGCGGGAGGCGGAGGCCCGGAGGCGGGAGGAGCAGGAGGCCCGGGAGAAGGCGCAAGCCGAGCAGGAGGAGCAGGAGCGACTGCAGAAGCAGGTGCCCCACGGGGCGGGGTGCGGGCGCCTCCTGGTGGCGGGTCGGGGGCTGGCCCAAAGGGATCGCAAGCCTCCTGCCTAGAGCTCACTCGCGGGTCTTTGGCAGAAAGAGGAGGCCGAAGCTCGGTCCCGAGAGGAAGCGGAGCGGCAGCGTCTGGAGCGGGAGAAGCACTTCCAGCGGGAGGAGCAAGAGCGGCAAGAGCGCAAAAAGGTTTGCTGAACTGCAGGCGGCGCAGGGTGGGCGCTAGTGGGCGGGGCCACCTTCTGGGTGGGTCCCTGCTTAGTTAGTGGAGTTAAGGTTAGGGCCTCGCCATGGGCTCGTAGAGGGCAGAACCAGAAGGGGTTGGGGCGCGGTCTGGTTCCTGGGCCTGGAAAGGGTTGGTGTGAGCTGGAAGACCCTGAGACTCGGGACCGGGGCTGGTTGGTGGGAGATCTAACTGCTGTGGGTCTACACACAGCGCCTGGAGGAGATCATGAAGAGGACTCGAAAGTCAGAAGCTGCTGAAACCAAGGTCAGGATGCCCCTAAGAGCAGTGTTGGGAGTGGAGGTCGGGTGAAGAAAGGAGGTTGGGGGAGGGCGTAGGCGTGGAGGAAGGAGGCCGTCAGGGGGGCCTGCTGGGAGGCTGCTCAGGGTCTGGGTTGGGAAGAGAAGAATTTTGCAGCTCATTGGGGTGGGGCCAGATAGCCCCTTGAGCCTGACTGCTCTTCCTCTTTAAAGCAGAAGCAGGACAGAAAGGAGGCCAAGACCAATAATTCCAGCCCAGGTAAAGGCCCGCTTTCCTTGTCTCCCTCCCCTTTGCTCCTCATTCTCTCACTGGCGCCTAACTGATGGCTCTTTCTTCCCAGTGATAGACCCTGCGAAAGCCATGGAGGCTCGACCCTCAGGGCTGCAGAAGGAGGCTATGCAGAAAGAGGAGCTGGTCCCCCAGGAGCCTCAGTGGAGGTACCAGCTCCCAACCCCAGGGGCCCTGAGCAGGGAGGCAGGGTCAAGCTGGAGCTGTGGGGGGCCTGGCCTGTCCTGGAAGGTGCCTGAACGTTGGCCCCTGCATCCACAGCCTGCCAAACAAGGAGTCGCCAGGGTCCCTGGTGAATGGCCTGCAGCCTCTCCCAGCGCACCAGGAGAACGGCTTCTCCCCTAAGGGGCCCTCTGGGGACAAGAGTCTGGGCCGAACGCCAGAGGCTCTCCTGCCCTTCCCAGAGGCAGAGGCCTTCCTCAAGAAAGCAGTGGTGCAGCCTCCCCAGGTCACAGGTAGGGCTCCCTGTCTCCTGGACCCACGTCCGTACCTCCCAGCAGCCCTCCCCGGCCTCCTCAGTCCTGTCCTCTCTTCTCCTAGCTCTGCCAGAGGCCCTCTCACACTGGGCTTGGGGCATGGCTTCCCCTGACTCTTTCCCCTCCTGCTTTCTCTCCAGAAGTCCTTTAAGGGGTTGCCTTGGATCCAGGCACAGCTATGAGGGCTCCTCTGCATCATCTGCCAGGATGTCTGGAAGAGAAAGAGACAGAACAAAGCCGGAAGTGGCCTGGGCCCCTGGGGGTTGGGTCCTCTCTGTTATTTTTAATCTGCACCTTATAGACTGATGTCTCTTTGGCTGGAGCCAGACCCTGCCCCTCAGTGCATTCGTGTGCTCACACGCGCGGACACCCGCATACACACACATACACTCACAGCCTCTCTGGTCTCCTCCCATGGGGAAGGGCCACCTGTAGTATTTGCCTTGGTTTGGGCGGGGTACAGTGGATGTGAATACTGTAAATAGCTCGTGCTCAGACTCCTCTGCGTGGAGGGGGCGGGTGCAGGAGGCAGACCCTCCCAAGACTCCCTGGGGAGATCTTCCTCCCTCTATTTAACTGTATCTGAGGGGGAACCCAGGTCTGGGGATGGGGGCACCTTGGGCCACAGGATACTGGTTGCTTTAGGGGTACCCGTGCCCCCTGCCCTCGCCTGGAATCAGTGTTATTGCATCTGATCAAATTTCTCCAGAAATAAAGTGAGAATAATTCTGCCAGTCCTGTCTATCCCTGGGGCTGGTTGGGGACAGTGGCCTCTTGAGTTCCCAGAAGAACTTGAGGAGCCAGGACCTAGGGATAACCATCCATAGCTGGTACCAGCCCTAGACGTCCTGCCTGTGCTTTTCCATTTTGTCATTCATTCATTCATGTGTTCATTTAACAGAAATAGTTACATCCGCTCTGTACCAGGCAGGGAGCTCTGTGCTGGGGATCCAGTAGTAAGAAAAAGACACAGTCTCTGTTCTCCTGGAGTTGACAGTCTAGCAGGTGAGCATCATAAGCACTGAGATGCCCCTTCCTCATCCCATGCAGAATCCTGATTCTGTTCAGGTGGCTTTCTTCCTCCTGGACCCCACCCTCTGCTTCAGCAGAGGTGGATCCTAAGTCCAGGGGTGAATCATGATTATAATGAACCTAAAATGATGGTCCCATGTCCCTTGCAAGTGATTGGTTTAGGTGTGGGTACATAATACACTTGCAGCCAGCAGATACAAAGAAAGGCTTCCTGGGGTTCCCATCGTAGCTCAGCAGAAATGAATCTGACTAGTATCCATGAGGACGCAGCTTCGATCCCTGGCCTCCCTCAGTGGGTTAAAGATCCAGCATTGCTCTGAGCTGTGGCGTAGGTCAAAGACGAGGCTTGGATCTGGCATTGCTGTGGCTGTGGTGTAGGCCAGTGCTGCAACTCCAGTTCAGCCCCTAGCCTGGGAACCTTCATATGCTGTGGGTGTGGCTCTAAAAAAAAAAAAATCAAAGAAAAACTTCCTGTGGTTTCTCTGAAAGGCTCCCTCACTACTGAAAGAAAAATATCACGTGGGAGCCAGCCTCTAAGATGACCCCAAGTGTCCACCTTGTAGTGCTCACACCCTGTGTAGTCCCTTCCCATGCTGGACCAGGGCATGGCATGGCTGAGATTAGTTCCTAAAAGGTCACTGAAAGCTTCTGATTTGGTTGCTCTCTTGCTCTGGAAGAAGACAGCACAACATTAGGGACAGCCTTCGGAGAGGCCCACATATGGAGAGACTGAAGCCTCCTGCCAACAGCCACGTGAAGAAGCTGGGGAGTGGGTCTTCTGGCTGCAGTTGAGCCTTTGGGTGACTTCAGCCTGAGTCAACAGTTTGACAATAACCTCATGAGAAATCTGCCAGAAACAACCTGCTAAGCCACTCCAGTTAAAATGTCATTTTAGGGAGTTCTCATGGTTCAGCAGTTGCGAACCCAGCTGGTGTCCATGGGGATGTGTGTTCAATCCCTGGCCTCACCCAGTGGATTGAGGATCCAGCGTTGCCATGATCGAGGATCCCGAGTTGCTGTGGCTGTGGTGTAGGCTGGCAGCTACAGTTCCAATTCCACCCCTAGCCCAGGAACTTCGATATGCCCCAGGTGTGGTCCTAAAAACCAAAAAAGAAAAGCCATTTTCAACTACTAAGTTTTGTGATAATTTGTTATACAGCGATTGTTAAGACACATCATGAGAAAACCCTGCTCATATGGTATGAAGTCCAACTGTGATGCCTGGGATTGCTGTATCCTTCCTGCTAGCCTGAGGACAAAGCCAACCTCAAGGAGACAGAGCAGTGAGATGGGAGAACTTAGGTCCTTGAGAACATCACTGAATTAACCAACCTTAGAACCAGTGCTACCACTGGACAACTTCCTTGTTGCTTCAGCCAATGGAGTTGGGTTTTCTGTTATCGTGGTCAAAAGCTTCTAACTCATCTAAGGACAGAGATGATAAATATGTAAATGCATTTCTGTGTGAGCTGCAATGAAATGAACTAGATGAAAGGATGGGCAATAACAGGTAGACTTACTCGGAGAACGTGTTCTCTGAAGATGCAGCATTTCAATTTGACCTGAAGGACGAGGAGGAGCCCCCTCCTTAGTTGAGAGCTCCCTTGACATCCCTCCCAGGCCCCAGCTCATATTCCCACTGAGGCAGAGGTGCCATTTCCCTGAAGGCAGTACTCTCTGAACAGTGCTGCAGGGAAATGCTTTATCCATTTATTGATTCAATGCCTTGTGGAGCACCAGCTAAGCGCCAGGGCAATACAATGGTAAGCGAAACCAGACTTAGAAGCTGTTGGCGCTTCCTAATAGGGAAGGTGGGTATTAACCAAATAACCACACAAACAAATGTGAAAATGGAAATGTGGTTAAGTGCTATGAAGGCAGAATATCCGAGCAATAAGAGCATCTAACAAGGGAACCTTGGCTGGAGTCCGATAAGATATCCCAGAACTGGAGTTCCCGTCGTGGCTCAGTGGTTAACGAATCTGACTAGCATCCATGAGGACACAGGTTCAATCCCTGGCCTCCTTCAGTGGGTTTAGGATCCAATGTAGCTGCCAGCAGCTACAGCTCCAATTCAATCCCTAGCCTGGGATAACTCAATAAGCGTTGCTTAATCTGAGGTCTGATGGATGGTAGGTGTTGACTGGGCAAAGTCAGGAATGGAGAAATGAGAGGGAAGAATTTTCTAGCCAAAGGGGGTGGGGGAGGATGGTAAACAGATCTGAAGAAGTCTGTTTCTACTCATCACTGAGTCCCAAGTGTCTGGTACAATAGATGCTCAATATTTGTTGAATTAAGAAAGATCCATTGATAGAGATTATCATACTAAGTGAAGTCAGACAGAGAAAGATAAATATATGATATCACTTACATATGGAATCTTAAAAAATGAAGTTCCCTTCGTGGCTCAGTGGTTAACAAACCTGATTAGGATCCATGAGGATGCGGGTTCGAGCCCTGGCAGACGAGGGCTTGGATTCTTCATTGCTGTGGTTGTGGTATAGGGCTGTGGCTGTAGCTCTGATTCCACCCCTAGCCTGGAAACTTTCATATGCTGCAGCCCTGAGAAACAAAGCAAAAAAAAAAAAAATACAAATGGACTTATTTACAAAACAGAAAGAAACCAAAAAAAAAAAGATACAAATGAACTTATTTATAAAACAGAAAACAAACTTGTGGTTACCAAAGGGGAAAGGGGTGGGCAGTGATAAATTAGGAGTTTGGGATAAGCAGATACAAATGACTATATATGAAAGAAATAAACAACAAGGTCCTGAATAGCACAGGGAACTATATTCAATATGTTGTAATACACTATAATGGAAAAGAATCTGAAAAAGAATATATAGAATCACTTTGCTGTATACCAGAAACTAACACAAGGTTGTAAAGCAACTGTGTCTCAATTTCTTTTTTTTTTTTTTGGCCGCACCTGCAGCATGTGGAAGTTTCCTGGCCAGAAGTCCAGTGCACACCACAGTTGTGACTTGTGCCACAGCTGCAGCAATCTTTAACCCACTCCACAGCAAGGGAACTTCCTATGTTTCAATTCTTATTAAAAAAAAGGAAAAGGAGTTCCCAACGTGGCTTAGCGGAAATGAATCTGACTAGTATCCATAAGGACTCAGGTTCAATCCCTGGCATCGCTCAGTGGGTTAAGGATCTGGTGTGGCTGTGGCATAGCCCAGCGGCTGCAGCTCTGATTCATCCCCTAGCCTGGGAACCTCCGTATGCCGTTGGTATGGCCCTAAAAAGACTAAAGTAAAATTAAAAACAATAAAAAGAAGGAAAAAAATCCGTCGAGGAGGTGGAGTTTGGCACAAGGTGAGCCAGACCATGCAAGGCCTTGTAAGGCTGTGTCAGGAGTTCGGGTTTTATTCCAAGTCCATGCATGGGAAGTCACTGAAGGCTATTAAACAGGGTGAGAAGGGTGACATGGTCAGATTGGCGTTTTTATTAGACTACTCTGGCTGTTGGGTAGGAAACCAGTAGGGACTTGAAGGTAAACTGGGAGACCTGTTAAGCAGTGATTGCTAAGATCCAGACAGGAGATTAAGATAGGGACTTAGGCTCAGGAAACAGAGATGGAAAGAAGTGTGGACCAGACCACTCAGGACCAATGGGCCATGCTAAGAGTTTGTTGTTGTTGTTTTGCCTCGTTCACCTAATGCAGAAATTCCCAGGTCAGGGATCAAACCCACGCCACCGCCGTGGCCCAAGCCACAGCAATGACAATACCAGATCCTGAACCCACTGAGCCGTAAGGGATCTCCTGAGAGTTTAGTCTTTATTGCAAGAGCACTGGGAAGCTATTGCGAGATTTTAGCAGGTGGGTGACACGGTCAGACTGGTGATTTGAAAAGAGTATCAGGAGTTCCCGTCGTGGCTCAGTGGTTAACGAACCCAGCTAGCATCCCTGAGGATGTGGGTTCTATCCCAGGCCTTGTTCAGTGGGTTAAGGATGTGGCGTTGCCCTGAGCTGTGGTGTAGGTGGCAGACGCAGCTCAGATCCTGCATTGCTGTGGCTCCGGCATAGGCCGGTGGCTACAGCTCAGATTCGACCCCTGGTCTGGGAACCTCCATATGCCACTGGTGCAGCCCTAAGAGACAAGAAAAGAAAAAAGAAAAGGAAAAGATTATCAGAGCTACCACCTGGAGAAGGGATTGAGAGGGAAGGAGGAAAGGAGCAAGAGTCAGGTGTCCAGACACCAACTCCAGTTCTGGTGAAAGATGATGTGCATGCACTTGGTCCAGTGAGCGGTGGAAACTGAGAGGTAGGTAGAGGAGGTGCAAAGACGGGGAATGAAAAAGAATGATGTCAAGGATGACTCTAAGTTTTCCGGCTCAAATAACCAGATGGATAAAAGTTTGGGTCACTGAGAGAAAAAACTCTGGAAAAGAGTCAGCTTGAGGGGGACCCGGGAAATTGCTGGTGGATAACAATTTCTTGGACAGCTCTGGGGCTCAGGAAATGGGTCTGAGCCCATAAGCTGGGAAGGAGGGGCCAGGAGGAAAGTTCTAGAAGGGTGCAGCTCCAGGAGCCTGAGGTCCACAGCTCAGCAGCAGCGACGGGGGGGTGCTTTGGAAGAAATAGCCAATCTGCAGAGAGGCTGGTCTCCCGGTCTATTTGCTGGTTTCCTGCCGGAGCTTTAGGAATGTCCGGTCTGTTCCTGAGCAAGACTGAGCAGACTGGAGGCGGGGGCAGGAGCCAGTGCTCTGGAAAGCCCTCCCTTTCTCCAGCTCTGCCCTTTCCCCAGCAGGGCCAAGCAAGGAGGCAGGGCCAGATGCCTTTCCCTCCTGCTCCTCCCTCCAGCCCAGCCGCCACTGCTCTTGAGTTTCAGCGGCCAGCCGTACCCCGCCCCCCGCCCCGTCTTTACCCTCTCCAAGGGCATCGGTCTCTTTGATCCTCCCTCGAAGGAGCCTGGGTCCGGCTACTCCACAAACGGGCCTCTGGCGCCCCCTCGTGGTTACACGAGCGCAATTGGCGAGCTACTATGTTGGCTGGGAGTCGACTTTGCATTGGTGCATAGTTCAGAGCTGCGGGGACCCGAGGCAGGGCTGTGGCCAGGGTTCTGGCTGAGAGGTCAGGAAGTGTGTGTCCAGGCCTGGCCAGTGACTCACTCTGTAACTCTGGGCTATTCCCCTGACCCCTGTGAGCTTAGATTTCCTCACTTGCAAATTAGGGCTAGTGATCTGGGTGAGCATTCTTTGAGCTGACACAAAGAACCCAAGAGTTTTGTTAAATGCAAGACCCATGGAGTTCCCGTCGTGGCGCAGTGGTTAACGAATCCGACTAGGAACCATGAGGTTGTGGGTTCGGTCCCTGCCCTTGCTCAGTGGGTTAACGATCCGGCGTTGCCGTGAGCTGTGGTGTAGGTTGCAGACGCGGCTCGGATCCCACGTTGCTGTGGCTTTGGCGTAGGCCGGTGGCTACAGCTCCGATTCAACCCCTAGCCTGGGAACCTCCATATGCCGTGGGAGCGGCCCAAGAAATAGCAACAACAACAGACAAAAAAGACAAAAAGACAAAAAAAAAATGCAAGACCCCCTCCCTAGCTTGAGGGGCCTGGACATCCTGGGGCAGCTTAACAACACCTCCTGTGTACTACCAGCCCTTTCCCCAAACACTCCACTTTGGATTGCCACATTAGACATATGTGGCCAGAACGTTTTGATCCATGGGGCCAGGTCCTTATTTTCCAGGTGTTCAGGTTAGAAGCAGAAGGGGACATAGAATGCAATCTAAGAGGTTAGTGAAGAACCAGGTGCAGGATGCTGTGGGAATATAAAGGAGAAATATTTGATCAGCTCAGGGGTGGCTACCCCTAGGAGATAACACCCTAGAAGCTCCTTTAAATTACTGATTGAGAACTTTATGCCTCCAAAGAACAGCCCCTGGCACTCAGCTTTGGTCCACAAATGCCAGGTGGAATTGGATCCCAGCATTGCTGGCAACAACAAGAATAGAAATGATGGATGGGTCTGCAAAGGATTGGAGTTCCCTTTGTGGCTCAGTGGGTTAAGAACCTGACTAGCATATGAGAGGATGCAGGTCCAATCCCTGGCCTTGCTCATTGGGTTAAGGATCTGGTGTTGCCGAAAGCTGCCAACGTAGGTCAAAGATGCTGCTTGGATCTGGCATTGCTGTGGCTGTGTGGACCCATAGCCCAGGAACTTCTACATGCTGCAGGTGTGGCCCTAAAGAGACAAAAAGAAAGAAGGAAAGTAAAAAAGAAGCCTTTAAAAAAAAAAAAGTGGGAGTTCCCGTCGTGGCGCAGTGGTTAACGAATCCGACTAGGAACCATGAGGTTGCGGGTTCGGTCCCTGCCCTTGCTCAGTGGGTTAACGATCCGGCGTTGCTGTGAGCTGTGTAGGTTGCAGACGCGGCTCGGATCCCACGTTGCTGTGGCTTTGGCGTAGGCCGGTGGCTACAGCTCCGATTGGACCCCTAGCCTGGGAACCTCCATGTGCTGTGGGAGTGGCCCAAGAAATAGCAAAAAGACAAAAAGAAAAAAAAAAGTCAAAGAACTTAAGAACCATAATAAATATAACTAAAATTGCCCTGCTTTTTATCACCACCATCCACGGGCAATTTCGAACAACGTCAGTCAGTTATAAACCGCTTCTCTCTGGGAAAAAAAAAAAAATTATCGGTCAAAGTTCTAAATAGTTGCCACAGTTACTGTTGAGTTTTGATAATATATATGTAAGGTTCAATTTAGCACAAATTTATTACTTTTTTTTTGTCTTTTTAGGGCTGCACCTGTGGCATATGGGGGTTCCCAGGCTAGGAGTCAAATCGGAGCTACAGCTGCTGGCCTACATCACACCCATAGCAATGCAGGATCCAAGCCGCATCTGCAACCTACACCACAGCTCACAGCAGCACAGGATCTTTAACCCACCGAGCTAGGCCACGGATCGAACATGTGTCCTCATGGATGCTAGTCAGATTTGTTTCCGCTGAGCCCTAATGGGAACTCCTATTACTTACTTTTTAATAAACATGCATTCTGCCTGGGAGCTTATTAGGAGAGACCCCCTTGAATAATTAGCTTCTTGAGACACAGACTCAGATACACATGTTCATTTTCAAAGTAATTTCAACACTTTTGAATCACTTAAGTTTCCTCTGGGCTCAGTTGGTGCCTCCAACTCTTAAATTCTACATATTCCTGAATTTAAACAGTAGTTTCAGAAAAAGCTATGACAAGTTTCCTGGTGGGTTGGGAATCTGGTGTTATTGCTGCTGTGGTACAGTTTTGATCTCTGGCCAGGAACTTCTGTATGCCATGGGTGCAGCCAAAAAAAAAAAAAAGAAAAGAAAAGAAAAAATGAGTTCCCCCTGTGGCTCAGTGGGTTAAGAACCTGACTAGTATCCATGAGGATGAGCATGTGGGTTTGATCCCTGGCCTCGATCAGTGGGTTAAGGATTCGGCGTTGCCCTGAGCTGTGGTGTAGGTTGAAGATGTGGCTCATACCTGGCGTTGCTGTGACTGTGGCATAGGCTGGCAGCTGCAGCTCCAATTCAACCCCTAGCCTGGGAACTTCTGCACTGAGGGTGAGGCCCTAAAAAGACTAATACTAATAATAATACTACTAATAATAAATGGTGACATTGTAAAGATGAAGAAATAAGTTACTTCAATTCTATCATTCTCTGTGACCATTTGTGCTAATAAAACATATATTATTAAAACCCAACAGTAACTAGAATTTAGTGTTTAAAATTTAAAACAGTGGAGGACTGCAATTATAAAATTTTTCTTTGCAAAGTGCAAATGTTAATTAAAACAAATTTAAACTTTTTAAAAATTAAAACAGGAGTTCCCGTCGTGGCGCAGTGGTTAACAAATCCAACTAGGAATCATGAGGTTGCGGGTTTGGTCCCTGCCCTTGCTCAGTGTGTTAACGATCTGGTGTTGCCGTGAGCTGTGGTGTAGGTTGCAGACGCGGCTCGGATCCAGCGTTGCTATGGCTTTGGCGTAGGCCGGTGGCTGCAGCTCTGATTCGATCCCTAGCCTGGGAACCTCCATATGCCGTGGGAGCGGCCCAAGAAATAGCAAAAAAGACAATGAATAAATAAATAAATAAATAAATAAATAAAAGGAATAAAATGCCTGAGACATTTAAAAAAAAAATTAAAACAAATTTAACTATATTTAAAAGCTAAAGTTATTCTTTTTGTTTTTCCAATATTTTGCTGTTGTAAGATATACATAGCATAAAATGTGCCATTTTCGCCATTTTTTAAGAGTTTAGTTTTGTGGCATTAAAGTACTTTCAAATTGTTGCGCAACCATCACCACCACCCATCTCTAGAAATTTCCGTCTTCCCAAACTGAAAATTTGTGCTCATTAAACTCTAATTCCCTATTCCCCCCCTCTACCCAGGCAACCACCATTCTTTCTTTTCTTTTTCTTTCTTTCTTTCTTTTTTTTTTTGGCTGTCCCTGTGGCATCTGAAATTTCTTGGGCCAGGAATCATACCCATGCCACAGCTGGACCTGAGCCACAGCAGTGACAATGCTGGATCCTTAACCTGCTGAGCCACCAGGGAACTCTTCTTTCTTTTTTTTTAATGATAGTCATCCTCAGGATGTGTGAAGTGGTATCTCATTGTGGTTTGGATCTGTATTTCCCTAACACTTAGTGATATTGAGCATCATTTTTATGTGTTTACGGGCCATTTGTATATCTTCTTTGGAAAAATATCTATTCAAATATTTTGCATATTTATTCATAGGGTTATTTGCTTTACCATTATTGAGTTTTAGGAGTGTTTTATATAGTCTGGATATTAATTGCTTGTCAGATAAGTGATTTACAACTCTTTTCTCCCATTCTATGGACTGCCTTTTCAGTCTGCTGATAGTATCTGAGCCACAAAAGCATTTAATTTTGATGAAGTCCTATTATTTCTCTTTTTGTTGCCCATGCTTTTGGTGTCATATCCAAGAAATTATTGTCAAATCCAATATCATAAAGCTTTTTTTTTTTCTTTTTTGGCTGTGCCCACAGCATGAAGAAGTTTCCCGGGCCGGAGAGTAAACCCATACCACAGCAGTGACCTAAGCTGCTGAGTGACCATGTCAGATCCTTAACCCACTGAGCCACAAGGGAACTCATGAAGCTTTTCAAGCCCTATGCTTTTTTTCCCAAGACCTTTATAGTTTTAGCTCTTAGGTTTAGACCTGTGATGCATTTCAAGTTGGCTTTCGTATGGCTATTTATTTATTTATTTACTGTTTTTGCCTTTTCTAGGGCTGCATCCGCGGCACGTGAAGGTTCCCAGGCTAGGGGTCTAATAGGAGATACAGCCGCTGGCCTTCGCCAGAGCCAGAGCAACGCGGGATCCGAGCCGCATCTGTGACCTACACCACAGCTCAAGGCAATGCCGGATCCTTAACCCACTGAGCAAGGCCAGGGATCGAACCCGCAACCTCATGGTTCCTAGTCAGATTCGTTAGCCACTGAGCCACAACGGGAACTCCTGTATGGCAATTTAAAAAGATTAAAACTCTAGCACTTCAGAGAAAGCTTATCTAAGAGCAGGATTCAGACCCTGGGCTTTAGATGCTAGTGTTCCTCAGGGCTAACATCTGCCCTTCTCACATTTCTTAAGTTGATCTCATCCACTTCTGGCGCTTAAACTACTGTCTAGGTGAGAGGCTAAGAGCATGGATCCTCGGAGTTCCCGTCGTGGCACAGTGGTTAACGAATCGGACTAGGAACCATGAGGTTGCAGGTTCAATCCCTGGCTTTGCTCAGTGAGCTAAGGATCCAGCGTTGCCATGAGCGTGGTGTAGGTCGCATATGCGGCTCGGATCCTGCGTTGCTGTGGCTGTGGTGTAGGCTGGTGGCTACAGCTCCAATTCGACCCCTAGCCTGGGAACCTCCATATGCCGTGGGTGGGGCCCTAGAAAAGACCAAAAAAAAAAAAAAAAAAAGAGCATGGATCCTGGAGCTAGACTTCTGTGGTTTGAATCCTGGCTCCATCACTTAGTAGTTGGGTAATCTTGGTTTAGAGTACTTAACTTCCCCCCCCATCTGTAAAATGGCAAGAGTGAGGTCACATACCTCATAGGGTTGTTGTCAGGAATCTAAGTTAATTGTATGTGAGAACATTGGAAGACGTGTCCAGTGCTTGGTCAGTGCCAGATAACTTTTGTTTGTTTGTTTTTTTGGTCATGCCCACAGCATGTGAATGTTCTCAGGCCAAGGATGGAATCCGTGCCACAGCAGCGACGTGGGCCACTGCAGAAACAATGCCAGATCCTTAACCCATTGTGCCACAAGGGAACTCCCAGATAACATTTTTATTGTTAACTTTACGCTGATGACGCCCGAACAAGCATCTCCAGTCCAACCTCTTTCCTGAGGTTGACAGCTGTGTACATGCTTGCTGGAGGCCTTGGCTTGGACCTCTTGCAGCACCACCAATGCAAGTCCAAACCTGGTCTCAGAAAATATCACCAGAGACCATCATCGGGATCCACCAGTCTCTCAAGCCACATCCCTGGGAAGTCACCCCTCCCACAGCCTCAGCTCTGCAATGTCTCTGACTCTGTCCCCAGGCCCTCATGCTGGCCCAGGCTGCTGTCATTTCTGCCATCCTAGAAAGAGCAGCAAAGTTGTCTCTTCCCACCTAGTCTCTTCAGAACAGCCACAGATCTGCCCACACACTCCCCTGCATAAGTCTCTCCCAGGCCTCCTCATTGCCCTCAGGATAAAATGCACACTCTGGGAGCTCCTGTTGTGGCTCAGCGGTAATGAACCCAACTAGTGTTCATAAGGACGCGGGTTTGATCCCTGGCGCTCTGCAGGTTAAGGATCTGGTGTTCCTGTGAGCTGTGGTATAGATCTCAGATGAGGCACAGATTCTGCATTGCTCTGGCTGTGGTGTAGGTCGGCAGCTGCAGTTCTGATTTGACCCCTAGCCTCAGAGCTTCCATATGCCATGGGTGTGGCCCTAAAAATATATATATATAAAAACCCACAGCAGGTGGCCTCCTGGCAGCTGCTCACCCTCTTTTTTCACCCCAAATCTCCATATGTCTCAGGGCCTTTGCATGATGGTTTCCTGGCCTGGGCCTCTCTCCCCTGCCTGCCCTCCCAACACATGGTTGCCTGGTGACTGTTCAATTCTTTTTTTTTTTTCTTGTCTTTTTGCTATTTCTTGGGCCGCTCCTGTGGCATATGGAGGTTCCCAGGCTAGGGGTGGAATCAGAGCCGTAGCCACCGGCCTAGCCAGAGCCACAGCAACGCTGGATCCGAGCCGCGTCTGCAACCTACACCACAGCTCACGGCAACGCCGGATCGTTCACCCACTGAGCAAGGCCAGGGACCGAACCCGCAATGTCATGGTTCCTAGTCGGATTCGTTAACCACTGTGCCACGAAGGGAACTCCGTGACTGTTCAATTCTTAAACACCTCTTCTCCCAGAAGATCTTCTTTGGCCTCTGAGCTCTGGACCCACCCCAGCACAACAAATGCTCTTGGCAATGATTTGTCTATTAAATGCTCCTCTGCCAGAACCTGAGTCCCAAGAGCATGGACACTACAAGTTTTGTTGTCTACCTTGTCCTTTGTGGCCCCCAGTGCCTGGCACACCATTGAGCTGTCTGTGTGCAATAAACGTCTGACAGAAAAACGTGAACAAGAGCATGGAAGCTGGAAGAGCTGGAGGAGGGAGGGTAAGCGGCAGGGTGTGTGAGACCTGCAGGTTTTGCCAAGCATCCTGGAAGCTGGATGGGAATCAGGCCCTGAGCGCCTTGTATCCTAATTAGCTGGGAAGCTTGTTCTTTGTCCCATGGCATAGGAAACCATAGCAGTGCTGCAGGTGCGGCCCTAAAAAGACAAAACAAACAAACACGCAAAAAACCACAGCAGGCTTTTAAGTCGGGAGTTTACAGGACTGGAGACAGAACACCAGCCTGCCACAGTATGGAGGCAGGTCGGCCAGGCTGGAGGCCAGGAAGATGATCTGACTGTGGCAACAAGATGTCTCTGGAAGGAAACACAGACAAGTGGGGAAGGGAACTGGGTTGCAAAGAGGCAGGAGCAGAAGCGATATTTCATCCCATGTTCTTTTGTCCCTATGGATTTTTTTTTTTTTTTTTTGGTCTTTTGTCTTTTTAGGGCTGCACCAGCAACATGTGGAGGCTAGGGGTCGAATTGGAGCTGTAGCCACCAGCCTATGCCAGAGTCACAGCAACGTGGGATCTGATCCAAGTCTTCGACCTACACCACAGCTCATGGCAACGCCAGATCCTTAACCCAAGGATTGAGGCCAGGGATCAAACCCGCAACCTCATGGTTCCTAATTGGATTTGATTCCTCTGCACCATGACAGGCACTCCAAAATGTCTTTGTTTTTACCTGAATTCAAATTTACCTGGACATCCTCTGTTTTATCTGACCTTTGCCCTCCCTCTGACTGCTGGAGGGAGAAAGGACTGCTGGTCCTTTCTCTAATTTTTATTTTATTTATTTTTTTGTTTTTTGGCTGCACCTGCAGCATGTAGAAGTTCACGGCAGTGACAACACCAGATGTTTAACCCACTGAGCCACATGGGAACTTCCTCTAATTTTTAGTTTAAATCTTCATTTAAGTGACTTTAGGAGTTCCTGTCCTGGCTCAGTGCAAACAGATCTGACTGGCATCCATGAGGACACAGGTTCAATCCCTGGCATCACTCAGTGGGTTGGGGATCTGGTGTTGCTGTGAGCTGTGGTGTAGGTCACAGATGCGGCTTAGATCCCAAGTTGCTGCAGCCGCAGCTCCAATTCAACCCCTAGCCTGGGAGCTTCCCTGTGCCGCAGATGTGGCTCTAAAAAGTAAAAAAAAAAAAAAGAAAAGAAAAAAAAAGAAAAAAAAGACTTTTATTTCATTTTTTAAATTTTATTTATTTTTTATTTTCCCAATATATTTTTTTTCCCTACTGCACAGCATGGTGACCCAGTTACCCATACACATATACATTATTTTTTCTCACATTATAAGTCACTCCAATTTGTTTTGAAACTTGCCAGTAGAGTCCTCTGCAGGGTCCCTGGCCTCACATAGTGCCCACCATGGGCTCTGATGGCCCAGCACACAGCAGCCTAGGCCCCAGGGGTCTGCCAGGGGAGGTTAGTGGGGGGGCAGGGCAGACAGCTCTGGCGCCAGGCACTGAGGGCTGAGTCTTTGGCCCTGGGTCCTGGTGATGGGCACTGGTAATCGAGCCTGGATGCTGAGCACTGGGTTCCAAGCAAAGGGTACCATGTCCTGGGTCTGAGCTTTGGGCTCTGGGTCCTACAAACCAGGACTGGGGCAGAGACCACAAGTGACTTGTTGCTTGGCAGGAGTTCCTGGGCTCAGTAGCAGTGAGCCTGGTGTCACTTAACGCCTTGGGCGGGACCACGAGGGAGGAGCTGCCTAGCTCCCCGTTGTTTTTGTGACAGCTGCTGGACTAGGCTAGAGGAGAAATTTAAGGAGCCAGGGGTGGGGTGGGGAAGAAGGGGTCAGCGGGGAGGGCAAGGCCGCTTGCACAGGCTCACTTCAGCCCCAGGCCCAGGGGACAGCACTTGGAGCTCCAGGCCTCACGGAGGCAGGCAGGAGGGCCCTTGGGGCAAAGGTAAGACGGGTGGTGTGAAGAGTGGTGGGGACCTTTGGGTCCCCTATCTCTGTACCCTCCCCCTCGGTCAAACTCCTGGCCCGGCTCCCGGGCCAAGGCAGCTGGAGTGATTAGTCTAAGCCGAGGGAGTACGAATGCCAAAGGCTTGTCTCATGTCTCAGAACACAAGAATCCAGCCAGGGCAGATGGCATAGCTGAGAGTGAGAAAAAGAGACCAAGAGATAAACAAACAAGGGCATCACCAGAGAGGGACTAGAGAAACAGGACAAGACCCAGAAGAAGAGACTGAATGGCTACACACAGAAACAGGTGTTGCGGGGGAGGGAGGGGCCCGTAGCACACAGGCCAGGAGAGCTTTTGTTTTTTTTTTTAATCTCTTCCTAGACCTTGCCCTGTCTGAATTTCTCCCCACTGTATCTCCTATCCCAGGGCTTCTCAAGCTCAGCACTACTGGTGTTTGGGGCAGGATCATTCTCTGATGGGGAACTGGGGTGGCTGTCCTGTGCATTGTAGGATGTTTGGTGGCATCCCTGGCCTCTGCCCACCAGATGCCAGTAGCACCCTTCCCCTTAAATGTGACAACCAAAAATGTCTCTAGACATTGCCAAATGTTTTCTGGGGAGGAAATGCCCCTGACGGATGAGTTTTCCTGCTCCCAAGTAGATCCATGTTCTTGAGAGGCAATTCCTGGTTTCCTGCTCATTCTGATTCTCCTCTCGGGAACCAGTCCTTGTGTATACCTGCCCTCATCCCCAGTGTGGCTTCAGCTGCTTTGACTCTGAAGCCAGGAAAGTTGGAGAACTGCTGAGACTGAGAAGGGGTCTGAAGGTCTGCTGAAGTAGCTGTGAACAGGAGTTCCCGCTGTGGCTCAGGGGTAACAATCCTGACTAGTATCCATACAGAAGCAGGTTTAAACCCTGGCCTCACTCAGTGGGTTAAGGATCCAGCGTTGCTGCGAGCTGTTGGTGTAGGTTGCAGACATGGCTCAGACATGGCGTTGCTGTGGCTGTGGCGAAGGCCAGGTGCTCCAGCTCCTAATTTGACCCCTAGTCTGGGAACTTCCGTATGTCGCAAGTAAAATGCTAAAGAAGCAAAAAGAGGAGTTCCTGTCTGGTGCAGCAGAAACGAATCCGACTAGGAACCATGAGGTTTCAGGTTCGATCCCTGGCCTTGCTCAGTGGATTAAGGATCCAGTGTTGCCGAGAGCTGTGGTGTAGGGTGCAGACACAGCTCTAAAAAGCAAAAAAAAAAAAAAAAAAAAAAATCCATGAAGCAGCTGTGAACAAAGTCCCTGCCCCCTACCCCCTGCCCTCATGGCTTATGGCATTTCTGGTCTTATTCCATCCAGTAGGCATCACAGGGTGTTTGAGGTGCCCTAAGGGGTGCTTAGTGAGTAGCCTTATACTCTTGCCTAGAAGGGAGGAGGGAGAGGGGAGCCCCTAAGTATGTCTGGACTAGGTATTTGTAACAAGTATGCATTTTACCCACAATACTCAGATGTAAGACATGTCATTTATATGTCATTTATCTGTCTGAATCCCATTGTCTGCTCCAAACCCCCTGCCAGCCAAGCTGGTGGGAAATGCAATCCCAAGCATGTTTTGGGAATCCGCTACCCAGTGTTGCACTGGAAAATGTTTACAAATGGCTATGGGAGTGGGCTGGGGTGTTAGGGAGAGATTTGTAGCGTTTGCCAATTTCCATGGTGTAAATTCCCCTATCATGGCCAACTTCAAGCTCCCAATTTGATGTCACTGAAGTGGTGAATAATTTCAAGAGCATAGGGAATAGCAAAGGGTAGTAAAATAATTAGGGAGTGACGCACTTTGACTGTTATTATCCTTTTTTTTGGCTGTGTCACAGCATATGGAGTTCCCAGGCCAGGGATCAAATCTGAGCTGTAATCTCTTTTTTTATCATTATTATTTTATTTTTTGCTTCTTAGGGTTGCACCCCACAGCATATGGAGGTTCCCAGGCTAGGGGTCAAATCAGAGCTACAGCTGCTGGCTTACACCACAGCTCATGGCAACACCAGATCCTTAACCCACTGATTGAGGCCAGGGATTGAACCCACAACCTCATGGTTCCTAGTCGGATTTGTTTCTGCTGTACCACGATGGGAACTCCCTTGAGCTGTAATCTTGACCTAAGCTACCGCTGCAGCAACACTGGATCCTTAACGCACTGTGCCGGGCTGGGGATTGAACCTGTGTCATAGCACTCCCAAGACACCACAGATCCCATCGCACGGCAGCTGGAACTCCTGTTATTACCTTTGAATACACTTCATTTAATTGTAAGATTACACAGTTTAATTTCTTTTTCTTCTTTCTTTTTACGGCTGCACCTGCAACATATGGAAGGAAGTTCCTGGGCTAGGGGTCGAACTGGAGCTGCAGCTGCCAGTCTATACCACAGCCACAGCAACACTGGGATCTGAGCTACATCTGCGACCTACACCACAGCTTGGGGCAATGCCAGATGATTAATCCATTGAGCAAGTCCTCTCGGTACTAATTTGGGTTCTTAACCCTCTGAGCCATGATGGGATCTCTGACATAGTTTAATTTTCTATAATGCCATCACCCCTCTGAAGCACTGTTTAATTTCTATGTTTATGCAGCCTGGAACATTCAGGGGAGGATCATTTGATCTTCAATCAACTTTGATTTATCCTCATGGACCCGCCTGGCTTCACCATCTAGCTGTGTCTCCCAAGCTACCACTCTGCGCACTCAGGCATTCCCCTCCCCAGCAAGCAGAAGCTTTGCAGGCCCATCAGAGGTCCTGGGAGATCAGAGTGCGAGTGGTACAAAGTCTCTATTATTTAGGGAAATACAATAGCAACAGCAGAGCCACCCAGACCCCTGTTCACTTCCTCAGGCTTGGGAAAACCTTCAAGCCTTCTCTGATGGACCCACTTCCTCCTCTCCCAAGCCCGGAACGTGGGAGCCCTTCACTCTGGGATAACCCAGCTTCTTGTCTCCTAGAGCTAGGCCTTGATAAACAAAAGCCCTAGCAACCTCGAAGCCTCCCTCCCCACTCCCAAGCGAAAAAGAAGGCAACATCCACAGCGAGAAGAACCAATATGCAAATTATAACCTCCGTGTGTTTCTCTGCTTCATAGTCAGAGCCCTGTGAGGGCAACAACCCACTGAGGCACTGAACTAAAGCAAAGGAAGAATATAGGCCATGAGGGACAGATTCAAGACAGACCGAGACTTCTGGACCTGCCTGGAGGGAACTAGGCACGGGTACCGTGAGGGTAAGTAACCTCCCTTCCGGGCTGCCCCAGCAACCACTTGAAGCTGGTTTGCCGCCCCTGAGCTTACACAGCTTTCTCTGATGGCTCTCTATGAAGAGAGCCTCAGGATGAAGTCAGAGGAATAGCCGAGGACCTCGTAAGGTAGTTGTCCTATTTTACAAATGAGAAAGCTGAGGCCCAGAGAGGCAAAGTCACTTGCCCGAAAAAGCAGTCAAGGCTGGACTCTGAACTCAGATCTGTGCTCTTTTCACTGTGTGACCCCATCATTCATCCCCACGTGCCCCTCATTTGCAGCATCCCTCCAACCACGACTTCTAGCCCTCCCCATCTAGGAGCCGGGGAAAGGAGCAAGCATGGGTTTATTGATGACTTGAAAGACAACAGCCCTGGGTTGAGTTATTGCTGATCAGACCATGAGAATTTTGTTTTGAATTTAGGGCCACACCTGTGGCACATGGAAATCCCCAGGCTAGGGGTCGAATCAGAGCTACAGCTGCTGCCCTGCGCCAGATTCGAGCCATGTCTGTGACCTACACTGAAGCTCAGGGCAACCCCCAATCCTTAACCCACTGAGCAGGGCCAGGGATCAAACCTGCGTCCTCATGGATATTAGGTTTGTAAACCTGCACCGTAATGGGAACTCTGATAATATTTTAAAGTTTGTATTACTGGGCTTTGTCCTCCCTAAGCAAGATAAAATGTTTTTCAACCTCAGCACTAGTGATATTTTGGGCAGGATGATCCTTTGTTGTCAGGGCCATCCTGTGCATTGCAGGATATGTAGCAGCATCCCTAGCCTCTACTCACCAGGTGTCAGTAGTACCATTCCCCCCAGTCCCCCTCCTGAAGTTGTCACAACCGGAAGTGTCTCCAGTCATTGCATTCACTGGAGGATAACGTCCACCCCAGTTGAAGACCACTGAGTTAGACTAAAGATAAAACAGCAGAGGCGTTCCCATTGTGGCACAGCAGAAACGAATCTGACTAGTATCCATGAGGATGCAGGTTTGATGCCTGGCCTCACTCAGTGGGTCCAGAATCTGGCATTGCTGTGGCTGTGGCATAGGCTGGCAGCTGTAGCTCCAATTTGACCCCTAGCCTGGGAATTTTCATGTGCACTGGATGAGGCCCTAAAAAAAAAAAAGAAAAGAAAAGATAAAACAACAGAAAAAGAAAGAAAAACAGAACCAAAACAAAAATACCCAGCAGCTGTTTCAAAGAAGCCAGCCAGCTCTTAGGAATAAATAAAACATGCCAGGTGGGATTAAGTCCCCTCTTCTGAAGTATGTTAGAGGAGACAGATCACTGAGGGGTAGGCTCTTGCTTCTGAGGCAAGTGGGGGCTGGGGAGGCAGCTTCTAAGGCCTAAATCCCGGTCAGGAGCCAGGCCTACAGTGATCTTCTGAAGGTGGATTCTGACTTTCCTCGGAATTACTGGCTTTGCTGGCATGCAGCCCTATCAAATCAGAGTCCAAGAAGCGTTGGTGATGTTACTATAGTTATTGCCATCCCCAGAGAGGATCGCCCTACCTGCAGGAGGAACTTGCTCAGAGCCAAGGGTGGAAAAGTGTACCAACTGGCAGTTGGTATATCCTGCTTGTCCACGATACCTATTCTAGGAGACTCTTTTCTTTTTGCAATTGTCTCTACTGAGTCAGTCTTTTGATCTGCCCACACAAGTGGACTGAGGAGAAGTGAAGTGAAGCCTGCCCTCCAGTTTATTCAGAAGTGTGTGTGTGGGAGTTCCCATCGTGGCACAGCGGAAATGAATCTGACTAGGAACCATGCGGTTTTGGGTTTGATCCCTGGCCTTCTTCAGTGGGTTAAGGATCTGGTGTCGCCGTGAGCTGTGATGTAGATTGCAGATGTGACTTGGATCTGGCATGGCTGTGGCTGACAGCTGTAGCTCTGATTCGACCCATAGCCTGGGAACCTCCATATGCCACGAGTGTGGCCCTAAAAAACAAAACAAAACAAAAAAGTGTGTGTGTGTGTGTGTTTGGATGCGGTGGGGGAGGGGGTATCATCCAGAACAGCCCTTCTAATGGCCGCCGAGGGAGCAAAACATGCCCTTAAATGAACTTTTCATATCTCTGAACCTTCACACTTTTCCTGTGACACCCCTCCATCCTTCAAGAACCACCTGAAATCCCCCCTCTTTGGGAAGCCTTCCCTGCCCCTCTGAGGCTGTTGGTTCTCAGAGACCCTTGGGAGCAGGGATCATACTACGTCCCACTTTTTTTTCCCCTTTTTTGGCCATCCTGCAGCAAATGGAGTTTCTGGGCCAGGGATAAGATCTGAGCCACAGTTGTGACATACACAGCAGCAGGAATTCCCCATTTGTATTTTTGTATCCCTTTCTATCTCATAAATGGGGCAGGAATTCAATCAAGACCCAAGTCCCTTGCTTCTTGGCCTTTTGGCTAAGATCAATACAGTATCCAGAGAATTCCCTGGTGGCCTAATGGTCAGGATTCAGTGCTTTCACTGCTGCAGCCTGGGCTTGATCCCCAGTCTGGGAACTGAGATCCCATGTCAAGCCACCACATGCCATGGCAAAAAAAAAACATATATATAGTGTAGCATAGTATCTGTTCTTATCAGTTTAGTATCTGATACAACCTCTATGAAAGGACAATAGATAAAATGGATTTTTGGAGCCAGGAGTAGCAATAGGAGCCTGCTCTTTCCACTCCACATATTGACCTCCTGTTGTAGAACCTCCAGGATTGGCACACCCCCTCGGGGACAAAGCTGGCAGTTCCAGAGGTAGGCTCGCATTAGGTATCTTTTCTTTTTCTCCATGCTGACACCATTTCTGTGCTCTTACCGTCTTTCCTTTTGCTTGCTTCAAGGAAAAAGAGCTTGCTTCACTGAAGTACTTTTTGTCAGTTCTTATCTGTAGACTAACTTTTGAACTGACTTCTTTCCTTCTCTCCAAGTTTCCCAGAAGGGTAACTTGTGTCCACCTACCCTGTAGTGACTCTTAAGTTTTGGGCTCTTTCTCCTCTTCTGTCCTGTCCCAGAAAGCACTCCTCTGAACCCGGGACAGACTTTTGAAACTCTGCTGCACAGTCGAGGGCTTTGCTGGGGTACCACAGCAGGAGCAGAGCTCACAGCTTGATGTCCTGGAGGAGAGCACAGAGGCCAGCCTTCTACTCGGCTGCTCTACCTGCCCACTGTCACACGTCTGCTGATGCTCATGTGTGAAGCCATCAGGACCGATCTCATCACACTCCCTCCTCATCTTTCAGATCGTCCATCTCTTCTCAATATCTCCCAATCTCCTCCCCCCCATTAAAAAAAAAAAAAAAAAAAGACCTGGAGTTCCCGTCGTGGCGCAGCAGAAACGAATCCGACTAGGAACCATGAGGTTGCGGGTTTGATCCCTGGCCTTGCTCAGTGGGCTAAGGATCCAGTGTTGCTGTGAGCCTCAGGGGTGTAGGTTGCAGACGCGGCTTGGATATGGCGTTGCTGTGGCTCTGGCATAGGCTGGCCGCTACAGCTCGGATTAGACCCCTAGCCTGGGAACCTCCATGTGTCGCAGGTGCAGGCCTAAAAAGACAAAAAGACGGAAAAAAAAAAAAAGACCTGAGTCAATTTATTTTATTTTTATTTTATTTTATGACTGTGCCCACAGCCTATGGAAGTTCTGGGGCCAGGGACTGAATCTGATACTTTAACCCACCGTGCCAGGTAGGGGATCGAACCCACACCTCTGCAGCAACCTGAGCCACTGCAGTATTAACTTACTGTGCCATGGCAGGAACTCCTCAATTTATTATTTTATTTTATTTTGTTTTATTTTATTTTATGGTTTTTTTTTTTTGCCCATGCCTGGAGCATGTGGAAGTTTCTGGGCCAGGGATCAAACTCATGCCACAGGAGCAATGGGAGCCACAACAGTGACAACACTGGCTCCTTAACCCACTGAGCCACCACGGAACTCCCATCAATTTATTTTAATTATATTAATTTGTTTTGTTTTGTTTTTGTGTCTTTTAGAGCTGGATTTATGGCATATGGAGTTTCCCAGGTTAGGGGTCCAATCAGAGCTGTAGCTGCTGGCCTACACCACAGCCACAGCAACGTAGGATCCAAGCCATGTCTGCGACTTACACCACAGCTCACAGCAATGCCAGATCCTTAACCCACTGAGGAAGGCCAGGGATTGAACCTACGTCCTCCTGGATGCTCGTCAGATTTGTTTCCGCTGAGCCATGATAGGAACTCCTATTTTATATATATTGAGAGCTTCTGTGCCAGTCTGTGCCAGGGGGATATACAGAGGACACAGGACATAACACAGTCCGGTTCAGTGAAAAAAACCAATAAATGGAACTGGTACAAATGCTAGTGCTGGGGTGTGAGAGTGATACTTATATAACCTCCCCATACCCCAAACCCTGAGTTCAGACCAGTCCAGTCAAGGCAGAGGAATGGAGAGCCAAATCAGCTTTATTGCTAGTTGCTTATATTTGGACCCAAGCTCAAAAACTTTGCCCTCCCCTGTCCAGACCTTGGGAAGACCCACCCAAGGCAGGACAGACACACCTACCCAATCCTTGAGCCAACCCTGAGAGTGGGATCAGAGACATGGATCTCTAGACTTGCCTCTGGAAATCTGAATGGTGCCCCAGCCGTGTGTCCACCACAGGAAGGGCAAGAGCAGGAGGGCCTGAAAAGCGAGGGCAGCCCCAGTCATATTTGCCTGCTGAAGCTTCTCTCAGCTTCAATGATCCCACGAAACACTGCTCCTCAGGGGGAAGAGCAAGTGAATGAGAAAGTGGGCACTTTCATACATACCGGGAACTTCTTTCTGTTGTGGTTGCAGATCTAAAAAGACCAAAAAAAAAAAAAAAAGAAAGAAAGAAAGAAAAAGAAAGAAAAGAAGTTCCCATGTGTCACAGTGGGTTGATGGGTTAAGGAGCTGGTGTTGCTGCAGCTGTGGAGCAGGTTGCAACTGGGGCACAGGTTCGATCCCTTGCCTGGGAACTTCCACATGCCTCACGTGCAGGCCAAAAAAAAAAAAAAAAAAGCAAAAACAGAGAAAGAAGAACTGAAGAAATTTCTTACACACTTACTGCTGCCAAGTCTATGGCTCACTCGCTGCCAGGCCCTAGGAAGACAAAGAAAAAGGTCATGGGCTCATGGGCACCTTCTAAGAAATAATTCTTTGTGGGAGACACAGGAAAGGAAGGTAATGGATGATTTCAATACATTGTGATGAATGTGGGGAGACTTGTGCAAGCAGAGTGGGGTAGGGAGGCAGTAATAGCATGTCCATCCACACAAGTGCTCCAGCCAGAGACCTACGGGTCAGCTTTAACCCCCCTGCCCTCTCTTTCATCCAAACACCAAGACCCCACAGATCTGATGTCTTAAGTATCTTTTGGGAGTTCCTGTTGTGGCGCAGCAGAAATGAATCTGGCTAGCATTCATGAGGATGCAGGTTCAATCCCTGGCCTCCCTTAGCAGGTCAGAGATCCGTCATTGCCATGAGCTATGGTGTAGTTGCAGACATAGCTCAGATCCTGTGTTGCTGTGGCTGTGGCTGTGGTCAGCAGCTGTAGCTCTGGTTTGACCCCTAGGAACTTCCATATGTCGTGGGTAGCGGCCCTAAAAAAACAGCCAAAAAAAAAAAAAGTATCTTTTGAATCCACTTACATTTTTTCATCACACTGAAATCACACTAGATCAAGCCATTGTATCTTCTCATTTGAACTACTGTGATATAAATTCCTCAATGGTCTCTCCACTCTCATTCTGGTCTGCCCTAATCCATTCTCACACAGAATAATCCTTTAAAACAGGAATTTTATTTAATCCTATGAATAAATAGGAAATATATTTAATCTTTTAAAAAAGGAAATCGGAATCCCTCTCCTGCTTAAACTTCTCCATGGCTTCCCATTACTCTCAGAGTAAAATCCAAAACCCTCAACTTGGAATAACAGACTCTGTAGGACCTGGCTCCCTGTGGCCTCACTAGGATCACTGTGCTTCAGTACCTACGACACGCCAAAGTCAAGGACAGGCCTAACAATACTTAGAATGTGCTGAGTTCCTTCAGGTCACAGCACTTGCCCCCATGTTTCTCCTTCTGGAATGCTCTTCACCAATTCTCAACCTGCTCAACAGCAAATCTATGGGTCTGTTCCTCAGGGAAGCCTCCTCTAACCTTCTAGCCTAGGTCAGAACCTTTGGATTCTATGTCAAGAATCAGCACACTTTTTCTGCAAGGGGCAGAAAGTAAATATGTTAGGCTTTTCAAATCAGAGTGTCACGACTACTCAACTCAGGGTCATAGCAGCCATAGACAATACGTCAACAAATTTGAAGGTGCTGGAGTTCCCGTCATGGCACAGTGGAAATGAACCCGACTAGGAACCATGAGGTTGCAGGTTCAATCCCTGGCCTTGCTCAGTGGGTCAAGGATCTGGCATTGCCCTGAGCTGTGGTGTAGGTCGTAGACATGGCTCAGATCTGATGTTGCCACAGCTGTGGTGTAGGCTGGCAGCTGTAGCTCCGATTAGACCCCTAGACTGGAAACCTCCATATGCCACAGGTGTGGCCCTAAGAAGACAAACAAGTTTGTGGATGCTGAACTTTGATTTTCATATATACTTTTCACATCTTTTGATTTTTTTTCAACCATTTAAAAATGTAAAAATTTCTGGAGTTCTGTAGCGCAGTGGTTAACGAATCCGACTAGGAACCATGAGGTTGCGGGTTCGGTCCCTGCCCTTGCTCAGTGGGTTAACGATCCGGCGTTGCCGTGAGCTGTGGTGTAGGTTGCAGACGCGGCTCGGATCCCGTGTTGCTGTGGCTCTGGTGTAGGCCGGTGGCTACAGCTCTGATTGGACCCCTAGCCTGGGAACCTCCATATGCCGCTGGAGCGGTCCAATAAAAAGCAAAAAAAGACAAAAAAAAAGTAAAAATTTCTAGCTTCTGGCCATGCAAAAACAGGAGGTAAGCTAGAATTGGTCCCTAGGTCATAGTTTGCCAGCCCCTATTCTGTGTTGCCATACACACACACATATATGTACACATGTATGAGTATGTTTATATATATACATATAAAGCATATACTTTCCTGTGTTGTCCTTATCACAAGTAGTAATTAATTATGCATGTGATAGACTCCTCTTTTTTTTTTTTTCCTTTTTCGGCCACCCTGAAGCATATGGCGTTCCCAAGCCAGGGATTAGATCTGAGCCAGAGTTGCAGCAATGCCAGATCCTTAACCCTCTGTGCTGGGCTGGGGACTGAACCTGTGTCCCAGGGCTCCAAAGATGCCACTGATCCCATTGTGCTGCATCAGGAACTCTTCCTTAATGTCTATCTTAATGTTGTCTCCCCAGTTAGAAGTATGCTCCGTGAAGATAAGAACCACATTTATTTTTTTACCATCTCCTCCTGAGCTTCTAGCACAGGGCCTAACCCATAGTAGTTGCTTAATAAACGAATAGAGGCGTTCCTGTCATGGCTCAGCTGTAACAAATCTAATTAGGATCCATGAGGATGTGGGTTGAGGATCCTGAGTTGCTGTGGCTGTGGTGTCAGCCGGCAGCTGTAGCTGATTCGACTCTTAGCCTGGGAACTTTCATATGCTGAGCTTTCAGCCCTAAAGAAACCAAAATAAATAAATATAAATAAATGAAATAATAAAGAGTTCTTTTCCTTGAGGAGCTCCAAGCTCAGTGGAGAATATAGACGTGTAGACAATTAACTGCACAATTAATTAGGTAATGCTTTCACACAAAAGAATTCGGTTTTTTGGCAGGTTTAGTTTGAGATACCAGCGGGAAATCAGAATGTGGTGACTTTCAAACATCTGGACCTGAGTTCATGCTAAGATGTAGATAAGGGAGTAAAATGCACAGAAGAGATGTAAAAATTACCTGAGTGTGCCAGATCACTTAAGCAGAGAGGTCACTCTGGGAGAGAGGCTGAATTGAGAAGAGAAGAGGGAGGAGGCTGGAATTGTGGGGCAAGTTTCTGGGTCAGGGAAGGGGCAGAAGTAGGAGAGAGGTAAGAAGAGTCATTCAGCACAGAGGTGTTTCAGAAACCAAGAGGAATGACTTTTTTCTTTTTTCTTGTCATTTTAGGGCCACACCCTCGGTATATAGAGGTTCCCAGGCTAGTGGTCCAACCGTAGCTGTAGCCTCTGGCCTATGCCAGAGCCACAGCAATACAGAATCTGAGCCATGTCTTCGACTTACACTACAGCTCACAGCAAGGCTCCTTAACCCACTGATCGACGACAGGGAGCGAACCCTCATCCTAATGGATGCTGGTCAGATTCGTTAACCAATGAGCCACGATGGGAACTCCATGACTATACATTTTTTTATCTACCTATTTTACCACTTTATTCCTAGTATTTTGCACTGGGCATAGCCTACAGTAGGCACTCAGAAAAATCTGTGAATTGAAAATTAAATTGGAGTTCCTGTTGTGGCTCAGCAGGTTAAGAATCCTACTAGTACACATGAGGATGTGGGTTTGGTCCCTGGCCTTGCTCAGTGGGTGAAGGATCTGGCATTGCTGTGAGCTGCAGAGTAGGTTGCAGATGAGACTCAGATCTGGCATTTCTGTGGTGGTGGTGTAGGTCAGCAGCTGCAGCTCTGATTCGATCCCCAGCCTGGGAACTTCCATACGCTGCAGGTTCGACCCTATAAAGGAAAAAGAAAAAAAAAAAGAAAGAAAATTAAATTGAATCAGAATCTTTTAAGAAGCACTACACAGCATGCAGCCCACAGTAAGTGCTCAAAGAAGGAAAAAAAGAGTAAGCAGTGAGGCCAGTAAGCATGAAGGCTGATGTGGCACTAAGATTTGAGTTGAGCCTGGTGAGTTTTTCTTGCAGGAAAGGCAGATTCCTTCAATATCTTTTCACATTTATTCTGTTTACTTTGCCCTGGGGATGCAGAACTCCAGCAAAACAGATCTCGGTTCTCGGCTCACAGTCTGATAGGGAAGACAAACACAGTCCTTGATAACTATAAAATAAGATGGAAAGGTACTATGGGAGGACAGGGACCAGGAGGAGCTAGTAAACTTGGAGAACTTCACAGAAGGGGTGATTTTTGAGCTCAGTCTTAAAAGATTCAAGTTCAGTACAGTGGGAATTCTAGCGGAAACCAGCCTATGCAAAAACCCCGTGGAAAAGCCCTGGCTCTCAAACATAAGTGCAAAAAAAATCACTAGAGAGGTCTGTTTATTATGCACATTCCAAAGCTATACTACCCAGGAAACCTCTGGTTCAATAGGTGATGGCATCCATTTTAACGAGCTTCACAGGATCACACTTTCCGAAAACCCCTTTACTGAAAACCTCTTTACCTACTCCCTTTGTCACGGAAGTAGGGGGGAGCGGTGGCGGGAGACGAGTTTGGAGAGAGCTTTGCCCAGGTGGGCTTCTGGGTCTCCATAGGAGGTCACACTATCACAAAAACAACTTCGTTTTGAGGCGCGCTTTCAGGAGACTAGACGCTTTCCTTGTGCCTTACTTTCTCGGAGCCTCACAATTCAGCGGAGTAGAAATTACGAGCCTCATTTCCTCGGGGAGGAAATTGAGGCTCAGAGAGGGGAGAAGATTTGCTCAAGGTCACAAAGCAAGAGGTGGCAAGGCAGACACCCAACGCCAAGCGAGCGGATTCACACTTCAGGCTTTTCCACAACGCAGGGAGGCCACGAGTAGGTGGGGCTCAGGCCCTCCCTACAGGATGGTTCCAAAATGGTGGGGGCCCTGGCGTCAGCAACGCCCCCGCCCCTTCCGTCCACCTCCCTCCTTCTTCCCCAGGCCACCCAGGCGGGGGGAGGGGGGAAATTGGAGCAGCCCACGTGACTGCCAACAACCTGGCTCGTGACGCAAAGCGGCGGGCCCAACACTCGCCTTGCCTTGTGGGAAACGTAGTTCTGTATACCGTCAAGTAGGCCAGAAGGGCCGGGCCTAAGACTACACTTCCCAGGAGGCCGCGGGGCGACGCCGCCGCTACCGCCGTCGGAGAGCGCGGACGCGGGGCGCGCTGTCGGGCGGGGGCGAGGTTCGGGCCGGTTGTGCCGTTGCGAGGCTGCAGCTGCGATCGCTGCGGTGGGCCCAGGTAAGTGAGGGCCCTTGATCGAGATTGGGGCAGCTCAATCGTTTTTAGTCGTTTCGTCTTTTAGCTTTTCTCTGCGGTTGCTGGCTCAGCGTTCTCTGGCAGGCCCTGCCGCGGAGCCGCTCCCCCGCGCCTACCCCCCGGCCTCCTCTGAGCGGGCCCCGCTCTCTCCGGCTCCTCCCCCTCCCCGCCCTTCAGGGCTTCCCCTTGCTCCGGCCTAGATCCCGACGTTCGGGGCCGCCTTTTCTCCGGAGCAGCTTCTACCCTTTTTCGCTTCCTTGAAAGCTGCCAGGGAGAGGCCTTCATTTCCTTCATCTCCCCCTTTAGTCGGATGAACCCCATTATTTGGATTTCTCCTTTTCCCGGAACTCTTGAGTACCCCCCCCCCCCCACTTAATCTCCATTGGCCTGGTTCTGTCTTCTAGGGCGCATGTGGTTGGCACTCAATAAATGTTAGTACCTCTTCCGTTCCTTTCTGCCTTGTGGCCAGAGGAGGCATAGTCCAAATTTATCAGCCACGGGAACATTTGTGCGCCCACTTTCATTTCAGTCTCTTGGACTGGAGGTGAGGCCGACTTGGCTTCCTCTAGTCATCGGCTTGTGTTCTGCTTCAGTGAGGTAATTTTCTTCGCCTTCCCTAGCACCCAGGGAACTTTTATCAGCTGTTCTCTTGGATTTAATCTTCGGGCAGAAGCTGGCAAGTAGCGCTGGCGCCCAAAAGTTCGAAGCCTTTAGTGGTAGTACAGTGTTTAGGGGGAGGTTATTAATTGGATTGAAGGAAACACCTGAGAGTGTAGCAGAGCCTGGCAAGAGAGAGCCAATGAAGATTCTGGTGGCAGCATAACAGAAGGATCCCGGAGCCATCTGCCCGAGTTCAAGTTAGGTTTCAAGTCAAGGGGCTTCACTTCCAAGTGTTCTTATCTGCAAAATAGTGATGAGTAACAGTGGCCACTTTATAGGGTTACTGTGACGATTAGATGAGCTAAGCTGAAAACCGCTTAGCTCGTTACCGACAAGTATTACGTACTATTATCGTTATCACCACTTTTAGGATTTATAGATTGTGGGACCGCAGTGGAAAGGCCTTTATCACATCATCATTTTCTTTCCCTTTCAGATGGCCTTCCCTTCCCTAGTTTGTGGAAATACTGTTTGTTGTAGTCTGTCTTGTTATCTAGATGGCCCGATGTGTGTATCATTATGTAGTTAGAAACCTATTAAAGAGCCAAAAATGGCTGCTGCCATGAACAACTTGTGTGACAAATTGGGCTTAGTTTATTCTCTGCTGGAAAATTTGTGAACAAGTGTACATACTTAAGCGATATCAAATTTTTTTTTTCCTGCACCCATTTAGGCTTGATTGTGTTTTGCAAAAGAGGTCAATTGAAGTTTCTGTAAGGAACCGTTTAACTAAAAGCCTTTATGTACAGTACAGTTCCATCTCTGTGTTTTAAATCTCTTAGCGCCAGTGAAAAATCTCTGGTTTGGGGGACTGATGGTTTTATGTGTGTATGTGTCTTTTTAGGGCTGCACCCATGGCATACAGAAGTTCCCAGGTTAGGGGTCAAATCGGAACTGTAGCCTTTGGCCTATACTACAGCCACAGCAAGGCCATATCTGAGCCGTGTCTGCAACCTACACCAAAGCTCACGGCAACCCCCAATCCTTAACCCACTGAGCAAGGCCAGGGATAGAACCTGCATCCTCATGATTAGTAGTCACATTCGTTTCCGCTGAGCCACGACGGGAACTTTGGGACTGATGTTTTTAGTCTGCAGGCTAGGTACAGTCTGATTTTAGCGGTAGTGGTGGTAATAGTAGTAATAATAGTAGCAAGGGCAATAGTAGTAATTCTTTAGCATGTTTCATTTGTTTTTTAACGCCAGTCTTTTTTTGGGGGGGAGGGGGGCGGCACCCATGGCATATAGAGGTTCCCAGGCTAGAGGTCAATCGGAGCTGTAGCCCACAGCCAGAGCAACACCTGATCTGAGCTGCATCTGCCACCTACACGACAGCTTGTGGCAAAGCTGGATCCTTAACCCACTGAACAAGGCCAGGGTTGGAACCTGCATCCTCATGGATCCTAGTCAGATTCATTTTGACTGAGCCACAACGGGAACTCCTTAGCATATTACTTAATGACATAGCTAGTACAGGTACTTTTTGAATTTTGTTTAGTCAGTGAATTTATGAATTACAGAGTGTCCTATATTGTATTGAGCCATTAGAGGGCGGCAGCTTGGAGACTAGCACTGAGATGAGGAGGGATGAGGCTGACAAGAGCGCATAGAATATATGACTTAATAATTTTTTTTTGAACGGATAGACTTAACCACTAAGAGTCTTATGGTGTTAGCCTATTTCTCTTGGGCATAGTGACATCCTGAATTGAAGGAATTATGGTTAATGCTATGCTCTCAAATGTTAGGTTTTGGTAGGCTGCTTCACATGCTCATTGTGTAAACATCTGAGACAAATGATACAATTAATAGTGCCTGACAACCTGCCCTGTGCTAGGCTCTGGGAGTACAGGGGAGTGTGAGACAGAAGGGGTCTTGCATATTGGGAGCCTACAGTATAATGGGGGAAGACGCAACAGGTGAGCAAATAAACTACAAACTGAGAGAAGTGAAGTGGAGGTATCAAGCAGGGGACTTAACAGACAACAATAAAGGGAGAGACCGAAGGGCGGTCAGAGAAGTTCTTTATGGATGAGAGCGAGGAGACAGTTTTGTAGGACATCAAGATGGCGTACTAGGTAAAGGGAAGAGCAAGTGCCAAAGCTAGAAGGTGGGAAGAGTGTAGTGTATTTTCAGAACTGAAAAGAGGCCAGGGGAGGCTCACACATAACGAGGAAAGTGGTGAAAGATGAGATGGAGAGATGAGGTTGTTGAGGGAAGCCATGAAGCCTCCTGATGTATGTTTCAGATTCACTTTTGCGGGGAGGTGGGAAATGGATTGTGGGGACTGTCAGTTTAGGGGCCGTTGGACTAGTCCAGCCTGGGAAATGATAGTTGCCTGAGGTAGAGAGATGGGAGTGGAGAGGCACCAGTGGGAAGGAGGGCAGTGTTTGGAGATAACCTAGTTTTAATACTCTCTAGAGCATGACGTGCTTAGTCCATGATTCATGGACTGCAGAGGGTTCCTGAACTCTTAATGTTTTTGTGAGGGAGGGTGTTTTCTCAGAGTCATTAGCTTCCGCATCAGATTCATTAGTGTCTTATAGTTTAAGAACCAGCACTCTAGAGTTCGTAGTGCAGGTTTATAATTCATAAAGTAATTGCCCACAGTTTACCAGGAGACTTAAGAGTCATGGGTACCCTTTCTAAAAGATTGACTATCTTAGTCTCTCAAGGGAGCTCTTGTTTAGCTTGTTTTAAACCAAAGTAAATGCCATGTCATTGAAAAAGCAACTTTTCTTTTTGTCTAGAAGTTATGGGCTAATGCCCATACTGAGGAAGCTGAACATTAGTGAGTTCAGTTTCACTAAAATCCATATCCATTTCCTATTGTTCTTCCACTGGCTTTTGTTTACAGTTCCTATTTTTGTGGTAGAAATGGAGCACCTCAGTGTGTAAGGAGTAAGATAATTTTCTTCTTGCCTTCCTTCCAAGCATTAAGGGTTTCACATGTATGTTCATACATATGTATTTTGTTTTGTTTTGTTTTGTATTTCAGGACTGCAGCCATGGCAAATGGAGGTTCCCAGGCTAGGGGTCGAATGGGCGCTAAAGCTGCTGGCCTACGCTACAGCCTCAGCCATGCCATATCCAAGCCGCATCTCCAACCTCCACCACGGCTCACAGCAATACCGGATTCTTAGCCCACTGAGCAAGGCTAGGGATTGAACCTGCATCCTCATGGTTACTAGTCAGATTCATTTCTGCTGCGCCACGACGGGAACTCTTGTTTGTTGGTGTATTTTGTAGTGTATTTTTCAGATGTTAGTTTGTTATTGGAAGCACAGGGTGTGCCTTCTACCACAGAGTTAGAGCTCTACCATTGACAGAACAATGTGTTTTTCTTTTTATGGTAGAGGTTGAAAACTGAAGGCTTGTGGACTAAATCCAGTCGGCAGATGTGTTTTGTTTGGCTCACACAGTGTTGTAAATTTGAATTAGTTGTCAACATTAAAAAACAGGGAAATTTCATGTAAAAATGTGGATTCAGGCTGCTTTGAAAGATCTGATCTGGCAGCCATGGACCTGTGTTTCTGCTTGCAGCAGCCATCTTTGGGACAGGTCCTGAGATCGCTATTAAAGTTGTTTTTTTTTTTTTTTTCTGTCTGGGTGCTTTATTTCTTTCCTTTTTTTAAAAGAAGATTTTAGATAACTTTAGAAGAGGGAGATGGTGGTGGTGGTGGCAGGGACCCAAACACTAAGTTATTTTGTTTCCAATCTGAAGAAACCCAAGTGCTTTTAGAAAGCAAAAGGCAATGGTCTGACCCCTGCCCATGCCTTTTAGCTGGCACATGTGCAGTGTCCTCATTTTTGTTCTGCCTGATTTGCTCTTTAGTATCTGGAATGCACTAACTGCACAGCTTGGCTTGTTTAAAAAGGTAGAAAGCCAAACAAAAAGAAGTTGCTGAATGTCCAATTAGAAGACTTTTGGCTCTGTTCTGAGGCACAAGAACCAAAAGTGTGTTTGGGTGGGGAGGTGTGTGTGTGTGTGTGTGTGTGTTTATTTATGTATATGCTTATGTGAAGTCCATTGCTTTGCTTTCAGTAATCCTGTGTTTTTTTGAGGAATTAATAATTCAAAATTTTTTTTCTTTTTTCTTTTGATTTTTAGGGCTGAACCTGTGGCACATGGAGATTCCCAGGCTAGGGGTTGAATTGGAGCTACAGCTGCCAGCCTACCCCACAGCCGCAGCAACATCAGGTCCCAGCCGCGTCTGCGACCTGTACTACAGCTCACTGCAACGCTGGATCCTTAACCCACTGAGTGAGGCCAGGGATCGAACCCACAACCTTATAGTTACTAATTGATTTGTTTCTGCTGCACCATGACGGGGAATCCTCTTCTTTTTTCTTTTTCTTTTCTTTTTTTTTTGTCTTGTCTTTTTGCCTTTTTCTAGGTCTGCTCCCGGGGCATATGGAGATTCCCAGGCTAGGGGTCGAATTGGAGCCATAGCCACTGGCCTACGCCAGAGCCATAGCAACACGGGATCCGCCGTGTCTGCAACCTAAACCTCAGCTCACAGCAACGCCGGATCCTTAACCCACTGAGCAAGACCAGGGATCGAACCTGCAGCCTCATGGTTCCTAGTCGGATTCATTAACCACTGCACCACAACGGGAACTCCTTTTCTTTTTTCTTTTAAAAGCTCCACATGAGGAATGTGGAAGTTCCTAAACTAGGGGTCAAATCAGAGCTGCAGCTGCTGGCCTATACCATTGCCACAGCAACGCAGGATCTGAGCTGAATGTGCAACCTACACCACAGCTCACCATAATGCCAGATCCTTAACCCATTGAGTGAGGCCAGGGATCGAACCCACATCCTCATGGATACTAATTGGGTTTGTTTCTGCTGAGCCACAGTGGGTATGGCAATAACTCATTTTTCTTTTTTTCTATTTTAATAAAAAGGACAGGATACATAAAGGATTGATAGAGGAAGTCGCAGAGGTGAGACTGCTTTCTGAAGTTACCCTAGAGTGGTTTCCTTGTGGGTTAAAGATCTGATGTTGTCACTGCTGTGGCACAGGTTCGATCCCTGGCTGGGGAACGTCCAGATGCCACAGGTGCAACCCGAAAACCAAAATTACTCTAGAGATCTCCTTACCCCAGGACTCTTCATTTATATCACAGCTTCCCAGAAGGTGGTCCCGATGTATTTAGAAGATATGTCCTAGGGTCTTGACAAAAACCTAGGGCTACCAGACTGGGCTTGCTCAATTAAAAAAAAAAAAAAAACTGAGTAAGTTTTTAACATAAGTTCTTGTTTCACATGTAGTAAAGTGATCTTTTATGAAGCCTTGCTTTGTATACTTTGAAAGTCTTATTGCTTAGCTGTCAAGGAGTTGCTGTATCGCCTTCTTGGCTTTGGCAATTTTGATGTCCTTTTGTATGCACGTGTCACATTGGAAAACGTTCTGAGAGAGGCTTTCCTTGACTATCCTCTCTTTAATAGTACTCCACTCAACAACCAGTGCTCTCCCCCCAACCCTGCATTATTTTTGTGGGGCATTATATTGTTTGTCTTTCATCTATTATGTTTTCACCTCTTTAGAGAGTGAAGCAGGGATTTGTTTGATTCACTGCTGAATCCTCATACCTAGGGTGTTCTCTGTTACATAGAGGAGGCTTAGTAAATATTGAGAGAAAGGATGAATCAATGTGGGAGTAAACAGATGGTTGACTGGGTGGTAGTCTTTGAAAATGTTCCCACTGTTAAGTGCTAGCTTACTCAGGTGGCGGGTGAGGAGATTGCAGAGGGGCGAGGGGATACTTACTGGCGTGATGGAAATGTTCTGTTGTTTGCTTGGGGTGGTGTTTACACAGTGTATATATATATATATGTATATACATATATATGCACACACACGTGTATGGTTGTGCCTATGCCATGTGCAAGTTTCTGGACCAAGTGTTGAACCCATGCCCCAGCAATTACAGTGCTGAAACCTTAACCACTAAGCCACCAGGGAACTCCTGCATGGTATATTTTGTTGAAACTCAGTGAACTGGGTCCTTAAAATGTGTACATCTATTGCATTATGAATTATAAAAATTGGTATTTAAAACTCAACTTTTATTTTATTTTTGTCTTTTGTTGTTGTATTTCTTGGGCCGCCCCTGCGGCATATGGAGGTTCCCAGGCTAGGGGTTGAATCGGAGCTGTAGCCACCGGCCTACGCCAGAGCCACAGCAACACGGGATCCGAGCCGCGTCTGCAACCTACACCACAGCTCACGGCAACGCCGGATCCTTAACCCACTGAGCAAGCGCAGAGACTGAACCCGCAACCTCATGGTGCCTAGTCGGATTCGTTAACCACTGCGCCACGACGGGAACTCCTCAACTTTTATTTTTTAAATTTTTTTTGGTCTTTTTGCCTTTTCTAGGGCCGCTCCCATAGCATATGGAGGTTCCCAGGCTAGGGGTCTAATCAGAGCTGTAGCTGCCCGCCTACACCACAGCGACAGCAATGCAGGATCCGAGCTGTCTGCGACCTACACCACAGCTCACAGTAACGCCACATCCTTAGCTCACTGAGCGAGGCCAGGGATCAAACCCGCAACCTCATGATTCCTAGTCTGATTCTTTAGCCACTGAGCCATGATGGGAACTCCAAAACTCAACTTTTAAAGGCTATTCTGTAAAACAGGTAACTCTGTAAGTAGGTTGTGATAATTGTCCTTGAATTTTTGGTAAACTTAGCCAAGTATAGGTTGGATTGGGGGTTTTAAAATACTCTGAAGTGGGGAAGTGCCACTGGAGCAACAAGAGAGAAAGAGGTTGCGTTGGCCAGACTCTGAATAGCCCACTCCCATTTCAATCAGAGGTGCTGCATTGATATTTCATACTTTGAGGTTTTGCTTAACATTTCATTGTTAAAAAGATAAACCATTGAGTTCCCTAAGGCCCTCCCACCCTTACCCCAGGGTTTAGTGAAGCAAGGTGTAGCCTTGGCAGGGCAGATAATTGTCTTCAGTTTTGTTTTCCCTGCTCACAGGTCCTTTTTGAAAAAAATAGGCATTGGAGAAATATGTAATGTAGAAGGAGAAAGCTTCCTATAATGCCATCTTTTTAGGTCAGTGGTAATAGTTTGGGTATATTTCTGAATCGTAAGGGTAGACAGTAAGGAACTGGGGAGGAGGTAGAGCTAAACCTCTTTGGTTTATTATGAAAGCGTAAGACTTAAAACCTTACTTCAGGGAGTTCCCATTGTGGGTCAGTGGTAACAAACCTGACTAGCATCCATGAGGATTCGGGTTCAATCCCTGGCCTCCATCAGTGGGTTAAGGATCCGGCATTGCTGCGAGCTGTGGTGTGGGTCACAGATGCAGCTCAGATCCCATGTTGTTGTGGCTGTGGTGTAGGCTGGCAGCTGCAGCTCCCACCTCTTATCTTGGGAACTTCTGTATGCTGTGGGTGCAGCCCTAAAAAGTAAAAAAAATCCCAAAAAACCTCTTACTTCAGGACTAAGTGTATCGATTGTGTTTTCCTGGAAAATTGAGAAGGTGATATGTTGATTCTGGGATAATGGTGGATGTTTTTGTTCATAGCAGAGAACTTAGCTAGCTTCTTGCACTATTTTCGCTTTCAGGTTTGTTTGTCACATGTTTTTGCTGGACATTTTACCTTCAGCAAGCATGAATTGTTGCATCATTCAACCAGCTGGGGCCTTGAATATAGTGAATAACAATTCACTACATTGAATATTGAATGACAATATAGAATGAGGAAGAGAATATACTTGGTTGCTGGCTTATTGTCTCCCCCCCCCCTTTTTTAATTGCTATGGAGACTGTTTAGTGCTGGAGGATACATACATGATGAGGGTAGTTAATAGGGGATTTTTTTCTGCTCCACTTTTAGCAAAGTGTTTTCAGCAGCTGGAGTAATTCCCTTTCCTCTGATTAAATGATGTTTGTTTTAAGTTAGATTTATTTTTTTTTTCAAATTAATACTGTGACCATTTAATTAGTCTTTTTGAACCAGCATACTCTTGAGAAAGGGAATGCTATTAATGTATTGGAGCAAGTATAAACTGACTGTCTTGAGCAAACCTGAATGTAAGGTCAACCTCAATATTAAGGAAGCACATTTATAGACTTGAGATTTTTTTGAAAGTAAATGCTAATTTAAGCACTTTACATTCATTATCTTATTTAGTCCTGTACAAGGCAAATGAAGGGTGTCTTGTTTTATAGATGATGAAATGCCAACTAAATTATTGCTATGGTTGTTAGGAAACTAAGTTTTTTTTGTTTTTTTTTTGTTGTTGTTGTTTTTTTGGTCTTTTTGTCTTTTTAGGGCCGCACCTGCCACATATGGAGGTTCCCAGGCTAGGGGTCTAATTGGAGCTGCAGCTGCCGGCCTGCACCACAGCCACAGTGACACCAGATTTGAGCCGCATCTGTGACCTACAGCACAGCTCATGGTAGCGCCAGATCCTTAACTCACTGAGTGAGGCCAGGGATCGAACCCTCAACCTCATAGTTTCTAGTCGGATTCATTTCTGCTGGGCCACTATGGGAACTCCAGGGAACAGATTTTATGTGCTGGTCAAAAGTATACATAAACTGTAACTTTTGTTACATATGTTGTATAGTATCTATAATATTATAACAATGTGTTACTCCATCTGGAATTTCGGCCTTGCTCTTCTCACCTATCTTACTCTGGTAACTCATCTTAGAGCTGCCAACAAGAAATAGGAGGTGCTTTTGAGGAGAGGATCTTTGGTTTCCTTGTTTGGTATTAAGTATCACTGGAAAGCTGTAGGGACACAGGCTTTGTCTTCTGTGTTGTTCATCCTCCTGCCTTTATTCCTTTTGTGTGTGGGAAACCGTTGTTCAAATCTAAATTACAACTTCTGAATACACTTTTTGGATACATTATGTGTACAAAACTCATCTTTTCATATAGTAGTTCATGGTGTAATCTAGTTTCCTTTAGAAAATATTCACAGCTTTTTTTTTTTTTTTTTTAAGGGCCACATGTGTGGCATATGGAAGTTCCTAGGCTAGGGGTCAAATCGGAGGTGTAGCTTCTGGCCTCCATCACAGCCACAGCAACGCCAGATCCAAGCCATGTCTATGACCTACACCACAGCTCACGGCGATCCTTAACTCACTGAGCGAGGCCAGGGATCAAACCCCCAACCTCATGGTTCCTAGTGAGATTCATTAACCATGGCGCCACGATGGGAACTCTAGGTTTATACTTATAATATCTTGTTTCGTATCCTCTACCCTGAATTTGTACAGAGTTTTCCTATATTTTCTTCTAAAATTTTTCTTCTAAATGTTTTAAAGCTTCACATTTAGTGTTTATGTCCTTTTTTTTTTTAAGTCCACTTGGAGTTTTTGTCTGTTGCGAGGGAAGGGTCTGATTTTACTTCTTGCACATGATTGGTTTTGTTTTTGTTTTTGTCTTATGGCTGCACCCGTGGTGTGTGAAAATTGCTGGGTCAAGGATTGAATCTAAGCAATAGCTTTGGCAACACAGAATCCTTTAACCCATTGTGCTGGGCTGGGGATTGAACACACACTTTTGCAGGAGCCTGAGCCACTGCAGTTGGATTTGTAACCCACTTCACCACAGTGGGAACTCCTCCATATGATTTGTTTTAATATTCATTAATATTCTGAATCTGAAGTCCTGACTTATTTGGGGCTTTGTATAGTAGCCTTTATACTTTGTGTAGTGGTCTTAATACCTTTCTCTCAGGCTTAAAACTTTCTTAACTTTATCCATGAGAAATTGGGAAAATATCAATGTAATCTAAAACCAGATCCAGGAAATAGGCAGGATTGTTAAGTCATGGCTAGCATGAGTGGAACAGCTGAATTGACTCTTCCAAAGGGAAAACTCCATTTGCAAGAATCACTTTGACAGACCACATAGTTCTCTCTCTCTCTCTCTTTTTTTTTTGTCTTTTTGCCTTTTCTAGGGCCATTCCCGCGGCATATGGAGATTCCTAGGCTAGGGGTCTAATCAGAACTGTAGCTACTGGCCTACACCAGAGCCATAGCAACACGGGATCCGAGCTGCGTCTGCAACCTACACCACAGCTCACAGCAATGCTGGGTCCTTAACCCACTGAGCGAGACCAGGAATCGAACCCACGTCCTCATGGAACCTAGTCTGATTTGTTTCTGCTGTGCCACAAGGGGACTGGTCTTTATAGCAGTCCCTTTTCCAGGTTAAACTTATGAATATAGGGCTAATTCTAGTGAGCAGTTACATTGTTTATAAGTATTTTGGAAAAAAAGATGGATTTTGTGAGGAATACTCTGCTTAGGAGTGGCTCAGCAGCCTTGGGATTTGGTAATTTGTGGAAAGAGGGGTCTTGTTTTTTCCTAATGGTGTTTGTAAATTGATTATGAGTTACCATCAGCTGCAAAGCAGTTGCAAGTTTATATTTAAAATTAATAACAAGAATATATGGACATTTAATTTGGCAGTACTGTGGGAAGTAATTTTGACCTTTGTGTCAAATCTAGTAGTTTCTTCCAATTTGCTATTTTATTTTTTGCTTTTTTAGGGCCGTGCCCACGGCACATGAAGGTTCCCAGGCTAGGGGTCTAAATGGAGTTGCAGGTGCTGGCCTGTGCCACAGCCACAGCAACGCCAGATCCAAGCTGCATCTGTGACCTACACTACAGCTCATGGCAATGCCGGATCCTTAACCAACTGAGCTAGGCCAGGGATCGAACCCGCAACCTCATGGTTTCTAGTCGGATTTGTTTCCACTGCACCATGACACGAACTCCCCAGTTTGTAATTTTAAAAGGAAACAAGAATAAAACTCCAAAGATGAATATATTTTAGTAGGTTCTCCAGTATGACATGATCATTTCCGAATTTGATATCAGAAATAATCTATCCCAAATATTTGTAACAGATTATTCTGGCATCAAATTCAGTCTCTGTTGTTGCTTGTTTACAGATGAAAGCAGATGTGACTTATCTAGAAGTTTGTTATCGTGGTCTGATGCTCTGGGTTAAATGGGTTACTGATCAAATTAGTTTTGGATATATATGTGTGTGTGCGTTTCTTTTTTAGTAAAACTAAGTGGATGTGGAAGGTATACTCTGAATGTACTATCTGCTTTTCCAACTCTAAAATTAAGAGTTTTTTACTGAATACAATTTCTTTACAAATAGGCTTTTAGAGAATTAGGTTCATTCTTATGTAGCATCCCCCATAGCTTCCAATAGAGTACATTTTAGCCGAATAATAATAAGATTATTTAGGAAAGACAGATTGCATAAGACACAGTAAAGGTTTTTTTTGTTTGTTTGTTTTTATCATCTTAGATGATAAGTAACTGGAAAGAAAAGTGAGAAATCAGAGTAGACTGGACTTTGTTTGTGGTTTAAAGTTCTTTAACAGGTAGAAGGTGGAAAGAACTGGAACACACTGGGAACCAAGGGCCTTTAGCTCTAGTTTTTCCTCACCTTCCTAGGCAGGTCTCTTCCTTTTTTCTTGGCTCAGTTTCCCTTCTGTAAAACTAGGGTCGTACAGGCTAATGGTCTCTAGAAGTGCTTCTGTTGCTCAGTCCTCGGTGACTCTAATTCTAGTGGGATTTGTTCATAACTGATATTCTGGGTCAGATTAGAGTGCATGGTGTCTTAATCACAAGATTCTCTGCTCTTTTTTTTTTTTTTTTTTTAATTTTTGTCTTTTTGCCTTTTCTAGGGCCACTCCTGCGGCATGTGGAGGTTCCCAGGCTAGGGGTCTAATGGAAGCTGTAGCCACCGGCCTACACCAGAGCCATAGTAACGCAGGATCCGAGCCACATCTGCAACCTACACCACAGGTCACGGCAATGCCGGATCCTTAACCCACTGAGCAAAGCCGGGAATCAAACCCGCAACCTCATGGTTCCTAGTCAGATTCATTAACCACTAAGCCACAATGGGAACTTTATGGATTCTCTGCTCTTTGATTAAAGCCAGCAGTAGACCTCCTCAAGGCTACACACCCAATTCAGGGTCTGATGATAATGAGCATTTTCTCTTCCCTAGCACTCTAAGTCCCAATTTTTTTTTCTTTGCTTTTTTTTTTTTTACAAGCCCCAATTATTTTTATAAGTAACTATTTTAGTGAGATTTGGAGGTAGAGCCATAAAAATTATAAATATAGGCTGGAAGTTGTATTAATACCAGATTCTAGGCAGAATAAGGATAATACTGAGCAGAGGTAAATGCTCTTTTATATTATAAGCACCTGGAAGGGCACAGATTTTCCGATTCATCTTTGTGCCTTTCCACAGTGCCCGGAAGGAAACGAACAATTACGTATTACTGTTATTTGAGTGCTTGCTGTATTACTAGGCACTGTCCAATGATTTAGACGTTTTCCTCATTTAGTCATTGTAGTAGCTGATGAGATAGTGTGGTCTGTATTTTATAGATCTGGAAATTGAGACTTAAAAGAGTCAGAATGTTTTACTAGTTTTTATGTGACTCCAGAGGCTCTACTCTTTCTTTTTTCTTTTCTTTCCTTTTTTTTTTTTTTTTTTTTTGGTGGCCTCACCGGCAGCATGTGGAAGTTTCTAGCCAGGGATCAAACCCTTGCCACAGGAGTGACCCAGGCTGCTGCACTGACAACACTGGATCCTTAACTCCTTGTGCCACAAGGGAACTCTGCCTGTGCTCTTCCTTCCTTCAGTGTGCTGCCTAGCAAAGTCATTATCTGTTGGGTGCATTCATTGTTAACTCAGTGAAATACTTGTAAAATGTTTAAAAATACTTTCTGTCCAGGGGTTCCCTTCGTGGCTCAGAGGTTGATGAACCCGACTAGGATCCATGAGGATTTGGGTTCCATCCCTGGCCTCACTCAGTGGGTTAAGGATCCGGCGTTGCTGTGAGCTGTGGTGTAGGTTGCAAATGCAGCTTGGATCCTGCATTGCTGGGCTTGTGTTGGCCGGCAGCTGTAGCTCTGACTTGACACCTAGGCTGGGAACTTCCACATGGTGCCGGTGCGGCCCTAAAAAGCAAAAAGTATATATCTTTTCTCTCTTCATTGTTTTGCATCTCTGTGTTAGTATTTTTAGAACAAAGGGATATCTGGTTCTAATAGGCCAGCTGAGTCTTACTAATAGGACGTCCTTAAGGCAGGGTGTCATGTGGATGGCAGTTTTGTTCCAAAGTAAAAAATTAAGCCAGAGAGGAGGACTGGAAATTGAGGATACGGAGGGCAGAAATTAGGAAGGAGACCTCTTTCCATTATATACTCTTGTACAGTTTGAAATTTTTGCTGTGCATGTATTATTAAAATGAAAAATGCTGTGTAAAAAGAACTAAACGTTTTAGTTTGCTCAGGCAAATGAAACAGTTTAATATCTCAAATTCTATGATTTTGTACATTTTTCCCTTTTTTTAATTTTTATATTTTTTTTGTCTTTTCTAGAGCCACACCTGTAGCATATGGAGGTTCCCAGGCTAGGGATCTGATCAGAGCTGTAGCCACCGGCCTGCGCCACAGCCACAGCAATGCAGGAGCCAAGCTGTGTGTGTGTACTACACCACACAGCTCATGGCAACACCAGATCCTTAACCCACTGAGTGAGGCTAGGGATCAAACCCGAAACCTCATGGTTCCTAGTCGGATTTGTTAACCACTGAGCCATGACGGGAACTCCCATTTTTCCCTTTTTAAAAGCTGGGGTTCCCTGGTGGCTCAGTGGTTGAGGATCTGGTGCCACTCCTGTGGCTTAGGTTCTGTCCTTGTCCCAGGAACTTCTGCATGCCTCAAGCATGGCCAAAAACATACACAACAACAACAATAAAAAACTGTATATGTGCTACAGTATGGAAGAATCTTGAAGATGTACTAGGTGACGTAAGTTAGATATAAAAAGAACAGATACTGTGTGATTCTGTTTATGTGCAGTAACTAGAGTAGTCAGATTCATAGGGACAAAGTAGAAGTTGTGGTGGTGGGGGTGTTACTCTTTAATGGGTACACGGTTTGTGTTTCAGAAGATGAGAAAGTTCTGGAGATGAATGGTGGTGATGGTTGCCTAACAGTGCGAATGTGCTAAATGCCACCGAATTGTACCTTGTGCTTAAAAATAGTTAAAATTGTAAATTTTGTGTTAAGAATTTTGCTTTTCTTTTTTTCTTTCTTTTTTTTAAGGGCTGCACCCGCAGCATATGGAGGTTTCCAGGCTAGGGGTCAAATTGGAGCTGTAGCTGCCAGCCTACACCACAGCTCATGGCAATACCGGATCCTTAACCCTCTGAGCAAGGCCAGGGGTCGAAGGCAAGTCCTTATGGATACTAGTCAGGTTCGTTAACTGCTGAGCCACAACAGGAACTCCTGTCTTATGGATATTTTACCATAGTTAAAAAAAAACAAACGCATTATATCTCCAGTATTTGTTCATTTATTTGTCGTTAAGGACATACCTAGACACTGGGGATACAAAAGGGAGTTTGATCTGGTACTTGCCCTCATGGAGCAAAATAGTCTAATAATGTTGCATGACTAGTAGTTCTCAAGGAAATACGTTGTAAGGAAATGGTGATGGCTTATACAAGTTTTTTTTTTTTTTGTCTTTTTGCCTATTTCTAGGCAAATGGAGGTTTCCAGGCTAGGGGCCCAATTGGAGCTGTAGCTGCCAGCCTACACCACAGCCACAGCAATGCCAGATCCGAGCCGCATCTGCAACCTGCACCATAGCACACAGCAATGCCGGATCCTTAACCCCCTGAGCAAGGCCAGGGATCGAACCCGCAACCTCATGGTTCCTAGTTGGATTTGTTAACCACTGAGCCATGACGGGAACTCCAGCTTATACAAGTTTTGTAATGAGGAATTCCTGTCGTGGTGCAGCAGAAATGAATCCAGCTAGGAACCATGAGGTTGCAGGTTTGATCCCTGACCTTGCTTAGTGGGTTAAGAACACGGCTTGGATCTGGCATTGCTGTGGCTCTGGCATAGGCCAGCAGCAACAGCCCCAGTTAGATCCCTAGCCTGGGAACCTCCATATGCTGTGGGAGTGGCCCTAAAAAGACAAAAGACCAAAAAAAAAAAAAAGTTTTGTAATGGGATAAAAAAATAAATTCTAGAAAAATAGCTCTTTGATTTCTCCTGTGTTACATGCTGGGTGGGCCATAGGATTCAGATGGGAATGTTACTGTTTTGCCTCAAGTCACCTCTGTATAGCCTGAGAGCAAGATTTTAAAAACTCATCTTGGAAGGAGTTGTCAGGTGCACAGATGGTGTGTTGATCCCTCTCTCTTGTAAATTGAGAATCTGGGGCACAGAATAATGGTGTCATTTAGGGGGCAGACTCATTCAGCCTGGGATCAAGTATAGGTTTAGGTTTGTTGCCAGAGTATTCTGCTTTAAGAGATTTTGACGATGTAATATCTTATATTTTAAGTCTGTCATAAATCCAAATTCTGACTTAAGAGAACATAATTATTTAATGACCATATGACTACCTGTACCAGCTAGTTGAAGTCTTGTCTTTTGCTCAGTGTTGCTTTGATGTTGGCGTGATTAATTATTATTGCATACTAAGCACTGTTGCAGTAACTTTATACATGTATTAGTTTAATTTTCAAAACCCTTTGTAGTAGGAATCAGTTTTACAGATGAAGCAGAGATTCCCCTGTGGCGCAGTGGGTTAAGAATCCCACTGCAGTGGCTCTGGTTGCTGTAGAGGCATGGGTTCGATCCCTGGCCTGGTGCAGTGGGTTAAAGGATCCAGCGTTGCTGCAGCTGTGGCCTGTGGCATAGGTCACAGCTGTGGCTCAGATTGAACCCCTGGCCTGGGAACTGCCATATGACTTGGGTTCGACCATAAAAAAAGAAAAGAAGAACCAGACACAGTGAGATTTTAATTAAGAAGCTTATCACAGGTCTTAAAATTATTAGTTGGTGGAATGAGAATCCACCAAACCTAGGCACTTTAGCTTTAGAGCATGTGATCCTTTTTATTATTTATTGGGGTGCTTTGCAAATTGCTTTGGGATGATTACCTTATGGTAAATTACTGGGCATAAATATTGAAAATTGGCATTTTCTGGAGTTCCCTTGTGGTGTGGCAGGTTAAGGGTTGCTGCAGCTGTGGCGTAGGTCACAGCTTTGGCTTGAATTCAGTCTCTGGTCCGGGAAATTCCATATGCTTCGGATGTGGCCAAAAAAAGAAAGAAAAGAAATGCAGAAACTGTTCTTAGCTCATAGGTGGTACAAAAGCACTTTGGGCTTTGTGCCATCATTTGCTTATCCCCCAAACATAGAGGACCCTGTATACACAATACATTTGGAAGTATCTATCCAAAACCATTCATAGTAGTTTCACCAGTCTTGGATTCAATCTTGTTTCCTGTTGATACCAGGGGGGCTACTTGAAGCAAGACATTGCAGTTTTCTGTAGTAAAGCACTAAATGTTTATTTTCCCAGCTGTCATAATCTTATCAATTCCTAGTATTTTTTTCAGTGGGGAATGGCTACGATTAAATTTTGTCATTTATTAGATACTTCGGTTAACTTAAATAGAAGACACAGTATTCTTGTTCACTTTTATTGGTATTAACTTGCTTTTGAAACTAGAACACATTCGTCTTTAAGTATTCTAGAAGCCACTTGTGCCTGGTGGTTTAAAGGACTGGCTTTGACCTCAGGTTCATGGGAGCAGGCAAAGGCATCCTTGAGTTTCCTTGTGTCCCCCCCAACCACCTTTTTTAAATAGCTGCACCTGTGGCACATGGAAGTTTCTGGGCTAGAGGTGGAATAGGAGCTGCAGCGAGGGATTGAACCCACATCCTCGTGGGCACTATGTTGGGCTTTTAACCTGCTATATAAGTTCCCAGGCTAGGGGTTGAAGTGGAGCTTCAGCTGCCAGCCTACGCCACAACCACAGCAATGCCAGATCCAAGCCAAGCCTGTGACCTACACCACAGCTCTCTGCAACGCCAGATCCTTAACCCACTGAGCGAGGCCAGGGATTGAACCTTCATCCTCACAGATACCTCACAGTCAGATTTGTTAACACTGAGCCACAGTGGATATTCCCCGAAAACCTACTCTTAACCTGCTGAACCACAATGGGAACTACATTTTTCTTACATTTTATATCTCTTTAAAAAAAGGTTACCAGGGTTCCTGAGGTGAGATAAAAAATTTCAAGTCTTTCAATAGCAGGTAAAAAATTATGGTCCTAGAATGTTATGTTCACACTTTGTTTGGGTTTAGGAACAGTGTTGTGTAAGGTGTAGAGGCATGTGGACTGTGTATTCTGAGCTACACTCTGGTTGAAGGTACTGTTCTTTACCAGGATTATTGTAGGCAGTATCTAACAATTTCTTCTGCCCTTGTTTGCCCTGTTAAGGTCTATTCTACACTCAGCAGCCAAAATGATCCTTTTTTTTTTTTTTTTTTTTTAAAGGGCCGTACCCTTGACACATGGCAGTTCCCAGATTAGGGTTCGAATTGGAGCTGTAGCCGCCAGCCTATGTCATGGCCACAGCAACGCCAGATCCTGTCTGCATCAGGGACCTACACCCCAGCTCACGACAACATCAGATCCTTTAACCTACTTATAAAGGCTGTGAGTGTGGCCCTTAAAAAGAAAAAAAGAAAAAAAAAGTTTTTTGTTGCCTCTTTGTAATGTTAATCCTTTGGTATAGGTCAAGAGTTTACAGCTTGGGTATTCAGTTTACTCAGCAAATACATATTGGTGTTAGGTATATAGCATTTGCTGCCCTGTGAGGGAAGTTTTGACCTATCAACAGACATGAGGAGATGAGTGTAAGGTAACCATGTCTAGGGTAACCCAGAGAAGCAGTACCTAACCTAGCCTGGCTTAGCCAGGGACAGCTCGCTGGGGAAGGAGACCCTCATAGGAATGAGGGTTTGGAAACGGAAGGAGCCTTTCTTGGCTGAGGGCTCCGCATGTACCAAGAGACAAGCCTGGAGTTCCCGTTGTGGCGCAGTGGTTAACGAATCCGACTAGGAACCATGAAGTTTCGGGTTCCGTCCCTGCCCTTGCTCAGTGGGCTAAGGATCCGGCGTTGCCGTGAGCTGTGGTGTAGGTTGCAGACGCGGCTCGGATCCCGCATTGCTGTGGCTCTGGCATAGGCCAGTGGCTACAGCTCCTATTCGACCCCTAGCCTGGGAACCTCCATATGCTGCGGGAGCGGCCCAAAGAAATAGCAAAAAGACAAAAAAAAAAAAGAGACAAGCCTAAGGAGATGCATTCCTTTGTTTCATGGCTGAAGAGGCTAAGAGGGTTCAGCTGTGCGCAAACCACATGTTTCAGAGAAAACTAAGGTGGATATTCTTAGTTGAGTGAATGCTGAGTAAGTGAAAAAAGGAAAGATTAACTTCAAGACTGGATCTTCAGGTTATTTGGGTACCTTCTTACCTTACAATATTATGAATGAATGATAAAGACTTTAGTAGGAGTTCCCTGGTGGCCTAGCCGGTTAAAGATCTGGTAGTGTCACTCCTGTGGCTTGGGTCACTTCTGTGGCATGGGTTCAGTCCCTGGCCTGGTAACTCCTGCATGCTGAAGGCGCAACCCCTCCCCACCGCAAAAAAAAAAAACAAACAAAACAGCTTTAATAAGCTAGGAGTGAGGACGTTATTTACACACGGAGGTTGCCGATTTTGAAATTTGGGTTTTCCTTTTTGTTTTGGATAATGCTATGTAGCTTTGGTATATGCCCATGTTAGTAATATTTAGACCTGGGAATATTTATTTATGTTTTATAACGATTTTTATTTTTTCCATTATAGTTGATTACAGTGTTCTGTCATTTTTCTGCTGCACAGCAAGGTGACCCAGTCACACATAAATGTACACATTCTTTTTCTCACATTATCATGCTCCATTACAAGTGACCAGACATAGTTCTCTGGGAATATTTAAATAACTGGATCCAAAGGATTTTTTTGTGCTTTGAGGGATGAGAGTGGGGGTTGATTTAACTTGAAACGTAATGTGTTAAATTTAGTTCAGCATACTTCAATTAAATTTTTTGGTTTTAAGCATCTAATTCTTCTGAAGTTATTCTCCAGGTTGAATTACGGAGTTTGCAAATTAAGCTTGTATAATGCAAACCATAGCACCTGAAATGTTGCCAGTGAAAGTATCAGGTTACAAGAGGAAGGTTTTAGCTTTGCATGTTGCAGCTCTCCTCTAGGAGATGGGATGAATTAAAATGGGTATGGGAGACAGAGACCTGCAGGCCAGTATACTTTGAAAGAGACCCCTGTGTCCACTTGGAGTGAAGTTGAGGGGTAAAGGAAAGTTGCTGCTTATAGATTTCAAGCATCTCTATTTCAGGATATGGTCTGCAAGGTCTGGGTAGCTATTTTATCACTGTTTATTTCTCTCATTCCAGAATTGTATCCTGACTGTAAATTGGAGAAGCCAGCGGCACTGCCAGTGTTCTTTGAGGTAGTGTCTGTGTGGGATCTGCTGTGAGTCGAATCATTGTTCAAATAAGGTAAATGCATAGTGGTGAAAGGAACCAATAATAACTTCACTGGCTCATAAAACCAGTCTTTTGTTGAGTTTATCCAGAAGATTCCTTAATGGAAGTTCTGGGTTCTTACTAAGCAATGTTTACTTTTCAGTTTCACAGACTGAAACATGATGATAAAGTAGCTTTGCTCTCCTCTCTGAACTATTGAGTTTTTAAATAATACATTTTATTCACTTGGACATACTGAAAAGGATCTACTATAAACTTGACACATAAATATACACACACACTCACTGTTAATAGTTTGATGAACAGTCTCTTTTCATGCATATGTTACTTGTATGTATGTGTACAAATAAAATTGGAGTTGTGCTTTATCACCTGGTTCTTGTTAACAAGAACAAGTTTTTTTCTGTTTGCATTTTTTTTCTTTCTATTTTTTTTTTCTTCTTCCAGCCACCCTGTGGCATTTGGAGTTCCCAGGCCGGGGATCAGATCTAAGGGCTTCTTATGAAAAAGTCCTCTTGCCCCCTTCCCAGTCCCTAGAAGCAGTCATTTCCAACTCTACTGGGTTTTTTTTTTTTAGTGTTACCTCTAAATAATAAGCTTATTTTATTGCTTGTGGGCTTTCTAGTTTTGGGTATTGTCTCTTAACTTCCTTCCTTGGATAATGGTGGTTTCTTGTAGAAGTCTCGACCACACACCCACATTCATTGTCACTCTGGTTATAATGTAGTTTCGGTTAGAGCAGTGTTCACTGTTGATATTGCAGTTATGTATAGCTTACAGCCAATTCATGTTGCATGCTATGGCTCATTTTCCTTTTTTCTACAACTTTTTGTTTTCTCTGTTGATAATTATCTTTTTCTGGCTTGTTTTGCTTAGTTTCTGTGTTCTTATGAGTAATTTCTGAACTCTGCAAAAGTGTCAGTCTTCTTCAGTACTTTAAGCATTTGTTTTATTATAAAATTTGTCTTAAAGTTGTTTTCCTATCTGCTTCATTCTGGACATGTGCTCTAGGCAGCTGCCCAGCTGTCGTACTTTTAGATACTTCATATAAGTGAAATCATGCAGTTTTTGTCTCTCTGACTGGCTTACATCACTTAACATCATGTCTTCTAGGTTCCTGCATGTTGTCACATAGTGTAGAATTCTTTTTAAAGGCTGAGTAGTATTCCATTCCATATATCACATTTCCTTTATCCACTTGCCTATGGACATTTATGTTTTTCTCCACATCTTGGCCATGGTGATAGTGCTTTAGTGAACATGGTAATGCTAACATTTCTTTTGAGATCTTGATTTCAGTTCTTTTGGATAAGTACTCAGGAGTAGGATTAATGGATATTTGTTCTTAAAATCATGAGCTCCCTTTTGTTCTCTGAGTGAAGCAGAGAAGTGAGACTACTACACAGTATTTAGGATAATGGATAGTTTCCTCATGTAAAATTGGGGTGATAAATAGTATCTGTCTTATAACAGTATTATAAGTTAAGTGAATTAATATATGAAAAGCATTTAGAGAAGTGTCAGGCTAGTAGTAGTAGTAGTACTACATTTCTGTCCTTTTATGATGGAGACAGTCATATCTTTACGTTTTTGGATTTTTTTTTTTTTCCTTTTTATGGCCAGTCCTATGGCATATGCAGGTTCCCAGGCTAGGGATTGAATCAGAGCTGTAGCTGCTGGCCTGTGCCACAGCCACAGCAATGCCAGATCCGAGCCTCTTCTGCGACCTACATCACAGCTCGTGGCAACATTGGATCCTTAACTCACTGAGTGAGGCCAGAGACCGAACCTGCAGCCTCCTGGTTACTAGTCAGATTCATTTCTGCTGAGCCATGATGGAAACTCCATATCTTTTAGTTGTGAGAAAATTAACGAAAATCTTTTTAGTAGGCTTAGGCCTATCAAGGAGACATTAGTATTTTCTTTTTAAAGGCTTTACACTTCTTTAGTATAGCTGGAATTTAATATTTGTTTATGGTAAGAGGGACTAATATTTTTTATCAGTCATTAATTAGTTGTCCAACTATTGATTTATCTTTTTTTCTAGTGTTTTGAAAAGCCACCTTTAGGAGGGACGGTATGTTAACGGAGTGTATTTCTAAACTTTGTATTTCATTCCGTTTATTTGTCTAATCTCGTACTAATTCGCATTGCTTTTATTACTGTTGCCTTATTTTATCTTTAAATACTTAGTGATGCAAATTATTCTTCTAGATTCAGCAGACCAAATATAATTGATATTTCCGTGCTTATTATTTTTCTCCATAGGAACTATGACAGTTCTTCAAGAGAGAGACTAAAGTATTTGAGACTAGAAAATAATCATCAGGAGTTCCCATCCTGGCGCAGTGGAAATGCATCCTACTAGGAACCATGAGGTTGTGGGCTCGATCCCTGGCCTCGCTCAGTGGGTTAAGGATCTGGTGTTGCTGTGAGCTGTGGTGTAGGCTGGCAGCAACAGCTCCAATTAGACCCCTAGCCTGGGAACCTCCATATGATGCGGGTGCAGCCCTATAAAGACAAAAGACAGAAGAAACAAAATAGTGACTAGAATGACATGTATATAGGAAGTCCGTTGCATAATTTAAAAAAGAAGCGTATTGGATTTTCACCTCTAAGATTTTTTGTCCTTTTTTTTTTGGTCTTTTTTAGGGCCGCACCTGTGGTATATGGAGGTTCCCAGGCTAGGGGTTTAATCAGAGCTGTTGCTGCTGGCCTATGCCACAGTCACAGCCATGCCAGATCCAAGCTGCGTCTGCAACCTACACCACAGCTCACGACAATGCCGGATCCTGAACCCACTGAGCGAGGCCAGGGATCAAACCCGCAACCTCATGGTTCCTAGTTGGGTTCGTTTCCGCTGTACCACGATGGGAACTCCTAAGATTCTTTGTCTTTTAAAGCTATAGATTCTTTGATTCATTTAGTCAATAGGCACTTGAGTACTTGTTATTGTGCTTGTCCTCACCGGATAACCAGCAGTGAGCAAGATAGACAGGACCTCTGTTTGTGGGGAACTTACATTTTATTTTGGGAAGGCAGATAAGATAATTTCAGATTTTCCTAAGTGCTAGGAAAGAAATAGGACTACAAGATAATAGTGAGGGGTCATTAGGTAGAATGCTGTGGAAGACCTTTTTTGAGTTAGGTGACAAGCTGAGATCTGAAGGATGAGAAAGGAGCCAACCATGCTTGAGATTGCCTGAGAGTGTCCATGTAGCAGAGAATGGCAGGTGTAAAGGTGCTGAGACTTTAAATGACTGTTAAACATTCAAGGAATAGAAAGAATGCCTTTGTGGCTCCAGCAGAGTAATTGAAGGGGAGAGAATGGTTTGAGATTATTTTGGAGAAGTAGGCAAGACCCAGATCATTTAGAATCCTGAAATTGTGGCAAGCCAGAGCTTTCATAGCTAAATCTTATGAATTGTTTTGTTCCTTTAAAAAAAAAAAAATACGAGATGTTCCAGAAAATAATTAGACCTATTTCTATAAGTAGTTGATACGCTGTTCCTTAAAGAAATCCCAAGTGGAGGAGTTCCCGTCGTGGCGCAGTGGTTAATGAATCCGACTAGGAACCATGAGGTTGCGGGTTTACTCCCTGCCCTCGCTCAGTGGGTCGAGGATCTGGCGTTGCCGTGAGCTGTGGTGTAGGTTGCAGACGTGGCTCAGATCCCACATTGCTGTGGCTCTGGTGTAGGCCGGTGGCTGTGGCTCCAATTAGACCCCTCGCCTGGGAATCTCCATATGCCGCGGGAGCAGCCCTAGAAAAGGCCAAAAAAAAAAAAAAGACAAAAAATGAAATCCCAAGAGGAAAGTTATACTGATCCCATGTATCTGAACAGAGTTCTGGTTGAATGTTTGGATCTACCTGGGATTAGGGTGGTTGAGTGGTCTCTAGATAGCTTTGAATAGTGCCTTAATTCACTTTAAATGGAACCAGCAGATTGGCTTCTTGATTTCTTTTCTAGACTCAGATGATTGGTAAGATCCAGAATGATACCAAATCTTGAAATTGTTTTTGGTTTATGTATAGAATTGTGTGTGTATTTAAGACATCTCTCTTTTCTTCCCTCAACTTATCTGGTGAAGTACAGATAAAAATGGAAAGACATCAGGTAGTTATCTCTACAGCTGTCTCCTCTTAGTGGGTGAAAACCAGAAACTAAAAAAATAAATGACAGATTTAAAGGTGACTACTACTGGATTAGGTTTAAAACTTGAACATTCGAAAGGACATAATCATTGTTGTCCTTTAGGATGGTGCCATCCAAGAGAAGTCCACAGTGAGCTGTATGTAATTTCAAATTTTTTAGCAACCATGTTAAGAAAGTAAATAAAAAGTAGTTGAAATTAATTTTAATGACATATTTTATAAAATTTAACATATCCAACACATTCTCATTTCCACATGTAATTAATATTAAAATAGTTAATGAGATATTTTACATTGCGGTTTTGTACTCTCTTGGAAATCCTGAGTTTTATACCTATAGCTCATCCCAGTTCAGACCTGCCACGTTTCATGTGCTTCACAGTCAGTGTATGGGATGGTGCAGCTCTAAGGTTCATACTTGTGAAAGAATGGATTAGTTGATACGATGTAGTTATTGAAAGATCCCTCCCATGTTCCCAACAAAGCAGTGGTAGTTTCATATACAAGGAAATAAATTTAAACACACATTAACCCCCCCCCCCAGACCTGTGTGTGATGGACTTGTTTGGGGAAGATGATATGGTCCTCATGTTTGTAAAAGATGCTAGACAACTTATCTCCTAAGAGAGTTATAAACAAACAATGTGGAGCAAGCTTTATGTAGAGCTCCATGTAAAGGGGCTATCTACGTATTGATGGTGGGGTGATTACTTGATAAAGAGAGACCACAGTCCTACTCTTTGGAATCTGTAAAGGATGTCCATAAACTAGAGGTTTGGAATCCCTTTCCAGGTCTCTTGAGTAAGAATTTTGATAGACAGGAGTTCCTGTCGTGGCGCAGTGGTTAACGAATCCGACTAGGAACCGTGGGGTTGCGGGTTCGGTCCCCGCCCTTGCTCAGTGGGTTAACGATCTGGCGTTGCCGTGAGCTGTGGTGTAGGTCGCAGACGCGGCTCGGATTCCGCGTTGCTGTGGCTCTGGCGTAGGCTGGTGGCTGCAGCTCCGATTCAACCCCTAGCCTGGGAACCTCCATATGCCGAGGGAGCGGCACAAGAAACAGCAAAAAAAAAAAAAAAAGACAGAATTTTGATAGACAGGAGTTCCTGCCATGGCTCAGTGGTTAATGAATCTGACTAGGAACCATGAGGTTGCGGGTTCAATCCCTGGCCTCGCTCAGTGGGTTAAGGATCTGGCATTGCTGTGAGCTGTGGTGTAGGTTGCTGACGTGGCTTGGATCCTGCTTTGCTGTGGCTATGGCTTAGGCTGGCAGCTACAGCCGATTAGACCCCAGCCTGGGAACCTCCATGTGCCGCAGGTGTGACCCTAGAAAAGATTAAAAAAAAAAATAGTTATGTTATAATTGGCTGTTTAACGTAGTTTTAGGAAAGATTTATTGTAATGAGGTCTGGAAAGAGGCTATAGATGATTAGTTAACATAGCCTGTAGTGTCTGTATTAAGTTACAAAAGCTGAATGTTCCTCTAAAAAATGAGAAGGATATATTCCCCAATGGTTACACATTTAAAACAGGAACTAAAATTGCCATCATCCTCTGCTAGGGTTATAGGAGAGGAGCCTCATGGGTGAATCAGGTGAACTGAAGGTTATTTAAGTTGCTGACTGTGCTGTTCATTCTGTTTCTCTAGTGATGAAGGGTTAATTGCATAGATGATCCTGAGCCTAATAGACACCCACTGAGGAAATTCTCAGGAGAAGATAGATACCACAGGTTGTCTACACTGGGGATATTGCGGTGAATGAGTTCCAAATGAAAGGCTTCTCAGCTTGCTGTTGATTTTCCCTGCTACCATCCAGCAGCAAAGGGATTCTTCAAAGGTCAGAACCTTAGAATTTGACCTTTTCTTGCTTCTGTGCACCTCTTCAGTGTAACACATGCTAATTTAGCCGGTAAAGTTATAGAACACTTTATTTGGAGTTCCACGTCGTGACGTAGTGGAAACAAATCTGACTAGGAACCATGAGGTTGCAGGTTCAATCCCTGGCCTCGCTCAGTGGGTTAAGGATCCGGCGTTGTCATGAGCTGTGGTGTAGGTCGCAGACATGGCTCGGATCCTGCGTTGCTGTGGCTCTGGCATAGGCTGACTGCTTTTGCTCCAATTGGACCCCTAACCTGGGAACCTCCATATGCTGTGGGTGCGGCCCTGAAAAGACAAAAATAAATAAGTAAATAATAAGAGAAAAGACAAAATAAATAAGTAAATAAATAAATTTAAATAAAACACTTTATTCTTTGTAGCAAGATAGCTGATTGCTTAGTAATAGCGGGAAAATAGAATCGGTGGTGAGGTCTTTTGGCTCTCAGAGAAGTTCCTAAATATCTCCATCTCACCGCTCTAGGGTTATAGATAAACATAGCTTAAGGTGTGAACTCACTTGCTGATACCAGGCAGTTTACGTACACTTTTTAATCATTAAGGTGATCTTGTGAGGAAGGTTGAGAGATAATTAACTTGTTCAGCTTAATGGTGGAGGAGCCAAGATTTGAACTCAGTTCTTTTTTACTGCAGTACCTAGCAGTGCTCTAAAGTGATTCTCTAGGGTTCTATTTATTGGGGACAGGGCATTTGAGCTCAGTAATTTGCTTTGGCATGTTTCCCCACACCCACCTTTATGTGCCCTTCTTGAAGTAATATATTAGGGAAAACACTGAATGAAAACTAGATTCTAAGCTTGTTTGCTTATTGTGTGTTGGGATTATGGGCTCTCTTTCCCTTGAGTCAGGATTTCCCAATTAATCTACTTTGGTCCTCTCCAGCTGTGAGATGTGGACACCTTTACCCCTGTCTTTTTTTTTTTTATTTTTCATTTAGGAATGGTTTAAGATGTACAGAAAATTGCTAGGATAGTATTCTTGTATTGGTTTGCTAGGGCTTGCCATAACTAAGTACTGCAACCTGGGCAACTTCAACACAGCGATTTATTGTCCCACAGATCTGGAGGCTAGAGGTTCAGAAATCAAGCTTTGAAGATGACCATCTTCTCTCCACGTGTCTGTCTTTATGTAGATACCAGTTCTGTCTATAAAGAGCCCATCTCCAAATGAGGTCATGTTCTGAGATTCTTGGGTTCGGATCTCAGCATAGATGTTTTAGGGGTAGGGAGACGCAGTTTAACCTGTATGGTACCTACCTTCATTTACCCAGTTTCCTCTTCACAGTGTATGATACATTTGTCACAATTAATGAACCAGTATTGATACACTGTTAACTAAAGTGTAAGTCCTATTTTTAACACATAAGAAATACTCAGTTCAAGGAGGGGATGTGACTTGGAAAAGACTTCAAAACTAGTGACCTCCTTTCTGACTCTACTCTGGTGCAAGCAAACAAAAATTTCCAAAGTCACGTCATGAACCTGAAAATATATTTTTTACCTATAATTACAACAGGGCTTTCTTATTTTCTGCATCCAGCTGAGTGCTTGGCACACATAGTAAGTGCTGAATAAATTCTGGTAGAATGAATAGAAAAATGTTCTTGGTACATGCTGGGCCATGGTATTTTTGGAGATTATACTCACACTCCTCTTAGCTAAGTAAGTATAAAGTGCAGAGGTTGTGAAACCTGATTCAATGAGAAAGCAAAACTATTTTAAAAATTATGAAATGACTGTGTATTTACCTTTTTAGTAACCAGTGCTTGGTGTCATGTCCTATACGGGTTGGTGAAGCCTGGCCTAAACAGCCTGAAACTTTTGAAGTTAAGTTGTATGTCCAGTACTATCCACGTTTAGCAAACGAGTAATCTATGGAGATTGTTACTTCCTTAAGTCCTCCAAATTCCTCTCTTATTTCAGATCACTTTCTTTTATATGCTTAGAACACAGAATGCAGGCAAATCAGGTTGAATTTACCACTTACATACTTGTTCCCTCTAGGTGGCATACTGTGATAGAAGAATTTGGTGTGTACGAGTGTTTGCATACATTTTATTTTTACTAGCTTTTTTCCAAACTGGTGACTTGAGACCTAAGTTTATTACTTGTGTTTATTTTTCAGAATTTTCAAATACTGATCAGATTATGTTGCTTTCAGTGAATATTGCATAATATCCCAGCTATCCTAAGGTTTTCTTTGTTTTTTCCTTCCTCCTTCCCTCTCTCTTTCTCCCTCCCTCCCTTCCTTTCTTCTTTCTTTGGCGCCTCCACAGCCTATGGAGTTCCAGCATATGAAGTTCCTGGGCCAGGGATCAGATCTGAGCCTCAGTTGCAACATGGGATCCTTTAACCCACTGTGCCAAGTTAGGGATTGAACCTATGTCCTGGCACTGCAGAGATGCTGCCAATCCATTGTGCCACAGTGGGAACTCCAGATTTTCATATGTTTTAATTTTTGGGAGAGAAACAGCATTTTGATTAAAAGAATGAATAAAGGTGTTTCTCAGCAAAGGTTTGTCATTTTGATCTTAAATTATTCATTATTTTCTCTGATGTTTTAAAAAAAGAAAACAAACAGCTCGCTGTGTTAAGAACCCAACTGACAATCCATGCAGATGCTGACAATCCATGCAGATACAGGTTCGATCCCTGGCCTCACTTAGTAGGTAAGGATCTGGCATTGCCACGAGCTATGGTGTAGGTCACAGATGCAGCTCAGATCTGGCATTGCTGTGGCTGTGCTGTAGGCCGACAGCTGCAGCTCCAATTCAACCCCTAGCCGGGGAACTTCCATACACTGTAGGTGTGGCCCTGAAAAGAAAAAAAAAAAGAGGGAGTTTCCTGGTGGCATGGAGGTTAAGGATTTGGTGTTGTCACTGCTATGGTTCAGGTTAGATCCCTGGCATGCTGTGAGTGCAACCAAAAAAGAAAGGGAAACATTTATGAAACTCTTATTCCTGTGTGGAAACCAGGCCTGAAATAATTAGTGTTGTGCTGTAGTCTGTGCTGAATGGAAAATGCCTGTCTCATTGACTTTTTCTTACCTTTCCAAGTTACTGAGAAATAATGTGGTCCTGTTCCTTTAAAAAGTGAAAGATGGAAAGGGGGGAGTTTGCCATGTTATTGGAACAGAGAAACTAATTTACTCACTGACGAGCTGGAAGGAAATATGACCTCTTGCTGGCTGTGTGATGGAAAGAAGCTAGCAGCAGTGTCCCTCGCCCTGACAGGTGTCTGTCACAGAGCCCTGACTTGCTCTGGAAACTCGTCTTTCCAAGTGAGGTTGGTGCTGCCTGAATTTGGTGTAAGTGGATTGCCCCCATGCAAGTGATAGTTTATAAGTACAGTCAGAAGGTAAGTGGCCAAGTCCTTGGCCAGCTATTTTCAGGTAGATGGGCTAGTTCTTATAAAACAGTAGAATATGTTATGAATCTCAAATGATTTTTTCCGTAGTAAATTTCAGAGTTGATGGGCTGGGAGTGGAGGGATGGTTCTTTTTTTAAAAGCAGGAAGTTTAGTTTAACTCCATTTTTAGAATCTGGCTGAAGTAAGGATGAAGAATGTCCTGATCAGTTTGAAGACATTTAAGTTTTTTATCAGTGGTAGAGCTGTTCCAAACCCTCATTTTATTCTTGGGGAAAAAAGGCACAGAGAGATTATATTAAAAAAACACCTGCTTCAGTTAAGGGGTTTTTGCCCTTATTAGCAGTATGAGTTTATTTTTGATAAATGTCTCTCTTTTAAGGTACTTGAACACTTGCTTGGTGCCTTTTTTTTTTCATCACATACCAGTGGCAACAAAAAAGATCAGTTATGCCCTCCTACAAGGGTCCTGATATTTTTAGGGTGGAGAGAGGGAAGAAAGTTTGCAGTAGCGGAACAGGCTAGAGCAGCAGCTGTTGTTTATTAGTTGATGACTGGTGCTTGGGCTTCAAAGGAGCAAAGTCAAGGAGACTTTTTCTCTGAGGCAGGACGGGCTCCCTGCCGATGAGACGGGAGCCCAGGCCCCACACCCACTCACAGAACACAGGGATCTGGTGGCTTTCAGAAGAGAACTCTTGTCAGAACAAGTCTGTTTTGCTTTGGGGAGCCCAAAGTAAGTAGCAGTACTGTTAGAAATTACCTGTTTTCCTCAAGTTTGAAGTAATGGCAGAAGTTACCACTTTTTTTTTTTTTTTCCTGTGCAGTTTAGTTTGAATTTTGTGAAAAACAAGGCAGTGCTCCTGTTTACCATCCAGAGAAGTTAAGACTGGAAAAGGAAGGGCAGAGATTGAGTTTGGAGGACTTGGAATTGAACCTTTGTGGATAAGAGCTGGTTTATCCACCTGGCCAGTTACTTCCAGCATTAGCAGTATTCTTAACCAAGGGGGGTGGGGAGCTCTTTCTTTTATTATTATAGATAATCCATGGGCACTTTTATGTCAGGCTTGCCATTCCTTAATTAATATACTCTTAAACTACTTGAGAGTTTACCCTCAGGGAAGCTTCTTTCTTTTTTTTTTTTGTCTTTTGTCTTTTTTTGTTGTTGTTGTTGTTGTTGTTGTTGCTATTTCTTGGGCCGCTCCCGAGGCATATGGAGGTTCCCAGGCTAGGGGTTGAATCGGAGCTGTAGCCACCGGCCTACGCCAGAGCCACAGCAACGCGGGATCTGAGCCGCGTCTGCAACCTACACCACAGCTCACAGCAACTGCCGGATTGTTAACCCACTGAGCAAGGGCAGGGACCCAGCCCGCAACCTCATGGTTCCTAGTCAGGATTCGTTAACCACTGCGCCACGACGGGAACTCCAGGGAAGCTTCTTAATGTTCAAGTGAGAATTAAGAATTATCCATGTGTCCATGGATAACTAACATGAAATAGTTTTTTTTATGTAGTGAAAACAGTGTAGAGAGTTGGATCTTTTGTTTCTGCAGTAACTCTGACACGAGAACCAAGGCACAGAAACTTTCTCTAATGGGTGTGGGCTTTACTGGCAATCCCTTAACCCTCCAGTTTCTGAACACAGAGGGGTCCCTGTGCTGAATTGTTTCTGTGAAGTTTTTGGACTGGTTTCTCCTTTGAGTTTTTTCTATCCTGGCAACTGTTAGGAAGAACACTTGAGAATTTGTTTTGTGTACAGGTCCATTGTTAGCTTAACTGAACTAAAATATATGCTCTCATTAATAAAAAAGGTTATTTTCAGGGAAGTAGATAGTAAGGTTAGGATAAAAGCACATTGGTAAAAAAGTACACTGTCAAATATATTTCTCCAGAAGCCAAATAAACAGTTGAAGTGAGCTCACAATTTTTATAGTGGATTTTGGCCTCTAGAATTAGAAGCTTTATTAGCTTTTTTGACTTGCTAACTCAAAAATATTGTGTATCAATGTGTATTTTCTACTCTCGGCTGTTATGAAGTAGTCACACATCTAAAAACAAGTTGATGAAATACCCACAATGGGAAAGGTATTTTGGACTACCTATGTCCTGTAATTAGGAAATAGTTTAAAGTTGCACTTTGGAATTTATTTATTTATTTATTTATTTTTTTTAGGGCAGCACTCAAGGCACATGGAGGTTCCCCAGGCTAGAGGTCTAATCGGAGCTATAGCTGCTGGCCTACACCACAGTCACAGCAACACCAGATCAGAGCTGCATCTGTGACCTACACCACACCTCATGGCGACACTGGATCCTTAACCCACTGAGAGAGGCCAGGGATCGAACCCACACCGTCATGGTTTCTAGTCAGATTCGTTTCCACTGCTCCAGGATGGGAACTCCTAGAATTTACTTTGTGTTTGAGCTGAATTTGGAATCATTGTTATTTGCTGATAAGTGAATTTCCTTTTAGACTTACTTGCTGAGCACACATGGAGAAGCTTATAGAGCTGAGCCTTTTGGGTCCCTTCATTTCATGTCTGGATTTTTTTTTTTTTCCCCCTCCTCTCTGTCTTTTTAGGGCCACTCCCACGGCATATGGAGGTTCCCAGGCTAGGGATCTAATCAGAGCTGTAGCCGCCAGCTTATGCCAGGGCCATAGCAACGCGGGATCCAAGCCACGTCTGCGACCTACACCACAGCTCATGGCAATGCCGGATCCTTAACCCACTGAGCGAGGCCAGGGATCGAACCTCCATTCTCATGGATGCTGGTCAGGTTTATTAACTGCTGAGCCATGACGGGAACTCCTGGATTTTTTAATGTAAGGATTCTGGGGGTTTTTTGTTTTTAGGGGAAAGGTATGGGGAGATAGCTGCAGAGGCTGGGTGTATCCACTCAAACTTATGAGGATTTTGACCATGAATTGAGCCCACCTGTAAAGAGTTGATAATTTTTAAACTGGGTTATGGATACACTTGAGTTTCTTACACTGTTCTTTCCTACTTTTGTGTACGTTTGAATCAGTGCTTCCGTAATAAAAACATTTTTTGGCCACGCCCACTGTACACAGAAGTTCCTGGGTCAGGGATGGAACCTGCGCCACAGGAGTGACTTGAACCGCTGCAGTGACAACGTTGGATCCTTAACTTGTGGCGCCGTAAGGGAACTCCAAGGCTGGCCTTTCTTAACTCTCTTTAAAGTCATAAAAGAGGAAAACAATTCCATTGTGATAAAATTTACCTGAAGTTTACCTATGTGGACTTTGAATAATTAAGCTGCAGTTTTATTTATTTAGGGTCATGTGGAAATTACTAGAAGAAAGTACATAGATAATTGATTCAATCCACATGAAAAGAATCAACACCATTAACAACTTTTTAAAAGACTGGTAAGGGGAAGTCACCTGTAAACTCATTAGCTAGAAAAGATTATATGTAAACTAAGAGGCGTGTACTCCCATTTTGTCTGTGTGTCATACGTCTTTCCCTTCTCTTGCTCCCTTCCTCTTCATGTCTTCCTTTCTGATCCATAGCAGTAACCTCTGTTAACCATCAGCGGCATGAGCTTATGTGGATATGTCTTATGTGTACATCTGTATCTACACATTGCACATGTTTAAATAAAACTCTACCAAATTACATAGATTTGGTATTTAAAGCTTAAAAATTTTAATACTGAACTCCAGAATGATTTTGATTTTATAACATAGGCGAGGGCAAACCTTTTATTTTATCTATAAGTTGTTTAAGCAGCAAAGTTACCTTTCTACCCCAAAGGACCCTCCTCCCTTTTTAGGGTATTTGCCTCTGTAAATTTTAAGACCTCAGAGTTGAAATTGGTGTTATATTTACAGATGGGTTTAATAATTTAAGAGAGCTGCTTAATAGCAGAGTAAAAGTCAAGAAGGGTTCTCTGACTTGATTTCAGGGATGTGGGGTGTGAAGTGAAGCCTTGACAAAGTGTTACCCTAGAGATAGAGATACCCACAGCTGCTCTTGATTCTCTTTCCTTCTTTCCCTCCCTCCCTCTCTCCCCCCTTTGCTCAGGAGAAGATAATCTCCAGGGAAAAGCATAAAATAGTAAACATGTTTAGTATTTCATGTGAACTCTGCTTTCTGGTCTCTAACTATCTAGAGGCACACCATCAGGGCCACTACTTTGCCTGCAATCCTTTGTGAGTGGTGGATTTCTTTCTTGGCTGGTTTTTGGATCTGTCTTTTTTTTTCCCCCCCTAGTCCTTTTGTTCACCAAGAGTTTTCTACTTCTTGCCTTTAGTGACTATTGAGAGCAGGGATGTCTTAACTGGATTAGATGGCTGTGGAGTTTCACTCTAACCTGGCACTACCAAATGAAGTGTGAGGTCTCCCTAATACTTCGATCAGTTTGGCCTTTTGCGCCTTTGAGGAAGACATGGAAGGCGTAAGGCTGAGCTCAGCTGCTAGTTTAGCAGTAGTGATTAGGGCTGCAGTACATACTTAATTTTATTCTTGGACCATATTGTTACTCTTTGATGAGCCGATCTTTTATTATTCCTGCTTGTTTGATGAAGATAATGGAGAATGTAAGAAGTGTAAAGAGTCTGTTCGTGTAGCACATACCAGGTGTCCACTCCATGGCTAAGCATTGTGCATAAAATCGAGAACAAATCAGACATGATCTCTAACCAGTTAGTAGCCTCCTGGGTTTGGTATCCTGAATTGTTAAACTTATTTTGTTAGCACTCTTGTGTTATCTGACAGTCATCAAATGTAGTGCCATCTGGTCTGGAAAAGTATGCTGCCCTCTTGACAGAGCAGAGACAACAGTCCTGGGGCCTGGGCAATGAATAGGGAGGCCAGCCCTGCATGGAATCAGTCCTCAGGGACTTGTCCCATTCTTTTAAGGTTATGTCAGAGATCCTTACACAGGGAAAAGACTAATTTTAAGACTTATTTTAGAAGCACATATTAGGTGGTAACTGTTGAAAATCAATTGATGTAATACAATAGAATAAAGGACCAAAACTTCTTGATCATCTCAATAGATACAGTAAAAACATTTGAAAAAAAAAAAATTCAATGTACTTTTGTAACAAGAAAGAATCAACCCAATAGGAATAGGAACTTTCTCAACCTGATAATGGACATCTGTGAAAAACCTACAGGTATCATTGTACATGAAGGTGGAAGGAAGACTATCTCTTTTGCACATGGTATGATCTTATTTAGAAAGTCTTGAGGAATCCATTGAAAAACTATTAATTAGAACTCTTAAATGAATTTAGTAAGGTTACAGGATACAAGATTGAGTATAAAAATGAATTGTATTTCTAGACACTAGCATGAGCAATCAAAATGAAATAGAAAAACAGTTCCATTTCCAGTTGCATCAAAAAAAGAGTAAGATACTTAGGAATAAATTTAACAAAATGAGCACAAAATTTGTATCCAAAAATTTGAATCCACTGTGGAAAGGCATTCCATGTTCATGGGTTGGAAGACTTAATGTTAAGATGATAGTTCTCTCCAAATTGATCTACAGATTTCAAAGTTTTTATCAAAATCCCAGCTGACTTTTTTTATTTTTGCGGAAATTGGTGTGCTGATTCTAAAATTCATGTGGATATGTAGGGAACCAGAATTACCAAAATTGTCTTGGAGCAGAAGGAAGTTGGAAAACCCATATTTTGATTTCAGAATGTATTACAAAGCTACAGAAATCGAGACTGTGGTATTGGCATAAGTGTAGACATACGGATCAATGGAATAAAATTGAGAATACTGAAGTAAACCCTCACATTTATGGGTAATTGATTATTGACCAAGATGCCAACATTTCAGTAGGGTAACAGTAGTCTTGTCAACAAATGGTACTAGGGTGTCTGGATATCCACATGCAGAAAAAGGAAGTTGGACCCTTAATATAAAATTAAAAGCAAAATAGATCATAGACCTAAATCCAAGAGCTAAAACTATAAAATTCTTAGAACCTAGAAGTAAATCTTTATGACCTTGGGCAAGCCCTTTTTAGACATGACACCAAAAGCAGAAGGAACAAAAAACATAAGTGGGTTGTTTTCTGTTTTTTTTGTTTGTTTGTTTTTGGTTTTTTTAGGGCTGCACCCACAGCATATGGAGGTTCCCAGGCCAGGGGTCTAATTGGAGCTGTAGCCGCTGGTGCACGCCACAACCACAGCAACACCAGATCTGAGCCGCATCTGTAATCTACACCACAGCTCACGGCAATGCCAGATCCTTAACCCACTGAACAAGGCCAGCCAGGGATTGAACCCGAGACCTCATGGTTCCTAGTCGGATTCATTTCTGCTGCACCGTAACAGGAACTCCTTTTCTTTTTTCTTTTTAGGGCTGCTCCTGCGGCATATGGGGGTTCCCAGACTAGGGGTCGAATCTGAGCTGCAACCGCCGGGCCTCGGCTGTAGCAACTCCTGATCTGAGCTGTGTCTGCAACCTACACACAGTTCACAGCAAACACCAGGTCCTTAATCCACTGAGCAAGGCCAGGGATGGAACCTGCATCCTCATGGATACTAGTCGGGTTAGTTACTGCTGAGCCACAAAGGGAACTCCGAAGATAAGTTGTGTGTTACTAAAAAAAAATTAAAAAATAAAAAATACAAAATCTCTTGTTCTTAAAAGGTCAACATCAGAAAAATGAAAGGACAGCCTACAAATTGGTAGAAACTTTTTGTAAGGTGTATGTTTAATAAGGGACCTGTATCCATAATTTATAAAGAAGTCTTATAACTGAGTAAAAAGACAATTCAACTTAAAAATGGACAAGGGACCTGAATAGACATTTCTCCAAGAGAAGATACATGGATAGCCAGTAAAGATATGAAAATATGCTCAATAACATTAGTAATTAGGGAAATACAAATCAAAATCATAATGAAATACAACTTCATACCCACTAGGATAGCTATAATAAAAAAGACCGACATTAATTAAGTGTTGGAGGGAGTTCCTGCTGTGGTGTAGTAGGATAAGGATCTGGCGTTGTCTCTGTGGGGGTGTGGGTTTGATCTCCAGCCTGGTGCAGTGGGTTGAGGATCCAGTGTTGCTGTAGCTGTGACATAGGCTGCCACTGTGTCTCAGATGCAGTCCCTGGCCTGGGAACTTCTGTATGCCATGGGTGCAGCCAAAAGGGTGGGGTAGGATGGGGGAAGTAAGTGTTGGAGATGTAGAGAAATTGGAAGCCTCCTGTACTGCTGATGGGAAAAGTAAAATGGTATAGCTGCTTTGGAATGTAGTCTGGCAGTACTTCACAAGGTTAAGCATTGTTATAATCCGACTGAGCAGTACCACTCCTAAATATATACTTAAGAGAAATAATATCTTCACACAACCCTGCTACCAAAATCAGACGATGACACTACCAAAAAAAACACTACCAATGACAGGCCAGTATCTTTGATGAATATAGATGCAAAAATTCTCAACAAAATATTAGCAAACCAAATCCTAACAACACATTAAAAAAAAGATCATATACCATGACCAAGTTGGATTCATCCCAGGGTCACAAGAATGGTTCAGCATGTGCAAATCAAACAATGTAATACCTCACATCAACAAAAGAAAAGACAAAAACCACATGATCATCTCAGTAGATGGCAGAAAAATCATAGAGGGAACATAGCTTAATAAAAGCTGTTTATGACAAACCCACAGCCAATGTAACACTCAATGGAGAGAAGCTGAAAGCCTTCCTGCTAAAATCTAGAACAAGACAATAATGCTCATCCTCACTACTTTTTTCCAACATAGTATTGGGAGTCCTAGCTGTAGCAGTCAGACAAGAAAGAGGAAAGATATCCATATGGGTAATAAAGAGGCAAAATTGTCATCATATGCAAATGACGTGTTAGTCTGTGTAGAAAATCCGAAAGACTTCACACAAAACTACAAGATAAATGAATTCAGCAAGGCAGCAGGATGCAAGATTAACATAAAGAAGTTGGTTGCATTTTCTTTTTTTGGTCTTTTGTCTTTTATCTTTCCAGGGCTGCACCTGAAGCACATGGAGGTTCCCAGGGTCTATTCGGAGCTATAGCGCCTACACCACAGCTCACAGAAATGCTGGATCCTTAACCCACTGAATGAGGCCAGGGATAGAACCCACAACCTCATGGTTCCTAGTCGGATTCATTTCTGCTGTGCCACGACGGGAACTCCCAGTTGCATTTTTTTTATACTAAAAATGAAATGTCAGAGAATGTAAACAATCCTTTTTAAAATCACATCCAAAAAAACTTAAAATACTTAGGAATAAACCTGACCAAGGAGGTGAAAGACGTATATACTGAGAACTATTAAATATTAATAAAGGAAATTGAAGATGATTGGAAGAAATGGAAAGCCTGTGCTCTCGGATTAGAAAAATTAATATAATTAATATGGCCATACCATTCAAAGCAATCTGCAGATTTAATGGGATCCTTATCGAATTACCCATGACATATTTCAAAGAGCTAGAACAAATAATCCTAAAACTTACATGGAATCAGAAAAGACCCAGAACTGCCAAAGCATTCCTGAGGGAAAAGAACAAAGCAGGAGGCATAACCTTCCCAGACTTCAGACAATACTGCAAAGCCACAGTAATTAAAACAGCATAGTATTGGCACAAAAACAGACATACAGATTAATGGAGCAGAATAGCCCAGAAATAAACCCACACACTTAATGGTCAATTGATCTTTGGCGAAGGAGGTAAGAATATACAATGGAGAAAAGACAGTCTTTTCAGCAAGTGGTATTGGGAAAGTTAGAACACACCCTTACACAGTACACCAAAATAGGCTCAGAATGGCTTAAAGTCTTCCTGGAAGAGAACACAGGCAGAACATTCTCTGATAGAAGTCATGCCAGTGTGGGAGTTCCCGTCGTGGCGCAGTGGTTAACGAATCCGACTAGGAACCGTGAGGTTGCGGGCTTGATCCCTGGCATAGGCCAGAGGCTACAGCTCCGATTTGACCCCTAGCCTGGGAACCTCCATATGCCGCGGGAGCGGCTCAAGAAAAGGCAAAAAGACAAAAAAAAAGTCATACCAGTGTTTCCTTGGGTCAGCCTCACAAGGCAGTAGAAGTAAGAGTAAGAATAAGCAAATCCGGCCTAATCAAACTTAAAAGCATTTACACAGCAAAGTAAAACATCAACAAAATGAAAAGATAGCCTGTGGACTAAGAGAAAATATTTGTAAATGATGCAGCTGAAAAGGGCTTAATTTCCAACTGGGAGCTGTAGCCACCAGCCTATGCCAGAGCCACAGGAATGTGGGATCTGAGCTGTGTCTTCGACCTACACCACGGTTCATGGCAATGCCAGATCCTTAACCCACTGAGCAAGGCCAGGGATTGAACCAGCATCCTCATGGATGCTAGTTGGGTTTGCTCACCTCTCAGCCACCATGGGAACTCCTATCTTGTCTTCTTTACCATATCTGAAACTCAGGAGGAGTGGAGACTTTGATTCATTTATCCATCCTTCATGCCTCTGCATGCCTTTGGTGTGCCAGACACTGCGTAATGGTAGTTAAGAACACTGGTTTGGAGCCCGGTCACCTAGGTTCAATTCCAGGTGTCGCCACTTAAAGCTGTGTGCTCTTGGGCAAATTAACGCTTTTTTTTTTTTTTTTTGGCTGTGGGGTGTAGCAGCTTGATGTGGAGTCTCAGCTATCAGACCAGGGATTGAACCTGGGCCACAGCAGTGAAAGTGCTGAGTCCTAATCATTCAGACCACCAGGGAATTCCATTGTTTCCTTCTTTATTTTTCAGTATTCTCATCTGTAAAAAGGATTATAATAATACCCTCCTTGAGGATAAGTTAATAAGAACACTGTTTAAGAGCTTGCTGTTCTGGGCATTGAGGATACAGCAGTAAATAAGAAAGATGAGATTTCTGCTGGTGGGCACTTACAGTCCACGTGGGTAAAGGTGGAAAAACAAAGTAAGCAGGACAGTTTCAAGTTCTGAAATAGAGTGCTCTGAAGAAGAAAACAAAGATACTGGAGTAGACCTTAGAGAATGATTGGGTGGCCAGGGCAAACCTCTGAGGAGAGAGCTTTTGAGTTAAGATCTCAACAACAAGAAAATTTAATAGGGTAGAAGAAGGTGAAATGTCGACTGATTTATTTTATTTTATTTTTTTGCCAGAAGCAACATCACATAAAAAAATCTTCGGTTAAGCAGTGAGGCAACGAGGTGTGGTAGAAAAGATCTTGGAGTTCTGGCCTGGTTTGGCTATTAACTAGCTTTGTGATCTTTGAAAAGGAAAAAAACAGGGTTGTTGTTTTTTTGTTTTTTGCTTTTTGTTTTCTTTTTTCATGGGAAAATGACCCTAAAAGAGGGTTGACTCTTGAAGCTAATGATGAGCTAGAGGAAAATAACAGTTGTTCTCTTTATAAATTACTTTAGTCCTATGTTTATGGATTAATATCCTATATTTGACGGGATGTAGTACATCCTGTTGTGCTACAAAAATATTTGAGAATATTCTCTCACACTTCCACCTTTTCTTTGGTAGTAAATGTTAAGGACGTGCCTCATGGCTTCAAGGTCCAGGGAGTAGAGAAATGGTCAGATGTGCCACATACTCTTTAACCAGGATATCATTGCATTGAGTTTCTTCTGTTAGAGCTGGGAAGCCTGTCTCAGGTCATCTTGGTACTTTTATTAACAGTTAACTTATTTTGTAAAACTTGCTTATTGGGAAAAGACTGCTCATTTTTTGTAAGTTTCATGGTGTTCCCAGTTAGAATTACAAGTTAGGTTTTCCGTTTGCTGCTGTGGGTTGGTCTGTTTGGAATTGTACCGCTTAGAAATACGTCTTGATAAAAGGGCAAAGAATCGTGTTTTGGTTTTTTGTCTTTTTAGGACCACACTTGCAGCATATGGAAGTTTCCGGGCTAGGGGTTGAATCAGAGCTGTAGCTGCCGGCCTACACCACAGCCACAGCAAGTTGAGATTTGAGCTGTGTCTGTGACCTATAACCACAGCTGACAGCAACTCTGGATCCTTAACCCACTTAGCAAGGCCAGGGATCAAACCCACGTCCTCATGGATACTAGTCATGTTTGTTACTACTGATCCATGATGGGAACTCTTTTTTTTTTTTTTTTCCTAATGGCTACAACCCATAGCATATGGAAGGTTCCAGGCCAAGGATTGGATCCAAGCTGCTACTGTGACCTATGCCACAGCCATGGCAATGCAGGACCCTTTAACCCTCTGCACTGGACCTGGGATTGAATCTGCCTTTCTGCAGCAACCCAAGCCACTGCAGTTGGATTCTTTAACCCACTGTGCCACAGTAGGAACTTGCTCTTTAAAAAAAATCATTTCATCTTAAAAAAAAAAAAAGTTTCTGAATTTCCTTGGTGGTGTAGAGTGAGTTAATGATCCAAAAAAGTGGCCAAAAAAAACTTGTTTGTGTCTATGGAAGTTCAAATTTTCAAAGGGACTTATTTATTTGAATCTATCTTCTTCCTTTAGGTGTAACTGAAACGTGACCCTCTCTTCAGAGATGTCAAAAACAAACAAATCTAAGTCTGGATCTCGCTCTTCTCGGTCAAGATCCGCATCAAGATCTCGTTCTCGTTCATTTTCGAAGTCCCGGTCCCGAAGTCGATCTGTCTCTCGTTCGAGGAAGCGCAGGCTGAGGTAAGGGGGTGTGAGTGTATATTGATATAATCACTGATCCGTCAGTATGGGTCATTGATGATCTTTCGTTCAGTTCTTCCTGTGAGTGCCAGATGGAGGCGAGGGGTTGGCTTGAGGGCAGTGTGTGGTCTGTAAGATATTCCATGTCTCTTCAGGGGCTGCAGATCCCAATCAGCTTCGACTGCTGTGCTGTTTCCCTAATTCCTTTTCTCTTCTGACCATAATACCGTTTTTCATCCACTTTGGAAGAAAGAGCATTTTATTTTTATTTAAGCTATTTGCTTCAAATCTCTGTACCTGATTATTTTTCACTAAAATATTTTTGGAGGTTTGGACTAAAGTTTATTTGTATCATCAAAGAAAGGGTTGCTCAGAGGATTAATAGTACTATCAGGAAAGAAGCCTTAACCCACTAAAATAATTACACCTAAAAAACTTATCAGGAGCCGTTTGTATACACCAATTGTATATGCCAATTGTTAACAAGTTGCATTTATTCAGTCGAACACCTTTTTTTTTTTTTTTGGTCTTTTTAGGGCCGCACCCGTGGCATGTGGAGGTTCCCAGGCTAGGGGTCCATTCGGAGCTACAGCTGCTTATACCACAGCCACAGCAACGCTGGATCCAAGCCATGTCTTCGACCTGTGCCACAGGTCCTGGCAATGCCGGATCCTTAACCCACTGAGGAGGGCCAGGGATCAAACCCACAACCTCATGGTTCCTAGTTGGATTCATTTCTGCTGTGCCATGACAGGAACTCCAAGTCAAACACATCTTAAAACTACCTAAAAGTTGCTATGGTAGACATCATTTTGTCCTACTAAATGTACAAAGAATTCTTTTGAAATTTATGGCCATTATTCTTTAATTTAGTCAGTTTCTACCCCTTTAGTAGGGTTTTTCCCCCGTTTCAACTGTGTCTTGCAGTAGGATATGAAACTTCCAGCATCTTTTCCTCTTTTGATGCGCTGTGAGTTCAGTTTTCATTCTTTAAAACTTTTAATATTCTTTTGTGAATAGATTAAGAACTTTTTAGTAAATGTAAGTTTCTATGTGTGTTAGAGAAATATTGAAGTATTTAAATATCGAAGGGAGAATCTTTGCACAATTTCATTGTTTTTGTTAAAGTTACAGTAGGCAAGGAGATAATTTTCAGTGTTTTTTTTTGTTTTTTTTGTTTTTTTTTTTGCTATTTCTTGGGCCGCCCCTGCGGCATATGGAGGTTCCCAGGCTAGGGGTTGAATCGGAGCTGTAGCCACCGGCCTACGCCAGAGCCACAGCAACGCGGGATCTGAGCCGCGTCTGCAACCTACACCACAGCTCACAGCAACGCCGGATCGTTAACCCACTGAGCAAGGGCAGGGACTGAACCCGAAACCTCATGGTTCCTAGTCGGATTCGTTAACCACTGCACCACAACGGGAACTCCTAAGCTTTATTCTTGATGGTTTCCGTAGTCTTATAGTACTTCTAAAAGAGATTAAAGACAAATGGTTAGTAGCATCTCCCCTTCTCCTCCCAATAAGTTAGTTTTTTTGTTGTTGTTGTTTTGTGTGTGTTTTTTTTTTTTTTGTCTTTTTAGGGCCGCATCCATGGCATATGGAGGTTCCCAGGCTAGGGGTCGAATCAGAGCTGTAGCTGCTGGCCTGTGCCACAGCCACAGCAATGAGGGATCTTTAACCCCCTGAACGAGGCCAGGTTCCTCCTGGATGCTAGTCAGATTCATTTCTGCTGAGCCATGACGGGAACTCCCAAGAGTAGGTTAGTTCTTAACTGGAATCTATGAGAAGCCTATTTAAAAATTAGTTTCAGAGCAGAGAGTCAACAAAAAGTAGGTGTGGATAAATATCGAAGACTTTGCTGTAGTGTAGAACAGAAGATATAAATGTTGAATCTCTCTCTCAAAAGAAAACATTGAATTAAAAAAAAATTTTTTTTTTAATGAAGATAATGTTACACCTTGAGGGTAACCCAATTCTAGCTTTATTTTTCTTTCCCATGTTTCTTGGGTGCACATATTTGTACCAGATTTTGTTCAAGCCCTGTGCTAAATGGAGTCTGTTTCATTGTCCAGTTGTGTCAGGGTCTGTGTAAGTAAAATTCCATCCCCTCTCCCCTCCAAAAAAATAAAAGAAGGGAGAAAATATATCTACCTAAGGAAGTTGCTATCAAGGCCATAGGATTGAGCAGATACTCTTAGTAACTCCCATTTTATACGCGGAGTCTTTTGATCTGAGCTGTTTAAACCTCAGTGTTAGCTCATTTGCTTCTAGAGGTAACATTTTAAAACTTAATCTAGTAAATGGAAATTAAATAATTGGCTTAAAAAGAGGAGGCTCTACAACTGAAACTAAGATAAAATTGAACTGACATAAACCCAATTGAAAAATGTTAACCAACTGTGAAGTATTTGTGATAACTGGAGTTCTGCACATCTTTCTGGACAGATTGCTTCTCTTTATTCTAATTTGGCATGGCCATTAATCAACTTGCCAAATGAGGGGAAAATACCTTAGGCAGGAATATGTACTGGGGTAGGTCTAGAGCCCCTTTATGTGCTGTCTTAATACCTAAAGAGGACTTCCTCTTGTGGCTCCGCGGGTTACGAACCTGACTGGTATCTATGAGGATGCAAGTTTGATCCCTGGCCTCGATCAGTGGGTAGGGATCCAGCATTGCCATGAGCTGTAGTTTAGGTCACAGACATGGCTAGGATCTGCTGTGGTGTAAGCTGCCAGCTGCAGTTCCAATTCGACCCCTAGCCCTAGAACTTTTAGGCCACAGATGTGACCCTAAAAAGCAAAAAAAAAACCCCAAAAAACCCAGTGGAGTATCTCCACTAAAAAGCATATTTTTAATACTTGATTCTAGTCTGATTTCTCTGTTTTTTGTTTTTGCTTTTGCGTCTTTTTTGCCGTTTCTTGGGCCGCTCCTGAGGCATATGGAGGTTCCCAGGCTAGGGGTAGAATCGGAGCTGTAGCCACTGGCCTACGCCAGAGCCACAGCAACGCTGGATCTGAGCCTTGTTTGCAACCTACACCACAGCTCACGGCAACGCCGAATCCTTAACCCACTGAGCAAGGCCAGAGATCAAGCCCGCAACCTCATGGTTCCTAGTTGGATTCGCTAACCACTGAGCCACGACGGGAACTCCCTCTGTTTTTTAGAAACAGATAAATTTGCCACTGGATGTTCAGTTTTTATTTCTGGCTTATCTGTTTCATGATTTTTTTCTTTTGTTTTCCCTCTCCTGCAAGGAAAGTATACTATCCAGAGAGTTTGAGAAACCATGCCTTTAAATTACCTTAACTGCTGATTCCTACAGAATTGGAGAAAATTGGTTGTTTCCTTGTATTTCACAGACTGTATCCTTTTAAGTGACTTCTCATAAATAACTTCATTTGCAATCTGCAGAGCCTCATGTTCCTGCATCTATGCAGTGACTGCGGGTTTTGGATGCAGTATGACGCAGGGCCCTACTAGTAATTGGTGACAGAAGCAGCAGTAACCTCTGAGGATGGGAACATGAATAAAACCCTCCTTAGTGCTGGTAGTGCATCACTTCCCTCAAGTATAGCCATTTAATTGGGTCATATTCAGTTTCATAGCCTGCATCTTCCTCTCCCTCCTTCTTTCTTCTATTGGTACTGTTTTCAATTGAAAAGTGTGGAAGGTAAGTTTTTTGTTTTTTTTTTTTTTTTAATTGTGCTTAAACAGCAACCATTAACAACCAGTGATATGATGCATCTTTGCCAGTTCCAGTTGTTCCTCCCATAGAGGAAACTGAGTACCATGGGTAGTAAATAGTGGAAAACCAATCCCACTTTATCTTCTTTAGATTAAAAGTGTAAGTTTCTTTTTTAAAATAACATTGTGTTTAGTTGTTAAAACCTGTCACATTTTCCTAAATAGAGTTACTTGTAAAATACCAAGCAAACAGATAAAATGCATCTCTTTCCAGTCAGGTCTGTATGAGAAATGTTTTTGAACTGAAGCATTTTTATTCTGTATTGTAAAGAAAACATTTTAGGGGTTTTCTAATAATTTTACCTATTTCTACCTGACTGTAGGAGTAGTGACTGATGTTAATGCTCTTTATCATAGTTGACAAGCGGTGTTGAAGAACCTCAGTGGATTTTTGCACCAACAAATTCAATTTTGGGGTTTTGTACAAATGCTCCCTGGCATTTGTAAAAATAATAATTTTTATAAAATTAGGTTATTTTTGGATCCTTGCAGTTCTGGAAATGTGCCTTTGCTAAATTAGAGTTCTGTATTGTTAGATGAAGAACACAACACTAGGTGTTAGGTTGACCTGAAAGATGGCCAAGTGTGAGGCTGTTTGGTAGTTTCTCTTGGCTACCCACCCTCTGTGTGTGAAGGTGTCTTGTGGTCAAATGGTGCCCTCTTGTGGTGCCAAGGTAAGATCTTACTCAGCCACAGAGACAACCTTCTAGATAGATCATTTCCAGATTCCCAGTAAAACAAACAGTGTTGTATGCTTTGCTGATCTGATTTAAAGTTCTTTTAAGCTTTGAACAGGTAAATGCATTCTCTTTGAGTTCGTTTTTAAGTGTTCTTTGGTTTAGAACTGTTGTAACCCCAAATCTTAGTGAAGCTAAGAAATTAGTCCCTCACAGACAGAGGTCGATAGGATGTGGAGTAAAGTGTTAGAATAGTTTGGGACCAGAAGACTTGAGTAATTGCCTGCTTGCAGTTCTTCCTCACTTTCTTCCTCGCTTTCAGTGACGTAGAAACTTACCTGTAAAATCCTCTGTGCCTCTGAAACTCGAAGCAGTTAGTGTACTGTATTAAAATGGGGTTTGTTCACTTTACTACATTAAGAACACTTTTATTTTTTCGGTCACTTTAGAGCTACATTGCAGAAAGTGCGACAATATTCATGAAGCATCTTATTTGTTAGAGTGATTCTTGTCTGTATAGCCATAAGGGTAGGAATAAATATTTTTATACTTTTGTTTGAAAGTTACTGAAAATAAACGACACATAAAAGCAGAGATTTACCTCTTTGTTGGCAGGTTTTTCATGAATAAAAATGCTTGTGTCAAAAATTCAAACTTTTCTTCCTTCCCTTGCCCCTCTTTCAGTTCCAGGTCTCGTTCCAGATCATATTCTCCGGCTCACAACAGAGAGAGAAATCACCCAAGAGTATATCAGAATCGAGATTTCCGAGGTCACAACAGAGGCTATAGAAGGCCCTATTATTTCCGTGGGCGCAACAGAGGCTTTTATCCATGGGGCCAGTATAATCGAGGAGGCTATGGAAACTACCGCTCAAATTGGCAGAATTATCGGCAAGCATACAGTCCTCGTCGGGGCCGTTCCCGATCCCGGTCCCCAAAGAGAAGGTCCCCTTCACCACGGTCCAGGAGCCATTCTAGAAACTCCGATAAGTCTTCCTCTGACAGGTCAAGGCGTTCCTCATCTTCTCGTTCTTCCTCCAACCATAGCCGAGTTGAATCTTCTAAGCGCAAATCTACAAAGGAGAAAAAGTCCTCTTCCAAGGATAGCCGGCCGTCTCAGGCTGCCGGGGATAACCAGGGAGATGAGGCCAAGGATCAGACGTTCTCTGGAGGCACCTCTCAAGACACAAAAGCATCTGAGAGCTCAAAGCCGTGGCCAGATGCCACCACATACAGTGCTGGTTCTACATCACGGGCTTCAGCAGTGTCTGAGATGAGTCCCCGAGAGCGAAGCCCTGCTCTCAAAAGCCCACTCCAGTCTGTGGTGGTGAGGCGGCGGTCACCGCGTCCTAGCCCGGTGCCAAAACCTAGCCCTCCACTTTCCAGCACATCCCAGATGGGCTCAACTCTGCAGAGTGGTGCTGGGTACCAGGCTGGGACACACCAAGGTCAGTTTGACCATGGCTCTGGGTCCTTGAGTCCATCCAAAAAAAGCCCTGTGGGTAAGAGCCCACCAGCCACTGGCTCCACATATGGCTCATCTCAGAAAGAGGAGGGTGCTGCTCCAGGAGGAGCAGCCTATACAAAGAGGCAAGTATCTTGTTTCCCCTGTCAGTTGTGTTTTTATCTCACCAGCTGGTGGTTTAATTGTAATGTGATCCTTAGAGCTCTGATTAGTGGTAATAATCAGAAGTAATCCCCATTTCCTAAACTTTTCCTTCAGCAAACTTTAAAGCATCACCCTAAGGTATCCTTTAGCTTAACTCTAGTTTTCCTACCTTCCTAAATTTGTATTGCAGCATAAAGTTTTCTTTAGACACTCTGCAGTGATGTTTTCACATTTAAAATTTGCCTTGGATTCTACCATTGTAAGCCAGAGAACAGTAGAGATTTGTGGGTCAACTATCCAAAAAAAAGTGGTCTTTACCAAAATGAATGGCTGTTGGAGCTGTTAGACCCACTAGGACCCACCATCTACTGTGATCAGTCTGCATCAGCCCATCACGGTGAAGAGCTGTCCCCTTGAACCCTCGTACCCTGCCCAGTTGGGGAGACTGGGCAGAATGGGAAAGTCCAAGGCTTAGTCCAGGAAGACCTTGTTCTAAAAGCACAAGGTGGGTGTATGTCCCAGTAGAAGCCATCCAGACTGTGTGTTAGGAGAGGACAACGGTGATTCTGTCTTTCTACCCGGGGTGGCAGGGGATTGGGGCACAGTGAGTTGGAACCTGAATTTTTGTTTTGTGTGGTTGGATGCAGAGGCCTAACAGGGAAATTGTATCAGGACCAGGTTGTCAAGAGAGACTTAGAGAGCAGGTGGTTCCCTTCCCACCTTTTTTTTTTTCCTCTCTTATTTGCATGTTCTTTGATGCCCTGCTGTCCTTTGTTCCTCTTTGCCATATTAATGCAACTATAACTTGATCAAACTTTTCCTATTAATGGTACAGATGAGACATTGAGAATCTGTACATTACAGCCTTCATTATGTCCACTTTAAATACAAGTTTTGGAATTCCTTAGCAGCTCGGTGGGCTAAGGATCTAGGGTTGTCACTGCCAGTGGCTCTCGTTACTGCTGTGGCACAGGTTTGATCCCTGGCCCGGGAGCTTCCACATGCGTCAGGTGCGGCAAAAACAAGACAAAACAAGTTCTGTTCCTTGCCAAGAAGGACTGAATGAGTAGGATGATTTTCCCTCTCTCCCCAATTAACGTGCTTTTTGTTTTTATTTGTGTTCACAGTATATTTCATACTTAGATCTTCTAGGTGACTTGAAGCAAATTTGAAGTCTCTTTTGAGACTTGTATTTCCAAATGTGAGTTGTATAAAAGCAAAACAGTCCAAGGTTGAACATTCTATGTTAACTTTGCTGAAAGCAGATTTTAAGTGACTGAGTGAAGGTTGGATAAGACCTTAATTTTTTTTTTCCTAGACCACTTACAGGTAAGTAGGTTTTTGTTCTTCGGTAGCCTAAAAATTACCTTTGCTGTTTTCTTTTTGGTTGTTTTTGTAATACACAACTCAACCGAACATATATTTTTCTCTTAAATGCCAAGTTCGTAAATGTGTGAAGAGCAGTTTTTCAGGACTTACTAGAAAGCAATTAAGTAGAAACTCCTTTGGTAACACTAGAATCCACAAGACATGTTTGTTAACCAAAAATTTGTAAGACCATATGGTGCTGCTTTATTTTAGATCAGTTTGCTTCAGAAGCCTCTGTGTGTCTCCCTTGTGTTTTCATAACTAGGTATCTAGATGAGCAGAAGACAGAGAATGGAAAAGATAAGGAACAGAAACAAACAAATACTGATAAAGAGAAAATGAAAGAGAAAGGGAGCTTCTCTGATGCAGGCTTGGGTGATACGAAAGTGAAATCTGATCCATTTGCTCCCAAAACTGATACTGAGAAGCCTTTTCGGGGTAGCCAGTCTCCCAAAAGGTATAAGCTCCGAGATGACTTTGAGAAGAAGATGGCTGACTTCCACAAGGAGGAGCTGGATGATCAAGATAAGGACAAGGCTAAGGGAAGGAAGGAGTCTGAGTTTGATGATGAACCCAAATATATGTCGAAAGTCATAGCAGGTACAAACAAAAACCAGGAGGAGGAGAAGTCAGGCAAATGGGAGGGCCTGGTATATGCACCTCCCGGAAAGGAAAAGCAAAGAAAAACAGAGGAGCTGGAGGAGGAGTCTTTCTCAGAGAGATCCAAAAAGGAGGATCGGGGAGGACCCAAGAGAACCGAAAGTGGGCACAGGGGGTTTGTGCCTGAAAAAAATTTCCGAGTGACTGCTTACAAAGCGGTCCAGGAGAAAAGCTCATCACCTCCCCCAAGAAAGACCTCTGAGAGCCGAGAGAAGCTGGGAGCCAAAGGAGACTTTTCCACAGGGAAGTCTTCCTTTTCCATTACTCGAGAGGCCCAGGTCAATGTCCGGATGGACTCTTTCGATGAGGACCTTGCCAGGTGAGATGTGGTCCATCCTGACCCTCAGGTCTTGAGTAGCTGAAGTGTTAAATCTCCTGAATTCCTCCCTGAGGTGGTTCTGGGACTGGACGGGCCCCTGCTGTTAACTTTCAGCGCAGACACTCTTGTATCTCCCTGTTTTCAGAGAAGTGTGTGTTACTGAGCAATCCATTATGTATTGGGCAGTATCGCAGCTTTGGTGAAGCATCTTTTTAAAGTCTTCAGTGACTGGATATTTTAGTACTGAGTTCCCCTCTGCTTCTCTTTTTTGCCCTCTGTCTGTCGCATCACTCACCACCACTCTCCAGTTCCATCCCTGTTCTGTTTTCTTCCTAAATGTGTTTAGGATGTCTTTCGCCCATGGAGCTGTTCAGAAGCCATTTCTCCGTTCTTAGCTAAGTCACAGTTCTATCATTACAGGCCTCCATCAAATAATGTAAGGGTTTTAGAGTTGGGGCTGGGGGCACAAGAACTCAAGGAAAGAGTGGTTGAACCCTAGGCTGCTTCTCACCTTCTGTGAAACCTGCACAACCATGTGGAAGTCTGCTGAGCAGCATGCCAGCCTCATCCCACTCTTGCCACATTGTGTCACTGCACTGAGTAACCCTGGCTGGCCAAGCTAGTTGATTTTTTAAAACATCTTCCTGGACTTGCTGTTGTGGCTTAGCGGGTTAAGACCCAGATTAGTATCCATGGGGTGTGGGTTCGATCCCTGGCCTCACTCAGTGGCTTAAGGATCCGGCATTGCTGTGAGCTATGGTGTAGGTCGCAGGTGCGACTTGGATCTGGTGTGGCAGTGGCTGTGGTGTAGACTGGCAGCTGCAGCTCCCATTTGACTTCTGGCCTGGAAACTTCCATATGCCACAGGTGCAGCCTTAAAAAGCCCAAAGAAACCTTCCCATTTTGTCATATGTTAAAACCAGCAGAGACCCTCCCCCAAAACAGTCACTAAAGTTTAATGCTTCATCCTGCCCATTCATTCCTATTAAAGATTCCAAGGGGAAGTAGAGGAGAGATTTGGGATGCTTTATCCTATAGTTGCGGTACATTGAAGTTACTTTGAACCTTGGTGGGAACTTAAAAAGGGAATTTTGTGGATAAATTTAAAACTCTTAAAGCACGCTTTGCGTTTTTACGGTTTAAATGTTCTTAATTTCTGTATATTTTGCTACATTGGGCCTCCCTCTGTTTTCTTTTTCAGACCCAGTGGCTTATTGGCTCAGGAACGCAAGCTTTGTCGGGATCTAGTTCATAGCAACAAAAAGGAACAGGAATTTCGATCCATTTTCCAGCACATTCAGTCAGCTCAGTCTCAGAGGAGCCCCTCAGAACTATTTGCGCAGCATATAGTGACCATCGTTCACCACGTTAAAGGTGAGTCCAGACCACCCCCAGCCTGCTCAGGCACCCTTTCCTCAGCTTAGCTTCCTCTCTAACAAGCGGAAGGGTGAGAGGGCGAATGAGGGAGGCTTTGGGGGACTCATCAGTAGGACCTTTGAAGGTAGGGACTTTCTTCTAGGGAGGAGTTGGCATTTTTTTATTTTGTTTTTTGAAGCATTTTTTATTTTTTTGCTTTTTAGGGCCACACCTGCGGCATGTGGAGGTTCCCAGGCTATGGGTCGAATGGGAGCTGCAGCTGCCAGCCTACACCACAGCCACAGCAGCGTGGAATGTGAGTGGCATCTTTGACCTACACCACAGCTCATGACGACGCCAGATCCTTGACCCACTGAGCAAGGCCGGGGATTGAGCCCACATCTCATGGATGTTAGTGTCTGGCATTCATTTCTGCTGCTACCACAACGGGAACTCTGAGTTTCCGTTTTTTAATTACAGAGCTGAACATTATGAAATGTTAGCGGTAACCTGTGATTGTAAGAACAAGTCCTTTATGTGAAAGTTGAAAATGTTTGAGGAAGGAGGTATGAAAAGTGGCTTTTCCAGCCTCTGTCTTTTCCTGTCTAGTAGGAGAAGCCTCTAGAGGTTTCTTATAGGTCTTGTGGTATGGATTTCTTCCCCATGTTATTGTGCCATCTCCTGGGCAAATGGAGGTGGATGAGCTGGGGAATGTGATGTAGAAGCTGGGCCTGAGCCAGTTACAGGTTCCATCTGAAATTGGAACTCAAGTAGAAGTTGGTGCAGATTCAGAGGATAGTAGGCTCCGTTTTCTCTGTATCTATGTCCTGCAGTAGAAATCTAGGGCTCAACATAGGATTGGGTCTGAACTAGCCACTTTTTTCTTTTCTTTCATAGTATGTTTGTTATATGAAGCTGACTATAGTCTCTTCTCTGTGGCTGCAGGGCCATGCAGAGGAGCTGCATGTTGAGTCTGCTTTTGATAGCCTGACATGTTGTCTTTGACTTCTCACAGAGCATCACTTTGGGTCCTCGGGAATGACATTGCATGAACGCTTTACTAAATACCTAAAGAGAGGAACCGAGCAGGAAGCAGCTAAAAACAAGAAAAGCCCAGAGATTCACAGGTGAGCACCTCAGCCTTATACTGGAGGTGATTATAAGAGACTGCTCATCAGATAGTAAACTCGACTTGTTTTGCCACTTGTTAGGTGCAATAGTAGCAGAGTTTAGGGTAACGCCCTCAAGGCTCTAGGATGGTGGTAGCTAAGAGTGAAAAGGGCCTGCTTTGGGGGCCTGAGGAAAACAGCCCTTTTGATATAAATGAATGCTGGCATTCTTGGAAACTAGGATCCCTGTGAGCTTTCGATACTTAGAGTAAATGTTGTTTCTTTAAACAGTCCATGAATTTCACACATCAGTTCTTCCTTTAGAAGGATTTGCAGCAGGTGGATGCTCGAGGTGGGCTGACAGGATTATGTCAAAAGGTTTGAAAGCCCAGCAGGTTTAAACATTTTGGTTGTGGAAGTTCATTCAGTGAATAGGGTCTTTGTCTAGAAACAAAGTTGGCCTTCTCTTTAATTATTTAATAGTCATCTCTTAAACCTGTTACAGTAGGTGGAAGGACCATATTTGCACAACAGTCCTGGAATTGGGGTCTTTTTGGGGATGTGTGTCACGCCAGGCAGTTGTTTCTCACCTGGACCTCAATCCCATCGGTGATAATAGGCCGTTATATTTTAATTCCCAAGATGAAAGGTAGTCTTGATGTGAATTTAAGATTATAGGCATGGCTCTAGCAGTACTGGATGGAAATAAGAAGTTTCTTCTGTTTGAGTTCAGGAAGTTGAGATTGTGGGAGGGAGTGTGCATGCATACATGTGTGTGCGTGCTTTTGTACACTTACGAGAGAGTGTAAGTAAATAAACAAACAACATAAGCGTATAAGTTATGAAATACAATAAAAGGGAATATCTATGATTCCATTACTCAGCTTGTGAACCAAAATATTACCAGTGCTCTAGTCACACTATGGAATGGTAAACAATTTTTGTGTTTTCAATTCTAGGAGGATAGACATTTCCCCCAGTACTTTCAGAAAACATGGTTTGGCTCATGACGAAATGAAAAGTCCCCGGGAACCTGGCTACAAGGTGAACTGTTGCTTTGATCAGTAATTCCAACAAAATGAGTGCGTTGGGCATGAACTTGACAGAAATGTGTTTGTTTAAATTACTCTCTACTTAAGTTTGTGTTTTTCTTTTAAGGATGGGCATAATTCTAAAAATGAACTACAAAGGGTTAATTTTTATTAAATGTATCAACAACCTTTGTGAAGTGGTTAGAATATGGTAAATGACCCCAAAGTCTATTGAGGTGAGCTTGAGAAAAAAAAGAGAGGAGTTTTGGAACAAGTGCCCATGATGAGAGAAGAAACTTTTTGTGATATTTTTCTGCTTGTAAGTATTATCAAATCAACTATATACATGCGCTATTTCCAACCATGATTTCAAAAGACATGCATGTCAGAGGAGAGTGAAATATTCATATCTTAACTTCGTAGACTGTTTTAAGCAGTTAGTGCAGATTTTTTTCTAACATTGTACCATATCTATCATCTGTTGGTTACTGTTACTCTAAAGCTAAGCATTGCGTTGATAGCCCAGTTACCTTTGTGATGATGTGCACGTAAACACTGTTTTTAAGAGGTTAAAGCTTGTATGCAAGTCTCTTACTATGAAGTGCTAGATTTGGGTTTTTAAAATCTTCGGATTTATTGACCACCATTCCCATATACAGCGAAAATTTATAATTAAAGGTAGCTCTTCCGATGTTGCTGAGACCTTTCCCAAAAGTACAAATTTTCAAGTTTTCCGAATAAATATGTCTTGTTGGTTGAATGCGATGAGAGACAACCTTGCACAGTCTCTCTTCGCTCCCATCCCCCTTTTCTTTTTCTCCAAGTCCCCACTAGCTTGGCCTGAACCATGTGAAATGGAAGCTTTTGAAACATCAGGAGAAATCCCGTCCTCTCTGCCCCGCAGAACCTACTCGTTAGAGGTGCTACGTGCAGCGCCTGAGGGAGCCATGCTGGGTTTTTTCCTCTTTTTTTGGTTTTTGAAGGGTACAGAGGCCCCATCGCAGAAACAGCCACCACATGATAAAGTGAACCTGCTTATACCTACCACTCCTGTAATTAAAATTAATTTTTTTTTTTCAACAGAAAGCTTAGTCGTTTGTGTAAGTAAAATGTTAATACAGAGTGAACTGCTCCTTCCCTCCTTTTTAGGGAACTTTTACTTCCATGAGACAAGTCTTAGTGTAGAACGTCCCTGAAACCACCTTACATCTCTGCTTCCATTGAGCTTCTCGAGAGCTGTTTGAAGGCCCTTGGCCTGATAGTTTGGGGTAGAAGGCCGCTGTCCTTGCTAGGCTCATGCTATATCTGCAGTATACTTACCCGGATAGGTTACACTTCCTAGGAAGTTAGCAAAAAAGATTTTTATTTTTCTCTTTCTTTTTTTAAAAAATAGACTTTGATGTTTCCACTTTATGAATTCTCCATTATGGTTTTTGATAATCCCTCTTTAGAAATTTCTCAATATAACTAACTATTTTGAGAGGCTGCCCAAGTCTCTTGTTGTCTGTCACTGGATTCCATACTCAAGAGATTCTGTAAAGGAGGAGAGGTCCTGGGGGGGCTGCCAAAGAGAAGGTAGGGGAAATAACAGCATTTCCACTCTCGGTGGTGACTGAGCCTGAACCAGCCTAACCAGCACCTTCCAGAGCTGATTTTGGCTTTCTCAACTTGTCGGCTAGCAGTCATTCCTGGGCCACAGAGGGAAACAGCAAAGTGAGCTGTGTGTGTGCACAGGCGCCGCAGCATTTGCAGAAGGCTGCGGTCATTGTTTTAGAGAACGGGTTTGGGCTCTGAAGAGATCCTCATAAAATGACTCCTATGGAAGATCTCGTATCCCTGCCTAGCTCGGGTGAGGTGCCGCCTCGCGCTCCTGGTGCTTCCTCTGCACCACTCCATTGGAGTAGAAACCAGTTTGTGGGGTGGTTGAGTTGGTAGCCCTGAATCCCAAGAACTTTCATTTTGATGTCTCTTTTGGCAGGCTGAGGGAAAATACAAAGATGATCCCGTTGATCTCCGCCTTGATATTGAACGTCGTAAAAAACATAAAGAGAGAGATCTTAAACGAGGTAAATCAAGAGAGTCAGTGGATTCCCGAGACTCAAGCCACTCGAGGGAACGCTCAGCTGAGAAAACGGAGAAAACTCATAAAGGATCAAAGAAGCAGAAGTACGTCATCCATGAGCCCTTGTCTGTCACCTTATTCAGACTCCTGAGTGGCCTCTGTCTGCCCTCCATTAGGCTGTACTGCAGACCCTCCATGGCAAAGAACTTGGGTTAGAAACGGTAGCCACGTGTGCAGTTTCTTTGAACTGTCAAGTAAGGTCCCTGGATTGAAAGCAGAACTTTTGCACAAATGTAAGCATAATCCTTGTCCAAGGGAGGCCTCCCCACTCGGAGATGATGGGCAGTTGATTTGGCTCTAGGGACAGTGTGCAGAATCATTGGGAATTCTTTTTGCATTTATTTTGGACACGTTTTCTTTGTCATGTCCTTGCTCAGTACAGATCTTGGGGGGTTATGTTTTAGAAATGGCTCAAAGTTGTCAGGTAATGACAGTGGTCGGAGAAACGGGGTGGAACTGGATAGGACAAATTCGTTGATCTCAAAGCCTTTTAAACTAGTTTCACAGACACTTCCAAGAGAGGGGTTGTTCCAAATATTCTTTTAACAAAGGTAAGTACTGTTGCACTTCATAAGGTGGCATTTATACCAAGGTCCTGTTGTTTCTACTTATGGTTTTTTTTGTTTTTTTTTTTGTCTTTTTGCTATTTCTTGGGCCGCTCCCGAGGCATATGGAGGTTCCCAGGCTAGGGGTTGAATCGGAGCTGTAGCCACCGGCCTACACCAGAGCCACAGCAATGCGGGATCTGAGCTGCGTCTGCAACCTACACCACAGCTCACGGCAACGTCGGATCGTTAACCCACTGAGCAAGGGCAGGGACCGAACCCGCAACTTCATGGTTCCTAGTCGAATTCGTTAACCACTGCGCCATGACGGGAACTCCATCTACTTATGTTTTTGAATGTTCATGACTTTTCAGTCATGTCTCATTAAAGGTAACAGAGTTAGGAGTCGCTACAGCTCTGATTCGACCCCTAGCCTGGAAACCTCCATATGCCGTGGGAGCGGCCCAAGAAATGGCAAAAAGACAAAAATAAAAAGGTAACAGAGTTAAAACCTCATGCCTTTCTGTAAGAAGCAACACCACTTCTATTGTCTATGAACTTTAACTGGCAAGCACGTTCATATTCATTGCCTTTTTTGGGGGGGGCCACACTGGCCCCATATGGAGGTTCCCAGGCTAGGGGTCCAATCACCGCAGCCTACACCGCAGCCAACAGCGTGGGATCCAAGTTGCGTCTGTGACCTACACCACAGCTCACAGCAATGCCAGATCCTTAACCCCCTGAGCGAGGCCGGGATCCATCCCGCATCCTCATGGGTGCTGGTCAGGTTTATTAACCGCTAAGCCATGACGGGAACTCCCTATTTTCTGATAATAGTCCTTTGAGATACGTTGGACAGTGAGTAGGCTACCCGATTTGCCCATTTGAAAGATAAAAAATAAGCCCAGGATGATTTGTCCAAGGTCACACTGTATCGACTGACATCAAACCTCAGATCTTCTGTTTGTCTCCCTTCCAGTCTGTTACTCATGCATGAACGAGCTCTAGCAGCTTTCGGGGCTCCCACAGATACAGGACTGATGATTCGCTGTAGGGAACGGAGGTGGGGGTACAGTAGTTGACAGTGCTGCCCCTGGTGGAAAGGGAGCAGGAGCCCTCAGGCATTTCAGGATTGGCCTTGAATCACTGATCCTTATTCTTTTCGCTTATTCCTTTCTGTCTGATTTGCTCTGTAACCTTGAACAAGTCTCTAGCAACCCTAGTGTTTGTGATTGGGGCGAGAAGAAAAATGACAGTTGTGTCACTGTTCTCTTTGTATGTCACACTTGAGTTGATACAAGGACTCTTTCTCATATGTCTGAAGGGTGGCTCACCCAAGGTTACACAGCTAATAAAAGGCAGTGTTGGGACTTAAATCTGGGGTCTTTTGGAGTGTTATTTTGAAAACTTCTTGAACTAGCAGTGAGTCAAACATTCGAGTTGTAAGAATCCTATGGAAGTAACTTAGATTTCCCTTTTTTTATGAGTAAATGTTAGAGCCAGAAGGATTCAGATAATTAATATTTGATCATCTCAACTGTTTGGGGGTTGGGGTAGGAGGCGGGGGCCAGGGGCTTTTCATAATGGAGGAGGGTAATGATGTGTTACTGGCACTCGGCTGGCTCCTCCCTGTAAGGCCTCCTCTCCTCTTGGGAGCCTGGCCTTTCTGCCACCTTAGACATAGTTGGTACCCTCCTCCACTACCACATGGCAGTACGTAGACTGTGACTCATCGTATTAGTGTAATTTGCCTAGTCTGTAATTTCCCCCAGATGAAGGGCAGGAAGGGAAATAACTCTGGGAAGAGTTTCACCAGATCCTCTGCTTAATGACACAATCTGTTTAAGCTCAGTGGAAGGTGGGAGGTGGTTTGCGGAGTAGTCGTATAATTAGAGCTAGGTGTGAATCCAGGTCTGCTCAGCTCTCACCTGAGCATCCTGTCTATAAAATGGGGGAAATACTACTGAATAGTCCTAATTGCCATTTACTGAGTGCCTTCTACATCAGTGTAAAGTGTTTTAAGCACACTGTTTTTTTAATCTTTAGAGTAGCCTCACAAAACAGGTACTGTTCTTCCTAGGAGAAATAAAACTAATATAAAGCCGAGACAGATGGTAATAGATAAAGCCTGTCCCAGTGCCACATACCCTGTGGCTCTACATACGCTGTTTGTTTCCTTCTGCCTTTCTGATTTGTGCTTGGGTATTAGACTGAACTACCAGAGGCCATGGACTGTGTTTTGTTCCTCCTTCTCTGTATTTCCCACGTTCATTCCAGGCTCAGACCTAGGCGTGTCCCTGGGTGGGAAAGTTGGGGGTGAGTTGTTGTTTCATCATAGACCTACTGCTGATTGCACTGTGCTACTTCTCCAGGAGCCCCAGCCAAGGGCCCTACCCTAGAAGCTGACTGATTTCTCTGGCTCTTCTGTTTTCATAGGAAGCACCGGAGAGCACGAGACCGATCCAGGTCATCTTCCTCTTCTTCCCAGTCATCCCACTCCTACAAAGCAGAAGAGTACACTGAAGAGACCGAGGAGAGAGAGGAGAGTACCACCGGCTTTGACAAATCAAGACTGGGGACCAAAGACTTCGTGGGTCCAAGCGAGAGAGGAGGCAGAGCTCGAGGGACCTTTGTAAGCCCCTGTACCCTCTCCCTTTCTCTCCGCCCTTACTTCCACCAGTTCCACTCATGTGCTAGAATATCTGTTTTGTTGCCCTTGATACAAGTAACCCAGTTTGTAAACTCTAGAATCCGTGGTTCCCCAATTCCCAGGCTTTCCATTTTCAGTTTTTTCTATTTATAATCACTTAGCCAGAAAGCCTCTTAGGGCTTCTGGTCTGAAGTTCACTTATCTCGAATCCATCCTGCTGTGTGTAAGGAGGCCCCGTACCATGTCGTCTTCTGTCTAGGCTACAGACTTGAGAGGTACAGAAAGGGAATGGCTGGAAACCAGGTGACCAGCTGTCTATTTTGTGCCAGAAAAGTGTTTGAATAGAAAGCAAGGAGTTGTTTTTCTCCATTCCTTACATGGTCCCTTTGTCCTGTGTCCCCGCCACCCCTTGTTTTGCCACAGCAATTTCGAGCCAGAGGGAGAGGCTGGGGCAGAGGTAACTACTCTGGTAACAACAACAACAGCAGCAACAACGATTTTCAGAAGAGAAACCGGGAGGAGGAGTGGGACCCTGAGTACACACCCAAAAGCAAGAAGTATTACCTGGTATGTGTCTGGGGCTAACCGGAAAGGGCCAAGGGGGCCTTTGGCACACACAGTAGCTGATACCGAGGCCTTAATTGGTCTCTTCAAAGCTGTGGTTAAAACGTGTGCAGGCACTGCACTGGCTACATAGGTGCTTGGAATAGTACAGTGTTGGCAGATGAGTGTTCCCCAGAGAGGCTGTCCTTGACCTTGAAAGTGTTATCTAAGATGTTTCTGGATTCCAGCATAAGCAGGAAAGGTTGCTCTTGCCTTTTTTCGTCTGTGAAGTCGTTTTATTGCTCACTCGCCCTAACTCCAGCCTCCCTCCAGCCTTTACCCAAGATATCATAACCTTCCCCTGAGGCTGCAGCCCCTCCCTGTCACTCCCCCGCAGGAGATTGACAAGAAAGACTGCTCAGGATGTTTTTTTGAGGAAAGGGACCTGTCTCCAAAATGAAACACCGCTGGGGCTTCTCTTCTTCTAAGCTGTTGGTCATTCTCGGGTACTGGGCACCTTCTGAGCCTCTCCCTCTCAGGTTATGGCTCTTCTGAGGCTGAGTTACCTGGCCAGTGAGTGAGCTCTCTTGGCCGTACTGTGTTAGCAGTAGGCTCAGATCCAAGCAGATGTGACTTGGTGTTATAGCCAAGGTAAACTTGGCAGCTGAGTCTCTCTTTACCCTTGAGGAGGACTGGCATGGAAACTGGAAGCTAGGAAACAGGTTGATTTGTAAATCACTGTTCGTGGCTTCACTTTTCTAGGGCTTCTGGGAGCTACTTTGAGCCTCTCAGAGGAACCTTGAACCGCCATCCAGGGAAATGGCTGAGCTGGGATAGATACTGGAGTGGGGCTGTCTAGGGAAAGGATTAAAGGCCATACAAAGCCCATTTCCCTGCCCCTGTCTGCCACTGGAAGGAGCATTGCCAGCCTGATTCATTTAGGCTTATGAACAAGCAGCTAGCCTTTTAGCTGAGCTAACCTGTTGGGCGCCTAAGGCACTACTTGTATAGGTGGATGGTTTAGACTCTTTGAAGCCATGGGGCTGACAAGTTAACAGTGACTTTTCAGAATGCTTCCTCATTCATTCTTTCATTAGATCCTGCCTTCTCTCTCATGAGATCATCAGAGCAGGGATTGTTTGAGTTGTAGGTTGTGGTTTTTCTACTCTCACCCTGCCTCCTTGCATAAAACTTAAGAGGGCAGATACAAGATGGGAGGCTGGGTTCAGGTCCTGCTTTTGCTGCTAACTAGCCTGAGACCAGGAGCAGATCATGCCCTTGGTCGCACTTTCACTGCCTGTTCTTGGCTGCGGGAGGTAGGACTGGGGAGCACCAGCCCCAAATGGGCCCCCCTCTGTATTCTGTGTTGCTTCCTCTGTTAGCTGCTTGACGACCCAGATCAGATACCCTGTTTCACGTTTGGGGCTGATTTGCTTTCTCAAGCCCACCCCTTGAGAGGCGGTGTACTACATACTGAGTTAAAGTTCCTCAGGCTCTTTTTTGCCTAGTGGAGGTGATAATGGTAGGGTAGATGTGAGGAGTAAATGAGATAATGCAGGAAAAGGTCTTTGAGAGCGGGGTGAAGATGTCATCATTATAATGCCTAAGCTGCTACTTTAGAATTCAAGGAACCCAATTGAATATTCTCTTAGATCCGGATCAGTAGCCTTTTTGGAGTGGGGGACAGGGAAGGAGGACAAGGCCTATGTAAGTTTCTTTGAGAAAGTCACATTTGGGTGGGTGCAGAGGAGAGGGTTCTGGCAACTCTTCTTCACTCTGGCGCTGACAGCAGTTTTCTTTCCTCCAGCATGACGACCGTGAAGGCGAAGGCAGTGAGAAGTGGGTGAGCCGGGGCCGGGGCCGAGGAGCCTTTCCCCGGGGCCGGGGCCGGTTCATGTTTCGGAAATCCAGCACCAGCCCCAAATGGGCCCACGACAAGTTCAGTGGGGAGGAAGGAGAGATCGAAGATGACGAGAGTGGGACAGAGAACCGAGAGGAGAAGGACAATTTGCAGCCCACAACTGAGTAGAGGCCACTCTTGATGGGAGCCCCTGCCCAAGGGAGAGAGGCGCTGGGAAGATGGCTGGTGAGGAGCTAGACAGAGGAGCCTCAAGAAGATTCTGAAAATCCCACCCCTACCCGCCCCCCCCCCCCCACCAGCCATGTAAAATCCTACTACAGCCGAAAGCATCCCTGGCGCTGTGTCCCACTGGACAGAGGCAGCTGGCCGTGGGGCCTGGGGTCAGGCCCAGCTCTTGAGCAGAACACACCATGTGGGGCTTTAGCTGTGTGTTTCTCATTTGTTGTTGGTGTGTGGGGTGGGGGCTGGGTAGGGAGGGCAGAGTGATACTTGGATTTTGGTTTATTCCCTATTAGAAACCAACAGTTTTATTCTTCATTTCATTTCATTTGGAGCTAAAAGGACTAATTTGATGATTTTCAATCTCTTCTCCCTTGATTTTTTAAAAGCCCTTCTCTTTTTTTTTAGGCATATGTAGAAACATTAGCAGAAAGATTTAATTTGGGCGACTTTGATTCTTAAAGAGAAAACAAAAGCATGTGAATAAACATTGAAGTGTTCACCTCAGTTTGGGACCAAACTGCTTGGATCTTTGTAAAAAATCGGTTTTGTATGTCGAGGAGGAGTTCAAGGCCTTTCTGACCACCTTGTGTTCCCCTTTTCTGCGCAGCCATGTATCACGTGGTGTGCTCCTAACCACACCCTATGTGCACCCCCCCCCCATATTTTCTGATTTCTTCTGGGCTGGGCTTCCCCTTCTCCACCAGCAGCTCCAATATCCCAAACTTTCTAGTCCTGCTGATCCTCTCAGCAACAGGGGTGGAAACTGGATGGCAGTTTCTGGTCTGTTTTCTAAGAAACTTCTGACTTCTATTATCTTTACAAATATAAGATGAGAAGATAATTTTTTCAATATTTTTTATTAATCTTTTTATAAATGAAAAGAAACTCCTATGATTGATTAAGGAAGGTGGTTATGGCTGGGTGGTTTGTGGGGGTTTTTTGTTTTGTTTTTTTTCTTTTCCTTTTTTTTTTAACCTTAAGCTTTAAGTTGAAACATTCTCAGATGTTTGGGGGGGAAACATCATCTTACAATGGGTCCTTGTGCTTGCCTTCTGGGGAGGCGGTCCTGAGCAGGTGAATCATATGGCATTTATGCATATGTAATATGCGGACTGCACCCACCTCTTCCCCCCTCGACCTTTGCCTCTTGGGTTGTTGCGCTACTTTCCCCTTACTTTGCTACATTTCTATAGTTAAGTTGGTTTTACTTGAATGATTCATGTTTAGGGAAGAAAATGAAAAAATGCCCTTAAAATTTGTTTCAACTCCTCCTGCAAATAAAAAAATAAATGAAGTGGCAGATGTAAATGGGCTGTGGTCATTGTCACCCTGGGAGTGTGTGTGTGTGTGTGGCAGAGGGGGGTTGGGGGGAGCTTCAGGGAACCTGAGAGACAAAATGTCTGTGCGGGTGGCACCTAGGCTGTTGCTCAGCCCCACACTCAGTTCTAGGAGGAGCCTCAGCCTCCCGTGTTCCTCATTTCCCATTCCAATGGTTTTGGTTCATATCCTGTACCTTGGACACCCTGGGAGAGCAGCATTTTTTCAGTCTGGTGTCATAAGCAAGGACTTTGACAGTGGTGGGGCAGAGCTCAAGAGGTGCTGATAACAAGCTGGGCCTTCTGTGTTCACCACTGAGCAGGAAGAGGGCCTGAAAGCCTAGCCCACAGGGGACTGGCACGAGGCTTTGCCAGCTCTGGCCTTAGCTAAGAAAGCAAGAACCTTGAAAGTTCCTGAAGTTCCTTTCTTCCTGCCTCCCCCCACTGAGAATCCGGAGGTGTACTCTGAAACCAAACTAAGTCCCTGTCACCTGAGGAAAGAGTGATTGCGCTTTTTTCGTCTTCCCGTGAAGGGAGTCCTGGGAGGAATATGCCTCCCTGAGAAAGTTGGCGAGAGCTCTGTGCAGACCAAAGCAACCACCCTCGCCGCCCAGGACCCGCCTTAGAAAGAGCGGTTGCTGCCTGCTGGGGGGCCCCACCCACCTTTCTCCTGCAGCTAAAATCTTGCCAGCTGGGTGAGGGTAGGCCAGGGAAGGCTCTGGGCTAAGGGTGGGACGAACCCTCAGGGCCAAGGCTGGGAAAAGGAGAGGGGGAGGTGGCAGGACTGAAATTCAGGTGACTATAGACAAACGAACATATGGGGGAGCTGTGGCTCCGGCACTGGCCAGAGACCCTGGAGTCCTCAGGCCCGGGCTGGGGGCCGAACCTGCTGAGCCAGGCCGCCCCCTCTCCCACACCTACTCCTTGCACCTGGAGTCCGACCTATCGGCTCGCGTCTCCGCCTCCTTGGCTTCACAATCTCGCGGCTTGTCCCAACCGTCCCGGACCCAGTACTCGGCTGCGAGCGGACCACGCCGTCCTTGCTGGGCTCTGGAAGGCGCCCCGGAAGCCATGGGTACGTGCAGAGGGTTTGGGGGTGGCTCCTCTATGCAACCGCGTGGAAATGGCGATAAAAACGACACCCTCATCCCGTTCTCCATACGGGGCCTGGAACTCGCGCTACGGCCAGTCTGCCAGCCTGGGCCCTTCTGAGCCGGTCTCCGCGCCATCCTCCTTCCTCCCGCAGAGGTGCTGGTCCTGGCCGGATACCGCGCGCAGAAGGACGACGAGTTGAGCCTGGCGCCCGGGGACGTGGTCCGGCAGGTGTGCAAGGGCCCGGCACGGGGATGGCTGCGTGGAGACCTGGGGGGCCATTGTGGCCTCTTCCCCGAGTGCCTGGTGCAGGTGAGGCCGGGCTAGAGGTCGGGCGAGGGGTGTGGGGGGCGGGGGGCGGACCTCAGCACGCGCCCCCCGGGAGCTGAGAGCCCCCCTTTCGGTGCGCTCTTCCGCAGGAAATCCCAGAGACTCTGCGCTGTTCCGGGGAGGTGCCGAGACCACGCTGTGCCCGCCGCCGAGGTGAGCGCTGGGGCCGGTGGGCAGGCACGCGTAGCCGTGGCGCCTAAGTGCCCACAGCTCGCCTTGTCTGGGGCGGGGCCGCTCGGCCGCTCTGCGGTCCGTGATTGGCTCTCAAGTACAATGCTCCGCCCTGGGGCGGGGCCTGGAGGTACCTGGGTAGCGCTCGCCGCCCGCCCCTCCCCCAGCTCTGCTGTCTGGGGCTGAAGGCTCAAGCAGCCTGCCTTTCCGACCCCAGGTCACCCCACCAAATTTCCAGGCCCCCCAAGATGGTGCAAAGTGAGTTTCAACTACAGCCCGGAGCAGGCGGACGAGCTGAAGCTGCAAACTGGGGAGATTGTGGAAGTCATAAAGGAGGTGAGCGGATAGGTGATGAGAGGGTTTGGAAGATCATGGAGCAAGTCTCTGGGTGAGGGGACGTGGGTGCAGTATGGTATGGGTGATGGGAGTGGTGAGGAGCGCAGAATGGGAAAGTGGGGGAACAAGGGAGGAGAGGGGTCGTTGGGCAGAACTGGGGTGAACCAAGATGTAAGAGTCCCAGGGAGACCCTTGGGGCAGAACCAGATGCCCCTGCGTCCTACCCTCTCCCCAGATTGAGGACGGCTGGTGGCTGGGGAAGAAGAACGGGCAGCTGGGAGCCTTCCCATCCAACTTTGTGGAGTTGCTGGACAGTGGGCCCCCAAGTGAGACCTGGAACCTGTGACCCCGTGAACCCCTGTGATCAGACTCGACAGTCTCCAATGACCTTTCCCAGTGGCCTGAGCCTGTGATCCGCATGTCCTGCCCCATGACCCCTTTGACCTCTCCCATGATCTAAACTGGATTAGCACCCCCCTAACCTCACTATCCCTCACCAGGCCTTGTTAACCCAGACATGACTTCAATCAGCCTTGGCCCCCAACAGCCTCCCAAGGTAAACTGGGTGTAGTGGGCAAAGAAGTGGTAAGTTCCCCTTAGGGGGATTGGAGGCTCATCTTGTTCCTCCCCCTGCCCCCCTTAGTTGAGCAGCTTGACCTATGACAGCCCTCCGGACTACCTGCGGACAGGTGAGCACCCAGCTGAAGGGTCCACAGTATCCCCTCCCCCAAGCCAGCCTGACTTGGGGGGAGGGGGGAGAAACGCAGCTAAGCTGATGGAGGAGGGAGCCGATGACTTATTTGGGGAGGGGCTTTGGCTTCAGGGAACTGACCTCCCCTCAGTCTCCCATCCTGAGACTTACAGGGTCCTGTTTGACTACCATCCCGAGGCCCCAGATGAGTTGGCACTGCGGAGGGGGGACGAGGTGAAAGTACTGAGGAAGGTGCGAAAGGTGGAGGGAGGGCGAGGGGCTGGGGGTTTTGAGAAAGGTGGACCTGAGGACAGAACTTGGGGCTCTAGCTTCCCTCCCTATGGCATCTTTCTCTCCAGACCACAGAGGATAAGGGCTGGTGGGAAGGAGAGTCTCAAGGCAGAAGAGGACTCTTCCCAGATAACTTTGTGCTCCCACCACCCCCGGTGAGTACGGAGCCAGGCACTCAGGTGGCAAGGGGCAGGCTACTCTGGACAGACTTGGAGGTCGTGGCACTCACTGGACAGGGCTGGAAGGCCACCTGCAAATGAGGGTGGCCTAGAAATATGAGGGCTTCTCTTCAGGTTCTGACACTTGTTCTCCGCACAGATTAAGAAGCTGGCCCCACGGAAAGTGGTATCCCGGGAATCAGGTGGGTGTCTGGGAAGCCTGGGGTTGGGAGGGTTGCTCTGTGGGAGACCCACCAGTCCAGTTGCCCATAAACACCCATAGCTCCCCAGTGGTCGATGTACCCCCTTAGGAGTTACCTCCCTATGGGTGAAGGGACTAGTAAGAATGTATGTGGGTCAGTGTTAGGAATGTGTCACTGTGTGTGTGTTAAAATGTTCCTGTTCTTCTGTCTTGGGAATGTGACTGTCATTCTCATGAAAGAATGTGTTTAGATTTGTTCTATTTTGGGAGTTCCCAAGGTGGCTCAGCATTTAGCAAACCCGACTAGGATCCATGAGGATGCGGGTTTGATCCCGGGCCTCGATCAGTGGGTCAAGAATCCGGCGTTGCTGTGAACTGTGTTGTAGGTCACAGACCAGGCTCGGATCCTGTGTTGCTGTGGCTGTGGTGTAGGCCGGCAGCTGTAGCTCCGATTTGACCCCTAGCCTGGGAACCTCCATATGCCCTGGCTGCAGTCCTAAATAGCAAAAAAAAAAAAAAAGATTTGTTCTATTTTGAAAGAAATGTATGGATCCATATGTCTGGGACTGAGACTGTGTGATGGATCATGTATGTATTAAGTGTGTCAATGAATAGTTCTGTTCATGTGTTACTTATTTATTTATTTATTTATTTTGTCTTTTTGCCATTTCTAGGGCCACTCCTATGGCATATGGCGGTTCCCAGGCTAGGGGTCAAATCAGAGCTGTAGCCACCGGCCTACGCCAGAGCCACAGCAACGCCAGATCCGAGCTGCGTCTGCGACCTACACCACAGCTCACAGCAACATCGGATCCTTTAACCCACTGAGCAAGGCCAGGGATCGAACCCGCAACCTCGTGGTTCCTAGTCAGATTCGTTAACCACTGTGCCACGACGGGAACGCCCATGTGTTACTTTATATGGGGAATGTGTCTTTAATTTACCTTTTACTGTAATATTTTGCATAGTTCAAAAACATAGGTGTTTTAAAACTTACTAATGGGAGTTCCTGCTGTGGTTCAATGAGATCGGTGGTGTCTCTGCAGCATGGGACACTGGCCCAGGGCAGTGTGTTAAAGGATCCAGCTTTGCCGAAGCTGTGGCATAGGGCACAACTATGGCTCTGATTTGTCCCCTGGCCCAGGCATTCCATATGCTGCAGGGCAGCCAAAAAAGAAAAAACCATACCAAACAAAACTACTCATGAACAACAGTCTGCACCCAAACTCAGAAATCTAGAACATTGCAAGTAGTTCATGGGCTCTTCCTCTTTCCCTCTGTTTGCTACTTTCCCCACACCAAAGGTAACTTCTAACTACTACCTTGAATTTTGAGTAATTCCTTTGAAGTGTACTCATTTATGTATGTGCCTAACCAGTGTATCACTTAATTTATTTATTTATTTAGTCTTTTTGCCATTTCTTGGGCCACTCTTGCGGCATATAGGTTCCCAGGCTAGGGGTAGAATCGGAGCTGTAGCCGCTGGCCTACACCAGAGCCACAGCAACACGGGATCCAAGCTGAGTCTTCAACCTATACCTCGGCTCATGGCAATGCTGGATCCTTAACGCACTGAGCAAGGCCAGGGATCGAACCCGCAACCTCATGGTTCCTAGCCAGATTCGTTAACCACTGCGCCACAACGGGAACTCCTTAATTTATTTTTATTTATAGTCGTTTGGGACTTGCTGTTTCCCATCAACCTTATGTTTCTAAGATTCATCCTTGCTGTATGTAGATGTCACTCATTTATTTTCTCTGCTGTATATTATTCTTTGTGGGAAATTACCACAGTTTATCTTGTCTCTTCCTGATGGGTTGGACATTTTTGTTTTTGGGTGGGTTTTCAGTTTGTTTGGGTTTTTTTTTGGTTTTTTTTTTTTTTTAAGGCCGCAACCGTGGCACATGAAGCTTCCCCGGCTAGGGGTCAAGTTGGAGCTATAGACGCTGACCTACATCACAGTCACAGCAACGCCAGGTCTGAGCCTCGTCTGGGACCTACACCACAGCTCATGGCAACACTGGATCCTTAACCCACTGAGGGAGGCCAGGAATCAAACCTGCGTCCTCATGGATGCTAGTCAGATTCGTTTCAGCTGAGCCGCGACGGGAACTCCCTGTGTTGGACATTTTCATTGTTTCTGGTCCTTACTATTACAAATAATGCTGCCATAAACATCCCTCTTTCTGTCTGCAGGTGTGCAGGTAAAGTGTTTCTCTAGGATATAATTCTAGGAGTGGCACTACTAGATTGTGAATGTTCAACTTTTCTGAGATAGTCGTGTTAGTTTCCAAAGCGATGGTATATGTTACTGCTCCAGCATCAGTGTTTGAGAGATCGTACTGATCCAAATCCTCTTCCACACTTGGCATCGTCCGATTTCATTATTTTTGTGAATCTAATACGAAAGAGCATCTCATTGTGGACTTCATCTATTTCCCTGGTTAGTAATAATTTATAGGAGTTCTTTATATATTCTGAATACGGGTGATAGATATGTTCCCTCAGTCTGTGGCTTTTCTTTTTTCTTTTTATGGCCACACCTGCATCATACGGAAGTTCCCAGGCTAGGTGTCAAATTGGAGCTGCAGCTGGGGCCTAAGCCACAGCCACGCAATGCCAGAACGTCATCTGTGACTTACACCCGCAGCTTGCAATGACACCAGATCTTTAACCCATTGATCAAGGCCAGAGATTAAACCTGCATCCTCATGGAGACTATGTCAGTTCCTTAACTCACTGAGCCACAATGGGAACTCCCACTTTTTTTTAAATGATATTTTTTGATGAACAGGAGTTTTTTTTTTTTTTTTTGTATACCAGAATCATTTTTTAATGATTTTTATTTTTCCATCATAGCTGGTTTATAGTGTTCTGTCAATTTTCTACTGTACAGCAAAGTGACCCAGTTACACATACACATTCTTTTTCTCACATTATCATCCTCCATCTTAAGTGACTAGATATAGTTCCTAGTGCTATACAGCAGGATGAACAGGAGTTCTTAATTAAAAAAAATTTTGGAGTTCCTGTCGTGGCGCAGTGGTTAACGAATCTGACTAGAAACCGTGAGATTGTGGGTTCAATCCCTGGCCTTGCTCAGTGGGTTAACAATCCAGCGTTGCTGTGAGCTGTGGTGTAGGTTGCAGACGTGGCTCGGATCCTGCATTGCTGTGGCTCTGGCGTAGACTGGTGGCTACACCTCCGATTAGACCCTTGGCCTGTGAACCTCCATATGCTGCGGGAGCGGCTCAAGAAAAGGCAAAAAGACAAAAAAAAAATTTCAGCCACACCTGCAGCATCTGGAACTTCCCAGGCCAGGGATCAAACCCTAACCGTAGCAATGACAACACCAAATCCCTAACCACTAAGTCACCAGGGAACACCTCTTTTTCATATTCTTTTCCCATTGTGGTTTATCACAATATTGAAAATGGTTCCCTGGAGTGTACAGTAGAACTTTGCTATTGATTCATCCTGTATGTTACTAGGTTGCATCTGCTAATCGTAGACTCCCAATCTTTCCCTCCTTCACCCTCTCCCCCTTGGCAACCACAAGTCTGTTCTCTATATGTCCCAACCATGTGGGATCAGAGCCATGTCTGTGACCTACACCACAGCTCCACAGCAACGCCGGATCCTTAACCCACTGAGCAAGGCCAGGGATCAAACCAGCATCCTTATGGATACTAGGTGGGTTCATTACTGCTGAGCTATATGGGAACTCCGATGATGAGCATATTTTCATGTGCCTATTGCCATCCTATGTCTTCTTTAGAGAAATGTCTATTTAGATCTTCTGCCCATTTTTTGATTGGGTTGTTTTGTGTGTGTGTGTTGAGTTTTATGAACTGCTTATACATTTGGAAATTAAGCCCTTGTTGGTTGCATCTTTTGCAAATATTTTCTCCCAGTCCATGGATTGTCTTTCATTTTTTTTATTGTTTCCTTTGCTGTGTAAAAGCTTGGAAGTTTGATTAGGTCCCATTTAAGTCTAAGCCATTTTGAGTTTATTTTTATGTATGGTGTGTGTGAGTGTTCATTGATTTACGTGCATCTGCCCAGCTTTTCCAGCTCCCACTTGCTGAAGAGACTGTCTTTTCTCCATCGCATATTTATGTCTCCTTTGGTCTAAGATTAATTATCCATAGGTTGTATGGTTTATCTCTGGGCTTCTATTCTGTTCCATTGATCCATATGTCCTTTTTTTGTGCTAATACCATGCTGTTTTGATTACTTAAGTTTTGTAGTATAGTCTGAATTCTGGGAGGGTTATGCCTCCTGCTTTGTTCTTCTTCCTAAGGATTGCTTTGGCAATTCTGGGTCTTTTCTGGTTCTGTATAAATTTTAGGATTATTTCTTCTAGTTCTGTGAAAAATATCATGGATGATTTGACAGGGATGACATTAAACCTGTAGATTGCTGTGGGTTGTGTGCCATGTTAACAATAGCATTTTCTTCTAATCCAGGAGCATGGATTATCTTTCTGTTTCTTTGAATCATCTCAATTTCCTTTATTAATGTTTTATAGTTCTTAGCATAACAATCTTTCACCTTCTTGGTCAGGTTATTTCCTAAGTATTTTTTAATGTGATTTTATTTTATATTTATTTTTATTTTTTTGCTGCACTCATGGCACGTGGAAGTTCCCAGGCCAGGGATTGAACCTGCACCACAGTTGCAGCCTGTGCCATAGCTGAGGCAATGTCAGATCCTTAACCTGCTGTACCACAAAAGGAACTTCCTTTTTTTTTTTTTTGTCTTTTTTGTCTTTTTGCCACTTCTTGGGCCACTCCCGCGGCATATGGAGGTTCACAGGCTAGGGGTGGAATTGGAGCTGTAGCTGCCAGCCTACGCCAGAGCCACAGCAAACGCGGGATCCCGAGCCGCGTCTGCAACCTACACCACAGCTCACGGCAACGCCGGATCCTTAACCACTGAGCAAGGGCAGGGACCAAACCCGCAACACCATGGTTCCTAGTCGGATTCGTTAACCACTGCGCCACGATGGGAGCTCCAGAACTTCCTTTTGATGTGATTTTAAAAGGGATTGTTTTGTTGACATTCCCTTCTGATATTTCATGATTAGTGCAAAGAAATGCAACAAATTTCTATATGTTAATCTTTATATCCTGCTGCCTTGACGAATTTATCAGTTTAGTAGTTTTTGTATGGAGTGTTTAAGAATTTTTATATGTAGTATCATGTTCATCTGCATATAAGGACAGTTTTAATTCTTTCCTACCAATTTGGATACCTTTTATTTATTTTTTTGTCTGATAGTTGAGGCTAGGATTTCCAATACTATGTTTAAGAGAAGTGGTGGCAATTCCTGTTGTGGGTGCAGCAGAAACGAATCTGACTAGGAATCATGAGGTTGTGAGTATTGATCCCTGGCCTCACTCAGTGGGTTAAGGATCCGGCGTGGCTGTGGCATAGGCCGGCAGCTGTAGCTCTGATTGGACCCCTAGCCTGGGAACCTCCATATGCCATGGATGTGGCCCTTAAAAAAGGCCAAAAAAAAAAAAAAAGAGAGAGAGAGAAAGAGAGAGAGAGAAGCAGTGAGAGTGGGCAGCCGTGTCTTGTTCCCGCATTTTAGCAGGGAAGGCTTTCAGCTTTTCACCATTGAGCATTATATTGGCTGTGAGTTTATCATAAATTGCTTTTATTATGTTACGATATGTTCCCTTTATACCCACTTTGGTAAGAGTTTTCATCATGAATGGATGTTGAATTTTATTGAATGCTTTTTCTGCGCCTATTGAGATGATCATGCAGTTTTTTCTTCTCTTTTGTTGGTGTGGTATATCTCATTGATGGATTTGCATATGTTGAGCCATCCTTTTGACCCTGGGATGAATCCAGCTTGGTCGTGATGTATAATCTTTTTGGGGGGTGGCTGCACCCGCGGCATATGGAGATTCCCAGGCTAGGGGTTGAATCAGAGCTGCAACCGCTGGCCTATACCACAGCCACAGCAACACCAGATCCAAGCCACGTCTGAGACCTACACCACAGCTCACGGCAACACTGGATCCTTAACCCACTGAGTGAGGCCGGGGGTCAAACCTGTGTTCTCATGGATATTAGTCAGATTCCTTCCCACTGAGCCATGATGGGATTTCTTATGATCTTTTAAAATATGCTGTTGGATTTGGTTTGCTAATATTTTGTTGAGAATTTTTGCATCTATATTCTTCAAATATATTGGCCTGTAATTTTCTTTTTTGGTAGTATCTTTGGTTTGGGTATCAGGGTAATGGTGGCTTCACAGAATGTCTTTGGGAGTGTTTTTCCTCTTAAAATTTTTGGAAGAGTTTGAGAAGGATCAGTATAAATTCTTCTTTCCGTCTTTGGTGGAATTTGCTGTGAAGCCATCTGGCCCTGAACTTTTGTTTGTAGGGAGTTTGTACTTTATTTATATTATTTTTACAGATACCGTTTTACTCTAGTGATCAGTCTGCTTTCAAGTTATCTGTTTCTTCTTGATTCCCTTTTGATGTGTTTTATGCGTCTAGAAGGTTGTCCATTTCTTCTAGGTTGTCGAATTTCTGAGAATATAGTTGTTCATAATATACTCTTGTGGTTTGTTTGTGCTTCTGCGCTAGCAATTGTGATTTCTCCTCTCATGTCTTATTTTGTTAATTTTATTTATTTATTATTTATTTCTACTCCATTTTATTTTCCCACCTTCCTAACAAATGCTCCTTTTTTCTCTGTGTGGCCCCCCCCTTCTTCCAGACTTCCTCACTGCCATGTCCTCTGGGGCCTGTGAATTTCGCTTCTCTCCCTGTACAGTTGAACCTTGTCCCCCGCAACCCTCCCCAGAGAGCTTTATGGAACTATTGCTGGTCCATCATCATTTTCACCCATCTCCTTTGGTCCCACATTGTCCATCTTCCTCCCACCCAGGCTGACTGCCTGTGTGCCCTGGAGTGGGCTGGCTCACCTTTTGCCTTCTCCCTGTGCGTTTCTGCCTCCAGAGCACACCTTGTTTGTTTCCTCTGGTTGTGATTTTTCCACTGCCACCCCACCCCAGGCTCCTTTTCCTCCTTTCCAATCAGCCCTCCATTGCCTGGCAGACACCCGAAAGTGTCCTGGGGAGGCAGCCAGCAGCTGCATTTCCCAGAACCTTCCTGCCTGCTCCTGCTTCTGTTGTGTTCCTTTATTTTGTTTATTTGTGTTCTCTCCCTTTTCTTCTTGGTGTGCCTGGCCAAAGATTATCAATTTTGTTTATCCTTTCTAAGACCCTGCTCTTGGTTTTATTGATATTTTCTATTGTTTTTTTTTAATCTCTATTTTATTTCCTCTCTGATGTTTATTATCTTATCTCCTTCCCTCTGCTGACTTTAGATTTTGTTTGTTCTTCTTTTTCTTTTGGCCATTCCCGTGGCATGTGGAAGTTTCCAGGCCAGGGACTGAACCCATGCTACAGTAGCAACCCAGGCTGCTGTAGTGACAGTGCTGGGTCATTAACTGCTGTGCCACAAGAGAACTCTTGTTCTTTTTCCTTTTTTTTTTTTTTCTTTTTTCTTTTTGCCTTTTAGGGCCACACTCACGTATGGGGTTGGATCAGCTGCAGCTGCAGGCCTACACCACAGCCATAGCAATGCTGGATCTGAGCCGCATTTGCAACCTACACCACAGCTCAGGGCAATGCTGGATCACTGACCTACTGAGCAAGGTCAGGGATTGAATCCTCATGGACATGGATACTAGTCAGATTCGTTTCTGCTGTGCCACGATGGGAACTCCAATATATGATCTCTTTAATGGGCTTCTTTCACCTTGCATAATGTTTTCAGGGTTCATCCATTTTTGTGGTATGTTTTGTACTTCGTTCCTTTTTATTGCCCAATAATATTCCATTGTATCACTTTTTATCCACTCATTAGCTGGTGGACAGTTGGGTTATTTCTACTTTTTGGTTATAAACTTTCACGTACAAGTCTATGTGGACATGTTTCCATTTCTCTTGGGCACATACCTATGAAAGAAATTGCTAGGTGATACGATAACTCTGTGTTTAACTTTGGGAAGAACTGCTAGACTATTTTCCAGGGTGGTTGCACCATTTTTTATTCCCATTAATAGTGCATGAGGGCTCCAGTTTCTACATATTCACACCAACACTTATTTGTCATTTGACCGTAATTATACTGGTGGATATGAAGTGCTATCTCATTGTGGCTTGGCTTTGTATTTCTTTTATAGTTTATGTTGTTGAGCATCTTTTCATGTATTTATTGGCTATTTGTATATCTTCTGAAGAAGTATCTATTTGGGTCCTTGCCCATTTTTTATTGGGTTTTAGGAGTCCTTTATATTTTCTAGATAAAAGCCCATAATCAGATATATGATTTGCAAGTATTTCTTTCTTCCTCATTCTTTGGATTGTCTTTTCACTTTCTTGATGGTGTCTTTGTGTGTGTGTGTGTGTGTGTGTGTGTGTGTGTGTTTCTTTTTTAGGGCCACACCTGTGGCATATGGAGGTTCCCAGGCTAGGGGCCTAATCAGAGCTGTTGCTGCCGGCCTACTGCCAGATCCCAGCCGCATCTGCGACCTACACCACAGCTCATGGCAACGCTAGATCCTTAACCCACTGAGCGAGGCCAGGGATTGAACCCGCATCCTCATGGATCCTAGTCGGATTCATTTCCACTGTGTCACAATGGGAACTCCTGTTTCATCATTTTTATCCATCTTTATAGTTATTGCATAGGGAAAGGATTTACCTACCACCTCACTCAGCCATAGTCAAACCCCAGTTTTGTTATCTATTCCTTTCCTTTTAACATGGCTTTAAGGAGTTCCCATCGTGGCGCAGCGGAAACGAATCTGACTAGGAACCATGAGGTTGCAGGTTCAATCCCTGGCCTTGCTCAGTGGGTTAAGGATCCAGCATTGCCGTGAGCAGTGGTGGAGGTCGCAGACATGGCTGGGATCTGGCATTGCTGTGACTGTGGCACAGGCCAGCAGCTGTAGCTCCGATTAGACCCCTCGCCTGGGAACTTTCATATGCCACAGGTGTGGCCCTAAAAAGCAAAAAAAAAAACAAGACAAAACATGGCTTTCAAATTATTTGCTCCTTGTCTCACTCTACTTCTAGTTTCACTAATTCTCTCTCTAGCTTTTTTGGCTATATTTGTTTGTTCGGTTTTTTTTGTCTTTTTAGGGCTGCACCTGCGGCATATGGAGGTTCCCAGGCCACGGGTCTAATTGGAGCTGTATCTGTTGGCCTACACCACAGCCACAGCAATGCCAGATCCAAGCAGAGTCTTCGACCTACACCACAGCTCACAGCAACACCAGATCCTTAACTCACTGAGTGAGGCCAAGGATCGAACCCGAACCTTCATGGTTCCTAATGGGATTCACTTCAGTTGCAGGAACTCTTATGTGTATTTATCTTTTTTTTTTTTTGGCTGCACTCACAGCATTTGGAAGTTCTTGGGCCAGGGGTTGTATCTGAGTTGCAGCTACAACCTATGCTGTAGCTGTGGCAACACTGCCTCCTTTAACCCACTGTGTTGGGCTGGGGATCGATCCCCAAACCTCCTCAGCAACCCAAGCCAATGCATTCAGGTACTTAACCCACTACGCCACAGAAGGAACTCATTTTTGGCTATGTTGTCTAAACCTGCTGTTTAACTTAATACATTGCATTTTGTTTCAAGTCTGCTCTGTTTCGTCTCTAATAGCGTGCTTTTTTTTTTCTCCCCCCATATCTGCGTGTTTATTCCTGACGGTCCCTTTGTGACATGGTCATCCTTGATTTCTTCCAATATGTTCTACCTAGCTATGCTGCATTCCCTACCCGGAACTGCCAGTATCTACTGTGTGTGGCATCTGCTGACTCCGTCTCTCAGTGGCCTGCTTTCTTGTGTGTTTTATGATCTCAGTCTGTGGGAGTTTTAGGGGAAACATCTTCTGGAGAAGACTTGCTTTTACTCCTGCCAGTAGCCAGAGGGCACCAACCACCAGAGACCCCTGGAGCCCTCTGGCAGAAAGTGGTATAAGGCTCGCACTGCCTTCTGGCTCCCACGCTTTGGGCCTGTGGTGACCAAGGGAGCAGAACCCAGGGCACCTGCTGTTCATCACAGGCCCCAAGCTCAGGAACCACAAAATAGTGCTGCCCCCTCACTTTCTTTCTGGCCCCAGTTCCTTCTTTTTTGTGGCCCCTCTCCTCCCTCTTGTGTGTCCAACATGCTTCACAATTGTATCCTAAGCGAGATAATTGCTCTGTAGTGGGAGCACCTAGTCAGCCAAACGACCAGCAGCAGGCGTCAAAGTTAGCATTTACTGAGCCTTGACTATACGCCAGACACTCTTCTAAGCACCTCACAGGGATTAAGTCCCTTAAACCTCACAACAGCTACACAATGTGTCTGTACTCGTTATCCATGTTTTATGGATGCAGACAAGGAGCACAGAGAGGTTAAGGTACCATCCCTTTTCTCACACAACTGGCTAATAGAGCCGAATTCCAAGCCTGCTTTTTGGCTGTAGGATCCATGCTCTCACCCACCGCCACTCACAGTACAGAGGTTGGTTTTGTTTTTTGGGTTTTTTTGGTCTCTGTGTGTGCTAATGGGTGAGTCAATTTCAGGATGTGTGCATGTGCCAGAGTGACTGTCAGTGTGTCCGTGGATATGGAATGTCACTCTGTGTGACTGCCCTCAGGTGCTTGCACTGATGTCACCTTCTCAGCCTGGCCTTCTCTGAGCCCCCATTTAAAATTAGACCTTCTTCTGCTTGTTCTTCCTCAGTAGTACTAATAAATCTCTGGCACGCTAACATAATTTACTTCTCTTGTTTATGTCTGCTTGCACAGCACAGGCAGGGTGGGAGCAGCCCAAGCCCAGGTTGGAGGCTGTCGCAACAGTCCCAGTGAAGATGGTGTGGCTTGACTTAGAAAACTTAGTGGTGGAGGTGGTGACAAGTGGCTAGATTCAGGATGTGTTTAGAGCAGACAGGACTTCTTTTTTGGGGGTGCGGGGCCGCACCCATGGCATATGCAAGTTTCCGGGCTAGGGGTTGAATCGGAGCTGCAGCTGCCAGCCTATGCCAGATCCTTAACCCACTGGGAGGGGCCCAGGATCAAACCCGTGTCCTCATGGATACTTGTCAGGTTCGTTACTGCTGAGCCATCGTGGGAACTCCATAGAGGGGATAGGACTTTGTGATGGTTTGGATATGCAGCATAAGGGAATAAATGGGTCAAGGAGGGCTCCTTACTCTGTCATCTGAGTGAGTGGGTGAGGTGGGGAGAACTGGGGAAGGAGCAGTTTCCAGGGGCAAAGAGGTTGGGAAGCAAGAGATTCATTCTGGTGATGCTAAGGGGAGAGACTGAGAGGGCCATTGGGCATGAGTCTGGAAGGGGCTAGAGGTGAACATTTAGGAGGTGTTGGCTTCCTGATGATAATTAAACCCACTAAGACTGGGTGAGATCTCGTAGGGAGTAGATGTGATAGAGGAGGGAGGGCGGATGAGAAGAGGGAAAGCTGTTGTCATGGTCCAGGAAGGAGAAGAGTCTGAACCAGCTGTGGGCATTAAGCCCAGAACAAGGCTTCAGAAGAGCATGGATTTGGAGCCATCCCCCCAGAGGCTTTCCTGACACCTCTTTGGGGGTGCCGCCACATCCTCTGTGCTTCTGTGGCATGAGGGTGGCCAGCGTCCCTAGAGCTCTGAGGACGCAGAGTCAAATATGATTCATCTCCTGTCACTAGTTCCCTGTGCACAGCCCAGGATGGCGCCAGTGACTCTTGGTGAATCGATAAGTGAATGAATGAAGGCCTCACTCCCCTCTCCCCTCCAGCTCCTATTAAGGAACCCAAAAAGGTGATTCCTACAACAGCCATCCCTCCAGTCAAGAAGCTAGCGACAAGCGCCGCTGGGCCCAGCAAAGCCAAGTAAGGAGCAGGGAGTGGGAGGGGGAAGGAGGAGGGTACAAAGGGAATGCTTCTCCCTGCCCCCACCCCCGGCTCTGATGGGGACATGTTCCAGGCCATCTCGGACATCCAGCAGAGACAGCCAGAAGCGCCCCTCCCCAACCTCCAGTAAGTCTTGATGCCTTCCTGCAGTGGCGGGAGGCTGGGGGTGGCTGTGCTGAGGGACAATGATGGGGAGAGGCTTGGGGTCCAAGGGCTGCTGAGGGTCTGCTCTACAGGCTCCAGAAGCAGCTTCCTGAGTAAGTGTCCAAGCCTCCCTGGCAGAAAGCGATCCAAAACCCAGGCTTCCCAGCAACGCTCTGCAGCCAGTCAGGTGAGAGGCCCAGACTTGGGAGGGCAGGGATCCTGGGCAGAGTCTGCTTCCCAGGGGCGTGGTGTGTGAGGGTGAAGGATTCCAGGCCAAGGGGAAGCAGATTCAAACCATCAAGGTACCCAGGCCTTGGCTGAGACCTCACCCCATCACCACAGAAAGAAGAGCAGATCAGCCTTGCAAAGGCTCCTCATGTGAATAAAACCCCAACACCAAAGAAGGCCCTCAGCCCAGAGAAGATTCCATCTCCGGATAAGGTCCTCAGCCCAGAGAAGACCCTGTCTCTGGATAAGGTCCCCACTCCAGAGGAAACCTTAACTCCAGATAAGTTCCCTACCCTAGAGGAGACCCCAACTCTGGAGGAAAAGGCCCCCACTCCAGAGGAAACCTTAACTCTAGATAAGTTCCCTACCCTAGAGGAGACCCCAACTCTGGAGGACAAGGCCCCCAACCCAGACAGGGTCTTTTCTGTGCATGAGGCCCAGGTCCCAGAAGTCCCATCGGAAGATGAAGCCCCTGGTCCAAAGATGGCCCCTCCTGGGGATGAAGCCCCCACCCTAGGAAAGGTCTTGACCCCGATGCAGGCGTCCTCTGAAGAGGCTTCCACTGGAGACAACTCTCAGTTCCAACACTTCTCTCTGGAGGAAGCCCTGCCAAATGCCAGGTCTCTTGAGGCCAGTGAGGCTCAATCCCCAGAGGAGATCCACATACCAGAGGAGCGCCCCCTCTCCGGAGTGAAGCATCCCCTGGATAAGGGGGACAGTTCCCCTCTCCAGTCGGAATCCCAGTCCAAGCAAGGATCCATGGCAGCCCTTGAGAAGGCCCACATCCGGGAAGAGGCTACCACCTTCCTGGAGGAGCCATCAGCGAAGTATGAGGCTGCCCCCCAAAAGGAGGGAACTCTCAAAGAAGAGAGGTCCCCTGAAGAGGTAACCCCGGCTGACAGACCCCACAAGCCATCACGCCCCAAGTGACTCCCACCCTCCACACCTGGGTCCTGCAAAATCTCACAGACAGTAAACGTGACAGAGACGACGTGATGAGGCTAAAGGACGAGGTGGAGGCTTTAAGGAGGTCGCTGGAGCAGATGGGGCTGCAGATGGAGTAAGTGGGGAGGGGGACGGGAAGGAGAGGGGCGGGGGCTCTAGGCCTGCGCAGCCCACCCCTTCCCTTCCCCTCTGTCCGCATCCGCAGAAAGCAGCTGACCGACATCTGGGAGGAGCTGAAGAGCGAGAGGGAAAAGCGCCAGTTGCTGGAGGTGGGCCGGGCGCGGATCCCCCGCCTGGCGGGACGGCGGGACGGGGGCAGAGGAGGCCGGCCCTTCCCTGACGCCCTCTCCACTAGGTGCAGATGAAGCAGAGGACCCAGGAGTCCCGGACTCGAGGCTCCCTCCACGCGCAGACGCAGACGCATTGAGGGTGGACCCGGGAGAGACTACAGCGGGACCTGGAGCGAAGTCTGGCTCCGGCCACCCACGTCCTTCCACATGACTTTGGGAAACGCAAGAAAATAAACTGCCCTGTGTGCGCGCCGCGCCTGCCTGGTCCGTGCGGGGCGGGGCCTGTACGGCGGGGCGGGGCTGGCGCTCCCGGCCTCCGCATTCCGGGCAGTGGCTCCCGGGCACATCTGGCCAACATGTGGCTCCCATTACCGTTCCCAAGGCTTGCGCGCGGCTATTTTTATCCAGCGGATGGCGGGCGGGGGTGAAGGGGGGAGAGTGTCTCCTTCGGACGCCGGCCCCCGCGCTGGAGAAATAGACGGCAGAAGGGGCCCAGAAGGGGTTCAGGATCCTGGAATCCAGCTGTGTGCCAGTGAGGGGCCGGGTGGGCCGGCTCCCAAGCCCAAACCCCTCCCAATTGGCCTCACTGTCCCGCTCAGAAGGACTCACAGGAACTCAGTGACAGACACGAACTCCACAGCCCAGCTCAGGCACACTTGGGTACCCTGGGGCTAACAGCGCCTTACCGTCAAGGTCAGGGTCCTAAGGCCTGGTGTGCATGTGTGGCATAAACCCAGGGCACTTATAGGGACAGGGGCGACAGGTACCCAGGCATTTACTAGTAAAGAAAGCAATTGTGAGTAAGGAATACAATTGGTGCTTGTGTGTGTCTGTGGTGAGGTGGAGTGTGGGTGCAGGGGTGTATGTTTTTGCCAGGTATGAATTGAGTGCAAGCACGTGTGCTGAGGCACCTGATGGATGGAAGGAGGTAGTCAGCCTGGTAAAGTTGTCTCAGCCCTGGAACCTCTGCAGGTTTAGAGTCTGGGGGTCATTAGGCGGAAGGGCAACAGAGGGAGACAGAGTCACTGAGAATGCAGCTTTCATTGGTCACTTCACCTGTTAACCCCACAGAGGGGGGTGGGGGGCCCTGCTTCCTACCCTTCCCCCCCCCCTGCCCCGGGCCTTCTGGCTGGACTGGGGAAGGGTATCTCCGAGGGGATGAGAATCCGAGCCCAATAGCACCGGGGGGAGCCGTGGGGGCGGGGCCTCCATAGCAACCGTAGGCAGGAGCAGTTCAAAGGTCCTGGGGCAGTTCGGAGCTCCTATGCATGTCCAGTATGCAGAGCGCCTTGCAGCGGGAGCGGGGCCAGTCAGTAATAATGCATTCGGCTCAGGGTGCCGGTGCCCCGTGGGGCTGGGCCCCAGCGTGCCGGTGCCCAGCAGGTCGGGCTGTCCGGTGCGCCAGATTTCCCGCAGGATCCGTTCCCGCTCCTCCAGCCGCTGTGCCCGCTCCAGCTCCTCCGCGGATGTGAAGACGTTGACGCTCAGGGGCCCGTCGGGCTCCGCGGAGAGCTCCGGGCCCGGCAGCGTGTCGTCAGGGCCCAGCCCGCGTCACCGTGTCCTCGTCGTCGTCGTCGTCGTCATCGTCCTCAGCCTCTAGGGTGCTGCTGCGAGGGTCGCGGCGAGGAGCGGGGCCTCGGGGCCGCGGGCGCGGGGCGCAGGAGATGCTGATGACTAGTAGGCACAGGGTGAGCAGCAGGCCAAAGCAGACGCCCAGCACGAAGTAGAGGCCAAAGCTCTCAGGGTTAGCTAGGGGTCAGAGTACAGAAGTCATGGAGGGGCCCTGGCGAGTGGGAGTCATCCCATCTGGAAAGACTCCAGGTTCTAAGTTTGGGAGCAAGGACAGAATCCCCTATTTGGAGGACCTTAGGTAGCCGCCATCGGGCAGTAGGGGGGGGTGGGGGGGGAGTGAGGGTGGGGGAGGTGCGGCCGTAGGTGACTGGCTAAGGGGGGGTTCTAAAGGGAGGGGAGGGGAGGAGGGGAGGGGTTGGATGAACTGGGGCCGAAGGAGGCAGGGAGGGACCCTGTCCCGGGGCCTGCCCTCACCGCGGATGTGCGCGTAGGCCGCCAGGCTGTTGCTGAGCAACTCCATGTCCCTTCGGGGGGCATCCATGCTGCTTTGGGAGCGCGGCTCCCCTGTCAGCCTGCGAGGTCGGCAAGGTCAGATCCTTCTCCCCCTCTAGAGCCGACCCCGACCCCCGCTTCCTCCTCGGGGCAGCTCCGCTCCCTGGAAGGGCAGCCCCAGCCGGTCAGCTTCCACCCTGGAGAGAGCGGCTTCCTAACTCCGTTGCAGACCTGGGCCCTGGCTGGGGGGATCCTTCCTTCGGGCGTGCGCGCCCCAACACGCTGCTTGTCGAGGGAGTGGGCCGCAGGAGGCTCCGTCCCAGGTGGGATCCCCAAACGAGGCCCGCTTTCGCAGTCCAGGAAGCAGGATGCAGGAGACAGACGCGGGAGCCTTCCCCGCTCCCTGGGCGGGCTCCACGGAGCGAAGTCGCCTCCCTCTCCCACCAAGCCCGCCCCGCGGAGATCCCCCGGCCCGGAGGCCCGGGCTCACTCACCGTCAGCGCCGCCCCGCTGCCCGGCCCCGGCGCGTCCGGAGGCCGCAGACACCCGGGGCCCGGCCCGCTCCCGCCCCGTCCGGTCCCGTCCGCCCGGCTCAGCTCCCAGGCCGCGGCAGCGTGGGCCGGACACGGGCCAATGGACCAGCCGGCGGAAAGTTTCCTCCGAGGAAAGAGGAGGGACAGGGCGGGGCGGGGCAGGGGGAGGCGGGGAGGAAAAGGGCTGGGAGAGGAAGGGGAGAGGAAGGGGAGAGGAGGGTGACTGGGGGGGGTGCGGCGGCGAGGCCTGAGGGGCCGTCTGCTTCCCCCACAGGAAACCGCTGGGGAGGCCGGTTGCAGGGGCCCGCCCCCAGGCTACTAATAACAACAATAATATTAATGGGCAAGGAGTTTTGCCTAGTTGCCAGGCAGTGGGTAAACCCTTTACTATATATACATATAGTGTGTGTGTGTATATATATATACACATATATAGTCTTTTTAGGGGTGAACGTGCAGCATATGGAAGTTCCCAGACTAGGAGTGGAATCAGAGCTGCAGCTGCCAGCCTGCAACACAGCCACAGCGCTGAGGGATCCCAGCAGCATCTGAAACCTACACCACATCTCACTGCAACGCTGGATTCTTAACCCACTGAGCGAGGCCATGGATCGAACCCACATCAAGGATACTAGCTGGGTTCCTTACCGCTGAACCACAAGGGGAACTCCTACTATATATATATATATTTTTTTTTTTTCACTTAATCCTTATAACAACCCTATAATGTAGGGACCATTATTCCCACTTGGCAGATAAGACAATTGAGTCATGGAGAGACTGAATAACTTTCCCTAACTGGTCAGGATTTAAACCCACTGTTCTCTGACCCTGGGCTCTTAACCCCTTCCCTCAGGAGGCCTCCTGACCCAGGGAAGATTGCCCCTTTCTGCAGCTCAGATGCCAGCCCTCCCCTCTGAGGCTCAGACACAGCCCAGGGCCAGGCTCTCATCCTCTCCTCCCAGAGCCCCGATGGTGAGTGTGTCCAGCTGGCCCAGCTCTGGTCATGCAGGGTTAATGAATGTTGGACTCTGGCTTCAAGCCAGGTCCAGGCCAGCCTTGCAGCACCCAGCTCGGGGCCCCTGCTGGCCCCTGCGCTCTTCTGCACCAGATCGAGGGGCAGAGGTATGTTCGGCTCCTGGTTTAAACCTGCTGGTGCACGTACACATTTCCACCTGGGCTCAGGGCTTGTGCCTGCAATGTCTGTGTGATCAGCGTGCAGCCCTGGTCTTCTTCCTGCCGAGACTCCCAGGCCCCCCCTCTTGGGCCCCCCTTCCTGTGCTGGGCTGGGGTGAGGGGGAGGCCTTCTTGGCGGGAGTCTTAGAGAGGAGGAGGGAAGGAAGGGGGAGAGGAAATTGCAGACATAGCTGAAGGCACAGCCTGAGGCCTGTGGGCCAGTGACCCCCCTCTCCGTCCAGGCTGGAGACCCCCCACTCCCAGTCCTGAGAGTGGGTTCAAGCAGAGGGCAGATCTGGTGGGGGAAACAACAAGGACTGGCTCCCATGGGGGGGAGGGGAAGGGGACTCTTGGTATCTCTGTGACTGTTTAGTCTGCTTTGTAGGTGTGTGTGGAGGTATTTCTGCCAATATTCATATATGTGTGTGTCTCTTTCCGTGTTGTATCTGCTTGAACATTTTGTGGCTAAGTCTGTGTATGAATCCATTCAGACTAGTCAACAAATGCTAACTGGTGGTCTGCTTAGCACTGATCTGCTTACACTTCCTAGGAATGGGGGTGGGGGAAAGTCAGCAGTAAGTAGAACAGGCACAAATCTTGCCCTGGTGGAGCTGACGCGAGGGCGGAGGGACAATACATGAAGAAGATGCTCTCGGGAGCTGTCAAGTGCTCAGAGGGCCCTGGACCAGGGGAATGTGATGAAGAGCACCTGGGGCGGCTCCCGCAAGTGACATGGGGCAGAGGCTTGAATCCTGAAAAGGGGGCAGCTGTGCCAGGAACGAGGCGAACATGTCAGGGAGGAATGAGGCCGGCCGAGCACCCTGAGGTAGGAGCACCTGGGGGCACCTCTGTTCTGGGGGCAGCAAGGCACAGGGCTTGGTGGGCGGTGGGGTGATGGTGAAGGGGCCTGTGGAGGAGCCTGCGTGTTACTGCATGATGGGAGCCCCTGGAGAGTTTCCACCAGAGGAGTGTCATGGTTCTGTGACGGACTTCACAGTGGAGAGCTCCCCGTGGGGCCACTGCAAGGCAAAGTGGAGGGAACAGTGAGCAGGCGGCCGCCCCCCCAGACTGGCAGCGGCTGAGGGCTTGGACCAGGCTGGCCAGTGGAGGAGGTGAGCCAGGCTCAGATTCTGACTCAGATTCTGCAGGGAGTGTCAGCAGGACTCCCTGGATTGCATGAGGATGTGAGAAAAGTGGGAACGGCTGCTGGGTATCGGGTGCCGAGCACCTGACGAAAGCTCAGCCGGGCAGCAGGTTTTGTGAAATCCCAGTTTCCTTTCAGGTGGTTTAGACCTGAGAGGTCCTTAAGGTCTCTGGGTGGAGCCATCAGTTACGCAGGCGCAGCCCCAGGTGTCTGGCCTAGGAGGGTGCTGGAGAGTCCTCAACACGCAGGATGGATGGGTTGAACTCCCCGGGAGTGGCTGAGGTCACCCAGGGGACGATGAGGAGAAAAGGGAGCTCAGGATGCTGCCTCGCAGGGACTGCAGGAGGCATCAGCCAGGAGAGACCGGTGAGGTGGGAGGAAGACCTGACCTGGAGAAGGACATGATCAGTGTCAAAATGGGCTGCAAGGGGAAGGTGAGGCCAGACTCTGACCCTTGGCTGTGACTTGGGTGGTTTCCCATGGTTTGCACTGACCTGGTGAGTGCCTGCTGTCCACGTGTGCATATGACCGACCCTGAGTGTGAGAACATTATGCGTCAGTTCGAAAGGCACGGACACCTGTGTCTCCGTGTGGGTCCACGTGGATGCCTTCTAAGTGGGGGCTGTAAGATGCTGGATATGTTTCGCTAAGCTGTGCATTTGTGCTCTGCAGATCTCTGGGTTTCGCTACCTGCCTGTGTCTGTGCTTGGGTTGGCGTGTGACGTGTGTTTGGAGTGGGTCAGGTGTGACTCAACTCTGGTGAAGCAGGTGGCTGTGTTGGAGCAGAGTAGGGGCTGAGATGGTTGCTGGTCTCTCAGAGAGAGAGAGAGACACGGAGCCCAGAGGGCTGCCTTCTCCAGGGGGATGCACTTGGCCAAGCCAAGCTGGATGGGAGAAGTGGCAGCCTTGTCCTGGATGGTTAGCAGAAACTGGAGGCTGCTCCCTGAGGCCCTGGGGGAGGTGCCTGAAGTCTTTGGCCCTCGAAGGGCAATCCCCTCTATCCCCATGCCCTCCTGGCCACCTGCCTATCTGCTTTTCTGCCCGCCTCTGCCCCACCACCAGTCTCTGTGTAGGTCTGCCCGGCCACCTGCTTTCTGGTTGTGCTGGCTGGGATCTCACCTGCCTGCCTCGTCTCCCACCTACCCACCTGCTGATTTCCTTCCTGTCCATGGGCCCAGGACTGACTTGCTACCCACCCACCTGCCCGTTTGTTGGCTGCCTCTCTGCCCTCCTATCTGTGAGACTAGAGATTTGTCACATTGGGGGGCAAAGAGTGTCCCAAGATGAAACACAGAAAAGACAGGTATTTTTCTCCATATGGAACTGTGACAGTTCTTCAAGAGAGAGACTAAAGTAATTGAGACTAGGAGTTCCTGTTGTGGCTCAATGGTTAACACATCTGACTAGGAACCATGAGGTTGTGGGTTTGACCCCTGGCCTTGCTCAGTGGGTTAGGGATCCAGCGTTGCTGTGAGCTGTGGTGTAGGTCACAGATGTGGCTTGGATCCCGCGTTGCTGTGGCTGTGGCATAGGCTGGCGGCTACAGATCCTATCAGACCCCTAGCCTGGGAACCTCCATATGCTGCACCCATGGCCCCAGAAAAGACAAAAAAAAGAGACAGCTATTAACGGATGGTCAGAAGGCTGAGAGGTGGCCAAGGCCTGCCATTTCCAGGGCCCAAGGCAAAGCCTGACTCTGCCTCCCCCACAATGGCCCAGCTGGGGGCTGGCCCTGGCTGCTCTGTGGCCTCACCCCACTGCCAGGTCAGGGAATGCCTAGATCTTGGGTGGAGGGAAGAAGGGGACTCGCTCACTCAAAGCCTCCTAAGACCTGCTCAGTCCTATGAAGGCCCCCTCAGCACCTGGGACAACTGCTGGGAAGAAGCCCAGTGACAGCGAAAGGAGCGATAATGGGTCTGGATGTTGAACGTCCTCTAGGTACCTGGCCATCTGCTAAACCGTGCTCGCCTGCCTCCTTCCAATCCTCCTGTAACCCTGGGTAGTCTGTGGTGCGACTCCCATTTTACAGAGGAGGAGGTGGAGGGAGGCATGAAGCCTATGTGCAGTCACATGGATGTAAGTGCTGGGCCTGGATTTGACCTTCAGAGCCTTGCTCCCTACCAGTCATCCACGGGGCAGCTCTAGGCCATGGTTCTCCACCCCATCAGACCCATAGCTGCCTTTTGATGATCTTTTGTATGGCTTCCTTTATGCTTCTGAAATGATATTTATGGCTAATATGTACCCACCTGCACCTCTAATTAAAATTAATGTATACTTAAATAATTATATAATTAAATTATTATAGAAAATAGGATTTAAAAATATACCGAATGTTTTGTTCTGAAACTAATTTTTTTTCTTTCTTCCTTTTTTTTTTTCTTTTTTCGATTTTTAAGGGCCACCCCTGCGGCACATGGAGGTTCCCAGGCTAGGGGTCTCATCGGAGCTACAGCTGCCAGCCTGGGCCACAGGCACAGCTATGCGGGATCCCAGCTCCGTCTACAACCTACACCACAGCTCATGGCAATGCTGGATCCTTAACCTACTGAGCGAGGCCAGGGATCGGACCCACAACCTCATGGTTCCTAATCCGATTCATTTCCGCTGCGCTACGATGGGAACTCCCCAAAATTTCTTTTGCCATGCCCACAGCATGTGGAAGTTCCCAGACCATGCAAGGCACCTATGCTACAGCAGTGACAGTGGGAGCTACCAGGGGACACCTAAAAATGTTTTAATCAAAAGTTAATTTATAATGTTTTATTAATTTCTGCTGTACAGTTATACACACATATATATACAGATTCTTTTGTTCTTTTCCTTGGTGATTTATCACAGCATATTGAATACCGTTCCCTGAGCTGTACAGTAGGACTTTGTTGTTTATTCATTCTCTATATAATAGTTTGCATCTGCTAACCCCAACTCCCAGTTCATCCCTCCTCTAGCCCTCTCTCCCTTGGCAACCACAAGTCCACTCTCTGTGTCTATGTCACTGTTTCTGTTTCACAAAAGTTCATTTATGTCATTTTTTAGATTCCACATATAAATGATATCGTATGGTATTTGTCCTTCTGACTTCATTTGGTATAGAGTCTTTAAGTCCATCCATGTTGTTGCAAATGGCTTGGTTTCATTATTTTTATGGCTGAGTAGTATTCCATTGTTTATAAGAACCGGGAGTTCCCGTTGTGGCTCAGTAGTTAACAAATCCGACTAGGAACCATGAGGTTGTGGGTTCAATCCCTGGCCTCGCTCAGTGGATTGCTGTGAGCTGTGGTGTAGGTTGCAGACATGGCTCGGATCTGGCATTGCTGTGGCTCTGGCGCAGGCCAGCGGCCACAGTTCCGATTAGACCCCTAGCCTGGGAACCTCCACATGCCGTGGGTACGGCCCTGAAAAGACAAAAAAAAAAAAAACCCATTGTTTATAAGAACTGTATCTTCTTTATCCATTCATCTGTTGATGGACATTTAGGTTGTTTCCATGTCTTGGCTACTGTGAATAATGCTACTATGAACATAGGGGTGCATGTATCTTTTCCAATTATAGTTTGTCTGGATGTATGTCCAGGAGTAGGATTGCTGGATCAAATGGAAACTCTATTTTTAGTTTTGTTTTTGTTTTGCTTTTTAGTGTTACACCCGCAGCATATGGAGGTTCCCAGGCTAGGGGTCCAACTGGACCTACAACCGCTTGCCTACACCACAGGCACAGCAACACCAGATTCTTAACCCACTGAACAAGGCCAGGGATTGAACCCGCAACCTCATGGTTCCTAGTCGGATTCGTTTCCACTGCACCACGATGGGAACTCCTATTTTTAGTTTTTTGAGGAACCCCCCCATACTGTTTTCCACAGTGGCTGCAACCAACTTACATTCCCACCAACAGTGTAAGAGGGTTCCTTTTATCCACACCCTCTCCAGTATTTGTTATTTGCAGATGTCTTAATGATGGCCATTCTGACTGGTGTGATATCTCATTGCAGTGTTTTTTTGTTTGTTTTTTGTTTTTGTCTTTTTAGGGCTGCACCCTTGGCATGTGGAGGTTTCCAGGCTAGGGGTCTAATCGGAGCTACAGCTGCTGACCTGCGCCAGAGACACATCAACACAGGATCTGAACCATGTCTGAGCCAGCTAACGGCAACACTGGATCCTTAACCGACTCAGTGAGGCCAGGGATCCAACCCACAACATCATGGTTCTTAGTCAGATTTGTTTCCACTACACCACGATGGGAACTCCTCATTGTAGTTTTGATTTGCATTTCTCTAATTAGCCATGTGGAGTGTATTTTCATATACCTGTTGGCCATCTGTATGTCTTTGGAGAAATGTCTATTTAGTTTTTCTGCCCATTTTTTGATTGGGTGGGTTTTTTTTTTTTTTTTTGGTTGTTGTTGTTGTTGAGTTGAATGAGTTATTTGTATATTTTGGAAATTAAGCCCTTGTCGGTCACATCATTTGCAAATATTTTCTCGCAGTCCATAAGTTGTCTTTTCATTTTGCTTATGGTTTCTTTTGCTGTGCAAAAGCTCTTAAGTTTGTTTAGGTCCCCCCCACACCATTTGTTTATTTTTTTACTTTTCGTCTTTTTAGGGCTGCACTCTACGACATATGGAGGTTCCCAGGCTAGGGGTCAAATCAGAGCTGAAGCCACTGGCCTACACCACAGCTCACAGCAACACCAGATCCTTAACCCACTGAGTGAGGCCAGGTACTGAACCTGCGTCCTCATGGATGCTAGTCAGATTCATTTCCACTGAGCCACGGTGGGAACACCCTGTTCGTTTATTTTTGCTTTTATTTCTATTGCCGTGGGAGATGGCCCTAAGAAAACATTGGTACGATTTGTATCAGATAATGTTTTGCCCATGTTCGGTTCTAGGAGTTTTTTTTCCCATCTATTTCTGTGTTTCCAGTACTAGATTTCGTTTTTTTTGTTTTAGGACCACATCCGTGGCTTATGGAGGTTCCCGGGATAGGGATCCAATCAGAGCTACAGCTGCTGGCCTGTGACACAGCCACAACAACGCCAGATCTGAGCCGTGTCTGCAACCTACACCACAGCTCACGGCAATGCTGGATCCTTAACCCACTGATCAAGGCCAGGGATCAAACCCACAACCTCTTGGTTCCTAGTCAGATTCATTTCTGATGTGCCATGATGGGAACTCCACTTCTAGGAGTTTTATGGTGTCATGTCTTATGTTTAAGTCTTTGAGCTATTTTGAGTTTATCTTTGTGTGTGGCGTGAGGATATGTTATAACTTCATTGATTTAGCTGCAGCTTTCCTAAGGTCCAACTTTCCTAAGACACCTTGCTGAAGAGACTGGTTTTTTCTCACTGTATATTCTTGCCTCCTTTGTCAAAGATGAGTTGACTATGGGTGTGTGGGTTTATTTCTGGCCTCTCTATTCTGTTCCATTGATCTCTATGTCTGTTTTTGTGCCAACACCATGCTGTTTTGATTACTGTAGCTTTGTAGTATTGTCTGAAGTCTGGGAGGGTTATGCTTCCTGCTTTAAAAATATACTTTTGTCCTATAACAGGTAAGAACTAAAGGGTAATGCTATCTATTATTATTATTTTTTAATGATTTTTATTTTTTCCATTACCATTGGTTTACAGTGGCTATGTATTATTCGTGAAGTGATTCATTGCTGGGAAGGTGACGGCTGTGGAGAGCAAACCAACACTGAAATATTGTGCCAGCGTCTGAAACAGTGAAGAACTCTTGGTAAAGTTCTGAACAAAGCAAAGTACAAATTCCCTCCACTTTACACAGTAGTTGTAGTCCAGAAAATTTAATATGTATACACAAGTCCTCTGTGTTTATACATAAAATGGAGTTGGATTCTTGGCTCCGATAATTGTAAACATGTTTTCCACTCCTGTTCTGCAGGATATAGAATCTGCTTTCCTTGTAGGCTTGTCCCTGGCCTCCCCCTCCCTTAAATGCCAGCAGCACCCACCCACCCTCTGACACTGTGACACCCAGCCCCGCCGCCAACTCCCCACCCCCACGTGGACACAGAGAAAAGCCTCCCGCCCTGGTGGAGGAAGGGGTTAGAGGAGACCCCGCGGACGTGGTCAGGGACATGGTCATGTCCCCTCTCTTAGGAGGTGACTTTCTGAGCTAAGGGAAATGCGGGAGGGGCCATGCACATACTTGGGGGAAGAGCCTTCCAGAACAAACAGCTGATGCAAAGACCTTAAGGTGGAAGCTCCCGGCGGCTTCAGGGTCAGCAAGGAGGCCGTGGGTGGGACAGGGACGGAGGGACAGCCAGGAAGTCAGAGAGGGGTCCGGTAAGGAGCCCTGCGGTGCAGAGCCTTCTGAGCCACACACGGGCCTCTGGAGGTCCCCTGCACGGCTGGAGGCCGTCAGAGGGATGTGAGTGGGAGAGGCACAAACGGGACTTTTAAAAAGACTCACTCTGGCTGTCATGTGACCCCCCCAGGCTGTGGCAGGGGAAGAGGGGGCTCAGACGGGGTGGTCGCAGGAGCTGTGGGAAGGGGTTGGGTTGTGCTCAGCGGCCCACAGGCTCAGCAGTGGGTCGGACTCAGGGTACAAGAGGGAGAGAGAGGGAAAGACACGAGGCGTCAGGGCTGGCCTGGCTTTGGGGCTTGCCCAGCTGAGGCTCCGAGCCCCCATGTCCTCACTTCCTTTCCCTCTTGAGATCCCACCAGGGCTCCAGGCCGCCCTCTCTTTGAAGCTGTTCTCCCCAAGGACACTGGGGACCAGGGGGTGGCTGTTCGGTGGAAACATCTTGGTTGGTTGGCTTCTCAGGAGTCTAGGAGGCTGTTCATCACACCCAGCTTTCTGGTAGCTTTCCCTTGCTTTTCTTCAGGGCTCACAATAAAAACTGGTAAAAGGTGAGTTAAGAAGTTTAGATCAATAAAGCAACGTGGGAGCTGGATGCTAGGCCAGTTCTGGGCGCTGAGGACACAAGAGCAAAACAAAGTCCCTGATTGCATGCTACTTGCTGTCTTAGGTGTTGCTGAATGGTGCCCTGGTGATAATGGTGCACAGAGCAGAGGCTGAAAACGGACATGAGGCCTGGGGCGGTGTGGCTCTTGGAGCCAGAGTGTGGCCGTGGTGAGCTGGGAGCGAGGGCTGTTTCTGGCGCTGCATCTGGGCGAGCTTGACAGATAAGGTAATGGGAGCCATTTGGACAGACTCGGGAATGGCCGGGAAGATGGGGGCCACTTGGCTGCTGGGGTAGCTGTGGGGGCAGGGAGAGATGGGGGCCCTGGAGCCGCTCTAAAGACTTAGCAGAGGACTAGGCCTTCCCACATCTTGGAGCAGCGCCACCCCTCTTGCTGTGTGGACACGAGCCTGGGAAGGGACACCTCCAGTGTGGACCTCTGCTCCTTCTGTGACCTGGGCCTGTGTGAGTCTGCCTGTGGCGTGCTGCGGGGGGGTGGGGGGGGCAGCTCTCCTGTAGCGTCAGTGCTGTGATGCTCAATCTGCAAAGTCTAAATTTAGGCAAAGGAAGGAAGGAAAGAGGAAAGGAAGGAAGGAACCCCCCTGGTTTCCTGTGGAGGGGAAGGAAGGGGAGGGCGGTGCAGGAAAAGGCCTGGCCCTTCTTATGCCAGCCCCTGGCTGGGCACGTGGGCACAAAGGCAGCCTCTCTGGCTAGGGTGCCCCCCAACCCAGGTGGGGGTGTGACAGGGAGAGAGGACCAATACGCTGCCAGTGGCAGTGGCTCCGAGATGCCTCCTTCCTGCCAAGGAAGAGAGTCGAGCAGGGAGCCCCCCTTGGGCACGTAGCGGGTGGGAGGCTGGACCAGGGGCTGGAAGAATGCCCAGGTCTGGCCCCTCCCCTAGTCAAGCCAGCACGGGCTGTGGGGGGCAGGGGGCGCCCAGGGCACCTGGTGGCAGAGCCTGGCGCTGCCAGGCTGGAGGGGGAGATGGAGACGCAGGTGAGGAGGGTAAAAGATGATACAGGCCACACTGGCTCCAGATCAGGAAGTTTTATTGCTGACATGCAGGAAGAGTCCCCATGTAGTACAAAAATATGACTTTATACAAACTTTTTTGTGACTTTTTCCATTTTGTTTCTTTACAATAGGACTTCTCTCAGCGTGTGACACCCAGTGAGGGCAGACCCAACCTCCTCTCATGCGCTCTGCCAGCAATTCATCAGACACATGGGTTGGCCTTGGAAGGGGCCAGTCTGTCCGAGAGGCCTTGCAGACCCAGAGGATATTGCTTGACGAGGAGGCGGAGGACCGCGCGAGGCAGCCCGGCTGCCGGCCGAGGGGCTGAGGTGAGGCCCTCACGGGAGGACAGTCCCAGCGCTGGGAGCCCTGGGCCGGACTGCATTTCCACTCCCGTAGGAGACTTCTTTTCTCAATAAATATAGAAAAGCGGGCATCCTGGCCCCCAGCACAAGACCCTGGCTCTCAGCAGCTGGACGGCTGAGGGAGGCAGAGCCCGGTGCTCAGGGGAGGAAGTGCCGGGCTCAGGTGGGCCCCCACGGACCCACTGAGGCAGAGGCACGGGGCGCCCAGGGGCTGGGACGGGGCACGGGGAGGAAGGGGCATGGGCGGCCCTGCTACTGCTGGCAAGAGGTGGCCCCATTTTTTCCAGATGGGGAAACTGAGGCACAAGGAGGTTTGGGAACTTGCCCAAGTCACTCACAGTGAGTCAGCTCTGGGGGAGGGGCAGCTCATTCTCTGGGAAACAAGGTCACGCAGGCCTCGGTCACCTCCCCACTGGGGAACAAGAGCAGGCAGGCAGGGCCTGAGGGCCAGGGGCTGCCTGGAGGGGAACTCTTGGCCGCTCTGAGGGCCAGGCCAGGAAGGGTCTCTGCTTGGCGCTGGGCAGGGCCGAGTCCAGGGAGGGGAGGGCACTCTGGTGAGAACAGCGTTTCTGGCAAGACGGGCATCCACTTCAAAATCGCGGCTCAAAAAAGGGCAGCAGGGCTGTTCTCAAGCCAGGCCGGACCCCCAGTCCCTGTAATTCTCTCTGCAGGCCCCAAAGCCCCCAGGAAGGACCCCGGTGGCCTGCTAGGAGGGACACCACACCTCTCAGAAGGTAGGGGCAGGAGGGGAGAAGGGTCCCCCATTCTCTGAACGCAGAGGGCTGACGGGAGCGAGAAGGCGGGCAAGCATGTGGGCCCAGGGCACCCTCCTCAGCCGCCCGCCAGGCACCCTTCACATCTGTGTCGGCATCACCTCGGTACCACGGTGAGAGGTGGAGGAGAAACCAGGGCTAATGCAGCACCTCAGAGAAACTGAGATGGGAGAAAGAGAACCGAGTCTAGAAAGGCCTCCCCATCACCAGAAACAAGGAGAGACAGATGGGCTGGAGGTGGAGGGGGGGCTGGCAAGAAGGGGCTTCTGAGCCTGGGAGTGAGGAGGGGGCCCACCTGGGGGGCTGCAGACTCCCTGCTGTCCAGCCAGGCTGGGGACAGGGAGTGGCCGCGGGCCGAGCCACCTAGAGATGGCAGAGAAGTTGGTTTCAGTACAAAAATAAATATATTTGAATTCCACTTAAGATGAGGTGACAGTTTTCCAAAGCTTGGACTGAGGGGCCTGGGGTCAGAAGGGGAGGGGCAAAAACAGACTGTGAGGGGCCTGGGAGGGCAGTGGGGAGCAGGCCTCCGAGTGGGGAGCCAGCAGTGAGCTGCACTTTCAGCTTATGTGGACTGTGGGGCACAGCTGCCCTGGGGGTCGGGGATCGGGGGGTCGGTGGCGGTCAGGCCCCTAGGCAGGTGGGCTCCCTCTTCCTCCCTCTCACTCAGTCCAGAGACAGCATGGTTAAAGAGACAGAGGTAGATTAAAACGTCATGATTAAAAGCAGATTAGTTATCTAGGCTTCTCAGATTAAAAAACCAAACAATCAAGCAATCATTCCAAAAGGTAGCTTCGTGGTACCTCTGCTGACCCCATGTGCCCTGGGTTGGCCCTGCCCCGTCCCCACTGCAGCCTGGGAGAGTTCAGCACGACGGGGCTGGCCCAGCAGCCAGGCCACCGGCTGGGGGCCAGGAGAGGCGCTGGGTGGTGCTGGTGCCCCTGCCCGTGCTGCTATTTCCGCAGGTAGCGCTGCGCCAGGATGGCTGCGTCCAGGGGGTTCATGGGCTGCGCGTCGTGGCCCAGCCTGCGCACGGGCGGCACGCTGCCGAACTGCCGCTTGGGCACCCAGCTGCGGGCCTCGTGCACGGAGCTCTTCTCCTCGGCCAGCAGCAGCTGCTGCCGCATGTAGTTCTCAAACTCGTACTGGGAGCACTCCTCTGTCACCTTTGCCTGCGCCGCAGACAGACAGACAGACAGACAGGCGGACATGCAAAGAGAAAAGAGCAGGGAGTGTCAGATGGCCGGCCTCGAGGCCTCCCTCCCCAGGCACCACATCTAGTGGCCAAGAGTGTGGGTCCCTGAAGCCCTCCAGCCAACCTGGGCCTCGCCTTGCTGGCTGTCCTGTGTGTCACTCTGACCTGTGACCTCCCTTAACTCACTGACCCCAGGAGAGGTCACACTCCCAAGCAGGCTTAGTGGCCTCCTGTGGAATGGGCCAGTGAGCTCCCCTCACAGAGGTTTTCGAGAAGCCGGTTGGGGCCAGTGTTAAGAGAGGGGCCGGGGGTGGCCAGCACCTGGGTGACCCTGTTTCTCTATCTTGTCCCAGGCCAAGCTCCCTGGAACAGCCTAGGCACAGTCACAAACTGAAGTGGTAGGTCCCTGCGCTAATCCTCAGAGGGGGAAAGCGGGGCTATGGAATCAGACCAGGGTTCAAGGCTCAAGCTCCACTGAAGCAGTGGAGCTGTGTGACTTCAGGAATATTACTTGACCTCTCTGAACCCACTTCCTCTCCAGTGAAGTGAGGATAAGAACACAGGTCACCCAGGCTTGTAGTGTGGACCGAACGAGGTCTTTGGGCTGGGCACTCACTCACATGCTAGTGACGGTTATTTTTAGCTGCTGAACAGCCCTGGGTGTGGGTGGCAGCTTGGGGCGAGGGCCTGGAACTGTCCAAGGGCCAAGATGCTCTGCTGTGGTCCTGGGATGGCTCCTTCTAGTTCAACCTGCCCAGTGCTTGCTGTGGGGCCTCCAGGGTGGCCCAGAGAAGGGGGGGTACTTAGAGCTTCCCTCCCAGGACTCAGCCAAGCCCGCCCTCCAGGGGGCACCCAAAGATCACCCGCCAGCTGCTGCCTAGCACCCTGTTCTCTGCCCCCACCCAGGCCCAGCACTTTCTCTGGGGCAGGGGAGGGGAGGAGAGAAAACTGGGAGAAAATGAATCATCTGAAAAACGAAAGCAGAAAGGGCGACAAATAACCGTGTGAGTCAGAGGGGCAGACAAGTGTGACTGTTTAAAGGGCCAGCATGTGGCAGAGCTAGGGCCTGGGCAGGAAGAGGAAGCTGAGACAGGGCCAGATGAAAGGCAGGCCTCGGCAGCTCAGGCCTAGGACCCGAGTCTCTCTTTCCTGCTCCAAGGGCCGAGGAGAGGCTGAGGGCGCCCTGCTGCCTGCTGGGAGCTGCCCCCTCTGCCCCAGACCAGCCTGCCATTCCCTGGAGGCTGGTGCCTTGGGACGTGGGTAACGGTCTGCTGCCCCTCCCACCCCCACCTCACCTCCTGGGAGCTGTCTGCATTGCTCATTTGGTCGTCGATGTCAGGAACCACCTGCAAAGGCCCGCTCAGAGATGACAGCAACTGCCTGCAGGGGAGGCAGATTTACGTCAGGCTGGCTCCAGGCAGCCCGGGCTCTGTCCCCCAGGCCTAGAGAGCAGGAGCCCCGAAAGGCCAGGTCCCCACTCCCCCAAGACTTGGTTGGAGTCGACAGACCTGGGAAGCTCAGCACCTTCTTCCTTACAACACTGCCTCTACTTCTCGGAGCCTCAACTTTCTCACCCAATAAATGGGGGCAATTTCTAGCTCAGAGGCTATGGTGAGAACCTGGTAAGATAACGCCCACCCCACAGTTGGCAGTGACTGACATGCAGGAGGTGCTCAGCCCTGGCTCTGCCTGCACCCTCTCGACCTTGCCCCTGGGGACAATGTGGAGATCTGACTCTGCCTGGTGGAGAAACAGGCCCAACCTCGGGCTACTACTCTGAGTAGGAAGAGCAGTGCCTACGGGTGGGCAGCCCTGCCCCTGTCCACTTACCATGATGCGATGATGTCACTGAGGGCCTCTAAGACATCGGCAGCAGCCAGGCGCTGCTGGGGGTCGAGGACCAGCAGTTTCCGGATGAGACACACGGTATTCTCAGAGACCCGCCCGTCCTGATGTAGGAGAGAGGGGTAGGGAGGGGTTCAGGCTGGCACTGAGCCTTGGACCCAGGACTCCAAGCCTCACTGTGCTGTTTCCACCCTTCAAGGCTGCGGGGCTGGACTCCCCTCCCCGGCCCGGGGCTGGAGGACTCACTCGGGGATGGTGTACTCGGCAGCCTTGATCTTGCGGAAGAGCTCCTGCGGGATGCTGTCGTAGAAGGGGAACTGGCCGTAGAGCATGGTGAAGAGCACCACACCCAGGGCCCACATGTCGCTCGGCTTGCCCCGGTACGGCCGGCCTGCGGGCACATGGACACATGCGCACTCAGCCCAGGGCTGGGAAGGGTGGCCCTGGGCTTCCGGGCTACGTGCCATAAGTCCTGCCCCTGGGACCTGGCCACCCTCGCTTCCGGTCGCCCTCCCTGCCTCCTCCCACAGTGAACCTCTGACTTTCTGCCAGGCTGGTTCCTGCTCATGCTCTGGAGACCCAACTCCACAGGGGGTGCCTCACCTCAGTGCGACCCCGAGAGGAAGGGGTCACACTGGGCCTTGCTGACTGTGAGTTCTTAGGCACTGGCCTGGCCCTAGCACCCAGCAGAGCGGAGCAGCTCGGCGGGCAGGTGGCTTCTAGGGTGCATGGAACGAAGAACGGGTGCCCCTCCCCAAGCACCCCTCCCGCAGTCACCATCCCAGTGCCATCTGTCCCTCGCAGCACTAGGTTGCTTTGTGCGATTACTCCCTGTCTCCTGCACCGGAACGTAAGCTCTTAGGTGCAGGCGGCTCTTTGCTCACCACTGAGCCCCGGTGCCTGGTGTGGACTTGTGTATCCGCTAAATGAATGAATATCCAGCTAAGTACCCTGTGCTACGCATTCCTTGGCTGTGAAACAGAGAGGAGCGGGCATTTAATGGAGCACCTACTCGTGAGAGAGATGCAAGAATCACTCTTCATTAAATCTATGACTCCATGATTTAGATATTTTCTATTTTTCCAAAGAGTACAATGAGGCACAAGGATGCCACTTGTCCAAGGTCACGGCTGACTGCAAAAGCCCTGATCTCCAATTTTTAGGACAATCCATCCATCCACACCCATGACGGTAGAGCTTCTCCCACATGTCAGCTGCTGCCTGACCTGCTCCAAATGTGAAACAGGAGAATAACTCAAGCCTTTCAGAAGCTCTTGCCACCCAGACCGTGGGACAGTGTGTCACCTGGTATGCCAGCAGGCCCAAGGCAGCCCAGACCCCTGAACACCACACAACTCCTAGGGGTGTGTAAGGGGCGCTGCCAGGCGCCTCAGTGTCATCTCCCTGCATGCCAGGGAGTGCCCAGCTCACCCCCATCCCTTCTCTGGTGGCTGGAGAGGTCTTTGGGGTGGGGGGCACTGGTGCTGAAGGTCTCACGAGGACCACTGAAGGTCAGGAGGTTTAACAGGGTGGGCGTGTGCTCATGTGCACACCAGTGTTGTCACAGGGTTCGGCCTGCCCTTTGGGGGCCCCACAGGCCTTCTCCGAGCCAGCTCCTTCATCTGTGGACGGGATGACACTGACACTGGCCTCACAGCTCACTACTGTGGGCTGTACACTTCTGCCCGACCTGGGACAACAGGCAGGTCTTGGAGCCAAGCCTCTGGCCCGGTTTCCCTGGGGCTGCAAGGCCCCCAGCCCTTTCCAAACCCTAATGCCAAAGAGCAGCCTGGGTGACCTTGTGTCCTGACCCCAAGGCCAACTCGGGGGCAGCCCCTTTTTCCCCGAGCAGGGTCACCAACACAAGTCCACTGGGCCAGTCCTCTCAGCTCTGCATGGCTCCACAAAGTGCAGTGTGTCCCTGGCAGCAGCTAGAAGGTGAGGTGGTTCCTGTCAAGAGGCCTGAACTGCAGGCCAAGGAGGAACGAGTGCTGCTGCCAGGTCAGCCTGAGCCAAGACCTGCCACATCGGCCCTGACCCCGGGGGCGGTGAACAGCCTAGCAGACAAGCTCTCCTGGGAGCCCCAACCATCTGCTGACCTTCTCTGTAGCTTTGGCTTTTGAGGAAACACAGAATTTCAGGCTCTCCTTTGCATAATGACAATGCCAGCTAATGCTCATTGAGCCAGGCACTAGGTTAAGGCCTTACTTAATCCCACAGGGACCTACTGAAGTGGGGCTATTATCATCCCAATTTTTTGGATGAGAAAAGAGAGGCACAGAGAGGTGGGTAACATTCCCAAGGTCGTGGAGTTATTAAGCAGACTATGAACTGTGAGAGCAAGGCCAGGCCTGCCATGTCAGAGCTTCACCTGGTGCTGAAGTCTGTGCTTGGCACACAGAACCAATGAAATTGCAGACCCAGGATCAGAACCCACTTAAGTCAGCCCACTTCATCGTCTTGACGACGTGGGGAGGCAGGACTATTTTTGTCTTGTAACCCATGAGGAGCCTGAGGCTCAGAGAGGGGGTTGAGGCCAAGTCACACAGCTGGTAATTAGCAAGGCCAGTCCAGAGCCCGGGTCTCTTTCTGATGCAGGGGGTTCCTCTGTTTCATTCTGAGACTGGCACGAGCCTGGAAGAACCAGAGAGGAAGCTGGAGTGACGGCACACAGCAGCTACCCCAGCCTGATGCTGCTGAGGGGGCCTGACCAGAGGTAGCCCGTCCACTCCCAGGCCTGCATGGCTCTGGGCTGAGGGGGGCCCTGGTCCAGCCTCCTGGCTCTGTCACCTACAGAGTTGCTTTCAGGACTCTCATGGAGGGTATCCAGGCTGGGCTGGGCTGGGTGGGGAGGGGTGCTCAGGGAGTTGGGGTGCACCCTGGCACCCAGATCCTTCTAGCGGAGGCCAGAGTGACTCCAACCAAAACCCCCAGGCTGGGAGAGTGGCACCACTGCCCGCTGCGGTGGTAGCCACGGGAGAGGCCTGGCGTCCCGGCAGAACCCTCAGCCGGGAGAAGGCCTCCAAGAGGACTGCAAATGCCTGGGGCAAGTTACACAGCCTGCTCCCCGGGAAGACACACACCTGGGGAGGAGGTTCTGCCTCTGTGAGGAGGGAGCGCAAGTGTGAGTGCCAGGGATAACGGGCCCTGGGGACAGCCCCGAGATCCTTGCCTTGGAGGGATGTGAGCAGATGTGAGTCCCTGGTCCCTGGAGGGAAGAGGACGGAGGGACTCCAATATGGCAAAGGACAAGCAAGATAGAAGAGAAAGCCTGCGGAGAGACAGGTGCATGGGCTTGGGCAGGAGGCAGCCCTGGGACAGAGCCTGTTTTCTGGTTTACTATTAGCTATGATTTTGAACAAGAGGTCTGATCTCTCTGAGCCTCAGTTTTTCTCATCTGTAGAAATTTTACCTCACAGGGCAGCAGTGTGGTTTTAAACAGATGATGCAAGGTATATGCTCAGTAGAGCGCCCGGCACCTCAAGGTCGGGTCGGCAGGTACCACGTACACGATTGACTTCTTTTGTGTATTATCTGCCTCAGCCCCACCGCAAAGCCAGCTCGCCATCCACGGAGACAGGATGTTTGTCTGCCTAGTTACTGCTGTATCCAAAGTGTCTACAACAGAGCCTTGTACACGGCAGGCCCTCAGTAAATACCAGCAGAATGAAGAAGTGAATGAACGAACGAAGGAGTGAGGTCTTTGACATGCAAACCTCTTCACGGTAACCCCAGTGAAGACCTGGTCAAGGGCTTCCTTTTGCACTCGAAACGCCTCCATCAGGCCTCGTGTGGTTGGACCCCCAGCCACCTCTCCGGCCTCCCCTTGAACTTCCTGAGCAGCGATCTCAGGGGCCATCTGGTGGTTTCTCCAATGTGCAGTGCCACCTCTGCCCAGTCACAGCCCCTAGTAGGTTCCCACTTATTCTCAGGATCTCAGCTCAGAGGCCACTTCCCCAGGGAGGGCCTTTGAGCGCCCATTCTTCACACGCAGAGATAAGCGCTTCTTCCTCTCCAAGCGCTCATCTCAGAGAGAATTAGTGATGATTACCAGCTTTTTCTGGCATAAGACCCCAGATTTTGTACCTGGAGGGACAGCACTGGTTTGGGCCACCACTGAAACCCAGCACCTGGCCCGGGCCCTCCCGCAGACACAGTCTGATTCAGATCCTGCTTGCACGAATGGCTGCAGAACCTGGCTGTGTGAGGCTCGGGGCCTCTGCCTGGCACCTTGCACATACCGCTGAGCACGTCTGGACTGATGTAGGCCGGGCTCCCCCTCTGGTCCTTCAGCAGGTCCCCCTCGCTCACAAGATGCTTCCCAAGGCAGAAGTTGGTGATGGTTATCCGATGCGTCCTGGGAAGGGAGGCAGAGGGTGAGCAAACCTCGGTGTCTGTACGCGGCCGCGCCAACCTCGTCCAAAGAGCAAAGGAATCACACCCACAACCTCTTCTGCTCCTGACCTTCGCCATGGCTGCGTGGGGAGGGCCACTGCAGGTGCCAACACAGGACAGTCACCCTGGGTTGCCTCCAGCTGAGCTGTCCCCACAGAGATCACTCTGACCAGGGCAGTGTTTCAGGGTGCCCCCGCCCCCCATGACCTGCACCCTGGCTGAGTCTTGGGGCTACAGCTTAGGGCTTGGAACGGCTTGCAGAGATTTTCCAAAATGACCTCACGTAGCATCCAGACCGGGGTATGAGGGATGGACGGGAGATTGAGTTCAGTTCTCTCGTTCACACATGAGGAAGTCCAGCAGAGCCTTAGAGGCCTCCCTTGAGTGCCACTTTGTCCCCCAGTGCTAATCCCTTCGGTCATCACCCTTGCCATTGTCACAGCATCACGGACAGTACAGAAAACTAATGCTTACTGAGCCTGTGGTAAGTGCAGACACGGGCTCAAGTGCCCGATGGGGACTGTTTTCACTCCCCCGCCCCCCCAGGCCCTGCACCACGACAGCCTATGAGGGAGACTTTCTCACTGCCCACTGTGCAGATGGCATAATTAGGACACAGAGAGGTGAAGGGACCTGCCCAGAGTCACCCAGCTAATGAGCAGCGGAGCAGGATCCTACCTGGGTCTGTCTGAGTGCGTCTGAGTCCGCACTCTGAGTGACACCAGTGCGGTGCCCACCGTGTCCCTGGACTGTGCCCAGCCCCTGACTCTTCCTTCTGTTCCATCTGAGCTGACTCACCCCTGGTCTTCTACACTGACTTGGAAAACTCCACATCCTCCAGCTGAGAGAGCTGCTTTGAGAGCGGCTTTGGGCTCTGACCCTTTCTAGGAAGCTCACAATGAGGACAAGTCAGTGGCCCAGCGAGGACACTGTACACCACCCCTGGATGTGGACGAGCTGGGGTGCAGAGCTTCCTTGGCCTGGGGGGAGCAGGGAGGAAGGGCACCTCCCGACCCAGAGGTGAGCCGGGCCACCTGCCGGGCTCCGGGGTTGGCCAGCTGAGCAGAGAAGGTGAGGAGGACGGCAGGACGGGAGGCCCCACCAGGGCCCCGGGCAGCCTCTCCCTAGAAGAGCCTCCAGGGTGGGAAGGAGGTCAGCTCAGAGGCACACGTGTGTGGGGCTGCGTTCAAGAGGCTCCAAGAGCCCTTGAGCCTTCTTGGGGAATTCTGTTGGCAAAGGCTTGGGGCAAAACAAAGGCCAGTCTGTCCTCGGTGTTCTAAACGGAAACACTGACTCTCGCTCTCCGAACAGGCCTGCCCTGACACATGCCACAGAAACCTGCCTGGTGGCCCCCGGACTGGCTGGAGCCCGAGAGCACAGGCGAAGGGTCTTGGCCAAGGATCGTGTCAAGAAGTGGCCTGCTCCCGCTTAGCACCACCTGCGTCACTGTCCCGAACACAGGACTGCTCAAGCCCCTCGTCCACCAGGGCCGCCCACAGCAGACACACCGCGTTTCTCCCCTGGTCAGAGCTGGAGACACTGCGAGGTCAGCTCGGGAGGGTCCAGCGGGGCTGGGAGTCAGATCCTGGGTTCTAGTCCTGGCTCTGCCCCTTCCTGGCTGTGATCTTGATCATGCGAGTTAATTTCTTGCTAACCCTCAATTTCCTCATGCGCAGAACAGGGAAAATATTAGCACCTAAGTCCCAGGGCTGTTAGGATTTAACGAGATAAGAAGATAATCCCAGGGAAAGCCCTGAATCTAGGACCTGGCAGACAGGGACTGGTTACCAACTGCTTGCTCAGATGGGACCTCCTGAGACAGTGGGCACAGCTGGCAGAGGTTATCATCTGAGACCCCAGGGAAGGCAGCACCCCGAGGCGGGGAGTGAGAGGAGCCACACGGTGACGACAGGCCTGGAATGCACGTGCCAGTGTGGCGGGCTCTCCACTCCGCCCTGCCAGCAGGGCTTGCCAGCCGCCTGCGTGTGGGGCTCAAGGAAAGCTCGGCGCAACGCAGCAGGGCCAAGCTGGAGCCTCTCCCACAGGAAACCGCACAGGCAGCTCTGAGTCCTCCCAAAGCCTGGTGACGCTCCCCGCCCTGCCACCATCACCCCAGACCCCTCAAGCTCGTCCTGGCAGGAGGGACGCGGGCAGCAGGGGTGAAGGGGGGAGTCCCGTGTCAGCATGACCCGCTGGGAGTCACTCCAGCTGTGGCCCTCAGGCTACCGCAGCGTGGTGTCCTTTTCTAGGAACTGGGTGTGCGACGTGCCCACCCGGAAAGAAAGGAGGACGGCGAAGAGCCCGCAGCAAGCCTCATGGAGTCCCAAAAGGGGATTTCAGATGGCAACCCTGCCCTTTCTCCACAGCAGGGGGACTGGTACCACAGCTGCCCGAGAGCCCTTCTCCCCATTTCCTCTGCTGTGCTGGGGGCCTCCAGCTTGTCACTGTTTCTCCAGCTGGAGTGAGGGCTGGCCTGCTGGGCAGGAAGGGGCTGGAGCTCCTCCAGGTCCACCTTTGACTTCCCAAGGATGAAAGGGAGGCCCCAAAGGGGGAAGGGAAACTCAGAGAAGTGCATGGTACCACAGCAGAGACACAGGAACGGGCCCTGGGCACTCAGCGTGGTTTCTGCAGCACAAGCTCTGCATTCCAGGTACCCAGGCCTCATATGAGAGGTGCCCAGAACCTTTGACTGACCAAGGCACAGGAAAGGGATTACTGGAT